>NC_134096.1:99909370-100607959 GCF_000715075.1 Nicotiana tabacum
TAGGGTATGAGTTGAATTTCTTTAGTTTAGTTAGTTTATGTTTAAACTCGTAGGATATGAATTGAAATTTTTGTTTTTAGGATTTGTTCTTGTGAATTGAACTTTTAGGATATGAATTAAACTTTTAAGATATGAATTGGACCTTTTGGATATGAATTGAACTTTTAGGATATAAATTGGTGTAATTAGGAAAAAATAATTATCTTTAATTAAATAAAAAAGATATAATTAATTTATAATTGTAGAATAAATTAATTTGTTCTTGTGAATCGAACTTTTAGGGTATGGGTTGAATTTCTTTAGTTTAGTTAGTTTATGTTTAAACTCGTAGGATATGAATTGAAATTTTAGTTTTTAGGATTTGTTCTTGTGAATTGAACTTTTAGGATATGAATTGAACTTTTAAGATATGAATTGGACCTTTTGGATATGAATTAAACTTTTAGGATATAAATTGGTGTAATTAGGAAAAAATAATTATCTTGAATTAACTAAAAAAGATATAATTAATTTATAATTGTAGAATAAATTAATTTGTTGTTGTGAATCGAACTTTTAGGGTATGGGTTGAATTTCTTTAGTTTAGTTAGTTTATGTTTAAACTCGTAGGATATGAATTGAAATTTTAGTTTTTAGGATTTGTTCTTTTGGATATGAATTGAACTTTTAGGATATAAAAGTGAAGGAGTAATTAGGTGCCCTTGTGTCAGGTGCGATTGTATGAAGTTTAAAAAATCGGAGGACGTTAAGTTTCATCTTTATAGGAAGGGGTTTATAGAGAATTTCTTTGTGTGGACTAATCATGGAGAGATCGATGGTAGCCGTGGGATATTTCATATCATGGTTGTTGGTGAAAGTAGTAGGTCGGTGGAGAATACAAATCTTGATTCTAGAATTCAGGATATGGTTGCGGATGCTTTTGGGATGCACTTCGGGGATGAGCCCAATAAAAATATTGAACAAACTCCCAATGATGGCGCAAAACATTTTTATGAACAGTTAGAGGAAGCTAGTCGTCCACTACGTGAAGGAAGTCCGCACTCTGAGCTGTCAATTGCAGTTAGATTACTAAGTATCAAATCTGATTGGAATATTTCTCAAGCAGCCATAGACTCTTTCATTGACCTTATGAGTGAACTAGTTGACTCTAATATCAACTTACCTGGTGATTTCTATAAGGCAAAGAGATTGGTTTCTAGGTTAGGACTTTCGTCAATGAGAATTGATTGTTGTGAAGATGGTTGCATGTTATATTATAAAGATGATGCAACTTTAGACAGTTGTAAATTTTGCGAAAAGCCTCGTTTCAAGAGGTTTTCTAGCGGGAATATAGTCGCTGACAAGGCGATGCATTATTTACCTCTTATACCTAGGTTAAAGAGGTTATATACGTCGATAAGTTCTGCTCCTCATATGATATGGCACTTTGAAAATAGAAGACCACCTGGTGTTATGTGTCATCCTTCAGATGGAGAAGCTTGGAAGCACTTTGATAGGACATATCCAGATTTTGCTAGTGAACCAAGGAACATTCGGTTAGGTCTGTGTGCGGATGGCTTCACGCCTTTTTCTATATCTGCGACACCATATTCATGTTGGCCTGTCTTTCTTACACCTTATAATCTACCACCTGAGTTGTGTATGACTAGTCCATATATATTCTTAAATTGTATTATCCCCGGTCCACGTAATCCGAAAAGTTTGATTGATGTATATTTGTAACCTTTGATTGATGAGCTAAAACAATTGTGGTATGATGGTGTTGAAACATATGACATATCAACCAAGCAGAATTTCAATTTGCGTGCTAATTTAATGTGGACTATTAACGATTTTCCTGCGTATGGAATGTTGTCTGGGTGGATGACTGCTTGGAAGCTAGCTTGTCCTTACTGCATGGAAAATAGTAAAGTGTTCACTTTGAAACATGGCCGAAAGCAATCATGGTTTGATTGTCACCGTCAAGTCTTGCTTGATGATCATGAGTTTAGAAGGATGAAAAATGCATTCAAAAAGAATAAAGTGGAATATGATTGTCCACATCCGATACTTTCAGGTGAGAAAATTTGGGAGAGGGTCCAGAACTTCAGTAACGTTACTGAGGCTCCACCTTATAGATTCCCTGGATATGGTGTTAATCATAATTAGATGAAACAGAGTATATTTTGGGAGTTGCCTTATTGGAAGGATAATCTTTTCTGACACAACCTTGATGTCATGCATATTGAGAAGAATTATTTTGACAATTTGTTCAACACAGTGATGGATGTTAAGGTAAGACAAAAGATAACCCGAAGGCTAGAATGGACTTACAAGAATATTGCAGGCAGCCTGAATTATACTTGCAGACATCAAACAATAGTAAGGTGTTCAAGCCCAAAGCAAGTTACACATTCACTTTGGAGGAAAGACGACAAATTTGTGATTGGGTTATGAAATTGAAGATGCCTGAGGGTTATACGATGAATCTTGGAAAAAAAGTAGATATGGAGGTAGGGAAGTTGAGCCATTTGAAAAGTCATGACTGCCATGTTTTCATGGAGACCTTAGTGCCTATTGTATTTTGTGGTTTGCCTGAAAAAATCTGGAAATCCATCACAGAGATTAGTTTGTTTTTCAAAGACTTGTGTTATACCACATTAAGGGAAGAAAACCTACTTCGGATGGATCAGAACATTCATGTAATTTCTAGTAAGATGGAAAAAATATTCCCATGTGGTTTCTTTGATGTGATGGAATACCTTCTAATATACCTTGTACACGAGGCACGATTTAGAGGGCATGTTCAATACAGATGGATGTATCCCTTTGAGAGGTAATATTATAAGTTTGATGTAATATTCTATTTTATTTGAATGTTCTTGGCTAACATGACATTATGTAGGACAATGCCAAATGCAAACAATTTGTTAAGTAGAGGAATAGGATTGAAGGATCTATATTTGAAGCCTATCTTGCAAAGAAAACTGCACATTTTTGTTCTTATTATTTTGAGAGTAACGTGCCATGTTCTAGGAATAGGCCCAATAGGCACACGGTCGAATGTGTGAATGATCCATTATATCCACCAATGTCCATATTCAATCAACCAGGCCGATGTTCTAAGAATGTTAGAAAGAGAAGTTTGAGTGATATGGAGTACAAGTCAGCTACACTTCATGTGTTGCTAAATTGTCCCGAAGTTGTACCATTTCTCAAGTAAGTATTGATTTATTAGTTATCAAAATATAAAATTTACTGTGACTACATATTGATGCAACTACTAAAAATATTTGATGTGTCACAGTCACTTCGTGGGTCAATTTGGCCATGATGCTGTATATACGAGATTTGATACGTGGTTCAAATAGTTTATAAGTATATATATACACGTAGTGAATGTATATATACACACACACACACACACACACACATACATACGTAGTGAATGTATAAAAATTGATTCATAAGTTGTGCTAACTTATGAATTTTTTAACACTATGTAGGTAAATAATTCAAATAATGGTGTAAACCAATTTTTGAAAGATATGTCTTGGGGACCTGGGCTTCAGGTTACAACAATGTCTAAGTACGTAGTGAATGGTTATAAGTTTCATACAGAGGATTACTCTAAAAATAAAAATAGCAACAACAGCGGGGTGTGGGTTCAAGGTGGTAATGGCAACCAAATTGGAGGTATTGATTATTATGGTGTGGTCAAAGAAATATTACAACTAGAATATATAGGTTGGCCATATAAGAAATTGATACTCTTTAGATGCAAGTGGTTTGACCCAAATCCAACAAGAGGTACAAGAGTACACCACCAATACAACAAAATTGAGGGTAATCATACGAGGGAGTATGATCGCTATGATCCTTTCATAATTGCACATAACGTTAGACAAGTGTATTATGCTCCTTATCCATTGCGGCGGAATAAGTTCGACTGGTGGGTTGTAATAAAAACTAAGCCTATAGGTAGGGTGGAAGTCGAGAATATGTTAGATGTTGCATATCAAAACGATATCTCCAATGTTCACCAAATAGTGGACGATCAGTTAGAAAATAATTTGGAACATCCTAAACGCATATTGGAAGAAGTTGATATAAATGAAGTAACAATTATAGAAAATGAGGACGAAGAATCAACTGATGAAGCTCAAACAAGTGAGGACGAAGAATTCTCGGACGAACAATACATCGATGAGGATTAAAAAGTTGGTTTTTTAAATCACTCTCGTTTTATATCTAGTTTCTTATATGTTTCAATCTAAATGTGTATTATATTATACAGATGGCAGGTAAGGGTCAAGGTAACAATGACCCTACTAGTTCTCGGGGTCGAGAAAAGGGTAGGAAGGAAAAGAGGAGGGTAGAAAATAATAGTCCCTCTTGTCCACCCTTTTCAGAGATGCCTATGTCTTATCCTCCACCACACGGCTATACTGAGCTACCACAGCATCACGAGCCGTACACCTTCATTCAGACACCCAAGTCTTCCATCACAGGGCCATAGGACTATACGTCTGACATACAGTCCAGCTGCCTCACAGCCATCTGCATCGCAGCCATCTACATCACATCCACATGGATCACATCCCTACATATCACAGCCGCATGGATCGCATCCATCCATGTCACAGCCACTCGGGTCACAGCCATTAGTATCACATCCACTTGGGTCGCATCCAGCTATGTCGCAGTCACATGGATCGCAACCATCTTCATCATCGACTCCATCTATTGCAGGCCTTCGCCTGCGAGGCAGTAGCTCTGACCCACCTACACCGTCTTCACATGCCTTTGATACACATGCTTCGGATGGTGATGATGAGGTAGTGCATTATGATCGATATGGCAGGATCATCATAGTCCTTGAGGGTGATGGGTAAGTGTTATTCATTATTTTTGCGTCTATTGATTTGTAACATTTTTACTAAGATATTAATGTGTTTTTATTGTTAAATTGCAGGTTCAAGCCGGGTAATAAGACTATGAGGATAATTACCAATTGTGAGTTCGAGTCACCCCAAGAGCAAGGTGGGGAGTTCTTGGAGGAAAGGACTCTCCTTGCACACTAGAGGTGCGATCAGCCTAGGGACAATAAAAAGAAGATTGGTACGTAATTGCTTAAATTATTATACTTTTCTAAGTATATCTATTCTGTTTATTAACTAAATTAATTTGTTTTCAGGAAAAGAAGTATGGGCGTCCAATGAGTCATGATGAGCTATTCAAGGAGACGCATATTGTGAAGAAGAAGAAAAAGGGGGACCAAGATAGGTGGGTCGAGGACCGGGCCTCGACTGCATATGTAAGCTTTCAATTTTCTTTAAGTATTATAATTTACTTTTATAAAAAATTTGAAATACTAATTTAATTTAAAATAATATAGGGTCGCTACCAAAGTAACATGGAGGAATTCATCCGTAGTCATCCAGCTGGTGAATCGGGTGAGCCAACCCAATCTTTCGGACGAGGATGCTGAAAGAATATGGTTGGAGTCTGTTGGCGGTCCAAAATGGGGGAAAGTATACGGGCTTCCTACTAAAAACTTCCATCGCTATAAGTGTGGAATGCGAGAAATAGGGACTTTCTCGCAAGGCGAGCAACTTAATAGGGAGAGCCTCTCCGTTATGCGGGAGACAGTGACAAAGCTCACATCCGAGCTAGAAGCGGCCAAGGAAAGAGAAAGGCTTAGAGATGCTCAATTCCTTGGCATGCAAGCTCAGATCAGAACTCTCCTATCTAGTGGAGCTTTACCGTTGCCCCGATCTCGTGAGTCATCTCCAGAGGGTCGACCTCCACGTGATCGTTCCTCCCGTCCTGCTCGTGATCGTTCCTCCCGTCCTCCACAAAATCATTCTCTATACCGTCTTGTAAATGAAAGTTCATCAGACGGTGATGATGATGTTGTAGAAAAAATACCCCTTGACTTTTATATACTTTGAACTAGACAAATAGAACCAATTTTAAACTAGTTGTAATTAGTTTTAACTTGGTTTTGGATTTTTATGTTCAATTGAACTTTAATTTGTTAGTTTTAAAGTATTTATTGAATGCTTTGGTTGTTGTTGTGTTGTTGTTGTTGTTGTTGTTGTTGTTGTGTTGTTGTTGTTGTTGTTGTTGTTGTTGTTATTGTTGTTGTTGTTATTAGGTGTATTGGTATGCTGGCAGGTGGTATAGCTGCCAAAACAGGCATTTTATGCCAAAATTATACCCAAAAAGACCGACCAAAGTTGGTCGGTTAATGAACATTGAATTCCCAGAATTCAACATTACCGACCAACTTTGGTCGGTATTTTGCGTGCATTGTTAAGGTTACCGACCATAGTTGGTCGGTAATATTTAATTTTAATTATTTTAAAAAAATATATATATTCAATTACCGACCAAAGTTGGTCGGTTTTTTAAAATTATAATAATTAATAAAAAAATATAATTTAGTTAAACCGACCAACTTTGGTCGGTAAAATTAAATTAATAAAATATATTTCCGACCAAAGTTGGTTGGTAAGTACTTAAACTTGTCAGATGGTCATTTTAAGCTACCGACTAAAGTTGGTCGGTAAGCCATTCCGACCATTAAAACACCATCCACACCCTAATGGTCGCGTTTTGGTCGGTAATTGGCCATAACCGACCAACTTTGGTCGGTTTTTAGCGAATTTCTAGTAGTGAAAAAATATCAATATGCGAAAGGCTGGGATAGAACTCCCGTCTCTTGGTAGTCAAAACTGAACCTTTGCCGGTGGCACCAATAACAACAACATATCCAGTCTTATCCCATATCGTGGAGTCTAAGGAGGGTAGTATGTACGCAGACCTTATCTCTACCTTGTGAGGATAAAGATGTTATTTCCAATAGACCACCGGCTCAGAAAAGCATAAGCACCACATTAAAAATATAGACAAGAAGGGACAGTACCAAAAAGTCATATAAAAGCAGAATAAAAATAACAAGGTAATAAGGTAATCCACAATATAAGAAAACAACGATTAGTTATAAAAACCTACTGCCAAAGCGAGAATGTGTGCCAATACTACTGTTATGAACATTCTAGACTACTTACTCTACTACCCTAATCCTCGACCTCCATACCTTCCTATCAAAGACCATATCCTCGGTCAGCTGAAATTGCGCCATGTTTTGCCTAATCACCTCTCCCCACCTTTTCTTTGGCCTACCTCTACCTCTCCATAGGCCCTCCAATGTCAACATCTCATACCTCCTCACCGAGGCATCTGTGCTCCTCCTCCTCACATGACCAAACCACATAAGCCGCGCTTCCCGCATCTTGTCCTCAATAGTAGCCACACCCACCTTGTCGCGAATAATCTCATTTCTGATCATATCTAACCTGGTGTACGTATGTCCGCACATCCATCTCAACATCCTCACCTCAGCTGCCTTCATCTTCTGGACATGAGCGATCTTGATTGGCCAACACTCAACCCCATACAATAACGTTGGTCTGACCACCACTCTGTAAAACTCACACTTAAGTTTTGGTGGTACCTTCTTGTCACATAAAACACCGGAAGCGAGTCTCTGTTTCATCTATCCCGCCCCAATACGATGTGTGACATCTTCATTAATCTCCCCATCCCCCTGAATAATAGATCCAAGGTACTTAAAACTCCCTCTCCTAGGGATGACCTGCGAGTCCAGCCTCACCCCACCTCTCATTCCCCCACTTGAGTCTCGCAACTGAACTTACACTCCAAATATTCTGTCTTGGTCCTTCTCAACTTAAAACCTTTAGATTCCAGGGTCTGCCTCCATACCTCTAATTGCGCGTTCATACCGTCTCACGTCTCGTCAATCAATATAATATCATCTGCAAATAGCATGCACCACGGCACTTCCCCTTGGATGTGGCGCATCAGTACATCCATCACCAGAGCAAACAAAAAAGGGTTGAGTGTCGACCTCTGATGCAACCCCATCATAACCGAAAAATGGTCTGAGTCCCCACCCACCGTCCTCACTCGGGTCTTTACTCCATCATACATGTCCTTAATCAGCCTAACATAGGCAACAGGTACACCTCTAGCCTCCAAACATCTCCACAAATCTCCCTCGGAACTTTATCGTACGCCTTTTCTAAGTCGATGAACACTATATGCAAGTCCTTCTTTCTCTCTCTATACTGCCCCATCAATCTCCTAACAAGGTGGATGGCTTCTGTAATCGAATGCCCCGGCATAAGCCCAAACTGGTTCTTGGAAATAGATACCCTCTTCCTCACCCTTAGCTCTACCACTTTCTCCCAGACTTTCATAGTATGGCTAAGCAGCTTGATACCCCGATAGTTATTGCAATTTTGGATATCACCCTTGTTCTTGTATACAGGAATCATCGTGCTCCACCTTCACTCTTCGAGCATCTTTTTCGTTCTAAAAATGACATTAAATAACCTAGTGAGCCACTCCAAGCCTGCCTTGCCCGCACTCTTTCAAAACTCCACTAAAATTTTATCCGGCCCGGTCGTTTTGCCCCTACTCATCTTACGCATAGCCCCCTCAACTTCATCGACTCTAATCCGCCTACAATATTCAAAGTCATAACGACTCTCGGAGAGTTCCAAATCACCCAGAACAATACTCTTGTCCCCTTCTCGTTCAAAGACAATGGAAGTAGGTACACAACCCAGAACCTTTGCCAGCGGCACACAACCCCATTTTGGGTAACTGGGTGCCACTTATATTATTTGGCTATTTTATCTATTCGTATACATATATTTACAATGTTTCGACCGAGGTTGGGCTAGTGGCGTGCCACCTCTTTCTCCTTAATAGATCTGCCGCTTCGTATGTAATGTGTCCGGAATGAATATAACATATTATATTTATACGTACGTTAGTTAGTAACTTAGTGGGTATGTAAAATTGTTAGCAACTTTATGAACATATATATTTGTTTCATATTTTACTTTTTTAAAACCAAAAGCTCATCTTGAGTAACTAAGCTAAGCGTTCTTCTAGTTTATGCGAGTGCTCGAAAGGATTATCAAGACAAGACACTTCAATGGGAGAAATGTCCTAACAAACTGGAAACTCCTATGATTTTTTACTCTTATTGGTTTTTGGATATTTCGTTAACATGATACATCATTGTCAACAAAATCCGTGGTTCATATTAATATGCAGATCGAATCTCACATTTCAGATTAATTTTTTAATACGAGTTTAACAAGTCTTTCCACATTTTGGAAAATATTAGAAGATGTTATATATGGTTAATAGCCTTAATCTTCTTTTTTTTTGGAGGCTAAAACATCCATAAAGCAGCCACAACGATTTGCTTAATGTACACTATATCTACAATGTTTAACATAATTTCCCAAAGAGGCACTTGAAGTTTAGACACCGAAAGTCATTGACCAAAAGCCCATTTATTGATGAAGCATCCTTTAGATAAGGTCATTATTAATTAAGTCGACAGTATCGTAGGGTGTGTTTGGTACGAATGAAAATGTTTTTCGTGAAAAATATTTTCCTGAAAAATATTTTAATGAAAAAATGAGTGATTTACCACTTTTTTTCTTGTTTAGTTGGTGAGTAGAAAAAAAAATTCAAAAAAATATTTTCTAATGTTGGTTAGTCAGTATAAAATATTTTTAGTAAAATAATTTTTATGCTACTCTCCTCAACTCACCTTCTCCAAAATCCTCATGCTTCATGTACTCCCACCCCACTCCCACCCCCACCCCTCGAGGACTCTATTTTCTTCAAGAATTTAATTATTCTTTTCAAAATTCACACAAACCCAAAGGAACTAACGTGCTAATTTACTTTTTCATACAAGAACAATATTGAAATTTGAGTTCGATAACTAAAAAGAAAATATTTTTTTTGTTGAAAAATAAATTATCATATCTACAGCATGAAAAGAAATTACTCATTTTGTTGACTGAAAGAAAATAATTTTTATACATCATGAAAAAAAAATATTTGTTATACATCATAAAAACAAAATACTCAGTTTGTTGAAATGAAAGAAAGTATTTTTTTTCTACATCAAGAAAAGAAAGTACTCGTTTTGTTGAAATGAAAAAAATTATTTTTTCTACATCATGAAAAGAAAGTACTCATTTTGTTGGAAAAAGTACTTTTTCTATTTTAGGAAAAGAAAATACTTAGTTTGTTGAAATGAAAGAAAATACTTTTTCTACATCATGAAAAGAAAATACTCGTTTTGTTGAAATAAAAGAAAATACTTTTTCTACATCATGAAAAAAATATACTTCTTTTATTGCAGTAAAAAAAGTATTATATTTACAACATGAAAAGAAAATACTCTTATAATATTTCTATTTAAGTTAGGTGGTGGGCGAGGTAGGGGTGGATGGGGTGTGGGGGAGGTAGGGGATTGGGTGGTTGGGGGTGTGATGGATGGGGTGGGTGGGGTTGGTGGGAATGGGGAATAGGAGGGTGGAGAATGTTGAAAAAGAGTTTTGAAAAATATTTTAACTTCTTTTGACAGGAAAAATATTTTTCACCAATGGGAGAAAAATGAGTTCATGAAAAAAATATTTTTCAAAACATTTAAGCCAACCAAATTAAACATGGGAAAATTAAAAAATATTTTTCAAAAAATAATTTTCTTCATACCAAACACACCCCTAGTCTCATTATATTTTTACTTCCTTTTTTCCAAGTGTTCTGAGGTGTTGTTATTTTACTAAAAGTGATTACGTTTAATTATGTTAATTAAAAGTGCCACGTAACAGAAAATTTCAGCATAAACGAGTTTCTCTTTTTTTTCTTTTCCAGTTTACAAAAAGCAGAGATGTCATGTCTTTTGTTCAAAAGGTGCCACGATAATATAATTATGCCACTAAAATAAACATAATTATAAGAATCCAATTGGTCCACTTTTAACTTCTCATATTCTTGTTGTGATTGAAAATAAAGCGTCATGCAAAAGCTAATAATTGCAAATCTTGGACGGCGATAAATCAGATACAAAGAAAATTTACTAAAATATGCATAAAAATATTGTTTGGCCAATTTGCCTACATATAAAAAAAACATAAGATCCTATTGAGAGAAAATTTCCCCCTAAACAAAATTCTCTAAACGACTACACTGTGGATGCTACTGTATGTGTTTTTCTGTGAAGGAGAGATCCTCAATTTATAGAGGTCACAGCCAAGAAAGGAATCTGTCGAATATGAAAGAGATCTATATTTTTCTTTTAGGAAAAGTAAAAATAATTATGGTAATACTTTGACTTTCCTTTAAAAGAAAAGTAAAACTCAAATATGATAAGAAAATTAGGGCAAAAATAATTTTTTCTCTCATTATCCAAAAAACAAAAAGGAGGAAGAAATACTCTTTCTGTTGCAAAATCAGTAATCTTTCATCCCTTTCTAATAGGCAAAGAAAATATATCTTTGACTAAATTATGTCGTCACATTTTTCATTTAGTAAAATTCTAAGATTTATTCGCAAAAGGTAAATTGAATTACATCCAAATCAATATTAAGGATATCAACAAAATTCGCTTTTGACAAATGAGTGCAGATTAAGTTATTGGATGAAAATGTTAAGCTAAATATATCAAATAATATAGCAATTCACCTTTATCACATAGTAATTATTCGCTTATCTCTGATTTAAAGTGTCACCAACAAACTCAATAGTGCATCCTGAAAATCAATATTTCATGGGTTTTTATATTAGTAACTTTTTATTTTTAAACAATCAAGAAGTACGAAATTTAATTTAAAAGCGAAGAAGAGTTTATCTATCCGAAAATTGTGGGGCAGAATTGAGAATTGGTGTGCATGATTTCTATGTAACAACCACTAGTCAATCGACGCGTGTTCAACTAATTAATACACTTCTTTGTTTTTTTCTCTGATGGACCACACAATTGAGAAACCAAAGCAGTAACACTTAACTAGACGCGTGTCGCTTAAACTGCGAATATCCATCCGGCGTGGTCACCACGCTTTAAAACTCGCGTGCGAGACATCCCTTTAATGCATTGGCTAAATTCATGAAACTTCAAAGTGGAAACAAGACCAACCCTAAGGCTCTGAGGTATCTAAATTTGGAGTGCATAAGCAAATCCTAAGGTTAAAACAAAGAATCCTAAAACAAGAAGAAGATAAAGTGAAGAACAACAACCCATGTTCACTTTTTCTTTTGTTTCTCTCTCTACATTGAACATATAGACTTAAGAAAGAAAGGCTCTCTCTTAAAAATCCTTTTCTTTTTCTCTCTAGCTAGGGTTTGCAGTTCCTTTTGTTCACTTCTTTCACAATTTTGGTTGAGGCAGTAGGACTGAAAAGAGGATCAATTGTTACCCAAGAGAAGAAAGTGGAAAATAAAGCAAAATTAAAAAAATATATATAATAAGGGGATGGGTAGAGGAAGAGTGGAGCTGAAGAGGATAGAGAACAAGATAAATAGGCAGGTTACTTTTGCAAAGAGGAGAAATGGATTGCTCAAGAAAGCTTATGAACTCTCTGTGCTTTGTGAAGCTGAGGTTGCTCTTATTGTTTTCTCTAATCGTGGCAAGCTTTATGAATTCTGCAGCTCCAACAAGTACATATTTTTTCCATCTCTTTCTCTTATTTGTAAAATCTGTCTTTGCTTTTGTTTTGGCTATCATTTTCTCCTTGTTTCACCTTTATTTTGATTTTTATAGCTCTATATTAGTCTGTGTTTTTCTTGGATCTTGTCCAATGCAAAATTAGGTTTTTAGTTGTACATCTAATATAGTTCCCACCAATTTGACCCCAAAAAAAGTGAGTGAGTAGGAGATCATTTGATAATATGTTATGCAAGATCTGTTTCCTTTGATGGATTATCAGCGATCAGTACTACTTGAAGAGGAATTTTCTTTCATTCCTTTTTAGGTTTAAATTAAAATAACATGAAAATCCTAGTAATATTTAAATAATGATAAATTAAATATGGATCATATATATATATATATATATATATATATATATATACCAACAATACCTTGTTTGAAGTTAAGAGAAAAGGGTAATATGGCTGAGTAGCCGTACCGGCAGATCTGGAGGTGTTTTATTAGTATGTAATTACAACGATGTGTACCTTTTAAAATACCTTGGAGTAACTAGATAAAACACTGTCCGTTCCTGCATTGTTGGATTACATGATAAAAAGTCTTTGATCTTTTTAATGATGCATGGCAAAACTCTACCAAAGGCTTCACCTTTTAGCAAATTAGTCTACAAGATCCATCTTTTTATCACTTTTTTCTGTGTGATCGTACGCATTTGTAATATAGGTCATGCAATTGCCCATCGTATATTGCTCTTCAATTAAAAGAGAAAAGGATTTAAGATGTTTATTGGGTAATTGGCTGTAGCATATGTAACTAGCGTTTAGTCATAGATTCCTAAATTTGTTTTAAAAATTTTGATTTAGGTGAAGTTTGATTTGAGGATGAAAATCTGTTTGGACATAAATTTTCAAAACATATGTCACTTTATTTTTGAAAAAACATGAAATGTGACTTATACACATAAGTTCTAAAAACTATTAAAAATACTCAACAATACCAAACAAACAAACTTGTTAATCTTATACATGCATAACCTTCATCGATGCCATTCATTATCATTATCATAAATCATAGTCCTGAAAATAGATAAGTTTGGCACAAAATTATTATTTGTATAATTAACTACATAATACACTATCCTAAAATCATAACGTGATATTTTGATATCAACTGCTAATAACACAATTACTAGCTACTATAATTCATCAAATTACAATAATATTATAAGATTCATCATTCCAAAAGAAAATGATAGTAGTAATTAGCTGGTGGTTAGTTAGGTCATAATAGATGGTGGCTTTTTTAAAAAAATATAAAAGTTTGGGGTAATTTTTGAAATTGTTAAAAATCCAACAGTGATATTTTGGGTCTAGAGCTGGTTTTGGGATTTTGAAATTTTGTTTTTAAAATTTGCCAAAACATGGATAAAATCTATAAACAAACATATTTTGCCAAAATAATTTTGGAAAAGACTTGGCAAAATCTACGGCCAAACGGGGCGTAGTACCACGATGTAGCTGATTTAACTTGGCTCGGGAGCTAATTAAAGAAGTCCACTTGTAGTTTACATTTTGTAATTGAGGCGTCAATTGTCCTCACTTAGACTTTCAGAAGCTGGAACAAGGGATCCTGGGATATGCTCACCTTAAAATTTGGCAACCCCTTAACCAAACCTCTATAAGCTTATTTGGGGCCAGTGTATAGAATAGTTATTCTCAGGAATGTTATTTAGAGATTAGGCAGTATTTATTTTGTCTTGAACTTTTAAATTAAAAATTTTAACTTTAGGACAATTCAGGACATTTTTGTCCTGAAAAATTGAAATTCAGGAGGCACTGACTAATTCCTAAGTAGCAACCCTTTAGAATGGTTGTCTGATGTCATTTCTATGCTTAATTGGCATGTCTAGTGCTACACTGCTACTTCTTAAAAAGTTGTGTCTAGTCCAACTTGTACGGATCTCGGTTATTTCATCAAATATATGTTACCTTTCATATGCACAATTAGTGTCGGTAATTCTACCCAAAGCATGTCTATTGCTACCTTGATGACTTCCATGTTCTTGGCATGCATGTATTTTGGCACCTCATAATCATAAGTGGAACAAATCTCCATTTAGGTGTCATTTGAAATGCTAAGTCAAGTGAAGAGAAGTAGTGGCTCCTTTAATGAAGGCAAATACATCGATTAGTGACGGCAAACATAACATTAGAGTAAAAACTTTAGTGTTTTAGTATAATTATCTAAAATCATGAAAATGATTTGAGTGAAATTATGTTCCTAGTCGAATCTTATGACACATATATATTCCATCCACTAAATGCTTGTATTGCAATTCCCAAAATTTGGGTTCATAGAAGCACTTTTTATTATCTATTATTGCAAGCTAAGGGGGAAAGTTGACATCATTGTTCTTGATTAATTAAAGTATGATGTCTGTGACAAATTAAAACAAAACAGTCCTTAAGTGAGGCATTGAAATGCAAATTTTGGGTAGAATGTATGTGCCAAAAGAAATAACAGAGACTATCTTTCATATCTACCAATTTTTCCAGATTTCCAGTAATAATAACCTATGATAGATGGGACATATTAAGGATGATTATTACATAAACATTCGCTAAGGTTTGGACTCGTAACACATACATCTCTTGTGGTACACTAACAATTAACTTTTCCTCTTATTTTTCCTATGCATATCAGTATGCTCAAAACCCTTGATAGGTACCAAAAGTGCAGCTATGGTACATTGGAAGTCAACCGATCAATCAAAGACAATGAGGTAACTAAAGCTACTTGACTTCATTCCGCCATCCCTTAGAACAAAGGAATGAAAAATGTACTATTTTGCCACGGTATATAACTAGTGTAATTTGATTGCTTTCTAACATGAATGCTGCTAATTTGATCAGAATTTTTCCTTGTAGTTTTTTCGCAAAAAAGCAAGAAAGATTTAACTTTTTGAGGAGTTGAAAACCCACACTTTATGTGTAAGAAATAAATAAATAGTGAGCTCGATCAGAGGCGTATGTAGTGTTATAGTATCGGGTTCATCTGAACTAAGTACTTTCGACACGGAGTTAAATTTAGTGTAAAAATTTCACTAAAATTGCAACATATAGTGGGTCTGAACCCATAACTTTAAAAATATAATAGGTTCAATACTAAGAACCATAAAGGCCGAACCCATAGAATTAAAGTCATGGATCCGTCTCTGAGCTCGATGCTTGCACAATAAAACCTTTTGGTATTACAAAATACGATTCATCTGTTGAATTGACCTCTTTCAAGTTTTTGATATATCATCTCGTCCATTGCAGCAAAGCAGCTATAGGGAATACTTAAAACTCAAAGCCAAATATGAGTCACTGCAGCGATATCAAAGGTAAACCTACATCTAGCTAATCTTAACCATGTTACCTAAATTATGTGACTTATACTTGACATTTTCTTTGACAGACACCTTCTTGGAGAAGACTTGGGGCCTCTGAATATAGATGATCTTGATCATCTTGAAGTTCAGTTAGATAATTCCCTCAAACACATTAGGTCCACCAGGGTAAGCTTAGTGATATAAACATATACAAATTCACCATTATAAAAAAATTGCGACGGCTGATCGGCCAGAATTTTAAAATATTTTTTCATTTTTCGATGGCTGGCCATACTAACATTTACAAATCTCATCTTATTTCTTATTGTATCTTCTGGCTGCTTTGTAGACACAACTGATGCTTGACCAGCTTACTGATCTTCAATCTAAGGTAATTCACATTAATTGGTTGGGAAATGTTCTTAGATCAATATAATATCTCATGTATTCAACAGTAATTCACATAAGCTTCTCATTAAATGTACAGGAGAAATTGTGGCTTGAGGCTAATAAGGTACTTGAAAGAAAGGTAGGGTGGGTAGCCAATACATGTGATTGTAACTCTCTTATATATTGATTCTTGTTTGGTGTTGTTAGAAATATATCATTCCTGATTTTATCGATCATCAATTTTATTCACCTATGTGAATATGTGCCTTAATTATCAGTGGAAACTTATTATTTGTCTTATGGATGTTCCAAATTGTGTTAAATTTGCCTATGTTTTAGCTGGAAGAAATATATGCTGAAAACAACCTGCAGCAACCATGGGGAGGTGGTGAGCAAAGTATCACTTATGGTCAGCAACATGCTCAATCTCAGGGTTTCTTCCAACCTCTAGACTGCAACTCTATTTTGCAAATTGGGTAAAGTCGACCTACTTCTAAATTGTCATTATGTTACTTTTATTTGCATTTGCAACTGAGGGATTGGTGACGAGTAAGGCTTGCTCTAGTGTGAAACACCTCAACAAACAACCGATCAGAGACGGATCTAGGATAACTCGTGGGTTCAACATTTAACGTTCTTAATATTGAACTCATTATATTCTTAAAGTTATGGGTTCTATCTGCTAGTTATTGCGATTTCAATGAATTTTTGTACATAAATTTATGCTTCGCGCCCAAAGTTATGGGCCCAATTAAACCAGTTGCTACGGAGCTATATCCGCCTCTGGTACGAAACTTATGGGAGTAAGTGCTAGCAAAAACTATTTATCCCAGTGTGATGAGGGTGATTAAAATCAAGAAATTTATCACTTATAATCTAGTAGTATTGATGGGAATCTTTCACACAATTGGTGTGGTGCAAATATTTCTCACTGTCCCTTTTCCTTCCCCTTCTCTAATTCCCGTATGTAACGGAAAAAATTAAAAAGTGATAGCCTAAAACTAAATTTCTTTATTTTTATTTATAGCAGGTACGATCCAATAACTACTTCAAGCCAAATAACAGCAGTAACAAATGCCCAAAACGTCAATGGCATGGTGCCTGGTTGGATGCTGTGAATGTCCCCTAAAAAAGCCCAACTTTGACTTATCTTCAGCATTGCATAAAAGCATAGTATATTACTATAATAAAGGAAAACTGCAGTTATCTATTCGAGGACTGTAAATTCATACTTTTTCAGTTTTTCTTTCTTCTAATATTTGAGAAGTATTTCATACTTTGAAATACTAAGGTGAATGTTGTAAACCCATTTTGAGAGATACTCGAAGTCTCGAACTATGTTGCTTTGAAATGTTTTACTGATATCATAAGGTGGATGTTGCTGAATACATTTCATTTATTCACATTATTTTTGTTATGACAGTTTTAAGATTATCTTTTGTGTGAATTCAGTTTCTTTTGATTCATAAAGTATGGTCAAAGTCATCCAAAGTAATTATCCAAATCTCTGCTAGAGTAATTGATTATATATGACAACTTTCAAATTTCATACAACTGCAGTCCTAAGCAACATAAACAGAAAAGAAGCAAATAGACATTGACGATTTATATTACTTATTATTTTTATCAATCCGCACGATTTCTTTCTGTAATTTAAATAAATTCTTTTGAGTTCTGGTCGAAATGACCTATTCATATAAAATGTTGAAATGATTTAGCCAAGAATTTTCTGGCTTTTAGCTTTCCTACACAAAAACAATTTATCTCAGTTTACAAAAGTCCAAACTGTCAACTCTTACCCAAGATCGAAGACAAACACTAGTAACACATTAACACAAATACACATTCCGATTAGCTGCAGTTAGGGCTTTTCTGGAGAAACTCTCTTACATTAGTCTTCTTACAGTGGTCTAGGAAAGAATACTCTTGGGCCAGTTTCCTCCTAGTTTGAGTCAGTTCATTATATTCTTGAAAGGGCTTTGTCATGCTTATATTGGGATTAAATTTGGATAGGGAGATTTGAGATTTGGGATTTTCATTTTTGTGTGGTCGAGATGACCTTTTCATATATAGCGGTTGAAATAATTTATCCTAGAATTTCCTTGCTTTTTAAAAGCTTATCCTACCAAAAGAAAAAAAAGGAAGAGAAAATTTAGTTAAATAGCCACCTAACCAACTGTTTAAATTAAAAATAGCAGGTGGATGTATAATATGTATATAATTTATATATGATATGTGCATAATCATGTATAATCTATATATACCAAGTAGGAAATGTAAATAATTAATTTAACCGGCTATTTGTGTAAAGATTTCACAAAAAAAAAAGAAGGAAATATTACATAGATGTCGCTAAAAATGAAAACCCCAAAAAATAAGGTTCTTTCTCTCCAAGAATCACACGCAAAGATCTCCTTTCATATTTTAAAACCTGATTAGCAACATTAGATGCAAGACGAAGAGGAAATTTCATGGATGAGGTAGCAAATAAGGTGATGAAATACAACAAAATATATATACAAGATTCCAAAAATTTAAGCAAAAAGGAACAAATATGCATAAGATTCCTGTTTACCCTCAAAATTGGATAACAATTGAATTTGTAAGTGGTTTTAAGGATACATGGATTAACTTGATACAAAGTGATAAATTAAGTTGCAATTGAAATAAACAATGATAAAGTAAATTCAAACCACACGAATTGGACAATTTCAATCTCGGAAGGTCAGCCATCCTCGAGCCAGATGCACTTTGATCGGTATCACGATACAGAAGAACAAGAGGTTAAAGAGAAAAATAATAATGTATTGCTTTGAAATGCGTATTACAATGTGTTAAATGAATCACCAGACCCCCTTTTATATAGTAGAGGAGTTCTACTTTAGGTACAATTCTATAAAAGGTAAAAAAATCTCTTGACTTGCCGATCGCCAGTTCCTCATTGATACGTGTCGAGATTCTCGCCGAAATATCCGACCCGTCACGGATATTTCGATCTTCTGTTATGCTAACAATATTTTTTCGAGCTCGTTCGGGGCTAGGATCGATTGCGGAATCACGACCTCGATATTCTCGAAGGCGGGCGTTCCAACCCTGGGTTCTAGCACGGTGGGACTTGGGGTCGATCTTCCATCCTTTATTGCCATATTTCGAACCTAACCTACCATGTCGTGGGCGAGCTCGATTTCGATCGTATAGAGTTCCTATGTTCGCACTCTAAGATGTATATCCCTTATAAGATAGTTTTGCTCGCCTCATATATATATATATATATATATATATATATATATATATATATATATATATATGCAACTCCAACTGCATTAGGACATTTTTGGGATCTTACAAGCTATAAAGAATTGAACTCGTACAATTCTAACATAGATTTTTGGGAGGTAAGATATTATGTTCCTCTCCTTCATGTTTTTCATTTTTGGTTATTAATATACAGGTTGGGGTGAAACCTCAATACCCGCACCATAAGGGTGTAGTATTAATTTATTTTTTAAATAAGAAGCAAAAAGAAATATTTTTCAATGGGTATGGTTAAAATTAATTGAAAACATATAGATGAGTCAATATACAAAATTTGAGGAAGATTGGAGATGATTTGAACTGATTTGGTATCAAAATTCGTAGTTAAAATCGAGTTTAAAAAATTCTTCTGCGACACATGTATCAAACATGTATCACGCGTGTATCTCACACACATGTATACATGGATATACATGTGATATACATTTGATACAAATAGGATACATATGTGATACACATATCATTTTTTCATGTTCATCTTGTCCTTCAAATTTTCAATTCAAACCACCCCAAAACTCTACCAAATCATCTCAAAATTGAGATTCAAGCTCCTTAAGATATACCCAATCTATTCTACTAACACCCACTCAAAAGAAAATAAAAATTTGACCATTTGTTTTTGCTACAAATAGCTAATTGGCTAATATTGATAATGTTTGGCTAATATTAGTAATATTTTATGACTTGGCTAATTTTTATAATAAGCTACTTATAAGTGGACATAGCTGGTAGTTTCCAAAAAAAAAAGATCTTTACACAAATAGTCGGTCATATTCATTGTTTACTTTTATTAGCCATATACATAGATTATACACAACTATACACATATAATATATAAATTATGTATATATTATACCTCCGCCGACTATTTTTAGTTTAAGTGGTTAGATGGACGGCTATTTGGGTTAATTGTTCATAAAAAATTCTCAATTAAAAAGAAGCCCAACTGATTGGATAATATGGCCACGAAACCACACCCATTTGTACAGACAGCCCACCGGAATTTCCAGAAAGGCTTTCTGATGCATCATTTTCTTCTCCAAACATTAACAACGACAAATGGAGAAATTGATCTACTCTACCTGTTTCTGAATTCAAATCTGAGGAGTATATTTTACTTCTCCATTATTTTTTCAATAGCAGGAATTTTGGTTGAGGGAAATTTTAAAGTCCCATTTTACATAATTAAAAATCTCAGTTCGGATTTACATTGTTATTTGAAGAATAGTTGTAAACATAATTTGTTTTTTTTTTGTCTGCTGGGAGAACTTGGGTTATATGTTGACCATTTTCTAGGAGAATAGAATAGGTAAAATAGTATTGAAAGTAAAAGCGAGACTCATAATAAATTTTGTTGGATTATTATATTAAATTTTTTATACTTTTCAAACATCAAAATTTATTTTTAACTAACCCAGAACAAGAGAAGAATAAATATGATGAGAGGGAGACTTCGGGTGTTGCAGGTCAAAGAATGGAAGACAGCTCACCACTAAATATTTGTGTATTGAGTCTACGCACTTGTATGACTACTGAAAGTATTATTCTTTTTTATTTCATTATTTAATTTAAATTATTCTTCTGGGCTTTTAGTGTCACCACTTACAAAAAAGAAAAAAGATACTGCTCGATCTGCAAAGTATACACTCTTTAGTGATACTATAAATTAACCAACTGAAGTTATATTTTTTCCATTTGTAGTACAGAATATTATTCTCCGCCAACTAATACTCCAAGATTTAGTTCTGATTGGCGATTGCCCAAGAAAGGGATCTGGGGTTCATTTTTTCTCTTAATTTTTAATGTCAGCCGCCATGGCCACTCACATTTTTAATTATAGAATCAGAAGACAGTTGTTAGGAATATATGGTTCTTTCTACAAAAAATCATACTTTCTTTTGTTGTTAACAAAAATAGTTATGTGTTTTTGTGGCGCATCGAAAGCATCAGATAGCTTCATATGATTAGGGTATGTAACAATTGTTAATTTGCATCTTTTTCAATTTTCTATCCAATAAAATGTATGGTCTGGCAAACCTCCATGTTACCCTTTTTTTAACCTAACAACAATGATATGATTAAAAAGAAGAAGAGAATTTCACTACGAGCTCCGATTATGCATCTATCATTGTTAACTATTAGTACTTATTTTAATCAAGTGGCTACAAAATTCATATAGAATTGAGCATAATTGTTATCTTGTTCGTCGGACTCCTTTTATTTTCTGGTAATAAATAAATGAATGCGTACATGAATGTCAAATGTACTTAGAGAATGCAAAGAATTTTCCAAACTTGGTAGTTGTTCATTTTTTTTTCTTTTATTTTTCTTTTTGGCTAAAGGAAGCCAAATAGCCAATTATTCATTCTATTATTATCGTACAATGGATAAGAAAAGACACGAAAAGAGGAAAACAGAGACTAAGGGAACACTGACTTTCATTAGAAATAAGAAACATGAGGAAACTTGTCATCATTGATGCTTGTTTACCCAAAAAAATGGAGAGTTAAATTTATACGTAGTTCTAAGAATACGTGGTATAAATTGGGAAAGATAAATAAACGTGTATTGAAATTAGTTATAAAAGAAATGAGTGCAAATCAGATGAACTAATTAGCCTAAACCTTCAAGTTTAATCACCTCCAAATCGAGTGAAGAACGATTGATAGAAGAAACAATTTGACTAAAATACCAAAAGCCACCCCAAAAATAGTATTAGCTCTGTTTTCTGTATATATTAGAATGAATTTGTGTATGAATCAATGTTCTCTTACAAGTTACAAATAATAACCACTCTTGATATAGTTGGGGGTCCCACTTTGGGTATAACTTAAAAATACATAATGTAGATCACATTATAGATTAATTAATTAACTTTTCCTTGATTTTCGCCGAGATTCTCTCCCCAAATGCGGCTATAACGGATCTTTTGTCCCTTGGCTCGATCTTGATCTTGACCGGTCTCGGTATGGGTCGGTCCCTGGATCTCGAGCTCGATATCGACTAGACGAATACTGACGTCTGCGACGAGCCCGATTGTGACGTATGTGACAAACGTCCCGTCGGTCTAGTTACCAAGGCATTAAATGCGCGTCAGTCGATGGTCGGCCACTGCCAATTTTGAACTGTCGCTGTGAAATCAATAAATAGCCTTTTTCTTCATTATTTTAAACTTTTACCTTTAAATCTTTTTCATTCCAATCTTCACAGTCCTTCGCCTTTTCCAAAGCTTCCTATTTTCAGGTTTTGGAAATTCTTTGCGTGTTCTTCTCAGAACACCTAATACTTTAATCTCCCTTCTTCTTTGTTCACAGAAATTTAGATGGCCAACACATCTAAAATCGTTCCGCAAAAAGAGGTTGCTTCTTCATCACGACCCGCCGATGGTGAGGATGCGGCGGAGCCTTGCCCTGAGGAATTCGTTCCGGTAGGATGTTCAACTGTCAGTGATTTTAAAGTTGAAAAACCTTCTTCGGTACTGGGTCGATGTGAGCCGATGTCGAGGTACTAGTGTACAATCACCGAGAAAATTCTCGAAAAAGTCAAACAAGAATGCAACTGGGACGATAAGCACGTGGTAGTCCCATCGCATGATGAATCAATTACTACCCACGTGGAAGGGTTCCTAAGTGTTTATACTTATCCTTTCACATTGGGTCTTTTAGACCATGTCATCGTTGCCTTTTGCAAGAGATCACGACGTGACCCTTGGCCAGATCCATCCTTCTTTTTGGAGAATAGTGATTCTTCTCCAATTTTTCTCGAGCAAAATCGAGGGGTGTCTTTTCACCCTCGACCACCTTATGCGCCTTTATAGTCCCCGACTTTATCAAGCTTGCTCGCTAAGCCACCAAAGCGCCGTTCTCGAGCATAGACAAGACTCGTGATCGAGGTTGGATGGGCCAATTTGTTCGAGTCAAAACCCCAGTCCTAATCCCTACCGATGACATACCATTTCCTGAGAAATGAAATATGAATCGTGAGCACTTATTTCCCTTCGTTCGTTTTAATTTTGTAACTGCCTTTCATTTTCTTGATCCATTTTTTCTTTCTTGTCACAGTTGTGGCTCAGATGCCTGAGCCGATTCTGGATCTTAAGCAATGGGTTGAAGGTCTGGTGCTGCAGAGACCGTACTCCGAGCGCGCTTGGGTGGAATTATTAAATGGTCGATGGGAGACTCGTAGTCATGGTAAGTCTCTTTCTTAATTTGTTTGTCATTTGCTCTTTTTTACTTACTTAACCCCATTTTTCCTTTTGTAGGACTTGGGAAGGACGTTGCCATGAGGCCCCCATCTGGTGATGAGGAGGTTCCTGTCCTGAAGCAGGTTAAAGAAAAGAAGAGAAAAGATGTACCGAGTTCCCCGATCTTCGAAAAGAAAAAACCGGCGAAGAAATCTCGCAAGCCAAAGGGGCCCCCCGGTGTTATGCTTTTCGAATCAATCTGCCGATTAAGGGACGAGTCCGAAGAAGGAGAATAGGAATTAGCCGGTGTACGGGCTAATATTGTGATACAATAATCTTACGAATCGGCGGAAGTGAATAAGGGAACCCTGGCCATAATCTCGGAACAAGAAAAAACCGAGACTATTCCGTCTTGAGCTGAGATGGTTGAAGGGGAGACCGAGGGTAGGACTTCTCGGGCAGCAGAAGATATCTCGAGGGATGAGCTCGGGGTAGTTGATATTAGCGTATACCCTCAGATTTCGGATGTTATAATCCGTGAGGCCAGCGTGTTGGAAGGTCGATCCTACGAGGGAATTCAGGAGCCGACCGATATCCACGATTTTTTGGATGGGCTCAAGTTAGCTGCCTCGAGGGAGGTTATCGGGTTCGGTGGATTACTGATACCAAAGAAACATCATGGTCGGGCTCTACCAGGTATTCATCAGTTCCAAAACTGGTGGACCGATTCCCGGCCCCGAGTATTGATCTTGATCGTAGGCGGAAGGTAGTGCTCTCTGTCCTGGAGAATACCCGAATTTTCTCTCCTTTCGTGGGTATTGCTTTACCTTCGGTACCTAGTGACTGAAGAGGATCAAACAGTGATGAATGTGATAGGACCCGCCTGCCTTTTCAACGAGGCCCAGCTTGCTCTGAATCGGGTAACTTCGATGGCATCTATGTTATTTCTTTTATACTTGTTGTAGATAATTCTAACATTTTTCCCATGTTTGTAAGCTTCGGTATTGCATCACGAGGCTTTCCTTCGAATCCGAGAGGAGCATGAGGCCGAGGTTCGGGACCTCTCTGAGAAGAGTGATTCTTATAAACTTCTTAGCGAGAAACTCCGAGCAGATTTGGCAGCGGCTCGGGATGAGCACGAGGAGATGGCCGAGCAGGTATTCCGAATTCTTCACGATAGTGAAGATGAATTGGAGATAACCACTAACAATCCAATTCTGCAGGTTCGACAGAGGCTCGAACAGATCGGACGACTCAATTCGCAGGTAGATGAGCTAATGGCCGAAGGGGAAAAATTCAAAGAAAATATGGATATCCTCGCCTCCAAAAAGGAGGTCGTTCAAGCGCAATTGGATTCGGCTGAGGCCCAGCTTTAGGCTGCAAAAGAAAATGCCTCGGTGCAGATCGAGAGGGTTAAAGAGCTTCAGAGTCGGTTAGATTTTGCCACTTCCGATAAGGCAAGCTTGGCTAATGAACTAGAAGTGGTAAGATCTGAGGTGACTGAGGCTAATAAAAGAGGTGATGCTAAAGTGGCCCAGTTCATGACCGATGTTGAGGTTAACCAGGCCAAGGCCAAGAGCATGGTCGAACATGCTAAATGGCAGGCTCGGAGAGAAGCTCTCGAGGAGGTCAGTACTCAGGGCTTCGATGTTGAGGCCGTAATTGAAAATGCCAAGGCGGAGTAAAACAGGGCTCGAAGGCTGGCCTTTCTTAAGGAACACTCTGATAGCTCGAGTGAATCTGAAGGTGGGGAAGATTCTGAGGACGCGGCCTCCGATGAAGACCAAGCCATTTAGTAGTTTTTGTTATTTCTATCGAGGCTGCTTCGGCCTTTGTAAATAACTTCCTTTGGGCCGTGTTGCCTTTGTAAAATATTTTGTTGTATATATAAGACTTTTCCCTTCTATGGCTTCTGAATCATTTGCCTTTTTTTTTAACTTATACAAAGGTCAAAAAGTGCCTTAGCATGGATTAGTTATTCGAATGTCCAAGATTGAGATAGTAAGAACCGAAAGCAAGTACTGCACTCGACATTTTCTTATAGGTAGTCCCCGAGTGAATGTTCGAACTCGAACCGAGGTGGCTTTTAGGCTTAATAAATAGATGTCAAGTGAAATGATTTTCTCGAACTCGAAGCAAAGTAGACCTTAGGCTTTATAGTCGAGTGAGAATGATTTCTCGAACTCGAATTAAGGTAGCCCTTGGGCTTTGTAGTCGAGTGAGAATGATTTCTCGAACTCGAATTAAGGTAGCCCTTGGGCTTTACAGTCGAGTGAGAATGATTTCTTAAACTCGAATTACGGTAGCCCTTAGGCTTTGTAGTCGAGTGAGAATGATTTCTCGAACTCGAATTAAGGTAGCCCATAGTCTTTGTAGTTGAGTGAGAATGATTTCTCGAACTCGAATTAAGGTAGCCCTTTGGCTTTGTAGTCGAGTGAGAATGATTTCTCGAACTCAAATTAAGGTAGCCCTTAGGCTTTATATAATTCGATCTCGTTTATTTTTCGGATGGCAGTCCCCGATTTATGGGGTAATCATTCGAAATCCGGTTATGGTCGACCCTTAAGCTTGTGTAGTCGAGTGAGAATGATTTCTCAAACTCGAATTAAGGTAGCCCTTGGGCTTTACAGTCGAGTGAGAATGATTTCTTGAACTCGAATTAAGGTATAGCCCTTAGGCTATATAGTTGAGTGAGAATGATTTCTCGAACTCGAATTAAGGTAGCCCTTAGGCTTTGTAGTCGAATGAGAATGATTTCTCGAACTTGAATTAAGGTAGCCATTAGGCTTTATAGTCGAGTGAGAATGATTTCTCGAACTCGAATTAAGGTAGCCCTTGGGCTTTACAGTCGAGTGAGAATGATTTCTCGAACTCGAATTAAGGTAGCCCTTAGGCTTTTGTAGTCGAGTGAGAATGATTTCTCGAACTCGAATTAAGGTAGCCCATAGTCTTTGTAGTTGAGTGAGAATGATTTCTCGAACTCGAATTAAGGTGGCCCTTAGGCTTTGTAGTCGAGTGAGAATAATTTTTCAAACTCAAATTAAGGTATCCCTTAGGCTTTATATAATTCGTTCTCGTTTATTTTTTGGATGGCAGTCCCCGATTTATGGGGTAATCATTCGAACTCCGGTTATGGTCAACCCTTAAGCCTGTGTAGTCGAGTGAGAATGATTTCTCGAACTCGAATTAAGGTAGCCCTTGGGCTTTACAGTCGAGTGAGAATGATTTCTCGAACTCGAATTAAGGTAGTCCTTAGGCTTTGTAGTTGAGTGAGAATGATTTCTCGAACTCGAATTAAGGTAGCCTTTAGGCTTTGTAGTCGAGTGAGAATGATTTCTCAAACTCGAATTAAGGTAGCCCTTGGGCTTTACAGTCGAGTGAGAATGATTTCCCGAACTCGAATTAAGGTAGCCCTTAGGCTTTTGTAGTCGAGTGAGAATTCGATCGAACTTGAAGAAACGTAGCCCTTAGGCTTTATATAATTCGATCTTGTTGATTTTTCGGATGGCAGTCCTCGATTTATGGGGTAATCATTCGAACTCCGATTATGGTCGGCCCATAAGCCTGTTTGCATAATAGATCGAGAATATGGAGTAGAAGAACCTTTCCGAGGTATGAGATATCGGTAAAGAAGAAATTTCTTTTTTATAGGTCATTATACATGCATACATGTTTTGTGCCACGGCTCGAGGAAACTATGCGGGCATGGTCCGTTTAGCCATTTGGCCCTAACAAATTTTTCCTATCGAGACCCTGTTGCCATGAAGTAACAATCTTTCCCTTACTTTGATATTCGAGGGCAATGCCCCCCAGTATTCGAGGTTGATTGTAAAGAGGCCTCGGATACTGTTGAATTATTCTGAGTTAGCACGATCAATGGTACCTCATTAAAAACCTCACCGGAAAAACCCATTTGGGACAAAACCGGTCTAAGGGACCAATTTGGGACAATGCGTGCTTTCAGACCTAAAGGCTTCATGTTGAAGAATCCATCCTTGGTTCTGCTCGAACACCTACAAAGGTTAGTTTTGAAATACAAATGAACATGGGAGGGTCATACCTTAGCAATAGTATCATTTTAGGTGTGATACGTTCCAATTGCTCGGTAGTTATTTGCCGTTTATCATACCGAGCTTGTAGGATCCTTTTCCGATAATTTTGAGAACCTGATACGGTCCTTCCCAGTTCAGACCCAGTATCCCTTCATTCGGATTTCGAGGATTGATGGTGACTTTTCTTAGCACCAAGTCCCCAATGTTAAAATGTTGAATATTGGTTCTTCGATTGTAGTACCTTTCGATTCGCTGTTTTTGGGAGGCCAATCGGATGAGAACGGCTTCTCGTCTTTCATCCAACAATTCTAGGCTCGTATTCATGGTCTCGTTATTTGACTCCTCTGTTGCATATCGAAACCTGGTGCTAGGCTTTCCGACCTCGACATGGATAAGAGCTTCAGCGCCATAAACTAACAAGAATGGTGTTGCTCAGGTACTAGATTTTGATGTTGTGCGGTATGCCCATAGGACCTCGGGTAGTATTTCTCTCCACTTTCCTTTGGCGTTGGTCAATCTCTTTTTCAGATTTTGGATGATGGTTTTGTTGGTTGATTCAGCTTATCTGTTCCCGCTGGGATGATAAGGTGTTAATAGGATCCTTTTGATCCTGTGATCCTCGAGAAATTTAGTTACTTTGTTGCCGATGAATTATTTTCCATTATCACATACAATCTCGGATGGCATCCCGAATCGACATTTGATGTGGTGCCAAATGAAGTCTATAACTTCTTTTTTCCCTAACTTTCTCAAAAGCCTGTGATTCAACCCATTTAGAGAAATAATCAGTCATCAACAAAATAAATTGAGCTTTACCTAGGGCCGATGGGAGGGGGCCAACGATGTCCATTCCATATTTCATGAAAGGCCATAGAGATAGGACCGAGTGGAGTAGTTCCCCGGGTTGATGAATCATGGGCGCATGCCTTTGGCATTCGTCGCATTTTCGAACGAACTCCCTTGCATCCTTGCCCATATCGGTCCAATAATACCCAGCTATGATTACTTTGTGGACCAGCGAATCGGCACCAGAATGATTTCCACAAGTGCCCTCGTGAATTTCCCGTAGGATGTAATCGGTATCTCCCGGTCCCAAATATATTGCCAATGGTCCATGTAACGTCCTTCTAAACAGTGTTCCGTCTTCGGACATGGTGAACCGTGTTGCCTTTGTACGCACAACTCTCGATTCCTTTGGATCCGATGAAAGCTTCCCATTCTTAAAGTACTCTATGTATTTATTTCTCCAATCCCAGGTTAAACTTGTGGAGTTTATCTCGGCATGACCTTCTTCGATTATCGATCTCATGAGTTGTATGATAGTCCCCGAGTTGAGTTCATCATCTTCGACCGATGAACCTAAGTTTGCGAGAGCGTCAGCCTCGCAGTTCTGTTATCGAGGTACATGTAGCAATGTTCATTCCTTAAATCGATATAGAGTCACCTGTAGTTTATCCAAGTACCCCTGCATTCAATCTTCTCAGACTTCAAAAGTCCCATTAACTTGATTTACCATGAGGAGGGAATCGCACTTAGCCTCCATGACTTCCTCTCCCAAGCTTCTAGCTAGTTCGAGACCTGCAATCATGGCTTCATACTCGGCCTCATTGTTAGTCAATTTTGTAGTTCTGATAGACTGTCTAACTACATTACCTGTGGGTGATTTTAGTACAATGCCTAGTCCAGACCCCTTCGCGTTCGAGGCACCATCCACAAAGAGGGTCCAGACTCCCGAAGAGGTACCCGATTATATTAGTAGTTCTTTTTCAATCTCGGGTACGAAGGCCGATGCAAAGTCAGCCACAAAGTCCGCCAAGATTTGAGATTTGATGGCGGTTTGAGGTAGATGCTCAATATCATACCCACTGATTTCTATGGCCCATTTGGCCAATCGACCCGAAAGCTCGGGTTTGTGCAAAATATTTCGAAGAGGATAAGTTGTTACAACATATATCGGATGACACTGGAAATATAGTTTTAGTTTCCTAGAGGTTCTTATTAAAGCAAGCGCTAATTTTTCTAAGTGTGGATATCTAGTTTCGGCCTCGCCTAAGGTCCGACTGACAAAATAAATAGGGAATTGCGTACCTTGTTCTTCTAGAACCAGGACTCCACTTACCGCTATCTCCGAGACAACCAAGTACAGGTAAAGTTGTTCGTCCATTTTTGGGGTATGAAGCAGCAGCAGGCTCGATAAATACCGCTTTAGTTCCTCCAAAGCCTGCTAGCATTTCGAAGTCCATGCAAAGTTTCTCTTCTTCTTAAGTAGTGAGAAAAATCGGTGGCTTCTATCTAAGGATCTCGAAATGAATCGTCCTAGGGCGACTATTCGTCCCATTAGCCTCTGCACGGCCTTCACATTATCCACTATCATGATATCCTCGATAGCTTTGATTTTATCGGGGTTGATCTCGATTCCCCGATTGGACACCATGAAACCAAGAAACTTGCCCGAGCCAACTCCGAATGCATATTTTTTGGGGTTGAGCTTCATATTGTACTCCCTTAGTATATCGAAAGTTTCCTGCAAATGCTTTAAATGGTCCTCTGCTCGCAAGGTCTTAACTAACATGTCACCAGTATAAACTTCCATTGATTTTCCTATTTGTTTTTCAAACATTCGGTTTACTAGGCGTTGATAAGTTGCACCAGTATTGTTTAGACCGAATGGCATTACGTTATTACACTAAGTACTGTACCTAGTGATAAACGAGGTCTTTTCCTGATCCTCTGGGTTCATATGTATCTGGTTATACTCGAAGTAGGCATAGAGAAAATTGAGAGTCTCGTGGCCGGCCGTGGCATCGATCATACGATCGATATTAGGCAAAGTAAAAGAATCATTGGGGCATGCTCTATTCAGGTCTTTATAATCTATACACATTCTAAGTTTGTTTCCCTTCTTAGGGACTACCACTACGTTTGCTAGCCATTCGGGGTATTTTACTTCTCGAATGAATCCTATTTTAAGAAGTTTGGTTACCTCGTCCTTGATGAAGGCATGTTTGACCTCGGACTAGGTCCTTCTTCTTTGCTTCACTGGATGGAATTTCTGATCCAAACTTAATCTATGAGTGGTTATTTTCGATGGGATCCCAGTCATGTCAAGATGGGACCAAGCGAAACAATTCATGTCAGCTATAAGAAATTGAATAAGCTTTTTTCTGACCTCGGGATTTAATCATGTGCCCGGGTATACCTTTCGCATGGGCAGATGTTCGATTAGCGTGATTTGCTCCAGTTCTTTGACCGTTGATTTGGTAGCGTCAGAATCATCGGGGACCATGAAGGATCGAGGGATCCCATAATCATCATCTTCGTCAGTCCTTTGATTCTCTAATTGGGTCGAGGCTGACGTTTGTGATTACTATTTGGTGTCCCGTTTCTCCTTCGAATCTGATCCCTTTGTCGATGATAATGATGATATCGGAATCACTTCATCAACGACAAACATTTCTTTTGAAGCTGGTTACTCCCCGTAGACTGTTTTGATTCCCTCTGGTGTTGGGAATTTTAGAACCTGGTGAAGGGTCGAGGGTACTGCTGTCATGTTGTGGATCCACGGCCTCCCGAACATTGCGTTATATCTCATGTCATGCTCGATCACCTGGAACTTCGTTTCTTGGATAGTACCCGCCATGTTTACTGGAAAAATGATCTCGCCCTTAGCAGATTCACATGCCATATTGAATCCATTTAGTGCCAGGGTTGCGGGCACGATCTGGTCCTGTAGACCGAGTTGTTCTACGACTCTTGATCGAATGATGTTGGACGAACTACCTGGATTAATTAACACACGCTTAACTTGAGTTTTATTCATAAGCACATATATTATCAGTGCATTGTTATGGGGCTGCATGATTCATTTTGCGTCTTCGTCACTAAAGGACAAGGTTCCTTTAGGTATGTAATCCCGAGTTCGAGATCGCTTCTCTCTTATGATCGACATCTTAGTGCATTTAAGCACCGGCCCCGGGGGGACATCGATCCCTCCTATGATCGTGTGGATGATGTGTTGTGGCTCTTCTTGTTCGTTTTGTCTATTGAACTCTCTGTTTTTGAAATGGTTCTTGGCCGGTCACTTAAAAACTCTCGAAGGTGCCCTTCATTGAATAACTGGGCTACCTCTTCTCTCAACTGCCTGCAATCTTCCGTTCTGTGGCCACGAGTGCCATGATACTTGCACATTTGATTGGGATTTCTTTGGGCTGGATCGGACTACAAAGGTCGAGGCCATTTAGTATCTTTGATGCGTCTGATAGCCGATACGATGGCGGATGCATCAATGTTGAAGTTATATTCTAATAACCGCAGTGCTTCCTTAGGTTCGGTATGCCTGTCGAATCCACTCTTGTTCATCAGCCCTCGAGACCCTTGGCCTCGATCACTTCTCCTTTCACCCCGTACGGGGTTATGTCCCAGTTCGCTACCCCTACGATCCTCACTATACGGCCGATATCGGTCCCTATTCGACCTTGGTTCTTGGTCGGTGTCCCTTTTAACCCAACTGGTCGTCTTCGACTCTAATCTTCAATTGATATTGATTGTGTACATCGGCCCAGGTAACAGATGGGTACTCGATCAAGTTTTGCTTTAACCGTCGTGAAGCCATCGAGCTTCGTTCGTTTAGTCCTTGGGTGTAAGCTTGAACGGCCCAATCGTCCATGACATGTGATAGATCCATTCGTTCCATTTGAAAAATAGAAACAAACTCTCTTAGTATCTCGTTATCTTTTTGCCTTACCTTGAAAAGGTTCGACTTCCTGGTTTTGACCTTTATGGCTCCGGCATGTGCTTTTACGAAAGAATCTGCAAGCATAACAAAAGAATCGATAGAGTTAGGCGGTAAATTATGATACCATATCATCGCTCCCTTTTGACAGAGTTTCACCAAACTTCTTTAATAATACGGATTCGATTTTGTCATCTTCCAGATCGTTCCCTTTGATGGCACATGTGTAAGAGGTGACATGTTCGTTAGAGTCGGTCGTTCCATTATATTTAGGATTTTCGGGCATGCGGAACTTCTTGGGAATCGGATTTAGAGCCGCGCTCGGGGGGAAAGGATTTTGTATGAATTTTTTGGAATTCAAGCCCTTCAATATTGGTGGTGCCCCCGGGATTTAATCAACCCCGGAATTATAAGTTTTCATTTTTTTGTCGTTTGCTTCAATCCCCCTTTCTCCTGACTCTATTTGTTTTGTCAGTTCCTCGAGAATCTTAATAATTTTGGGATTAGTCCCTGACTCTTATTCGTTTGACCTTACTACAGGTGGCCCCATTTTATGGGTGACTTCTTTGGGTGGACCGGGCTCGAGCCTGCTCGATGCCTGGGTTTGGCTTTGCAACTGAGCTATTGCTACCTATTGAGCTTGCAACATTTCAAAAATCATACGCAGGCTGATTCCGTCTTCTCCAGCATTTTGGGTATTTCGAACTGTAGATCGAGTTCCACCATGAATGCTGTTTTTGGAGTCGGAACGTTGGTTCGCCTCAATGGACACATGTGAATTAACGTCAATTGGATCTATGACTCGAGTTCCAACGGGGTCGACGAGTGGCCTTTCATCCCCGGACGTCAGGTTGTTATTCTCATCTTAAAGGCCAGCTTCGTTATCAATAGGTAGGGCCATTAATTGAGAGTTTATCGTTTTTAACTTGAAATCAAAGACATTTCCAAGAGCAAGTGTAAAATAGTGTGTTTCATAGAGATTCGTATCAAATAATAACTGTTATCCTTAGCCCCATGGTGGGCGCCAAACTGTTTACCCGAAAATGGATAGAGTTGAATTTATACGTAGTTTTAAGGATACGTGGTATAAATTGGTACAAATCGGGAAAGGTAAATAAATGTGTATTGAAATTAGTTATAAAAGAAATGAATGCTAACCAGATGAACTAATTAGCCTAAGCCTTCAAGTTTAATCACCTCCAAATCGGGTGAAGAACGATTGATAAAAGAAACAATTTGACTAAAATACCAAAAAACACCCCAAAAATAGTATTGGAATGAATGTGCGTATGAATCAATGTCCTCCTACAAATGATAACCACTCTTGATAGAGTAGGGGATCCCATTTTGGGTATAATTTAAAAATACATAGTAGGGATCCCATGATAGATTAATTAATTAACTTTTCCTTGATTTTCGTCGGGATTCTCTCCCCAAATCCGGCTATAACGACTCTTTTGTCCCTTGGCTCGATCTCGATCTTGTCCGGTCTCGGTATGGTTTGATCCCTGGATCTCGTGCTCGATATTGATCGATATTTGGGTCTCGAGCTCGATATTATAATAACGAACCTCGGTTCATCATACTCCAATCTTGATTAATTACACGAAGGGCAAACTCATTTTTGACCGTATACAATACTCTTATTTATCAATAAATTCCAGAAGCCATTTTGGGGAAGAAAATTGAATGGAAAATAGAAAATTATGGAAGAGATAATGTATATGGACAATCTATCATCTTTTTTTTTTTTTTTTTTTTCTTTTCGAAAAAATAGTGCGGTTGAGGTCATAAAGAAAGAGAAAGTGGTTTCCATAATTAGAAGAGCTATGAGATACTCATGTTTTGCCTGATTTAACCAATCAATACAATATAGGGGAAATGCTAATAATACATGCACATGAGGTTTTCATTTTCTAAAGCAGCTTTGTATAATTGGTTAAATAAGTTATATGTACAATATTAGAAAATAATTATATTATCAGAATGGTTTAATCGAATATGACAAATACTTTACTACGATCTTTGTTAAAGTTATTATTTAGACTTACTATAAACCTGAATTATGAAGGTTTATCTGAAGTGATTAATTACCCTGATAAAAAGTTTTGGTGTTTATAAATAATGTTAAGTACTATTTAAAAAAAAAACTAATTGCACTTTTAACTCATACCAATGGGATTCGAGTGATCTCTAGATCACCAAATTGTCCTTGCAGGAGTTAACAAGGCCAAATATACTAATACGATATTTTTACTCGCCCTTTTCTAAAGAAAAAAGTTACTAATAATTAATTCACCACTAATTAAAAATAAGAAAAAAGTACATTGATTTAGATTGTCTTCTCATCTTAAGAACAAGGGATACAATGTCTTCTATCAAAGCAACAGAGTAAAGTAGGGATCTGAGATTTGAATGTATTACAGAATTAACGGAATAATGTCTCTTCTAAATCAGTATACAGACACTATTATAAAACAAAAAAACTCTATCACTCCTAATGCTTCGTCGTCCTTTCGCATATAATTTATTTATTTTATATTACTTTTTTATAATTTAAATAGCTCTTTTTGGTTTTATGTCATGGTCCCCCCACTTAAACGAAAATTTGGAGGATTTGGAAAACTAGTTGTTACTGTACTATATAAGTATTTTAACAAATGTGTCTGTTTGCATATCATGGTCCCCAATGATTCTAAATTTATTTTTGTAACCAGGGGCGGATGTAGCATATAATCGACGGATTCAATTGAACTCATAACTTTCGACATGAAATAAAAATTTATTAAAATTACAGAAATAATAGAGATTAACCCATAACTTTAAAAATATAATTGATTCAATACTAAATTTTTTAAAAGTTGAACTCCTAAAATTTAAATTCTGGATTCGCCTCTGTTTGTAACGCGTGGAGTATCTTAGTAGGAAACAATTTGTTCCTAGGACTCGAAGAAACTTAATTAGTACATATATTTACAGCTAATTAATTAAATCCAAAGAAAATTTTATCTCGGTTACAGGAATACAAAAAGTGACCCTTATTTCCTACAGAAAATATGGACCACCAAAGCTTATAAGCACTTCCCTCTTCTTTTTTGATGAGCAGGCGTGCCAACTGTTCTCTTTTTTCGTCGTTATATTTTGTACTTGACTGATGATTACAAGCAAAAAAACAAAACAAATTGCTGACTTATTTAATATTACATAATTGCTTATTGCTAATAATATACACTATATACTGTGAGTCTGTGATATCTCCTTTGCTTCAACTATTGATATGTTTATTTGTTTCGCTATATTCTTGTTAGTGATGGACTCATAATTTTTAAATTATTGAAGTTCATTTGCTTCTAATATAGAGCTTCAATTAATTATAAAAGGGCACTCAGTAAATCTATTGTTCATAATCAGGGGTGATTCAGACCCCGAGTCACTAAATCCCAGTGTTGGTTAAATAAAAATCAAGGCCTCAAAAATTACTATCAATGACAAATACAACCAGTATGTCAGTATCTATCAGCCTCCGAATAATTATTAATAAATTTATATGTCTCTCCCTTTCTCTCAATAACTAGTACAATCAATTTACTTTTCACTCTTAGCTAGATATTTTAGGCTCCTTAATTTCTTGCTAAGGATTCGTTTTTCATTTCCTTAATTTCATGTTTTCTGATATTAGACCAAATTTTGGATCTTTGTTGCCTGTTTGATTGTACATCAAAAGAAAGGTTATGAGTTTGCAATTCCTCTGATCTTCGTTGTCCTGTTTGGTTAAGATTAAATTAAAATTGAAATGTTGTAATTTGTGAAATTTATCATTTTCTGTTAGTATCTTAAGCTATCTTTAAGCTTCTTATTAAAGTTTGACTTCAAAATTCAAATCATGTCCATAAAATATCATTTTGACCCACTTCAAAGGAAATGCTGCAAAATACCTCCAAGTGGAGAGATTTCTGAACAAGGTTTGGAGCATTGAGAAAGCTTACGAGTTAGAAAATTTTAGAATTTTAAGGAATTTATTTTGAAATTCTTTCCTTAATTAATTCCATATATACCATAAAATCCATTAATTAGAATACTAATTTCTAGCGAGAACTTGAGACACCTTCCTTCAAGTTTAGTTTATAACATTAACGTCCCTTGTAATTTAAGATATTATACTTACTTCCTTTATTTTGATTTTCATGTAACAATTGTTTTTCATAATTATTAGTAATGCAAAAATTGTAGCAAACTGACCAACCTTTTATCATTCTTTATTATACAGCACTCCTTATTTAAGTAATTGATTTAATAAATACTCCTTTTCTTTACTATAATGAACACATTCGTCTTTAACGTGCTTGCTGAAGTAATTATACCATTTTGTTTTACAATTCTTCCTCGGACCATTCCACTTACCATATTCTTTTTTATAACAGAAAACGAAAACTCGATTATATCTCCCTCCAGCATTTTGCCCATTGAAGTTGAAATGAAACTAAAATGAACTGGAAAGAACTCCCTTTTCTGCCCCATTAAGAAAATTTACCAACAATGTATTAACAAACTATAATTATATAAGTTATTCTGACTGAAGTTGTGATAATTTTTCCTGATTCCATGTTACATTTTTCTCCCTGTAAAATAAAGTGTTGCTTGAGTGTTTTTCTTTGATATGGAAGATCCTGTAGTTTTTCTTTTCATACAATGATCTAATTGTTTAACATTTATTTATTATCAGAATTCAGCCTTCCGAATAATACTTGTACTACTTTTCCCTCCAAAGGAAATAACCGCTAGATCAGTCAACAACACATAACACTAGAATTCACTAAATCCAATCTTTTACTATCTAACAAGATAATGCCATCCTAAGTTATTTATTTCTGATTGCATAAATAGTTTCTAATTATGCAAAGAAGTTTTGGCACAATTAGCTTATCTTAAAATCATTCTAAGTCGATTTTTAATTTTTTGCACTGACAATGTATATAAGATACAGTCAGATCACTTACTTATAAGTATTAATTGGTTACATAGTAAAAATGTTATGCCATCACAGGTCAAAATTCACTGTAAGTGTAAAAGCTTCCATATTGTTAATGTATTTAACCTAAATTCTTCTAAGTCATGCATGGAAAAATGAGTTTAAATTATACACATTGATGTAGAAAACGTTTAAACTGCCAATACAGTTTAATTGGGTATATAACATATATATTTTTTAAATTATCATATCAAAATTGTTACCAAGAGTTATCTGTTGCCATAAGTTAAGTTAACTTACTAACGTTAGAAAATTCTTAAGAAAACTTGCAGTTGCTACCCTTTGGGTGCGCACTGAATAACCTGCTCACTGTGTAAAAGCTCACAAACTGCACATGAGATGTAAACTGCATTAATTAGGCAAACATAATGCGACAAGCTCTTGACTGAGGAGACTGCTGGTAAGGAAATCAATCCCAAGTTGTTGGTAAGGAGAATCAATCTCAGATCACTCAACCAACACTACTAGAAATCCGGTAAAAACCGACCAATATTGGTCGGTAATGGCCAAAAACCGACCAAAACGCGACCATTTACGTGTGGACGGTATTTTTGTGGTCGGAAAGACATGCCGACCAAAGTTGGTCGGTCAATTAAATTCAAAAAAAAAATATTGCAAAAAAAAACCGACCAAAGTTGGTCGGTATTTTAATTATGTAATAAAAAGATTTACCATCTTGGAATCGAACCGGGGTCTGTACTGTGGCAAGATACTATTCTACCACTAGACCATTGGTGCATTTTGTTTTAAGACTGTCTTTTATTTGATTTATACTCTTTAATTGTATTTTCGCACGAAAATAACCGACCAAAGTTGGTCGATTTTAGTAAAAAGTAAAATTACCGACCAAAGTTGGTCGGTTTTTTTAAATGACCGGCCGAATTAACCGACCAATTTTGGTCGGTTTTTTTAATATTAATTTTTATTTATTTTAATTGAAAAACCGACCAAAGTTGGTCGGTTTCTTGAAAAATAAATTTTGCGGGACTCAAAAATAGTCGGTTTTTTGGTCGATTTTTTGACCGACCAAACCTTGATCGATTTTTGCCGAATTTCTAGTAGTGCAACCCTGCGGGCAATGTGAAAGACTTGTGGCAAAACTCGAAACCTACTTAGATTTGTGGATCAAAGAAAAAAGAGAGGGAAGAATGGCCACGATATAATGTACAAGTCATAAGTATGTGAGACTTGGATCCCGTATTTTAGTACATAGGGAAAAGAGTAAAAGCTGTGTATGCTATGACCTGGGACCTTAACGGAGAACGATACATACTAAATGTGAGAAGGACGAAAAAGCGCCCGTCAACGCAAGTATACAAAAAACTGCACATAGAAGTAGTCAGTGACTAAGAATGGCCCCAATTCTTACTGTACATATATAGAGGAAGTACTAAGAAATGGCCCTCAACTGCTGTATTTTGTCTTGTGGTTTGTACCAAAAACCTGTGGCCCTAAACGAGACATTAACTACCAGGCACTGCACTGTATCCTATCCAATCACTACTCGACAACACAACAACCCCCAAACCACTCTTGTTTTCACTTTATCTTTTGTTGCCCTTTCATTTCATTCAATTCAGACACCCCCCAACCCCTACACCTTTGTCCTCGTGTTTCTTCTCCATATACTTCCTAATTTAATTTCACTAATCCAAACACAACTCTTTTCATCATTTACATGGTAAGGGACAACCTTAATTGGTCCTCTCTTTTTCCAACCTTAGTATCCGCCAAATTCTTTAAATGCACCAAGATGGCAGCCGACATGATTCAATAATACTTAGGAATACAATTAGTTATAACCTTTGAATAATTATCAATCACCCATAACCTTGATTCTCTACCACTTTCTTTCTTGAGGAATAAACTCCTTTTTGATTTAGGGTTTTTCTTCTTCACTTTTGTTGCTTCCAAATAAATATAATTTTTTGTTTGTTTGTTTTGACCATCACCATATTTGAAATTCTTCCATGGGAAGAGGTAGGGTTCAGCTGAAGCGGATCGAGAACAAGATCAGCAGGCAAGTCACCTTCTCAAAGAGGCGTTCTGGATTGTTGAAGAAAGCAAATGAGATCTCCGTTTTGTGTGATGCTGATGTTGCCTTGATTGTTTTCTCCACCAAAGGCAAGCTCTTTGAGTACTCATCTGAGTCCAGGTATTCCTTAACTTTTATCTTGTACCGAATATTAAATCAAACTCAAAGATACCAAAGAGAAACGGGAGATTAAAGAAAATAATCTAATTCTGGTTATACACTAAAAATTGGTAGTATGATATATATTTCCTAAACTAATTACCGACTCGAACCGTTGATGCAGTCATGCACTAATTTCAAAAGTTTTCTCTATGTTCAGTTAAACTCATTATTTTCTTTCTCATATAATCATTATACCCTTTTATCATTATGTGCGATTTATACCAATTTCACTAGAGTACTAAAGTTTAAGTGATTGATGACTTCGTTTTGAGCCATCGCCATGTATCTTATACGTAATAATGAAAAGTGACGGAGTTCTTAATCTACAAAGCATTGAAGCTTATTTATGTCAGACGAACCAACCAGAAAGGTAAAACAAAAAGACAGTTTGATGTTACCTTAATTCCTAACCACATAAATATGTTACTTCTTCTATGCTTCAAACTTTTTGCAGGTTGTCATGTTGGTACTTTCGTTCTTAGACAATTTTTGACATTATTACGTTGCACTTATAAATCACATGCACCAAGAAAAGAGATTTAGAAGTACAACTATATATTGTCAGATGTAATTAACCATCAATGTTCCTGTGTTATACACTGATATTCAACCCCAGTACTGTTTACTCTTTAGTCTGTTTGTCTCTGAAAGAACTGAGAAGTTGTAGCTTGTTGGGGAGCTTTTGATTATTTGGAAATTCAAATCGGAATAAAGGGAGAAAAAAGTCAGACTAAAGAAAAAGCTGACGAAGAGCGTTTCACCTTTAATGTTAAGAGAGTGTTGAATTTAGGCGAGACCAAGACAATCTGTGTCTGAAATGGAGATCCTAGAGCCTTGTGCCTCTTTGTCAGTTCATTCATTATTAATACGAGGAACTCTCTCAGTGACGCGTGGGATCATATATAATCTTATGTGCAGTTTAAGTTCAACACATATATAAAAAATTACATTATTAAATTACCGGAAAAATAAAATCATATGTAAATATTACTCCTAATAACAAATGAGATTAGTAATTTCAAAAAAAGGTAGATAATTTGCCTATACACATTAAAATACAATGATAGTGTAAGAGTTTTTGTACTATTATCATATATATACCATTAATCTTAACCTAGTTAAAACTAACTGTGACAGGAGATCGTTTCTATACATATTGTTTTGTATTGCACGAAGCAAAATATAAAAACCTCTTCATTTGTCATCGCTAAACCATGTCGTATCACTTTGCGAGTACCAAGTATCTTTGTGACAAAGATAGGAAAGTCTTTTTTCCTTGCCTTCAATGGTACCTAGCAACAACATAAGGAGAATCAAATTTCCTTTAAGAAAATTAAACGAATTACCCAAACATGTTTAGAGCTCTCCTCAACCTACCAGAACTAGAAGATTCTATCTGATTGCCTCTCGAAAGCAAGGAGTCATTCGATAACATTGCTTCCCATTTCAACAACAACAATAATAAAAAATCCAATTTAATCCCACAAGTGGATTCTAAGAAGGATATATAGTGTATACGCAGACCTTAACCTACGTTGAGAAGGTAGAGAAGATGCTTCCGATAGATAATCGACTCAAGGAAAGATGAAAAAACAAGTAGTAGCAACCGGTAGTAAATATCAACAATGTAGCAAGAAATCCGAAGCGAAAGAAACATAAGGTAGTAATAAAAATCTAAATATAAGAACATACAATTCTAATACTAATTATACTAATACTACTGGTATGGATAAGAAAAATGCACAACTACATACTAACCTTTTATCCTAATTCTCGTCCTCCACTCCTTTCTATTTTGTCTCAGTGATATCTCAAGGCAACTATCTACAGTTAAATTCAATCTTATGTAGAAAAAAAGAAGAGATTTTAAGATTGAGAATGTGTAGGGAAGGGCATTCCTTTTGATAGTTTCTCCTCCAGTGGCCTGGTTTATTCTAAACTTTAATTTTTGTACTCCATCTTTTTTTCTACTTTCTTATGTTCTTTGTTGATCTTCAAAGTGTTTTCTGTGTAGCATGGAAAATATTCTGGAAAGATATGAAAGCTACTCATATGCAGAGAGAAAGTTGAATGCAAATGACTCTGATCCCATGGTAATCCGCAAATACTTCATAATTTTGCTTAACTTTTTTCTTTTTCTTGATTTGTCCGTTGAGTTTTGTCATTGTTGGCAATAAAAAAAGTGGTACCATGAGCTAGCCCTGATTCTGAAACCCTCATTTGGAAGTTAGAGAAAGAGTACTTGTAAATACTAATTGGCACATTTTAAACTTCATGAAATATATATTAGTTTATTTAAAGTTATATTTCAAGTGAAATACTGTTTTGCAATCACAAACTTTCAACTTTCACAAACTTTCTTCCCAGCAAAGTTCGTCATGTTTAGAACACAGTATCAACTTCCACAATATAATTTTTTCTACTACAGCTTCAAATACTCTTCTTTTAAGTTCTATTGAGATATTGTCTAAACGCCTACTGAGATCCGCTCTCTTTATTTATTTTCTAGTCTTGGTTTTCCTTATATATTGACTCTATTGATGCATTATTGTAGGAAAATTGGACTCTGGAGTACCCGAAGCTCATGTCAAGGATTGAACTTATACAAAGAAACATAAGGTACTACTTCTTTTAAGATCAAGCACAAGTATTCATATATAGTGTTACACGACCAGATTCTACTGAATTTATAATTATGAGTTTGGTATACAAAACCAAGAATAACATAGTTTAAAACTTCACACGAGTAGCAAGTTTAAAACTTCACATGAGTAACATTAATTCTTGCTGTAGTCATATAAAATCTGTGTTTACTTCAAAATTTGTAGGCATTATACGGGCCAGGATCTGGACCCTCTTAGTTTGAGAGAGCTACAGAGTTTAGAGCAACAGATTGATACAGCATTGAAGCGAATACGAAGCAGGAAGGTGAGCATTATACACCAACAATAGCATAGTTTAAAACTTCAAATGAGTAGCATTAGTTCCGGCTGCTTATTAATTACGTACTGGGATTAAACTTATATACTGACACTGAATTTATTTTTTACATTTTCCGTATATATAACATGTTTTAGCACACGTCTTATTTTCCAGATTATTAATTTTAGTTTTTAATAACGATTACATGTTTCTTTTAAAGTAACATGACAGTGTAAATATTCTACACTGTCAACGAATGGAAATAAATTTTTTTATTGTTATAATATTGGCATAAGCTAGTTCTCAACAAGTATGTCGCTTGAATATGCAGAACCAACTGATGCACGAGTCCATTTCTGAGCTGCAGAAAAAGGTAATGATACTCCGTCTAGTTATACTTATTATAATTCTGCTACCATAGAATATTTTTAAAAAAATAACATTTGTACTGTCACTTTTGTATCTGCTATATCTATAATGCAAATAAATCTTCCACTATGAGCTGAGGGTTTTGACTAGTTTTGCACATTATGGCAGGAGAAAGCACTGCAAGAACAAAACAATTCGATGACTAAGAAGGTACACCACGTACGACCTGTTTCCTAACATCTTAAGATTGATGTTACATGTCGAAATTCAACTCGGTAGTATCCTTGTGTGCTCATTAAACATTTGAACTGAAAACAGCTGAAAGACAAAGAGAAGATGCAAAGTGGGCAAACACAACCCAATTCAGGCCAAAACTCAGCAACCTTTATGCTACCTCAGCAGCCTCCACCACAATCTCACCAACTTCCTAACCTAACAATTGGGTACTCTCTCTCTCTCACACACACACACACACATGTGACAATGTTCATCGACAATATATGGTATTATTAGTAACTTGAAAAATAATGCTACAATTTATTAACTAACACTTATAGTTGTGAAGTTGGTTATAAGATATTAGAATATATAAATAAAATCCTACAGTTTTGTGTTAAAACATGTACTACTACATAAAGTTTGGTGAAACCATTGTGAAATTCTTTAAATATCAAAAACTGATAAATAATCAAAGTTTATAAATAATGTCAGTGGACCATTTGAAGCAACAAGGGTAAGGAACACAGATGGAGGTCAAGCTCGCTATGGTTCTAATTCCCTGGTGCCGCCATGGATGATCCGCCATGTCAACACAGAAGGGTGAAAACAAGATGTAATATTGGCTGTGTTGTAGATGTACTCGATCGCTCACACGACAGTACGTAGGCATTGCTTCTGCAACAGCTAGATTAATATAGTTGTCCATGTCTATCTGTATATGTTCCAAACAATGAATTCATTTTCCAGCTTGTATGGTATGGATCATTATCGCCATGAATGATAAATGTAGCCTTATCTCAGCCGCTTTTTTAGAGCATATGATATACGTAATAAAACTCTCATCCTTCATTTTTTTTCCCTTTCTTGAGTTTCCTTATTTGTCAATTAAGAAGGTTAAACTGGCAGTGTATCTGAAATATATTCCTTTAGCACAGAAAGATTAAGAAATTAAGGTTAGACCATAAGGTAATAAGCTTTTAGTTATACTCAGTAAATATTTATTTACATTCTTTTGTTGATCACCTTACTGTCTTGTTGTTTTTATATGTCTTTTTTGTACTGTCTCTTTTTGTCTATAGTGCTTATGCTTTTCTGAGCCGAGGGTCTATTGGAAACAACCTCTCTATTCTCACAAGGTAGGGGTAAGGTCTGCGTACACACTACTCTTCTAGATGTAGAATAATACTAGCTATGTTGTTGTTGCAAATGATTTCTAAGTTTGTATAATTTTGGCAATTGTTTTTACATCTCTGTCGGGTAAATATTAACCTCAATAGGTCCTCAAGTAATTAAAATAGGGACCTAGTCCGAGGAACAAAAGAAGTATCGATTGAGAAACCAGCATACTTTCATTTTTCTCATCTCCTTAGACGATCCAATTTTCAGCTCCTTTTTGCCATGTTGAAAAGATGGGCCGAGCTTAATTTGACCTAGATATACTATAATAGAAACCTATTTATCAGCTTTATTTAGATTCTTTATTAGTTACTTTATATATCTATATTTACAAGTTATATACAAAATCATAAAAAAGAAGAAAATTCAAGATCTCTTAAATTTAGCCTATCAGTCACATGACACTCACCCTCATTTCCAATAATCCCTACATTTAAGATTATGTTCTTTTTCCAAAGAATTTTAAAAATATTTTCTCTATTAATAATCACCCAAAATCTCTCTTAATTTCTTATACCCATTGTTACCCCCAAAATTATAGATTTTTTTCCTTTTCCCTTTTCCAAAGCTTTTCAAACCCAATTTTCCTTTTTCTTACTAATCACCCAAAATTTCTCTCTTTTATTGATACAATGCAAACGAAATTCAGAATACTGCTCTAGAATCAAGTTGTGGGTAAATTTTGAATCTTGTTTTCTTTCTTTCTAAAATCTTTATTATATGTGACTTGTATATGATACATCAATACCCAAAACAATACTTGATATAATACTAATACAATTATAGTACGATTATATTAGATTTTAGTGTAGAGTTGTGATTGAAACTTGAAGAAGATGAAGATCATAATTGTATCACAATTTTTCAGAAATGTATCACGATTGTATTATAATTGTATATGTATCATAATTGTTGATGGAATTGTATTATAAATGTATGATAATTGTATATTCATTGTATATTGTTACGAGCAGTTGTGAGTTCGTGACGAATTTCACAATTTGTATCACAAATATATGATAATTATATATTAATTTATTAGTATTGTATCGGGTATTATTTTGGGTATTAATGTACCATATATATAGATACAATTGTGATACAAATATGATACAATTGTGTTTTATGCATTGATGTATCTGATACAATTCAAATACAATTATGATATAGTTATCATACAATTCCTGAATATTTCTTTATTTTCAGTGTTGTCTAATCTCCCAGCAAAAGAACGATACAATTGATGATTTTTTAATAATATAAAGTTGTCGGGAATGATGGGAAGAGAGAAGATGAAAATTCTGGGAGTAAATTAAGGGATTTTGATGTAAAAAAAAAAAAGGAGGAGAGAGAAGAGGAGAGGGAAAAAGAAAAAAAGAAAATGATGTAATTGAATCTCTTAATTGAAGGTACTAATAATGGAGTGTGAGCCTTTTAAGGAGCAATCTACATAATTGGTAAGAAAAACCTATATACTTATTAAAAACTACAAAACATAGAGAAGATAGGTAATTAAGTTTCTAATATAGTATAATTAGCTAAAAATCCCAAATTGAAGTCGTCATAACAGTGACAAAAGGCGTTACAGAGTGAGCAGGAATTATTAATGTTAGTATAATTAGCTAAAAATCCCAAATTGAAGTCGTCATAACAGTGACAAAAGGCGTTACAGAGCGAGCAGAAATTATTAATGTTATTAGTATATATATATATATATAAAACCCGTAATTGAACAAAAATATAGCAAGTAAAACATTCAGGTTGAACACTAATTTTGCTAATGAGATATTGTTTGCTAGCTTCCAAAGTGCCAAAAGTATTAACACCAACAAATGATTTCCATTCAAAAGTACTCCAGTTATCTGAGAAAGAACAAACATGAAACTTTTATAATCCAAAAAGATAATTCCAAATAGAACAAATTGATTCAAATTAACATATTCACGAGATGGAAACTCGAGCATCACATCGCACTAACGTAAAAAAAGGGGGCGAACTGAAGACGGAATTTTCTCAAAAATATTAACTAATTTAGAGTTGGGTTAAATGTACACGTTTATTACCATATACAATTTATTTCCAATTAAAACCTGCCAATCTAATAATGAAGCACCACACTACGACGAGATAATACATGTGATGAAGAAATAATGGGCGTTCTCACTATTGAATTACACGAATTCAAGATTCAACCCCAACTGGGGAGTACGTGATATTACTTTGACACTATCAATGGCTTCACGTACCATACTCGTCATCATTGTAGTAATGCTCCCTGTAAATGCAAACAAAGAGATGAAAAAAGTTACGACAATGAGAATTCAGATAGCCGACCCCCACTTTCTTGGGGTTGACCCAGTAATTGTTGTAAAAAGAGCTGAGACAATGATGCAGCATAAACAAGGAGAAAAAGAAGATGCCCGACAAAGAGGACGAGGAAGGCAAGGAAGCTTTATAATAAGACGAGGTTTTAAACCTTGAAAGAACCAGCAACTGTTTTAAATAGAAGGATTCAACAGCATATATGCTTCACTAGTATTTCTACCTCAATCTTTCACAAAGTCGTGCTAAAGCATCAGCTCCTGTTCTCGAGGCAATATCTTCAACCTCCAAAGCATTGGATACATTCACAGTTTCTGCAAGCTGAAACTCGCACAACTCCTTCAGCGAACATGCATCTGTCAACACTGCTGAATGTCCACCACCAGCAGCCATTTTGCGGACCTCCCCAACACACCTGAAAAAACCAGTGCTTGAATTAGAAATGACATTGTATCAAACAAATTTCAAGACCTAGTTAAGCAATAGGCTCTCATGAAACATACCAATCAACTGGTGACGGATACCAGGCATATGTCGACTTCTCATTAGCCGCTTGACCGTAGCAATTGTAACCCCATCCATGTATTCGTCCATCTTTAGCAGAAATAAGTGTGTGTGAATGCCCACAAGCAACAAGTTGCACACCATCAGGAACAACCAAAACTGGTATATTCCGGAGCATCATCTCAGATTCATTGAGTTTGCATGAAAAGAATCCATTTAGGGGACCAACTCCCAATTGTCCAGCCTGACCACCGCCCCAAGCATAAAGAGCCCCTTTTGCAGTCACGGCACAGCTATGAACACCACCACAGGCAACATCTTTTATAATTATGCCATCAAGGGCAACTACACGCCTAGGTAAAAGTTCCTTGTCACCTGACTGAAGGGAACAATGCCCAAGTTGTCCCATGCTTCCCAGTCCCCATGTATAGCTGTAGATAGTCAAAATGACTTTAAGATAAGTCTGCGAGCATCAAAATCATACGAAATGGACGGGGAAGCAGAAAAGAAATCACATGATCTATAGCAGCTGTTGATGAGTAAAACACAACCATCACTAAGTGGTATGATACTTCAAGGAATAAAAGAAAGAGCAGAAAAAAGTGAAAGCGAAGAGTCAAATGGTCAATCCAAGAAGCAGACCAGGTAATGCAGTTTTCAATTTGGAGAACAGAAATTCATTACATCAACGTCATTCCTTGACACAGCTTTTAATTCTTCACTATAAAAAAGGCACTAAATGAAAGCAAAGATTCCAATGAAATATAAGAAATCAAACAAAAAAAAAAGCCTTGGAACAAATTTATCAGCTTTAGTCCACTAGCCCTGTGGGTCGTTAAGTCCAAAAAGGTTAATGAGCGGTACAACAGAGAGATGGCAGATCATCATGAAGATACATGTAGTGATGCTTCTTATTCATTTGATGAGGGGTCAATGACTAACTCAGACCCACAATGACTCAGAAACTTTAATTTTTACCTGACAAGCAAGGTTGCAGTAGTGGCAAGAGCATTTACCAAGTGGTTGGGAGTTTTCTTGACCACCGGAAAGGGTCATCATTGGATTCTAGTTAAGAACGTTCGTGGGAGCGGGGTTGGGGGTTTTCACCATAACACGAAAAAAGTTCAATTTTTACCATAAATTCCTATCAACATAGGAAAGAACAAGCAAGGACGAGAACTTAGCTTTTACTATGGCATACACAAATGATAGTATGCTATTATAAGGGGTCCTTTGGAAGGAAATTTCTTATCTCAAAGAGCTTTGTGATAAAGATTCCTTCTTAAATTGGAAACTGAAATAACTAAACTCTAATCTTCTACAGCTTTTCTTTTTTGATAAGTATCTTCTACAGCTTTTTAACGTGTAGTTGTTCTACTGTGGGCGAGGTCCCTCTGCTCTAAGCCTCTATCTCTCTTCTTTTAATGTGCGTGTGTGTGTGTGTTTATGGATGTGGTAGTTTCTAGGAATACTGTCTAACAAAATCCTGTAATTGAAACCAGAAGTCATGCTCGCAAATGTAATATTTTAGCAAGGACCAGGCTTTCGATGATTCAAAAGAAAATAAGAGAAGTTTCACAAATGGGCAAAACAAATCCTGCAAATCAAGTAGTGTGTATCTTTATGGTTCATTTTCCCAGACATCCACCTCCACTTGTGCCATGCAGATAACCACAATTCTCATGCTTCGCATCAAAACTTATCTCCATCAAGAAAGGTCCAATGAACACTTACACATCGCCTTTCTCTGAAATAGCTGCAGTATGGTACTCCCCGCATGACACTTGGGTAATCTTCACAAGTTCAGGGGCTTCATCGAGAAATTTAGCATATCCATTAATTACACGAGGGCCTTGAAGGCCTTCAGATGTAACACCTCTCCCAAGCTGACCATATTCATTATAGCCTGCTTTACCAGAGCAGTGACAAAATTTTCATTAACACATGACACAATATGTTTTTATCTCTATCGCTGTGTAAGCTGATAGAGAATGTACACATGAAAAATAGAAATAAAAAACACGGATCCATACACTTATTCAACGACTTCATCAAAATTACCGGGAGGATATATTAAGCATAGAATGGTATATACAGGTGAATCAAGAAAGTGCAAATTACCCCAAGCTTGCAGTAAGCCTTCTTCTGATAAAGCCACAACATGAACAGCACCACAAGAAACTTGGCGGATAACCTGAACAAAATGGAAGAGCATATAAATACCAGAAAACTTGTTGCACAATGCGATGCCAAGTCGCTTCTTGTATAAGGAGACCCCGAATTAAATCATTTGCACGTAATAACCAAAGTATATAAGTTATACATGCATATGGTGTATTCATGATAAATATTTTGCACGTAATAACCAATAAATCTGTTTGCAAAATATCAAATGTAAATATGCTTGCACACAACACAAAAAATGATTATTTAAAACTTGATCAAACCTAAGCCTCAACCCAATAAAAACCGTGCTTTTAGATGGCTAGCAACTTCATACAAAAAAGAAAAAGCTTGTAGGCGTAGATCAGATAGACTTCAGGAAAAAGTAAGACTGCTACCATAACATAAATGCAACTAGATAAATGGTTAAGCCCAGCTGGTACCACACAGAAGTGATACATTTGCACGAGAACAGAGAAATATCCTCCAAAGCAAATTCTCAAGACAGAGTTCATACCGTAGAAGGAGCGAAGGCACCCCAAAAGAGTCGTGGATAGTTGGATCCCTGCACAGAATAATATGGGCAAAAGAATTGTGACCTCAAAAAAACAAGGTAACTGTTGAATCTGAAGGTTTTAGTATAATCCCACTAGTGGGGTCTGGGCCCTCAAATAAACAAGGTAACTGTTAAATCTGAAGGTTTTGTGAGACTGACCTGGTTCTGTCCCCACACCCAAAGTCTCCGAATTGACATGGTACCATCATTTTCACGTGGTTCTGAAATAGCAGCAGTGCAATGTGCCCCACATGAAATGCTAATAACAAATTCAGATTGTAATTGCTTCACTTTCTTGGGGTGCTTCCTAGCACTTTCAGTTCCATCACCCAGCTGACCAAATTCGTTAGCCCCTGTTTGAAAGTATAAAAATTAGGAGCGTTCTATAAATTATTTCATGTCGCAATGAGAAGTTAATACCACTCTCCTACAGGAAAAGCAACTTCCTCCCGAACAAAAGCAGGACCAAGCTTCTGAAATCACTTGTCTAATAACTAAAAGTCTAGGTACTTCCCAAAGAGGTAAACTTTACAAGTAAAATGAACTGTTCGATATCAACTTAAATCGCATAAAGTGGCAACGTCTTCTTTGCAGCATATCTCTTTGATTAAAGGAACATAAAACAACTAACAGGTAATTTATTTGAGTAGAAAATACACAAAAACATAGTAAGATCAAGCAAGAAATGCAGTAAATGACCACCAGGAGAGTCCTTTATAATCAGTAAGAATAGTGTAATAGCTTTCAAAGACACCAGTTATAGCAAATGGCTAACCAGCCGAAGGGAATTAAACCATGTTCAGGAAAAAATAAACGATAACGGGGTTTACATGAGAATTCATCATTTGTTTTGAAGAAGACAATAGAGGATTTGTTATCATCATGATCTGTCCTCCCAACTTCTTAATTTCTTTCAACCCACACCTGGATATTTTGCAATGGGATGTCGAGGTAATCCACACAATGACACAAGTACCACCAACAAAACACTCTTTGCTCCTGCCTTCCCAAAAACGCTAGTCCGTGGGATGAAATAAAGAGCACAAAAGAAACAGAAGAGAAAAACAATAAAAGTTGGTTTTACATTCATGTATTTAGCACATTCATGGGGTATAGCATCTTCGAAAACTCTTTCTCAAACAAATTTTGATCGATAGATTTATTTGTATGTTGCCTGATGCAATGTCACCAGACCAATGATAGCCTGATCAAGCTAAAGACTATGTTTTTCTTTCTTGATTCCACCCAATTCATGTCAAGAAAAAACACAAAATATGCAGACATTTGAAGTTGTAACTCACACACAAAAAAAAAAAAAAAAAAAAAAACGTACTTGGCGAAAAAAAGACCAAAAATTGGGCAAATTTTGTTAATGATCAATCAAGAAAAGCAACCCCAAACAAACAAAATAAAAGATGGATATTGAAAATGAAGGATGTAAAGGCCAAAAATGTCAAACCCCATGTAAAAAGGGAGCCATCAGAGGCGACAGCAGCAGTGTGTTCACGACCACAAGCAATATCCAACCAACGAGAATTCCCACCAGCTGGGCATCCAAATAGCTCTGGAGGCAGCTGCTTTGGTATCCTCAAGCTCCTCTCTTTGTCCCTCCGACCCGTTTGCCCAGAATGGTTGTAACCCCAAACGTAAATTGCACTCTTATTTGGTAGACTCACGGGCCGCCGCGACTCCCCAAATATTTCATTAATATCCATTTAATTTAACTTATCAAGAAGAAAAGTTGACCTGATGAATCACACAATACTAAAGAAATGATCTTTTGCTGCTATTTTTGCAAATGAAATTAATCCAAGTCCCTAACTTTGACCAGAAAATATAAGCTCGAAGAAGTTGACAATGAAATGGATAAGGATATATAAGGGGGTTGAAATTATTCCGGGAAATTTGAAGAATTTAAGGTTGCAGTTTCAGCTCCAAAGAAAATGGCAGTTGACAGATGAAGGGAGGGGCAGGCACCAGTGCTGATTCCTGCCCGACCGTTTTGCCCCAACCGATTTTTCTAGACCTTTTACTTTAACTGCAAATCAACTTTAATATATACCCTCTATATTTCATTTTATTTGATCAAAATTTTGATATAAGTCTTTTATTTCATTTTATGTGATATTGTACTTTTTAATAATAATAATAATATAACCAGTGTAATCTCATATAATGGGGTCCAGGGAGTATAGTGTGTTGCATACCTTACCCCTATCTTATGTCGGTATTAAGGACAATCGGGTGCACAAGGTATCTTGCATTCACGCAGGGTCCGGTGAAGAGTTGCACCATGAGGGGTATGATGCAGAGAGCATACCCTAATGCAAGCATTAGTGGCTGCTTTCACGATTCGAAAGTTATGGGTTCAATTGAACCCGCCGAGTATATGCTACATCCGCCACTGGGTTCGAATTTGTGGAAGACAACTTTATCGTTGATCCTCCCCTTAAAAGAAACACATGTTATACTTCATCTATTCCAGTTTATGTGAACTTATTTACTTTTTTGGCCATTTCGAAAAGAATGACCCATTTCTAAATTTGGTAACAATTTAGCTTAAACTTACAATTCTACCTTTAATGAGAAGCCTTTATAACCACACAAATACGATTGGCTCCTTTTTGACTTGTTTAAGACCATAAATTTCAAAAGTCTTCATTTTTTCTTAAACTTCGTGTCCAATCAAACAGGTTCACATAATATGGAAAAGATGAAGCATTTAAAAAATCTAATACCGTTTCGTTGCTTTTGACTTTGAATCACATGATGAATAAGGAAAGAGAGATGTGTAAAACTTTTGTAAAATTTATTTGTTTGGTTTAAAACCAAGGGAATTAATAGCAGTCAATGGAAATTACCTTTTTATTTAAGCATATTTATTACTATGATATTGGTTTAAATTACTTTAAAAAAACTGATGATCATTGAACGTGGTTCACACTTCACATAAGTCCGGAATCCGTCTACGTACATAGCGTAGACTTTGAATTTCTTATAATCATTTTCACATCACATCTAGACTGTAGTATTTTTTAATACAATTGACCAATAACGAACCATTTTTCAAAAAAAAAAAAAAAAAAAAAAGAACATCTAAAGAATATTAACAATTTAACATAAGGAGAAGACGTGATTTTAGTTTCGGACCAAAAGGTGAGTACGTAATTTATATGCTTTCGTCAAGTTGTCCGAAATTCCCAATTTCCACGAGGTAAGCTTTCTGATTAACTGTTAGTTAATGGGTTGAATTGAAATTTGACAATTTCCCATTTGTTTCTTTCCATATACGTGTTAGAATTTAGAAACACTTTGCTTCGCCGGATTTCTGAAATTGGCCTCTCTTTATTTTCCAGCTTATCAAATTTTGATTTAGTTATGCTTTGGTTCAAGAAGTGAAATACTCATGAAACTGAAGCTTTGAGTATATGTTCTAGCAGTTTCTTTTTCTGGATATATGTTAACTTTTAGGTGGATTAGTTTATTAATCTTGGAACTTCAGATTTTTTGAAGAAGGTACCAATTCCTTGGGATATATGAATTGGGGTTCTTGAAATATTCACATTTATTTTTTCTCCTTCCTGTAAAATTTTCCAATGTCGTCTCACTTCATATTATAGACCAAATAATTGAAGATTAAAGAACATTGAGATAGAATGATTTAAAATTTAATAGGTAGGAGGTAACTGGTACCCATGGAATAAATCGAGGCAAACTGACTCGGACACCACGATTATAAAAAGAATCATTTAAAGTTCAGCATAGGGATAAAGCCATTCTAATTTTCTGCTTTTGGACGTGTAAAACCATTATTAGCAGTCAAGTTCATGCTTTATACCATAGACATCCGATAATTTGAAATGGAGGCAGCGAAATTTAGAGTTATTGAAATCAGAACGCAGACGGTCTATCACATATATCATTTTTTTTTAACTCATGCGCGTATGTAGAATTGTCGAGGTCCGAACCAAAATAAATGGGTGCAGTGCGCTCACCAGAAGGCTAGAATGACCCACTCTATTAGAAAGTGATCAACTTTTTCATGGTTCCCTACATAAATGATAAATCTAAAGAAGATTAATATCTGGGGATGTGATTTCATTTCCTGAACTTGACAATGGATCATCATGTGATCATGAGCTGCACTGTCTTCCAAATTCTTTTTGTCATATAAGGTAGGACAGATCTGCACTTTATTCTAAACACATCTGCACTTTATTCTAAAATGATTTATTCCATATAATAGAAGAACGATATGAGGTTAGTTAAAATGACCTGTTTCTGAATGTATGAAATCAGGTTCCTGCATCGATCAATGGCCACCAACAGCGCGAAGAAGTTTATTCGAATTGATATCAGTTCAGATACTGTCTGTCCGTGGTGCTTTGTAGGCAAAAGAAACCTTGATAAAGCTATAGCATTAGTCAATGATCAGTATGATTTTGAGGTGCCGTTTGGTTCTGTTATCTGTGCTTCCATTTCAACCGGTTCCTTTATTTTTACTGGAAAAATTCTGTTTTGCAGATTAGATGGCATCCCTATCTTCTCAACCCTTCTGCGCCTAAAGAAGGGGTTAACAAGAAAGATCACTACAGAAATAAATTTGGGCCTCGCTCTGAACAGATGACTTCAAGAATGACAGAGGTTCATATTTTCTTCTTTTCTCTTGTTGCCCACACAATGTGTCTTGAAAAGTTGTCTGTGGTGTGAATCGCCTTATTGCAATCTTTTCAATATCATGCAGGTTTTTAAAGGCCTTGGGCTGGAATATAACATGTCAGGACTTACGTAAGTCTGATTAGTCTGTGTCTTGTTTACTCAATGCTGTGAAGTGCAAAAGACTTTTGTGTTATAAAGAATGGTTGGTTTTTTTGGGTATGCAGAGGAAGTAGTTTGGACAGCCACAAACTTCTATATTTCGCAGGACAACAGGGGCTTGACAAGCAAAATAATCTTGCTGAGGAGCTTTTTCTTGGCTATTTCACACAGGGAAGGTATATAGGTGACAGGTTAGTGCCTTTCTTCCCGACAGCGTAAGGTTTGCTGCATTAGCATACTTCTGTTATCCAGTAACAAAATTCAACTTTTTTAACTTTTTCCTTCCTATAGGATTTTCGTCCTGCCTGTTGTTAGTGACTCAGGAGTAGCGATTTTTAAGTTTCTTCCTTTTATAATCCCCTTGGCTCAATGACCAACACTGATATTTTGCTAAGCATGAAGCTTACAAGCGAATAAAAGTCACTGATGAGCTTTTTCAAGTGATCACCAGCTCATGCAATTTTCCTAATCAACAGAATCGATTTCTTTGATTTTCTCTTATTTCTCCTTCTTTTCTTTTTGGAATACCTGGGTGTTAGTGGGGAGGTCAGGTTTGAGGAGAGGAAAGTTGCAATTCATTGGTCACGTGCTTTTGCTAAGGACACTACTAAATATTGAAAACTTTACTTCAGATAGTCCGACGTCATCAGTGTCGACTACAACTATGATAATTATCAATCATTACAGTGATGCATCACTGTCGATAAACCTTTTTGCTTATTTTAATGCTCTATGAACACAATCAGATGTTATATATACTAAATATGGTGATGTATATGGTATAAAGTGTATCGTTTAGAGTTTAATGTGTTAAAATTTGATTTTCCACTTGAAGGGAATTTCTTGTAGAAGCTGCAAGAAAGGTTGGTGTTGAAGGAGCAGCTGACTTCCTTGAGGATCCAAACAATGGGCTAAAGGAGGTACGTTTCGCAATTTTATTCAATAGTCAACTCGGAGAATCTGTCCGCTGTTTTTCTTGCTCTTTCCTTTCTCTCGGAAGGTTTGTGAGCGAGAGGGACAGGTAGTTTCTGTTTCTGAAACAGCTGACGACACCTTTTATTATAATAGCACTTCTCACACAGCTAAGCTCAACGGTATCTGTACTTTGACAGTATTGGCTAGTCTTTCCTTGTTCAGCTCCATGATGGACCATGTCACTCATATCACGTGTTACCTAATTCTTAACACCTTATTTCTCTCCTACTCTCTTTCTCTGGGCTGGTTCAGCAGTAAGATAGATCAAAATTTTGTACCATCTCAAGTAAATATTGCTATTTTTTGGTATGTGTAGGTGAATGAAGAGCTTCAGCAGTATTCATCTGATATATCAGGGGTTCCACATTTTGTGGTATGTCACTCAACTTAGCACATTGTGCCATGAGCACTTTCGATATGTCAATCCATGAATAAGAAATTACTAAGCAGTTATATTCGGCAGTTAAATGGCAAGTATCAGTTGAGTGGTGGCCAACCTCCAGAGAGCTTTATCCGAGCTTTTCAAGCTGCTTCAAATATCACAGCGTAGTTCTTCTCCAACTTCATGTGAAGTCTGTCTGCCGCTGCGAAGTTGTATGCCCACTGGAAAGATACTTGTGGCGCTTTCTTAAAGTAAGAGGAAATATTGGATCAATGCTATTCCTCTAATATAAGTTAATATTGTGGATACTATGATTTGGTAATAAAATCCACCTAGATGTTTGACGGTCTGTATAAGAAATGTTAGTGATGACTTAATGTTCCTGCAGTATTTGTTTCTGTTTTGTTTTACATTGAAGGTCGAGATATTTATGCCACATAATTGGGATGATCTATATAGAGATGCCAGATGCATTTCGCATGTTTCTTAGTACAATATGTAGTTTTCTTTTCAAATTCTTATTATATTGCACTGTTTTTTTTTTTTTTTTGGGTAACATTGTGAATTACCATTAATATCAATCGAACAGTTACAAACTAAAGAGCATCTCCTCGCAATAAACTGTGAGCAATGGCCTCAGCATGTCTGAACTATACAGCTATTGCCCGCAAAAAACCACTACATTTTTGTGCTTTCTTTGAGTTCCTAAACAGTTCCAGCCTATCTACTTCTTTTTTAATCTGTATAACTGTAACCTCAGTATTTACATTAATTCCTCTAACAATTTTCCAGTTCCTAGCTTTCTAGGTGTGGTAGATGACTGCTTCCAGAATAGCTGCAACTACTTCTTGAATTGCTTCCATTTATCCTTTTTGATACTCCTTAGAACCAGGGGCACATCTCCTCCGGACAATTTAATACCAGCCCATTGCATTACTGTAACTCGCACTTCTTTTGACCAACTACATTCCATAAACAGGAGCTGGGCAGTCTCATCAACCTGATCGTTACACATACAGCAGCTGGTATCATTGACTGGGATGTGTAACTGTTGTAGTCTCTCCCTTGTTAGCAACCTATTGTGATAAGCCAGCCAGGTAATAAATCTGTGTTTAGGCTGGGAAATTGCATTCCAAATAAGGTCAGCAGTTTCTAGTTTCCTGTGAGTTCCAATAATGGCCATGTAACTCTTTGTAATTGAGTACTGTCCTGAGTGGCTTAAAATGTACTGGTCTTGCTGAAACCAAGTATGCATTTCCTGCTTCAAATAGTTTAACTTCCTCCAATATCAGCTACTGTCCTAGGGGGCAGATGAGCCCAGATACTTGAATCTGTTTTTATATATAGTCCACGTACCCATTTCACCCATAAGCTGTCTTTTTTCACAATAAGCTGCCAAAGCAACATCCCAACTGAAGCCTTATTTCACTCCTTACACCTTATAACATTCAAACCCCCACAGCTTTTTGGCAAGCAGACTTTAGCCCAAGCTACTAGGGAGATCTTCCTCTTCTCCTCTGTACCTCCCCATAGGAAATCTTTACAGATCCTGTCCACCTCTTTCACTACACTCTGTGGGAGAATGAACACAGAGCCCCAAAAACTGTGGATAGAACATATGAGAGTTTCCTGGCATAGCCAAATTTGAACATGAACAGCACCACAAGAAAACTTGGTGGATAACCTGAACGAATTGGAAGAGCATAAAATATCAGAAAACATGTTGAGCCCTACCAGTACCACACCGAAGTGATGCATTTGCTGGAGGAACAGAGATGTATCCTCCTAAACTAATTCTCAAGACAGAGTTGATACCGTAGAAGGAGCGAAAGCACCCTAAAAGAGTCGTGGATAGTTGGATCCCTGCATAGAATAACATGGACAAACAAATAGTGACCTCAAATAAACAAGGTAGCTATTGAATCTGAAGGTTTTGTGAGACTGACCTGGTTCTGTCCCCAGACCCAAAGTCTCCGAGCAGACACTGTATCATCATTTTCACGTGGTTCTGCAATGGCATCAGTACAATGTGCTCCACATGAAACACTAATAACAAAATCAGATTGCAATTGCTTCACTTTCTTGTTGTGCTTCCTAGCGCTTTCAGTTCCATCGCCCAGCTGACCAAATTCGTTAGCCCCTGTTTGGAAGTATAAAATTAGAAGTGTTCTATAAATTATTCCACGTTGCACTGAGAGATAAATACAACTCTCTTACAGGAAAAAACTACTTCCTTGCAAACAAAAGCAAGATCAGGTGTCTGAAATCACTTGTCTTACAATTAAAAGGTCTAGGTTCTTCCCAAAGAGGTAACCTTTATAAGTAAAATGAGCTTGCCAGCATCAATTTAAAACGCATAAAGTGGTACGTCTTCCTTAACATAAAACAACTAACGGGCAATTTATGAGTAGAAAATAAAGGATATCATACCAAGATCAAGAAAGAAAGGCAGTAATTGACCAGCAGGAGATTGTTTTTTTTTTTTTTTTTGTTTTTTTGGCGATGAAGTAAATAATTTTTATTAATTTTTGGGCCAAAATGCTTCCGTATACAAGAAATATACCACAAGGTAGAAAACCTTCAAAAGGGAGAGTGCTTCTTAATCAATAAGAATAGCATAATGGTTTTTAAAGACACAATTTGTAGCAAATGGCTAACCAGCCGAGAGGGATTTAAACCATGTTCAGGAAAAAATAAAGGATACCATGGTTTACATGAGAATTCATCATTCATTTGGAAGATACCAATAGAAGATATGCTATCAACATAATCCTACCAACTTCCTAATTTCTTTCAAGCCGCACTTGATATTTTTCCAATGTGATATCTGTTAGGGATATAGTAGATATGCCCTAGATCCAATCTCATGATTGATGATTTGAACATATTTTTGTGAACGTTATTTGACATAAAATATATATGGCATCTGATATTCTTTTATCATAGTTATTATTAATTATTTGATTAACTTGATATGACCCTTGATTAAATTTTGAGACCTGACATTGTGATGGAGATCATGATAATGAAAGTGAAGTTTCTTATAATTTAATCTAAATTTGTTCTTGATCATAGGATTATTAATTTGGACATTAGTAACCTGGTTAGATCAATATTTATGTGATCGTCTTTATTGGATAAAGATTAGTTGATCTCATTAACTAAAACACATAGATAGATGATGCATATAGAGATATGATCATTGAACCGACTCATTGGATAATTCCTAATGGTTAGAATTGCCATAAACTGTCAATAGGATATTCTCTTGAAGAATGTGATGTAAGAGTTTCCTTTGACCTGAGATCGTCATAGTAATTGACAAGTTATTTATTGTGCTTTGATACTAGACATTTATGGCCCTAGGGCGATAGTTGAAAGGATATTGGGTATGATTAAATGCTTGTAGAATTAGTGATTGATCAGGACGGAATCTATCAACTCTTGGTAATGAGTTTAAGCTCCATGTTGTCATGAATTATAAACGACCAGACTAAGACCTTAGCTAGGGCGATTGAATGAAAGAAGAAAAAGAGTTTCTTAGGTCATTCAATGGTCGATTATATTTGACATGAACACATAGTTGGTCGCCTATTAGGATTTGACAATTGAACCATATCCTAGGGTGACCCAGAGCTATAAGGATTGAATGAACTACTATTTTATTCTTTTGTGAGTTCTTGAGAGTAAATTGTATACTTCATGCTATCCAGTCGTTAAGGAGTATTGCTAGACGCTACCCTTGATTAGTATATTAATGTGATCAATTTACTACCGGCTTAGTATTGAATCTATGGGGTCGCACACTAACGAGTGTTCTGATCTTTTCTAAAGGATTAATTACTTTATTATTTGTTAATTAAATTAAAGAATTTAATTAGTTAAATAAATTTAGTTATTAGTCAAAATGAAATATTATTATATTCTTTGCTAGCACAGAGAGTATAATTAATATTGTGAACAAATTAAAGTTTTCTATTTAAAATAGAAAATTAAATTACATCTCATGATTAAAATATATATGTGATATATATAATTAGTATTTATATATATATATATATATATATATATATATATATATATATATATTATTAAAGACTTAATGTGAAATTCAATTACGAATTGGAAGAGCACGACAATTTGCATTCCCATTTGACATGGGATTCGTATTTTCTTTAATATTTACTAGTAGTAGTACCCGCGCGATGCACAGACACAAATATCAAATTATGATTTGGGTTATTTGGATTATATGCAATCTACATTAGATACCAATTAAGAAGCAGGACATAAAACTATTTCTCATATCTCGTACTGGATAACATATTTATTTTTTATATTTGTAACATCCTTGATCTTAGTACTTACATTTATTCCGCGGTTGATATTAAAGAGTACTAAACATATCACATTGTAATTTGTCTTGTTTGAGCATATTATTTTAACAAAATTCTTACTACCACTTTATGTTTTAATTCAAAGTATAAATATTCTCACACTCCCTTTTATTTTCCTCTTTATATATTTTTACCCCTATTATGAAAATTTAATTAGTTTTTTATATTAGTATTTTACCAATAATCAAAATATGTAATATCACATTTTATTTTAAGTCATAACTTTGAATTAGTCTAAAATATTGAATACATAAGTTTTTTTAATTAGCAAATTTTAAATCTATTGTATTTTTTTTATAATTAGTTTATATCACATGCAATTAAAATTTCTTTCTCTTTTAGTTTCACGATAAAAGTTTAACTTTTATTTTCGTTACTAAAATTATCTACATGAGACATTTATTTTATATTCTTAATATTTAATTTGTTATCCTATTATTATTTTTCTTTATCTAGTAAAACCTTAATTTTGCGGTCCTATCCATAGTTTGAGCCTTTTTACCATAATTTTAATCTAATCTCAAGTTCAAATCATCTTTCCCTTCTATTTCTAATTTTAAATATTTTTAAAATTTTAATTATTGCTATTACATTATCTAATATATAGTATTTTATGTTTTTATGTGGACAATGTTTTTTTAATTTTTATTTTCTATTATAAAATAATTTATTTTATTAATTTATAGATAGTTAAATTAAAAAATAATAATCAATAACTAATTATTAACTAAATAACTAATTATTAACTACTTATGCCATGCGAGTTTTTTCTAGGCTTAAAGGAGCCTCCTAATAATATATATTTAGAAAGAAATGTAGCAAAGAAAGTCCATAAAAGACTTGTCACGTGCACAGTCCCTAAAGGACGTATGGCTTCCATGACACCCATTTGGAATGGGATTTTGTTTTCCATGAGAAAAGGTTTTGCAATGTCCAATTTTGGAATGGCTTGCAAAAGGAATAAGGCCACCGTCTTTAGTCTTTTCCTAAACCTAGTGGAATAGTATTGTTGCCTTATGTGATATATAAATATATCACTAAGCATTAAGAAGCAACAATGGAAAAAGGTTTTGCGAGCTGCGTTCCTTCAATATCCAGGTAATCCACACAAATACCACACTGCTACTGCCTTCCAGAAAAAGGTTTAGTTTGTGGGATGGAGAAAGACCACAAAAGAATAGAAGAAAATAATAGAAGGTGGTTTTACATCTGTGTACTTCCTATATTCTTGTGGTACAACATCTTCGAAACTCTTTCTCAAACCAATTTTGATCTATAGATATATTTGTCGCTTGCCTGATCCAATGTCAGTAGAGCAATGGTAGCCCGATCAAACTAAAGACTACGTTTTTCTTTCTTCATTCCACCCAATTTATGTTGGAAAAAACAAAGTTATGTTGTAATCCAAGAAAAAAATAGTACCACTTGGCTAAAAGAGACCAAAATTTTGGCTAAGTTTGTAAATGATCAAGAACGTAACCCCAAATAAACAAAATTGCAGGCAATTGAATTTAAAAGTACAAGCAAAAACATGGATGTTTAATAAAATGACAGAAAAAAAGGCCAAAAAAGTCAAACCCCAGGTAAAGAGCGATCCATCAGAGGCGACAACAGCAGTGTGTTCACGACCACAAGCAATATCCAACCAACAAGAATTCCCATCAGCTGGGCATCCAAATATCTCCGGAGGAAGCTGCTTTGGTATCCTCAAACTCCTCTCTTTGTCCTTCCCACCCGTTTGCCTAGAATGGTTGTAACCCCAAACGTAAATTGCACTCTTGTTTGGTAGACTCACGGGCCGCCGGGACTCCCCAAATATTTCATCAATATCCATTTAATTTAACTTACACACAATACTAAAGAAATGATCTTTTGCTGCTATTTTTGCTAAGTCTCAAACTTTGACCAGAAAATGTAAGCACGAAGAATTTGAAGAACTTAAATGAAATGGATAAAGGATATATAAATGGGTTGAAATATTACCGGGAAATTTGAAGAATTTAAGGTTGCAGTTTCAGCTTCAAAGATATTATGAAGTGATATTACAGATTGTTAGTTAGGTAGTTATTCTTAGTTAGGTAGTTATGAATTCAGTTAGTTGCTAGCTGTAAATTAACAGATTCAGCCTGTTAATTAGAGTTAGTGGAGTTAGCTAGATATATCATATGTATATATATTTGGTATTGTAAATGAAGAGGATCCGCAGTTATTATTTTCACACAATCCTCTCATTAGCTCACACAATCCTCATTAGTTCATTGTTCCTTCATTGATGGCAGATCATGTAGATTTCAGCATGGTAACAGAGCCACCGATGCTCCTCAATCACTGATGTTGGCTATCTCTATCCTAGTGATCTATTTCTTCTTCTCAATTAGCTCGTTTTTCTCTTTCTGCTCATCAATGGCGGAAACTGCAATTCATACTCATCCACAGTACCTTGGGCCATCAGATACTCCTGGTGTTGTTCTGATTCCTTCGAAGCTTACAAGATCAGAAAATTACGGTTTATGGAGCAGAACAATGAAAATTTCCCTTCTAGGAAAGAGGAAATTAAGGTTTGTGACTGACACTTGTACAAAGGACTCGTTCACTACTGAATTGCATGAGCAATGGGAAACTTATAATGCAATTGTCTTGTCATGGCTCATGAATACAGTTTCCACTGAACTTTTAAGCGGAATTACGTATGCTTCAAATGCACATCTTGTTTGGGAAGATTTGAGGGAGAGATTTCATAAGGTGAATCGAATGCGTATCTTTCAACTGCATAGAGACATTGCCAATTTGTCACATCTCAAGTTACTTTACTAAGCTGAAGAGTTTATGAAATGAGTATGATGCATTGGTACCAATTTCAAACTCGAGAGAATACATGGAGCATCTTCAACAGTAGAGACTTCTACAGTTTCTCAGTGGTTTAAATGACTCATATGATCAAGCTAGACGACAAATCCTCTTGAAAACTAATGATCCCTCCTTGAACCAAGCCTATGCCATGGTGATAGAAGATAAATCTCAACAATCCCCTAGCCTGGGCTCAACCAATGAGAAGAACGATCCAATGGCAATGCAGGTAGGCAAAAGCCAAGGATACAAAGGCAAGAAGCCTTTTATGCAATGTGAATACTATGGTCTAAGAGGTCACATTAAGGAAAATTACTATAAGATTGTTGGGTATCCTGAAGACTTCAAGGCAAGAAGGAAGCCTGGTAACAACATTGGAGGTCACTATGGTCGTGGCAATGAGGGTCAGTCTGGCTTTGGGGGTGGCTCTCACCAACCTTTCACTGCAGCCAACAATGTGCTTGAAAACACTAATGCCAACTCTCAAGGATCATCATCAGCTGGTGATGTACTAGGAGGAATGACTGGGAATGTACCATACTTCACTGAGGAACAATACAAACAAATCCTTGATCTGTTAAACAAGGATACACCTCTGATTGTCAAGTCAACATGGCAGGTATAACAAGCAATTTCTTGTCTAAAGCCTATTCAGATGAATAAATTGTAGACTCTGGTGCCACTCATCACATAGTAGCATCTAATGATATACTCATGAATGACAATAAGACTACTAGGACTTCTAGTAATGTGATTCACTTACCTAATAGAGATAGAGTTCCTGTTACACTTACTAGTTGGGCTGCTATATTTGGTAATGAAGCAATACATGATGTCCTATATGTTCCAGGGTTCAAGTTTAACCTCCTTTCTGTCTCCAAACTAACGAGGAACTCTGATGCTCAGTGAACTTTTATCCTGACTTTGTGTTATTTCAAGACCTTTACAGTGGCAGGGTGAAGGGGATTGGTATGGAGATAGGGGGCTTGTACATATTCAAGGGAGTTAATGACATCAATAACTCAAAGCATACACAGGGCATAGTTGCTGCAACAATAAAGGAAGATTGCAGGATGTGGCATCAAAGACTTGGACATCTATCTCTTCTAGCCATGAAGAATATCACCTTGCTAGGCAAGAATGTAAATAGTGAGTCATTGAATAGTTGTCCAATCTGTCCATTAGCCAAACAAACTAGACTGATATTTCATAATAGTACATCCAGGGCTGAAACTTCTTTTTCTCTTGTTCATATGGATCTTTGGGGGCCTTATAAAACTTCTACTTTTGACAATAAGTATTATTTCCTAACTGTCGTTGATGATTTTAGTAGATATGTTTGGATCTATCTACTACAGCTTAAGTCTGAAACTATAGTTGCCATTAAGAATTTTTTGCTGATGGTAAAGAACCAGTTTGGTAAGATGGTAAAAATCTTAAGATCAGACAATGGCACAAAGTTCTTTAACTCTCAATGCAAGGATCTATTACAGAGTTTGGGAATTCTGCATCAAAGTAGTTATGTTATACTCCACAACAGAATGGTGTTGTGGAGAGGAAACACAGACACATCTTAGATGTGGCAAGGGCCATAAGGTTTCAGTAAAAAATGGCCATTAAGTACTGGGGCATGTGTCATACCTCTTTTTCCTCACACAACCCTATTACGAGTTTGAGTTAGAAGAGTTTTTCCAATTAAAGTGACGTTTTGAAAAGGGATTATTTATTATTTAGAGTCGCCACTTGGAATTGAGTTTTGGTGTTCCAAGTCACCTTTTATTTGAATCCCTCATCAAACGGAAGATTTGACTCCTTATTTATGGTCTACGAAAACAGAACACTAAGTAAGGAATTCTGTTGATCGAGGGAAAGGTGTGAGGCATCCCTCGAGTCCTGTGGTTCTAGCACGATCGCTTTTATTGACTTATGCCCGATTTAAATCAATTTTTGACTATTCTTATATTTTATTGATTATGATTTGTCTAGTACCACTTAATTAATTATTATATTTTATTAACTGTTTTCACCAAGATGCAATATGCACACAAGGTATTCTTCTTTGAAGTTGGATGTTAAACCAAGGTATGGGAATGTACACATAGTTAAAACATAATTATTGTAAATTTAAAGGTATCAAGACGCGAAATGCGCACATGATCCTTTTATTATTTAAGCATATCAATCCAAGGTTCGAGTATGAACACATGGGCTAATAGCGTATTTAGAATATTTAATTATTTTGTCTCTTTTATATTCGAGATATTTAATTATATATATTTTTTATTTGACTTAATATTTTTGGAGTTAATGTACAATATTTATTTTACGGAAAAAATGAGCCAACTTATAGCTTCATTAACTTTGAGCGTAGAAACTTTTTGTTTTACCCACTATTTGGTTTATTACATTAAATCCATACAACCTAACTACTAATAACTTTCCAGTAATGCGAAAAATATTCAAACTACTTAAAAATAAACCTACTTATAATTATTATTTAAAGCAAAAGGTGAATTAAAACTTTGAGAGAAGCCATGGAAAATTCTATTAAGTTGATTCTGCAGACTTGGCTATTGTTAGAGCAAAGCCAAAATCATACCTTTATACTATATTAACAAAAATATTTTAACACACACAGAGGAACTAGGAAGCAATGTAGTAAAGTTTCTTACAAAATAAAATAAGTAAAAATAAAAGAAAACTTATGGAATTCTTTAACTATTTTTTCTTATGGTGAAATAAAAAATATGTATGTCCCCAAACTGAATTAAAATAGCTAACATCACTCTAAAGCAATTACGATAATCTGACAAACTAATGAAACTATATTTACTACAACTTATTTTAATTAGAAAACAAAACCTTTAAGAATGCTTTATATTTTACAGAAGCTAAACATTGTGACTAAGAAATCTTCATATTCAAAAGTAACGTAGATATTTTCATATTTAAAAGTAATGCTAAGACAGTAGCTTGTATCTCAACAAACAAATCCAGAATAGAACTAAAATCTTTCACAGATTATTATGCACATAAAATAACTAAGCAAGAGAGGAATAAAAACCTTGCAGTGAAGCTTTTCAATATATTACGAGAAAAATCCGACAATTACAACAGATGAGCGAAAATTGTGACCGCAAACTGGATCCCCAAACTCGAACTGAACCTTCGTTTCTCCTAAAGTTCTTTTAAAACTCTCTGAAATCTCTTTTCTAATTATTTTTTACCTTCCTCTTAATTTTGTTTTCTTCTCTCAAATCTCGTTCCTTTCCTCTCAATTTTTTGTTTTTCGTCTGTTCCCTCCTTTATATAATGGGATTGTGTTTTATATATATATTGTGTGTGTGTGTGCAGATGATGGAGGGGGATAGTGGGATGTGGGGAGGATGTGAGGGGTTACGTGAGAAGTGAGGGGTGTAGGGTGAGAGTAGATCATGGGGTTTTAGATTAAAAATGGGAATTATGGGATTGTTTATCTTTATTAAATCAGTTTTTTAGTTTGTTTTATTTAGTTTACTTTTTTTGTCTTTTATTTTAAAAGATAAATTAAATTATAAAGATAAGAAGATTAACCAACATTTCTTATAATATAGAAAAATTAAATATTTACATGTTCTTTAAATGATACTAAGAAAAATATCATAACTTATTAAAATTTTAATTAAAAGAAATACATATATATATATATATATATATATATATATATATATATATATATATATAAATTTATATATAAAAAATCACTATTATTTAGTGAACTACGTTTGTAGTTTTTTTTTTTAATATATTTTTTTTTTAAATAAAACCTATTAAGAGTAAGATAAAATTTTAAAATATTAAGATTAGACCTAAAAGAGATATTTACAATAAAATAGTATTGAAGTTGGGTGTGGTCAAAAATTAATTGTTCACAACATGCCCCTCTTTGCTTGAAAATATGAAGAGTTTTCAGGCAAAAAAAAATGAACAAGGTGACTGAGTTTTGACCTCACTATTATTTAAAAAGGAAAAGAAGATAAAAGAAAGAGATGTGACCGAGCCTTGGTTTTAGGCAACCTACATATCCCGGGTTATAAGGGAATCAGGTCGCGTGTAGTTCAAGTGGAAGAAGAGTGATAGAGTATGCTTAGAGGGAGATTCGAGTGAAGTTTCGTCGAGGTTCCGATCCGCAGCTCCTACCATTACATCAAAAGAAAAAGAAAATTATATACTCTTGAAATCTAAGAGTTACAAAGTTCCTATCTAAATGCCATCTCGAGTCTTGTCTTGATTCTTGACTTGCTTCCCTTATTGACTTTAGACTGAAACTTGATGTTCTCGATGCAACAAACTAGGAAATGTTCTCACAGGCCTGTTTCTTAATCAGATGATGAGAATATGGATCTTGAAATCCTATGTCTCTGCATGCATTACGTCAAAGCTGGCTCGACTGGTATTGAGATCAAACGTTCCACTTTCTCTGGCGAGAGCTGGAATCTTATTTTTGCACATCCAGTTTGTACTTTGCAGAAATACCTGCAAGCCATCAGAAACAAACAAAACGAACAAAAAATTTCTGCCCCAGTTTGCACTAGAAATTTTTTGTGAGTTATTGAAAATACAATAAACTATCTTTCTATTGCAAAATAAAGAATTAAAAAAGAAATGAATTTTTTTAAAATATATTTTATAACAAGGGATGTCGTACCCTATGTTAACAAGAAGGAAGGCAATCAGGGGATGTAGTACCCTATGTTAACAATAAGATGAGGCTCTTGGTAGTATAAGATGCTACTAGGGAATGCCATACCCTATGTTTGCAACAATAAATGCAACCAGGGGATACAGTACCCTGTGTTGGAAATAAGGTGAGGCTTTTGGCACCCTGGGATGCTACTAGGGAATGTCGTACCCTATGTTTACAATAATAAATGCAACCAAGGGATGTCGTACCCTGTGTTGGCAATAAGATGAGGCTCGAGGCACTCTGGGTTGCTACTAGGGAATGTCGTACCCAATGTTTGCAACAAGAAATGCAACCAGAGGATGTAGTACCCTGTGTTGGCAATAAGGTGAGGCTCTTGGCATTCTGGGATGCTACTAGGGAATGTTGTACCCTATGTTTGCAACAAGAAATGCAACCAGGGGATGTAGTACCATGTGTTGGTAATAAGGTAAGGTTCTTGGCACTCTGGGATGCTACTAGGGAATGTCGTACCCTATGTTTGCAACAAGAAATGCAACTAGGGGATGTAGTACCCTGTGTTAGAAATAAGGTGAGGTTCTTGGTACTCTGGGATACTACTAGGGAATATCGTACCCTATGTTGGCAGAAAGGAATGCAATCAGGGGATGTAGTACCATGTGTTGGCAATACGATGAGGCTTGTGGTACTCTAGGATGCTACTAGGGAATATCGTACCCTATTTTGGCAGAAAGTAATGCAACTAGGGGATGTAGTATCCTGTGTTGAAGATAAGGTATTGATTCCCTATAATGAAACTAAAAATAACATGATTACATGTATATTGGAAGAAAATCAAGGATTTGAGAACTTCACTTGGTGGTGTTCGTCTTTTCACGAATTGTTTCCTAAAATTGTTATGTTCCTATTTTGAACAAAAAAAGATTCGTTAGTTTTAAAATGGTGGTCAGTTTGTGGTCTTGATTTCTTGGGCGACTTGACCTTGCATCCATTACACTTGTTAGAAAAACTGACTCCGTGATGAGTGTATAAATTGCCGGGAGATTCTGTCTTTTCTTTCTGAAGATCTTCTTTCTCAACATCAAAACCTAACTATTTTGTGCCTATCACCATTTGTGTTCATGGTGCAAACAACCTTGCTCCCAAAACAACTTTTAACTGAGTAACTTTTGTTGACCCTTGAAACATTGTTCAGTCCTTCAAGCCTTTTGTTCTTCAGGAAAAATCACAGATGGATTTATGCCTTTGCCCATACGGTTTATGCCTAGCAATCTTTGCTTTATATAACGGGAAAACTGCAACCAATTTTGCGGCCTTTTCTTTACTTTGTTTTGACAAAATTAGACTGAAAGGGACTCAAAAAAGTAATGCGAAAGAAAACAAGAAGGTGAACTAATAGGTATTACAACTTAATCAAGAAGTGTCCCTTTCAGAGGAAAAAATAAGAAAGGACTTATCTGGAGGAAATATGCTGACTTCAATGAACATGACATGCACTTTGGACTTGATGCCCGATCCGTTTGAACCGTCTAATTCTCGAAATCTGTTGTAAACTTAACTTTGAAACTGAGTTCTTTGTCTTAACCATGCTTGTGTCGGGATGTACGAAGCCTTAAATAGATCAATGATGCCCTTTGTGGGTTTTCACCAATTGATCTCTCTCATTTGCCTTTCTCTCAACTCACCATTGCCTTATAGTGCCCGTGAAGGTTTTCACCAATAAGACTCTCTCATTTATTTTTTATCTCTTCAATGGATGAAGCATTACCCATAGTATACTGACTTAGCATTCTCGAAAGTTGATTAGAAGGTCTTAGCAGGGAAAGGTAAAAAGAACTATTCAACTTAATTATAACTTTTGGAACCATTCTGATGAAACAACCATCGAAAATAAAATAAAATCATGCCACAGTTTCTTCGAATACTGGGGAAATGTGGATTTTTATTTTGGTGTGACCGAACCCCAAAGTGAGGCTGCCTACGTATCCTTTCGGAATCAGGTCGGACGTAGTTCAATTAACATGAACTTGTTTTGATGATGATTGTTTTTTTTTTGCTTTTTTTTTTTCATTTTTCATTTTTCATTCTTTTTTTTTTTCATTCACTTTCATTTTTTTTTTGTTTATTAAGTACATTGGTTCCAAAAGAGGGGAAAACAAAGAAGTATAAACAAGGCTTCAAAGGGCTAACTAGGGTTGACCAGTGTTTGGGTAGCGAGAATGATAGCCTTTCGTCATCCCAACCTGAGAATGCTAAGTATAAAAATGCCCCGACAGAAGCATGTCAGACATATTATATCTTGACCGCGTCTGCGTTGACGGATATATCGGTTACCTTTCCTTCTATATCTGCCAAATGTAGAGCTCCTTTTGACAATACTATTTTGATTAGGTAAGGACCTTGCCAGTTCGGGGCAAACTTTCCTTTTGCTTCTTCAGGAAAGATACGTTTCAAAACAATTTGTCCTACCTCGAATTGTCTTGGGCGCACTTTTTTATTATAAGGGCGTGCCATTCTTTGTTGGTATAACTGACCGAAACAAACTGCCACCAAATGCTTTTCATCAATTAAACTCAACAGTTCCAATCGGGACTTAATCCAGTCAGTGTCCCCGATCCCTGCTTCAATAATGATTCGGAGAGAGGGAATCTCAACTTCAGCAGGTATGACCGCTTCAATGCCATAAACTAACAAGTAGGGCGTTGCATTAACTGATGTACGGACAGTTGTCCGGTATCCCAAAAGAGCAAAAGGCAGTTTCTCTTGCCATTGTCTAGACCCTTGGACCATCTTCCTAAGAATCTTCTTGATGTTCTTATTCGCAGCTTCAACAGATCCATTAGCTTTGGTCCGGTAAGGAGTAGAATTGCGATGCTCAATTTTAAATTGTTCACATACCTCCTTCATCAAATGACTATTCAAATTAGCAACATTAGATGTGATAATGGTTTTTAGAATACCGAAACAACATATGCTGTTGGAGTGAACAAAGTCTACTACTGCTTTCTTGGTAACTGCTTTAAATGTAATAGCTTCCACCCATTTGGTGAAGTAATCAATTGCAACCAAGATGAATCTATGCCCATTTGAAGCTTTTGGCTCGATTGGCCCAATGACATCCATTCCCCAAGCAATAAAAGGCCAAGGAGCCGTCATAGGATACAACTCTAAAGGAGGCGAGTGAATCAAGTCACTGTGAATCTGACACTAGTGGCACTTGCGAACAAAATGAAAGCAATCTCGCTCCATAGTAAGCCAATAATATCTTCCCCGAAGGATTTTCTTTGCTAGAACATATCCATTCATGTGCTGACCACATACTCCCGAATGCACTTTATTCATGATTATTTCAGCTTCTTTGGCATCCACACATCTCAACAAATTCAAATCCGGAGTCCTTTTGTATAGGATTTACCCACTCAAAAAGAAACCATTAGAGAGTTTCCTAATAGTTCTCTTTTGATCCCCGTTAGCATGTTCCGGATATTCTCTTATTTTTAGATACTGTTTAATATCACAGTACCATGGTTCACCATCTGGTTCTGCTTCAATTGTGTTGCAATAACCATGTTGATCCCGAATTTGAATTTCTAATTAGTCAATGTGAGTATTACCTGGTTATGGAAGCATTGAGGCCAGGGTGGCCAAGGCATCAACTAATTCATGAAACCTGGGAATGTACCTGAACTCGATGGACTTGAACCTTTTGCTAAGATCTTCCACAGATTGTCTATATGGAATAAGCTTGATGTCTCGAGTCTCCTAATCACCTTGAGCCTACCGAATAAGAAAATCTAAATCTCCCATCACTAACAGTTCATGCACATTTAGGCTTATTTCTATGTTCAGACCCATGATGTGTCACGATCCAAAATCTCACCCGTCGTGATGGCGCCTATCTCAATACTAGGTAAGCTGAAAATCTCAATAAACCACAATTTCTCTCAAGATTGAAAATATAATATTTAAATACAATACAAACACTCCCCAAAACTTGGTGTCACTGAGTACATGAGCATCTAATATGAATACAAGTTTGGAAAATATAGTTTATAATAGTCTGAGACCAAATACAGTGAACAAAGAGATAGAAAAGGAGAGACAAGGTCTGCGGAACACGGTAGCTAGCTCAAAATCTCCTGAAAATCAACCGCACGAAAGGTTCAACACCCGCTATGTCTGGGAACACCTGGATCTGCACACGAAGTGCAGGGTGTAGTATGAGTACAACCAACTCAGCAAGTAACAATAATAAATAAGGAACTGAAGATAGTATCAAGCTACACAGTTATGGTTTATTTCTAGTAATTCCAGCAAAAGAATAGACATGCTATCAAATCTCGCAGTTTAATGTCAAATCAATTTTTTATACAGTTCCTGTTCATGTAATCCGTATATCAACAATCTTTCAGAGATTTCACAACAATGACAGATAACAACTAAGTGTGACAACAAATAGAAATCAAGTACAACCTCTTAGGACAACAATCACTCACTGGGCTCCCAGCCCTCATCACTTCCTGGGCTTCCAGCCCTCATCACTTCCTGGGCTCCCAGCCCTCATCACTCACTCTCAATGGGTACCCGTGCTCACTAGGGGTGTACAAACTCATGAGGGGCTCCTACAGACCAAACGCTATAAGCACGGACAACTCACGTGCCATAATATAAATATCTGGATCCGCACGGCCAACTCACGTGCTACACGGCCAACTCACGTGCTACACGGACAACTCACGTGCAATAATAATATAAGGATCCGCACGGCCAACACACGTGCTGCACGACCAACTCACGTGCAATAATAAGCCAATAAGGCATGCTGCAGGCGGGCAACCCCGATCCATAAAATATCCTCACAATCAGGCCCTCGGCCTCCCTCAGTCATAAATCTCTCCAGTCTCTCGGGCTCTCAATAATCATGAAATCAGCTGAAACAACAATGATATGATGTATCAATAATAATAACAGAGACTGAGATAAAATGTGCAAGTAAAAACTGAGACTGAGTAAATATAGCATTTAGCAGGCAATTCAACAAGTACACGACCTCTGTGGGTCCCAACAGTACTATCACATAGCCTAAGCATGATTTCTAACATGATTTACAGTCAAATTTTATCAACACATGGAGAGCATATAGCTAACAACAAATTATTCAACTTTACAGTTTTCCGAGACGGACCAAGTCACAATCCCCTCAGTGCACGCCCACATACCCGTCACATAGCATGTGCGTCACCTCCAAAATAATTGCATGATACCAAAATCCGGGATTTCATACCCTCAAGACCAGATTTAAAACTGTTACTTACTTCAAGCCGTGAAATTCTTATTCTGCAATGTCCTTTCCTCGTGAATTAGTCTCCAAACGCCTTGAATCTGGTCATAAATAATTTGTTTCAGTCAATAAAATTCATTGGAATTAATTCCATAAGAAAATAATGATTTTCCATAAAAATCCAAAAATTAGCTCAAACATCGCCCGTGGGGCCCACGTCTTGGAACCCGACAAAAGTTACAAAATCCGAAAGCTCATTCCACCACGAGTCTAACCATACTAATTTTACCAAAATCCGACATCAAGTCGACCTCAAAATCATCAAATCTTATTTCAAATCCCTATGTTCAAAACCCCCGATTTGTACCTCAAAAACATGTAATCTAGTCGGATTATTCGATGATAATTCAATATTATGGAGTAGAAATGATCACAAGGGACTTACCTCAAGTTTTCCTGTGAAAACCTTACTCAAAATCACCCAACCCGAGCTTGAAATGCCCAAAAATGGCAAAAGCTCGGAACCCCTCTGTTTTTGTATTGCCCAGAGGTTTTCGCACCCGCAGCAACTTGGCCGCTTCTGCGCCAACCGCATGTGCGGAAAAACTCCCTCATATGCGCCTTTGCCCGTATCTGCGTGCCTATTTGCGCTCATGCGCAAGCCTCTTTTGCGTGCGTCCCTCCGCATCTGCGCTCACGCAGGTGCGGAATTTCCCTCGCACCTGCGACCACTGCCCCACAGTCCATTTGAGCATCTGCGCTTGCCAGGCTCGCTTCTGCGAGCTTTCACCTGCGATGGAATTTCCGCAGGTGCGATTGCAGCAGAGGGCAGAAACTTCAGCTATTTCTTCTAAGTCTGAATTTGATCCGTTAACCATCTGAGACTCACCCGAGGCCCCCGGGACCTCAACCAAATGTACCAATAAGTCCTAAAACATCATACGGACTTAGTCGAGCCTTCAAATCACATCCAACAATACTAAAACACGAATCACACATAGATTCAAGCCTAATGAACTTTAAAGTTTCCAATTTCTACAAACGACTTCGGAACCTATCAAATCACGTCCGATTGACCTCAAATTTTGCACACAACTCATAAATGACATAACGGAAGTATTCAAATTTTCAAAATCGGATTTCAACCCCGATATCAAAAAGTCAACCCTCTGGTCACACTTTCCAAAAATTTAACTTTCGGCATTTCAAGCCTAATTCCACTATGGACCTCCAAATAATATTCCGGACACGCTTATAAGTCCAAAATTACAATACGGAGCTATTGGAATCATCAAAATTCAAATCCGAGGTCGCTTACACATAGGTCCATATCCGGTCTATTTTTCTAACTTAAATTTTTAATTATGAGACTAAGTGTCCTATTTCATTCCGAATTCCTTCCGGACCCGAACCAACTAACCCGATAAGTCATAAATCAATTGCAAGACATAATTTGAGCAGTAAATAGGGGAACGGGGTTATAATACTCAAAACGACCGGCCGGGTCGTTATATTCTCCCCCTTTTAAACAAACGTTCATCCTCGAACGAGTTTAGAATAATACCTGGAGTCTCAAATAAGTGTGGATATTTATTCCGCATCTCCTGCTCAGTCTCCCAAGTAGCTTCTCCAACTGGATGGCCTCTCCATTGCACCTTCACTGATGCTATGTTCTTTGACCTCAGCTTTCGAACATGCCGGTCTAAAATAGCCACCAGCTCCACATCATAAGTCAAATTACCGTCCAGCTGTACTGTACTGAAATCCAGAATGTGAGACGGATCCCCGACATACTTTCGGAGCATGGATACATGGAACACTGGATGAACACCTGATAGACTAGGTGGTAAAGCAAGTTCATAAGCCACCTTCCCAATTTTCCTAAGTATCTAAAAAGGCCCAATATACCGAGGGCTCAACTTCTCCTTTTTCCCGAACCTCAACACACCCTTCATGGGTGAAATCTTGAGCAGAACCTTCTCCCCAACCATGTGAACAACATCACAAACCTTCCTGTCGGTATAACTCTTCTGTCTAGACTGTGCCGTGCGAAGCCGTTCCTGAATCACTTTGACCTTCTCTAAAGCACCCTGAACCAAGTCAGTACCCAATAGTCTAACCTCACCCCGCTCAAACCAACCCACCGGAGACCGACACCGTCTCCCATATAAAGCTTCATACGGAGCCATCTGAATGCTTGACTGGTAGCTATTATTGTAAGCAAACTCTACGAGTGGCAGAAATTGATCCCATGAACCTCCAAAGTCAATGACACAAGGGCGTAGCATATCCTCCAATATCTGAATAGTGCGCTCGGACTGTCCGTTTGTCTGAGGGTGAAATGCTGTACTCAACTGAACCTGTGTGCCCAATTCTCGTTGCACTACCCTCCAAAATTATGAGGTAAACCACGTACCCCGATCTAAAATAATGGACACTGGCACACCATGTAGGCGAACAATCTCGCGAATATAAATCCCAACCAACCGCTCCGAAGAATAATTAGTACCGAATGGAATAAAATATGTGGACTTGGTCAACCGATCTACTATCACCCAAACAACATCAAACTTTCTCAAAGTCTATGGGAGTCCAACTACGAAGTCCATGGTAATACGCTCCCACTTCCACTCCGGAATTTCAAGTCTCTGTAGCAATCCGCCCGGTCTCTGGTGCTCGTACTTTACCTGTTGACAATTTAAACACCGAGATACAAACCCAACTATATCTTTCTTCATCCACCTCCACCAATAGTGCTGTCTCAAATCCTTATACATCTTCGCGGTGCCTGGATGAATAGAGTACCGTGAACTGTGAGCTTCCTGGAGAATCAACTCACACAAACCATCTACATTAGGTACACATAGCTTGCCCTGCATCCGTAATACACCGTCATCTCCAATAGTGACTTCCTTGGCATCACCGTGCTGAACCGTGTCCTTAAGGACAAGCATACGTGGATCATCATACTGGCGCTCTCTGATGCGATCATATAAAGAAGACCGAGAAACCACACAGGCCAAAACTCGATTCGGCTCGAAAACATCCAATCTAACAAACTGATTAGCCAAGGCCTGAACCTCCAAGGCTAACGACCTCTCTTCTACCGGTAAGTATGCTAAGCTGCCCAAACTCTCTGCCTTACGACTCAAGGCATCGGCCACCACATAGGCCTTTCCGGGATGATAGAGAATGGTGATATCATAATCCTTAAGCAACTCCAACCACCTTCGCTACCGCAAGTTAAGATCCTTCTGTTTAAACAAATGTTGTAGACTCCGATGATCGGTATATACCTCACACTGGACACCGTACAAGTAATGCCGCCAAATTTGCAAGGCATGAACAATAGCTGCTAACTCAAGATTGTGGACTGGATGATTCTTCTCATGTACCTTTAACTGTCTAGATACATAGTCAATCACCTTACCGTCTTGCATAAGTACTGCGCTGAGACCAATCCACGACGTGTCACAATACACAGTATAAGACTCTGAACCTGTAGGCAACACCAATACTGGAGCTGTAGTCAAAGCTTTCTTGAGCTTCTGAAAGCTCTCTTCACATTCATCCGTCCACCTGAACGAAGCACCTTTCTGGGTCAATTTAGTCATAGGCGATGCAATAGACGAGAAACCCCCCACAAAACGACGATAATAACTGGCCAAGCCGAGAAAACTCCGAATCTCAGTAACTGAGGATGGTCTGGGCCAATTCTAAACTGCCTCTATTTTCTTTGGATCCACCTTAATACCTTCACTGGACACTATATGTCTCAAGAATGCCACCGAACTAAGCCAGAACTCACACTTAGAGAATTTGGCATAAAGTTTCTCCTCTCTCAGCCTCTGTAATACAATACCCCAGTGTTGTGCATGCACCTCCTGGCTACGTGAGTACACCAGAATATCATCAATGAATACCACGACAAATAAATCAAGATATGGCTGAAATACACTATTCATCAAATGCATAAATGCTGCCGGGACATTGGTTAACCCAAAAGACATTACAAGAAATTTATAGTGGACATAACGAGTCCTAAATGTCGTCTTTAGAATATCCGAATCTCGAATTTTCAACTGGTGATACCCAGACCTCAAATTAATTTTGGAGAATACCCTCGCTCCCTGAAGCTGGTCAAATAAATCATCAATACGCGGCAATGGATATTTATTCTTGATTGTAACTTTGTTCAACTTCCTATAATCGATGCACATCCACATAGTACCATCTTTATTTTTCACAAACATAACCGGTGCATCCCAATGTGGCACACTAGGCCTAATAAACCCCCTTTCAAGGAGTTCTTGAAGTTGCTCTTTCAATTCTTTTAATTCAACTGGTGCCATACGATACAGAGGAATAGAAATGGGTAGAGTGCCCTGTACCAAGTCAATACCGAAATCAATATCCCTGTCGGGTGGCATACCCGGCAGGTCTGCAGAAAATACATCCGAAAAGTCTCGCACGACCGGTACTGAATCAATAATAGGAGCATCTGCATCAACATCTCTCACAAAGGCCAAATATGACAAGCATCCCTTTCCAACCATACGTTGGGCCTTCAAATAAGAAATTACCCTGCTAGGAACAAGATCTAGAGAACCCTTCCATTCAACCTTTGGCAACCCCGGCATCGTCAAAGTCATGATTTTTGCGTGACAGTCCAAAATAGCATGACATGGGGGCAACCAATCCATACCCAGGATTACATCGAAGTCAACCATACTGAGTAATAAGAGATCAACTCTAGTCTCCAGTTCCCCAATAGTTACCACATTCAACCGATACATATGATCCACAATAATAATATCGCCCACCGGTGTAGATACATAAATAGGTGAAACTAAGGACTCACAGGGCATATCCAGATAATGAGAAAAATATGATGATACATATGAATAAGTGGAACCAGGGTCAAATAATATAGAAGCCTCCCTATGGCACACTGAAACAATACCTGTGATCACTGCGTCTAAGGTAACAACATCTAGCCTGGTAGGAAAAGCATAGAATCGAGCCTGTCCGCCACTTGATCGGCCTCCCTCTCTTAGACGACCCCAAGCTACCTGACCCCTAGCCCGAGATGGCAGGGCAGGTGGTGCAACTGCTGGTGCTGGTGCCGTCGGTTGAGAACTTTGCTGTGAAACCCCGCGACAACAGCCTAGGACACTCTCTCTTGAAATGTCCAAATTCTCCGCACTCGAAACAACCCCTCCTCTGACGGAACTACTGCTCCTGATAACCCGAGGAATGACCTACAAAAGCCTGTGCGGACGAGGCATGATGAGAACTCTGCGCTGGTAGTGCACTGAATGAAGACTGGCCTGAGTGAGCACTGTAAGAACCATGGCTAGCTGATGCACCACGATGAGCTGGACGACCCGTATGAGCATGTTTGTAAGAACGACCCCTACCTCGGTGAAACTGACCCCCTGAAGAAGCACCTCTATAATCACCCGGATCATGAGGCCTCTAAGCCTCTCTCTCTCTCTCTCTCTCTCTCTCTCTCTACGTTCCTGGCTACGAACCATCTCTATCTGCCGAGCAATGTACACTACCTCATCAAAAGTAGCACCAGATACTCTCTCCCTGGTCATAAGTAATCACAGCTGATATGTGAGGCTATCAATGAACCTCCTAATCCTCTCCCTATCAGTGGGAACCAACCAGACTGCGTGACGAGCCAATTCAGAAAATCTCATCTCGTACCACGTCACGGACATATCGCCCTGGTGAAGCTGCTCAAACTGTCTGCACAACTCTTCTCTATGGGACTGAGGTACGAACTTTTCCAAAAAGACCACGGAGAACTGATGCCAAGTAAGGGGTGCTGCGCCAACAGGCCTACGTCTCTCGTAAGTCTCCCACCATCTGAGTGCAGACCCAGAAAATTGAAAAGTAGTGAATGAGACCCCACTGGTCTCCAGAATACCCGCTGTCTGAAGTATCCGTTGACACCTATCCAGAAAATCTTGAGCATCCTCTGACTCAGTACCGCTAAATGGTGGAGGTCGAAGACTCTCAAATCTCTCAAGCCTCCTCTGCTCATCACCTGCCATAACATAAACTACCGGGGCCTGAGCAACTACAGCCGGCTGGGCTGGTGGCGCTCCCGATATCTGAAGTTCCTGTACTACCTGGTCTGGAGTACGGGCAACAGGGGTGTGAGTACCTCCCCCAGCCTGAGAAGTGGCAGGTGCGGCCTGAGCCGAAACCACCTGAGCAAGACCAGTGCAAGCTGCCAATATCTGGGCCAAAGTCTCCTGAATGCCTACTATCTCAATGGGCACAACTGGTGCCTTAGCTGACCCTGTTGGCTCAACTATATCTGGAATCTGCTCCTGTGCTGGAATTATTGGTGGTACTACAGGTGCTGTTCCAACTGTGGTACGAGCTACACCTCGACTTCTACCTCGACCCCAGCCTCTACCATGGCCCCGACCTCTCACGGCCCTAACTGGTGGCTGACCGTCCAATCCGGTGGTACGTGTCCTCACCATCTGTGAGAGAATAGAATAGCAGAAATTTAGTTTCCAGAATCAACAAATTCACACGGCAGAATACAAGAAAGTGAAATTTTCCTAAGGGTTCTGCAACCTCTCGAAGATAAGTACAGCGTCTCCGTACCGATCCACAGGATTCTACTAAACCTGCTCATGACTCGTGAGACCTATGTAACCTAGGGTCTGATACCAACTTGTCACAACCCAAAATCTCACCCGTCGTGATGGCGCCTATCTCAATACTAGGCAAGCCGAAAATCTCAATAAACCACAATTTCTCTCAAGATTGAAAATATAATATTTAAATACAATACAAACACTCCCTAAAACCTGGTGTCACTGAGTACATGAGCATCTAATATGAATACATGTCTGAAAAATATAGTCTATAATAGTCTGAGATCAAATACAGTGAACAAAGAGATAGAGAAGGAGAGACAAGGTCTGCGGAACACGGCAGCTACCTCAAAATCTCCTGAAAATCAACCACGTGAAAGGATCAACACCCGCTATGTCTGGGAACACCTGGATCTGCATACGAAGTGTAGGGTGTAGTATGAGTACAACCAACTCAGCAAGTAACAAAAATAAATAAGGAACTGAATATAGTATCAAGCTACACAGTTATGGTTCATTTCCAGTAATTCCAGCAAAAGAATAGACATGCTATCAAATCTGGCAGTTTAATGTCAAATTGAGTTTTTTTTATACAATTCCTGTTCATGTAATCAGTATATCAACAATCTTTCAGAGATTTCACAACAATGACAGATAGAAACTAAGTGTAACAACAAATGGAAATCAAGTACAACTTCTTAGGACAACAATCACTCACTGGGCTCCCAGCCCTCATCACTTCCTGGGCTCCCAGCCCTCATCACTCACTCTCAATGGGTACCCACGCTCACTGGGGGTGTACAAACTCATGAGGGGCTCCTACAGCCCAAGCGCTATAAGCACAGACAACTCACATGCTGCACGGACAACTCACGTGCCATAATTTAAATATCTGGATTCGCACGGCCAACTCATGTGCTACACGGCCAACTCACGTGCAATAATAATATAAGGATCCGCATGGACAACTCACGTGCTGCACGGCCAACTCACGTGCAATAATAAGCCAATAAGGCATGCTGCAGGCGGGCAGCCCCGATCCATAAAATATCCTCATAATCAGGCCCTCAGCCTCCCTCAGTCATAAATCTCTCCAGTCTCTCTGGCTCTCAATAATCATGAAATCAGCCCAAACAACAATGATATGATGTATCAATAATAATAACAAAGACTGAGATAAAATATGCAAGTAAAAATTGAGACTGAGTAAATATAGCATTTAGCAGGCAATTCAACAAGTACACGACCTCTGTGGGTCCCAACAGTACTATCACATAGCCTAAGCATGATTTCTAACATGATTTACAGTCAAATTTTATCAACACATGGAGAGCATATAGCTAACAACAAATTATTCAACTTTACAGTTTTCCGAGACGGACCAAGTCACAATCCCCTCAGTGCACGCCCACATACCCGTCACATAGCATGTGCGTCACCTCCAAAATAATTGCATGATAACAAAATCCGGGATTTCATACCCTCAAGACCAGATTTAAAACTGTTACTTACTTCAAGCCGTGAAATTCTTATTCTGCAATGTCCTTTCCTCGTGAATTGGTCTCCAAACACCTCGAATCTGGTCATAAATAATTTGTTTCAATCAATAAAATTCTTTGGAATTAATTCCACAAGAAAATAATGATTTTCCATAAAAATCTAAAAATTAACCCAAAAATCGCCCGTGGGGCCCACGTCTCGGAACCCGACAAAAGTTATAAAATCTAAAATCTCATTCCACCATGAGTCTAACCATACTAATTTTACCAAAATCCGACATCAAGTCGACCTCCAAATCATCAAATCTTATTTCAAATCCCTAAGTTCAAAACTCCCGTTTTATACCTCAAAAACATGTAATCTAGTCGGATTATTCGATGATAATTCAATATTATGGAGTAGAAATGATCATAAGGGACTTACCTCAAGTTTTCCCGTGAAAACCTTGCTCAAAATCGCCCAACCCGAGCTTGCAATGCCCAAAAATGGCAAAAGCTCCGAACCCCTCTGTTTTTGTATTGGTTTTCGCACCCGCGACAACTTGGCCGCTTCTGCGCCAACCGCATGTGTGGAAAAACTCCTGCATCTGCGTCTTTGCCCGCATGTGCGCGCCTATTTGTGCTCCTGCGCAAGCCGCTTCTGCGCGTGTCCCTCCGCACCTACGCTCACGCAGGTGCGGAATTTCCCTCGCATCTACGACCACTGCCCCATAGTCCATTTGCGTATCTGTGCTTGCCAGGCTTGGTTTTGTGAGCTCGCACCTGCGATGGAATTTCCGTAGGTGCGATTGCAGCAGAGGATAGAAACTTCAGCTATTTCTTCTAAGTCTGAATTTGATCCGTTAACCATCCGAGACTCACCCGAGGCCCTCAGGACCTCAACCAAATGTACCAACAAGTCCTAAAACATCATACGAACTTAGTCGAGCCTTCAAATCACATCCAACAACAATTAAACACGAATCACACATAGATTCAAGCCTAATGAACTTTGAAATTTCCAATTTCTACGAATGACTTCGGAACCTATCAAATCACGTCCGATTGACCTCAAATTTTGCACACAAGTCATAAATGACATAACAGAAGTATTCAAATTTTCAGAATCAGATTTTGACCCTGATATCAAAAAGTCAACCCTCCGATCAAACTTTCCAAAACTTTTACTTTCGGCATTTCAAGCCTAATTCCACTATGGACCTCCAAATAATATTTCGGACATGCTCATAAGCCCAAAATCACCATACGGAGCTATTGGAATCATCAAAATTCAAATTCGAGGTCGCTTACACATAGGTCCTTATCCGGTCCATTTTTCTAAATAAATTTTCAATTATAAGACTAAGTGTCTTATTTCATTCCGAATTCCTTACGGACCCGAACCAACTAACCCGATAAGTCAAAAATCAATTGTAAGACATAATTTGAGCAGTAAATCAGTGAACGAGGTTATATCAGTCAAAATGACTGGTCGGCTCATTACATGATGCAAGCTTCATATTCTGCATATTGTTTGTACAGAAGAAACGAAGTCGCGCCGTGACAGGGTAATGTTTCCCAATAGGTGATACAAGAATCGCCCCAATCCCTACGCCTTTGATGTTAACAAACCCATCAAAGTATAGTTTCCAAATTTGACTGTCATCTTGGACTACTTCTTCAACTAAATTAACCTCTTCATCTAGGAAGTATGTGTTCAAAGATTCATACTCATCCCCAACTGGGATTTCTGCCAAATCATCTGTCAAACCTTGTGCCTTTATGGCAGTACGAGTGACATAAACAATATCAAAATATGTGAGCAAGATTTGCCATTTTGCCAATCTGGCAGTTGGCATCAGCTTTTGTAAGATGTACTTCAGGGGATCCATTCGGGATGTAAGGTAAGTTGTATAGGCCAAAAGATAATACCTAAGCTTCTGGGCGACCAAGGTTAAGGCGCAACATATCCTTTCCAAAATAGTGTATTTGGCCTCATAAGTGGTGAACCTTTTGCTCAAATAATATATTGCTTGTTCCTATTTACATGTGGCATCATGTTGACCAAGAGCACAAACAAAGGAACTATCCATTATTGACAGATATAAAAACAGAGGCCTACCAGGTTCCGGCGGGACCAAAACAGGGGGATTTGACAATATTCCTTGATCTTATCAAAGGCTTCTTGGCACTCATCTGTCCACTTGATAGCGGCGTTCTTTTTCAACAACTTGAAAATAGTCTCACATGTGGTTGTAAGCTGCGCGATGAACCTGTTGATGTAGTTAAACCTCCCGAGTAAACTCATGACTTCTGTTTTGTTCTTCGGGGGAGGCAACTCTCGAATGGTCTTTATCTTGGAGGGATCTAACTCGATGCCTCTTCGACTAACTATAAAACCCAAAAGCTTCCCAGAAGGAACTCCAAATGCACATTTGGCTGGATTGAGTTTGAGATTGTACCTTCATAGCCTTTCAAAGATCTTTTTAAGTCTTGCACATGATCATCTTATGTTCTGGACTTAATGATCACATCATCAACATACACTTCAATCTCTTTGTGCATCATGTCATGGAATATGTTTGTCATGGCTCTCATGTATGTTGCCCCATGTATTCTTCAAACCAAATAGCATGACCCTATAACAATAAGTTCCCCATGGAGTGGTGAAGGCGGCCTTTTCTGCATCTTCTTCATCTATCAGAATTTGGTAATGCCCGACATAACAATCCACAAAAGATTGGATCTCATGTTTAGCACAATTGTCAACAAGGATATGAATGTTGGGTAAGGCAAAGTTGTCATTTGGAGTTGCTTTGTTTAAATCCCTATAGTCAACACAAACTTTGATTTTTCCATCCTTCTTTGGCACTGGCACAACATTTGCTAACCATGTGGTATATCAGATGACCCTGATCACATTTGCACTTAGTTGCTTCATGATTTCCTCTTTAATCTTATTATTCATATCTGTCTTAAACTTTCTTTGTTTTTATTGGATTGGTGGAAAATTAGGGTATGTGGGAAGCTTATAAACTACTAATTCGGCACTCAAACCAGGCATGTCATCATATGACCAAGCAAATACATCTCTGTACTCTAACAAAACTTAAATTATGGCATCTCTCGACTTTTGTTCAATATGAATGCTTATTTTTGTTTCTCTGGTTTCTTCAGGACTTCCCATGTTAATTGCCTCAGTTTCATTTAAGTTAGGCTTAGGCTTATTCTCAAATTGATCCAATTCCCTTTATATCTCCTTAAAAGCCTCATCTTCATCATACTCAACTTCTTGATTCATTATTTTGAGATTAGACATGTTTTTAAGATCTGGGCATGAATTCCGCATGCATGTCATTTTTTTAAACCAGCGTTAATGAAACTAAAAATGATAAGAAATTAACAAAAATTAGGAAAAGGAAAAGACATAAATTTACTATGAAACTGGAACTTCATTGCATTGAATTTGAAAGGATAGAAAGGTTAGCATCAAAGCAAAGCAGTTAAACTAAAATATCTGGATTACAACCCTTAAAATAATCCAAATACAGAAAAAGAAACAAAACAGACTACCAAGACTCCTTTCTGATGGGAAGAGGAGTTGCTTCCCAGTTGTTTAGCGAGGTATCTGGACCAATCAACTGAACACTTGAACGGCTAGGGCCCTCACCAACTTGAACCATGTTGATCTCATAGAACATCTCCTTGAGACCCTTGCAAACTTCATCAATGTCATCCTGAGTAGAATGATTTTTGAATTCTTCAAATTGTGGCTTGACAAAAGTGTAGGCAATGTGAGGGATTGGTTTGGAAAAATTCCAACCATTCTTTTTGCGGGCCTTGGTTCCGTCTATGTCAGCTGATATTGGTTTAAAACCCAAGACAAAGGTATCTTTCTTCGTAAAAGGAGCAATAGGGTTCACAATTCCCTGCAGATAGGATCCTAATCCTTTTCCTGGTTCATAGCCGTTCCTCAACATCAGCGCAACTACCATCACGGATGTGGCTGAAAGACGAGGATGTAGAATTGGTTTTCCTTCTTCTACTTGGTTAACCTCAATCACCTAAAAAGCTTGATATATGATGGATTCATACCCTTCCTTAGCCTCGATACATGGAAGGGACAGGTCTTTATAGACGGATGAGTCATCCTCCCCATGAACAATAATTTCTTGCATGTCATACTCAAATTTGACCATTTGATGTAGGGTGGATGGTACAACTCTGGACATATGGATCCACGGCCTTCCTAGAAAAAAATTATAGGAAGTCTCCATATCCAACACTTGAAAGATAATGTTAAAATCAACCGGGCCGATTATCATGGTGAGTTCGATTTCCCCAATAGTGTCTTTTCTTGAACCATCAAAAGCTCTGATGCTGACATTACTAGTCCGAATTATGTTAGTGTCAATGTTCAGCTGTTGTAGAGTAGAAAGAGGGCATACATCTACACTTGAGCCTCCGTCAATCATCACTCATTTTACGTAGTGCCCTTCACATTTGACCATAAGATGCAAAGCTCTATTGTGCCCATCCCTTTCATCAGGCAAATCATCATCGCTGAAAGTAATTCTATTTACTTCAAAGAATCTTTCAGCCATTTTTTCTAACTGATTCACCGTTGTATTTTCTGAGACATATGCCTCGTTCAGAGTTTTGATCAACACGCGGCGATGCACTTCCGAGTGCAGAAGTAGAGATAATAAAGATATTTGAGCAGGAGTTTTCCTTAGTTGGTCAATGATTGAGTAGTCTTGCATTTTCATCCGCATCTTTTTCTGCCACAGGTTCTTTCACTGGCAAGTGACTTTCCCCGGCTTGCTTAGATTTTCTCAATTCCTCTGGTGAGTAGAACCCTCCAAAGCGGGTCAAGCCACCAATTTCATTTGTTTCTTCAACTATCTCTTTTCCTTTGTATGTCATGACAGTCTTGTTATAATTCCGGGGAATAGGTTTTGTGTTTGCTATTGAGAGTTGTGCAACAGGTTGGATCACGATTGGCTCTGTTATATTTCTCAAACCATTATTCTAAACGATCTTTTGAATGACCCCAGGGATGTAAAGTTTGGTCCCACCCAATTGAACCTCAACCGTTTTGTGCTTCCAGGGACATAGAGAATCGTTTTTCCCAAACCTGCCAAGTTCAAGCTAGAACTCGCACCTTTCACAATCAACAATGCAAATTGCAGTGGGATAACTATCACTTTTGGTTCTTTCCCTATGGTTCCAACAACCATCTCTGTCTTGCCAGACTGCTTATAATCCCGATCATCACAAATCATCCCAATAAAATATGTATTATTATGAGTTGGGAGTGGATTGTTTGTGATATTAGGAGTACCCCCATTGCTTGTCACCACAATTTCCTTGGCTTCAATCAAATCTTCAATGGCTCTCTTTAACGTCTAATAATTTTCGGTACTATGACCTTGGGTATTATAGTGATACTCACATCTTGCATTTGAATCAAAACCTTTTGAATTTGGATTCACATAACGCGACATGATAGGTTCAATCAACCGCAACTGCATCAATTTTATAAATAGGCTTGTATACGATTCTCCAATTGGGGTGAACTCTTTCTTTGGATCCTGTTCTCTCACATGTTCCTATCGAGGACGAGGATTATATGGCACCTAAAAATTCGGCCGGAGTTAAAGGGAGCCTTGTGGAATCGGTGCCCGCCATTGTTGGTGATATAGAGGCCTAGCATAAGCCTGAGAATTAAACACTATGTATTGTTGTGGGGGAACTGAGTACCGTAGACCCTGAGGTGGATAGTAATGTTTAGGAGAATTGGATTGTCCTTGTTGGAATTGCACATAAAAAGGAGCTACTCCTCTTTGAACTCCCCCGAACCCAGATGCCATCATGGATCCTTCCTCCTTCTTTTTCTGATTTCCGAAACTGCCTGGACCGCTTTGAATTGCTTGTGTGGTCGCCTTAAGGGCTGCCTGACTCACAATTTTGCCCGACTTCATGCCATTCTCAACTATTTCACCAATCTTAATTGCCTCAGTGAAAGGTTTACCAATGGCGGCCAACATGTAATGGAGGTAATAAGGATCCTGAGCTTGGAGAAAATAGTCAATCATTTTTGCTTCTTTCATTGGTGGTTTGACCCTAGCAACTTGCTCTCTCCACTTGATTGCATATTCTCCTAAGCTTTCTGTTGGTTTCTTCTTTATGTTGAATAAATAGGAGCGGCATGGCACTATATCAATATTGTACTGAAACTATTGGATAAAATCTTGAGCCATGTTGTTCCAAACGTGCCAGTGAGAGATGTCTTGATTTATGAACCACTTTGAAGAGATTCCTGTCAAACTTTTCCCAAAATAAGCCATGAGTAATTCTTCTTTGCCTCCTGCTCCCCTTAATTGGTTACAATACCTCCTCAAATGGGCAATGAGATCACCATGCCCATCATACTTTTCAAACTTGGGGGTCTTGAAGCCGGGTGGCAAATGAACATGGGGGAACATGCATAGATCGTTAAACGAAACACTCTTTTGGCCTCCCAAACCCTGTATGCTTCTCATGGTTTGTTCCAAGCTCTTCATTTTCTGGTCATTTCCTCTTGTTCCATATTCTTGTCGGGCTTTTTGATCTCGGTTGGGAACACGTTCTGATGAGTATGCTTGTATGAATCTGGAACCTTGAAAGTCAGTTATGGAGAGTAATGTTGGGCATCATGAGCATTCAATTGTGGATCATTGTTGAACTTTTGAGTAAGAGCTGGTTGAGGGACAGTGAAAGCATGGGTAATGGGTATAGTAGGTGGGCCATTTCTGAGGGGTGCGGTTTGAGGACGTGGAATGGAGGTACTGGGGATAATGGGAAGGTTAATGCTCGGGCTGAATCCAGGTTGGTATAATGGGTTACTTGTTATGGAGATGGGCACTTGAGTTGTAACTGATACATTATGAAGATTATCCGAAGGCCTTACGGGTAGTGGGGGCAGTGCCTGTCCATTCACCCAAGCTTGGTACATCTTTGCCAATTGTTGCTTCAACACTCTTACTTCTTCAACCAGTCCCGAACCTTGTTCGACCAATTGTCCATTGACATCATCATTGTCTGACTCATTCTCACTATTATTTTCCATTCGATTTTTTTTTTGATCTCGTGTTGTAAGGGTTAGTCGCCAGTTTAAACCACAAACCAACCACCTCTGTTTAACTTTATCTTTAAAATGACAAACAACAAACGTGTTTGAGTTAGGCATTTTGCAGATATTAATCACATATTGTATGTCATGCACCTAATGTCATTTTCATTTCTAAAATGATCTTGGAAGGATTCATGCTTCATCTCGACCTTTTGGTTTATTTCCTCTTGAATTTAACGTTCTTTTCTCTTACCTCTTTGTTTTTTTAATTTTCTCTCAATTATTTTTTGCTCAGATTAATTATGGCTTTGATCGCATCCAATGGGGATTTTCTACGTATCATGACATCGTATGAATTAGACCATTACGTAGTTCAGGGGGAGATAATAACAATTTTGATGATTGTTTTTTTTTAATTTTTTTTTTTATAAAAAAAATAAAGCAAAATAAAATATTTTTCATTCATTTTCAATCAATTTTTTTATAAACAATGAGAGAAAAAAATATATAGAAACTGACTCAACTGACTCTAAAGACATAAATATGACTAGAATAAAATAAATTTTGATAGGAATAAAAGACTCCAAATATAAAATTAAAAATGCGATAAACGAAAATGAAACTAAATACTAATTGACTGCACTAAAACTTTAATCTTCAATGGACTTCTTGCTTAAACTGATATCATCAATGATCTGCATCTCTTGGCCTCCACTCTCCACCCAAAGCCTCGTACAAATTTTGAAAAACTGCTGGCAACTGTGGAATGAAGGCACGTGCCTATTGACCAACTTTCTCATTGTTTAGATGACGATGATCATCATGAATATATGCTGCTTTCTCTGCCAATTGAAGTACTTGCTCTCTGGGTTCCCTATATTCACGTGACAAATCTGCAACGACATATGGGTAGTGTTGAGGGCGTGCCCCATCTGAGCCTCCTGTCCCTCATATTCTTCAATACGACGGTTTAGCACACCTCTCTCAATCATCCACTGACGCCGCTCTGCCTCTAAATCTGCATGCTGATGACACCTCTTCTGCCTTTTTATTTCATCTAATTGTGCATGCAGCTGACCCTTTGAAAGTATCCAATGTGCCCTTTCTCTTTCAAACTGCTCTTTCTGCTGATCAAACTCCAATTATTGTTGGTGCGCTTCCTCTTCAATGATACTCAAGTCTTCTTGCAGTTTGTGTATTTCTGCATTTTTGTTCGCCTCAACTCTTCTGACTAAATCAATCGTGTTTGCCAGTTCTTCTTCTAAGCGCCCCCCTCATTTTTAGCATGCTTTAGATCTTTATCCATGACCCGTAAGGCATATTAATAATATTTCTCAATATTTAAATGAATTTGAGCGACTCTGGCTTGCTGCTGGGCTTGTTGTTTGGCTGTGGTCATCCGAGCATGCTCCAGTTCCTCTTTTAGCCTTTCTATAGTTCTTTAATCATTTCTCCTCTTGTTGGATCGCTCAGGCCTATGTCTAAACGATGAAGGGTCATGAAACCAAGTAATATATTCAGGGATCACCTTTCCACGATCTCGGTCTTCTACCATCTCATTCAACTCTGAGACCTTACTTGCATACCAAATTTTCATAATTTCTTCTTCGTCATGAGGTTGATATTTACCAAAATCATAACAGAACTTGCTCATATCTCATGTTGGTGGCATCTCTTGTAGTCGTGCAAACTGGCGCATTAACCGAAGTGGAGCATAGGTCTGAACACCATCCAATCTTGTGAGTACAAAATAAGAATGGTATGCAGACTAACAGATGACTTCTTTAGAGGAAAACCAATCGTAGTTCCAAGTGATCAGTTTGGAGGACAGAGTAAGAAGTAATTCTTTCCAGGCATCAATCCCTTCTAGTAAGTCACATTTGTCAATTCTTTTCTGGTGATCATAAGTATGATTGGGCCATAGTTCACAAAAATCAGTGATCGTAGGATGACGATAAAAATGCTCCAAAAACCATATATGTAGCAAAATGTTGCAACCATCAAAGTTTCGCGCGCCCAATTTACATCTAGTTAAAGCACAAAAAATGCAAGAAAGAATCATAGGAACCAAAGTATAATCATCCCCTTCTGAGGTCACTGCCTCAACTACACCTGCCAAGCGGATGTCAATGCGTCCTTCCCTTTCTGGGAAAACTACACGTCCTAAAAAGGCAACCATAAATGCAAACCTTCTGTGAACCTTCCATGTTTCCTTACTTTTCTTTGATTTCAATTTTCCCACATTCCTTTCGAAATTGTATTCTAGGCCATACAAGTGAAAAAATCCCAACTTAACCACCTTGCCTCCTAAACCTTCATTGTCACGACCCAAATTAACCCTCCGTAAGGTGTAGTGATGGCACCTAGTCTTTACGACTAGGTAAGCCTAATAATGAAAAAAATATAAAGAAAACACAACATTTTAAAGATAAACAGCATATTATAAATAGCCAAGAGTAGTACCACTCGGCATATACAAAATAATTTTCCAAGACCCAGAATATCACTAAGTCACAAGCTGCTATAATCTATGTAGCTCTATACAAAAGTCTGAAGATAATAAGGAAAGTCTCTAGACGAGGGAGTAGAAGGGGACTCCGAAGATCTGCGGACGCAAGCAGAAGTACCTTGAAGTTTCCTAGAATCAGCAGCACACACTAACCCCAAGGCTGATAGCTCGTACCTGGATCTGCACACGAAAACATGTGCAGGAAGGGCATGAGTACACCACAATGGTACCCAGTAAGTGCCAAGCCTAACCTCGGTCGAGTAGTGATGAGGTCAGGTCAAGGCCCTATCGGAGTAAATATAATAAATTAAACAGTAAAAGATATAAGTGAAATTTATGGTAACATAGATAAAGAAATTCTCAAAAATTTAACAGTTAAGGGAGCCCTCGGCTCAAACAAGGTAAACACAGTGGGAAATCTCTCGGGATACCGTCCCGTAGTTCCGAATGAATATGCAGTACAAGGGGATCTCCCAGAATAAGTCTGTAGTCCCAAAGTAAATATGCAGTGCTGGGGGATCTCCCGAAATACGTCCGTAGTCCCAAAGTAAATATACAGTACATGGGGATCTCCCAGAATACGTTCGTAGTCCCAAAGTAAATATGCAGTACATGGGGGATCTCCCGGAATACGTCCGTAGTCCCAAAGTAAATATGCAGTGCTGGGGGATCTCCCGGAATACGTCCGTAGTCCCAAAGTAAATACGCAAGACAGGAGGGATCTCCTGGAATACGTCCGTAGTCCCAATTTAAATATACAACGCAAGATGAAATCGCAGGTATGGCATCGAGTTATACAGTTTATACTGAACACAGATAAGGGAATAGTGATTTAACTAAGCATGGCACACAGAATGTCAAATAGGCAGTTAAAACACGTAAGCATACTTTTCTAGTCTATACTAATCAATTAAGCATATTAGTGCAATTTAATAAGAGAAGTAATTTATGATTTAAAAAGGATAAACGAGATTTTTGCAATAACAGCCCGTGTACGTACTCGTCACCTCACGTACACGGCGCCCACACACCAAATAATATCAAGAAATCCCAACTGAAAAGTCCCCACCACAAGTTTAGGCAATCCACGTACCTCGAACCGCTCAAATCACCTCGATAACATGTTCTTACCACGAGTATCCGACTCCAAATGGCCCGAATCTATTCAAATAAATTGCATAATATAAATATAACTACGAGTAACTAATTTAGCTAATTAATTCGAAGCTAAAGCGTGAAATTAGGAAAAACGCCAAAAACGTCACCCCGAGCTCACGTCTCGGAATCAGGTAAAAGTCATAAAATACGAATACCCATTCACTCACGAGTTTACTCGTACCAAAATTTCTCAAATCCGATACCAAAATCTCGATCAAAACCCCAAAATTCGGCCTAAGAAGCTTTCTCAGTTTTTCACCCCAAATCCAAAATTAAATAATGAAATCAACCATAGATTAGTGAAATATAACCATAAAGGAGTTAGGAATCATTACCCAAAAACTTTCTCCGAAAATCTCTCCAAATTTCGCCTTCTATCGAGCTCTCAATCAAATTTTTGTGTTATGAATTCAATCCTCATTTTTGAACCTTAAATTCTGCCCAGGTGCGTTCTTCTTCGCGAATGCGACATCACGATCGTGAAAGCGATGAATAATTTTCCACTGGCCCAAAATTCCTCCTTCGCGAATGCGAGGGGACTCTCGCAAACGCGTACCTTCCACTGACGGACCCTTCGCGAACGCGGGAACCTCTTCGCGAACGCATAGGCTTAATGCCGGAAGCTTCCTCTGCCCCGTTCCTCTACGCGAATGCGAGGACCATATCGCGAACGCGTAGGCTTAAGGTCCCACACCTTCGCGAACGCGGGAAAAACATTGCGAACGCGAAGAACAACTTCGCTGCCTTTCCCAGATGCTCTACGCGATCGCGAGGCACCTCTCGCGAACGCGATGAAGGATTTTTCTGCAATAAAACACTAGAAATCTGCCACTTCTCTAAGTCCAAAGATGACTCGTTGAGCATACGAAACACACCCGAGGCCCTCGGGACCTCGACCAAACATACCAACCAATCCTAAAATACCATACGAACTTAGTCGAGCTCTCAAATCACATCAAACAACGCTAAAATCATGAATCACCCTCCAATTCAAACTTAAAGAACTTGAAACTTCAAAATTCTACAACCGATGCCGAAACCTATCAAATCACGTACGATTGACCTCAAATTTTGCGCACAGGTCATAATCAACATTACGGACCTACTCCAACTTCCTGAATTGGGAAACAACTCCGATATCAAAAATTCCACTACCGGCCCAAAACTCCAAAAATTCAACTTTCGTCATTTCAATCCTAAATGAGCTACGAACCTCCAAAACACAACCCGGACACGCTCGTAAACCCAAAATCACCTAACGGAGCTAAAGGAACTGACGAAATTCCATTCCAGAGTTGTCTTCACACAGTTCCGACTACGGTCTAAATCCTAAGGCTTAAGCTCTCATTTAGGGACTAAGTATTCCAAAATACTCCGTAACTCAAAACCAATCATCCCGGCAAGTCACAATAGCAGAAATAGATTTGGGGAAAGCAGTTAATAGGGGTTTGGGGCTCTAACTCTCAAAACGACCGGCCGGGTCGTTACATCCTCCCCCTCTTAAAACAATCGTTCATCCTCGAACGAGTATAAAGACATACCTGAAACTGTGAAAAGATAAGGGTACTGGATGTGCATATCCTGCTCGGTCTCCCAAGTCGCCTCCTCGACCGGCTGACCCCTCCACTGGACCTTTACTGAAGCAATATTCTTTGACCTGAGCTTTCTGACCTGCCTATCCAAAATGGCTACTGGCTCCTCAACATAAGATAGATCTTTGTCCAACTGGCCTGAGCTGAAATCCAATACATGAGTCGGATCACCGTGATATTTCCAGAGCATAGACACGTGGAATACCGGGTGAACTCTTGCTAGGCTGGGAGGCAAGGCAAGCTCATAAGCAACCTCCCCAACTTGCCGCAATATCTCAAAAGACCAATGAACCTCGGGTTCAGCTTGCCCTTATTCCCGAACCTCATGACACCCTTCATAGGCGATACCCGATGCAAGACCCGCTCACCAACCATAAATGCCAAATCACGAACCTTACGATCTTCATAACTCTTCTGCCTGGACTGGGCTGTGCGAAGTCTCTCCCAAATCACCTTCACCTTATCCCGGGCATCCTGGACCAAATCTGTACCCAACAATTGGGCATCACCCGGCTAAAAACATCCCACTGGGGACCGATACCACCTACCATACAAAGCCTCATACGGTGCCATCTGAATGCTGGACTGGTAACTGTTGTTGTAAGCGAACTCTGCAAGTGGCAAGTATGGGTCCCATGACCCTCCGAACTCCATCACACAGGCATGGAGCATATCCTTAAGAATCTGAATCGTGCGCTCGGACTGCCCGTTCGTTTGAGGGTGAAAGGCCGTGCTCAACTCCACTCTAGTACCCAACTCCTGTTGTACGCCTCTCCAAAACTGGAATGTGAACTGTGTACCTCTGTCTAAAATGATGGATACTGGAATACCATGAAGGCGGACAATCTCTCTGATATAAATCTCAGCCAACCTCTCAGAAGAATAAGTGGTCAACACTGGAATAAAATGAGCTGACTTGGTCAGCCGATCCACGATCACCCAAATAGCATCAAACCTTCTCAAAGTCCATGGAAGTCCAACTACAAGGTCCATGGTGATCCGCTCCCACTTCCACTCTGGGATCTCTAACCTCTGAAGTAATCCACCCGGCCTCTGGTGCTCACATTTGACCTACTGACAGTTGTGACACTTGGCCACAAACCCAACTATATCCTTCTTCATCCTCCTCCACCAGTAGTGCTGCCTCAAGTCCTGGTACATCTTCGCGGCACCTAGATGAATGGAGTACCGCGAGCTATGGGCCTCCTCAAGAATCAACTCTCGAAGCCTATCTACATTGGGCACACCGATCCGGACCTCCATCCTCATCACATCGTCATCACTAATAGTCACATCTCTGGCATCACCTCGCCGAACCCTATCGCGAAGAACTAGAAAATGAGGATCATCATACTGGCGCTCCCTGATACGGTCATAAAGAGAAGACCGAGAAACCACACAAGCTAATACCCGGCTAGGCTCTGAAATATCCAATCTCACCAACCGGTTGGCTAAGGCCTGAACATCCAAGGCTAGGGGCCTCTCAGCTGCCGGAAGATATGCAAAACTCCCCAAACTCTCTGCCCGCGCGACTCAAGGGATCAGCCACTACATTGGCCTTCCATGGATGGTACAATATAGTGATATCATAGTCTTTAAGTAGCTCCAACCACCTCTACTGACGCTAATTAAGGTCCTTCTGCCTGGACAAGTATTGCAAACTCCGGTGGTCAGTGCAAATCTCACAGGGAACACCGTACAAATAATGACGCCAAATCTTCAGGGCGTGAACAATAGCTGCTAACTCGAGATCATGAACTAGATAATTCTTCTCATGTACCTTCAACTGTCTAGACGCGTAGGCAATCACCCTACCATCCTGCATCAATACCGCTCCAAGGCCAATCCTCGAGGCATCACAATAGAAGTGTAGGACCCTGAACCTGTAGGCAATACTAATACTGGAGCTGTAGTCAAAGCTGTCTTAAGCTTCTGAAAGCTCTGCTCACACTCCTCGGTCCACCTGAACGGAGCACCCTTTTGGGTCAGCCTGTTCATAGGTGCTGCAATGGATGAAAATCCCTCCATAAAGCGACGGTAATACCCTGCCAAACCAAGGAAACTGCGGATCTCTATAGCTGATAACGGTCTAGGCCAACTCTGCACTGCCTCCACCTTCTTCGAATCTACCTTGATCCCATCACAAGACACTATGTGGCCCAAGAATGCCACTGAATCAAGCCAGAATTCACACTTAGAAAATTTTGCATACAACCTCTTCTCCCTCAAAGTCTAAAGCACGGTCCTCAGGTGCTGCTCATGATCTTCCCGAGACCGGGAATATACTAGGATGTTGTCAATAAACACAATAACGAAGGAATCAAGATAAGGCCAGAATACACTGTGCATCAAAAGCATAAAGGCTTTTGGGGCATTGGTCAGCCCAAATGACATAAAAAGAAACTCATAGTGACCATATCTGGTCCTGAAATTAGTCTTCGGGATATCCGACTCCCGAATATTCAACTGATGATAGCCAGAACGCAAGTCAATATTGGAAAACACCCTGGCACCCCAAAGGATACCTTTTCTTCACTGTAACCTTGTTCAACTGCCGATAATCAATACACATACGCATAGAACCATCCTTCTTCTTCACAAATAAGACTGGAGCACCCCAAGGTGATACACTGGGCCTGATGAAACCCTTATCAAGCAACTCCTGCAACTGCTCCTTCAAGTACTTCAACTCAGGAGGAAGCATACGGTAAGGAGGAATAGATATGGGCTGAGTGCCCGGCAACAAATCAATGTCGAAATCAATATCTCTATCGGGCGGCATACCCGGAAGATCAGCTGGAAACACATCTGGAAAGTCCCTTACTACTGGAACTGACTCGACTGTAGGGGTATCAATACTGACATCTATAACATAGGCCAAATACGCATCATACCCCTACTCAACCATTCGCTGAGCCTTAAGAAATGAAATAACCCTGCAGGGAGTATACTCTAAGGTACCTCTCCACTCTAATCTCGGCAAACCTGGCATAGCCAGTGTCACGGTCTTAGCGTGATAATTAAGAATAGCATAATGGGGCGACAACTAGTCCATGCCCAAGATAACATCAAAATCTACCATACTGAGTAATAACAAATCGACTATGGTCTCAAAACCACTAAGAGCAATCAAACACAACCGATATACGCGGTCCACAATGAGAGAATCTCCCACAGGAGTATATACATAAACAGGGGAACTCAAAGAATCCAGAGATATCCCCAAGTGTGGAGCAAAATAAGAAGACACATATGAGTATGTAGAGCCTGGGTCAAATAATATCGATGCATCCCTATGAAAGACAGGGACGATACCTGTGATGATTGAATTTGAAGCAACGGCCTCTGATCGGGCTGGAAGGGCATAGTACCTGACCTGGCCTCCCCGTCTAGGGTGACCTCGACCTCCCTGACCTCCATCTCGAGCTGGCTGAGGAGGTGGGGTGGCCGATGGTGCTGGAAGAATGGCCGGAGGACCCGGTGGAGCACGTGGAGGCTGATAAGTCTGTGGAGGTGCACCTCTCCTGGCTCTGGGGCAATCTCTAACCAGGTGACGAGTGTCACCACACTCAAAACAACCTCTCGGAAGGCTCGACGACTGAGACTGACTCGGACCTGGCCTGCTGGACTGGCCGGTAATAGCACCTCGAGTAGGAGGCATACTGGATACTGGTGGTGCATAATAGGGCTCCTGAGGTCTAGGAGGAGCTGGAACATCGCTGGCTGCTGGAAGAGCTGAATGAACAGGGCGACTCACAAAACCCCTACCATGGTGTGCTGCTGGTGTACGAGCTCCTGAATAATGACCAGTCTCTCGAGACCTCTTGGCCTCTCTCTCCTCTCTGTCCCCTGAAAACATGCCCTCCACCCTCCTGGTAATGCTCACTGCCTGCTGATAAGTGATGTCCATCTCCAACTCCCTGGACATACTGGTCCGAATACTGGGGTGGATTCCCTCAATGAAGCGACGAACCCTCTCTTTGACTGTAGCAACCAGAGCCGGTGCATGGGGAGCTAACTCACTGAAACAGACTGCATACTCCGACACATAGTCATAGCACCCTGACGCAACTGCTCAAACTCTGCGCGCCAAGCATCCCTGAGGCTCTGAGGAACATACTCACGCAAGAACATCTTTGAAAACTGAGTCCAAGTGCGTAAGGCTGCCTCATCCAGACTACTCAGCTCATAGGCACGCCACCACTGATATGCTGCTCCCCTTAGCTGGAAAGCGGTGAAAGAAACCCCACTCATCTCCACAATGCCCATAGTGCGGAGAATACGATGACACTCCTCAAGAAAACCCAGAGCATCATCTGAAGCTAGTCCGCTAAAAGTAGGTGGGTGGTACTTCTTGTACCTCTCAAGTCTGAGCTGCTCTACCTCAGAAGCAGCTACCCTGATCTCATGCTGAACAGGAGCCACTGGGGGCATAGGAATATACTCTGGGGCCTGATCAACCTGTACCCTCTGCTCAGGAGTGCAGGTTGCAGGAGTCTGTGCCCTTCCCCCGGCCTGAGATGTAGCGGGAGCTATCGGAAATAGTCCAGCCTGTGCCAGAGTGCTGAACATGCCTAAGAACTGAGCTAAAGTCTCCTGGAGGGTTAGAGTAGCAATAGGGATCTCCGGCGCTGGCCCTCCAGCTGGAGCTGCTGGGGGCTCCTTTGATGCAGCTCTTGCAGGTGCTCGGGCTGCACCACATGGTCGTCCTCTACCCTGATCCCGGCCTCTGGCGGCTCTGACAGGGGGCTCAGGTGCATGATCGTCGGTCCTCCCGGTACATGTCCTCACCATCTTTGAGAAAGAATATAATAGAATCTTAGAATTTTTTGATGTCAATAACTCGCACGACAAGGAAATCAAAGAAATATGATTGTTCTTAACAGTTACATAGCCTCCCGAAGATAAGTACGGACGTCTCCGCATAGATCCACGAGACTCTAATAAACCGGCTTGTGACTCGCGACTCCTATGAACCTAGTGCTCTGATACCAACTTGTCATAACCCAAATTAACCCTCCGTAAGGTGTCGTGATGGCACCTAGTCTTTACGACTAGGTAAGCCTAATATTGCAAAAAATATAAAGAAAACACAATATTTTAAAGATAAACAGCATATTATAAATAGCCAAGAGTAGTACCACTCAGCATATACAAAATAATTTTCCAAGACCCGGAATATCACTAAGTCACAAGCTTCTATAATCTATGTAGCTCTATACAAAAGTCTGAAGATAATAAGGAAAATCTCTAGACGAGGTAGTAGAAAGGGACTCCGAAGATCTACGGACACAAGCAGAAGTACCTTGACATCTCCTAGAATCAGCAGCACGTACTAACCCCAAGGCTGATAGCTCGTACCTGGATCTGCATACGAAAACATGTGCAGGAAGGGCATGAGTACACCACAATGGTACCCAGTAAGTGCCAAGCCTAACCTCGGTCGAGTTATGACGAGGTCAGGTCAAGGCCCTATCAAAGTAAATATAATAAATTAAACAGTAAAAGATATAAGTGAAATTTACGGTAACATAGTTAAAGAAATTCTCAAAAATTTAACAGTTAAGGGAGCCCTCGGCTCAAAATAAGGTAAACACAGTGAGAAATCTCCCGGGATACCGTCCCGTAGTTCCGAATGAATATGCAGTATAGAGGAATCTCCCGGAATACGTCCGTAGTCCCAAAGTAAATATGCAGTGCTGGGGGATCTCCCGGAATACGTCCGTAGTCCTAAAGTAAATATGCAGTACAGGGGGATCTCCCGGAATACGTCCGTAGTCCCAAAGTAAATATGCAATACAGGGGGGATCTCCCGAAATACGTCCGTAGTCCCAATTTAAATATGCAGTGCTGGAGGATCTTCCGGAATACGTCTGTAGTCCCAAAGTAAATATGCAGTGCTGGGGGATCTCCTGGAATACGTCCGTAGTCCCAAAGTAAATGTGCAAGACAGGGGGGATCTCCCGAAATACGTCCGTAGTCCCAATTTAAATATGCAACGCAAGATGAAATGACAGGTATGACATTGAGTTATACAGTTTATACTGAACACAGATAAGGGAATAGGGATTTAACTAAGCATGGCGCACAAAATATCAAATAGGCAGTTAAAACACGTAAGCATGCTTTTCTAGTCTATACTAATCAATTAAGCATATTAGTGCAATTTAATAAGAGAAGCAATTTATGATTTAAAAAGGATAAACATGATTTTTGCAATTACAGCCCGTGTACGTACTCGTCACCTCACGTACACGGCACCCACACACCAAATAATATCAAGACATCCTAAGGGGAAAGTCCCCAACATAAGGTTAGGCAAGTCACTTACCTCAAACCGCTCAAATCACCTCGATAACATGTTCTTGCCATGAGTATCCGACCCCAAATGGCCCGAATCTATTTAAATCAATTGCATAATGTAAATATAAATACGAGTAACTAATTTAGCTAATTAATTCGGAGCTAAAACGTGAAATTAGGAAAAACGCCCAAAAAGTCACCCCGGGCCCACGACTCGGAATCGGGTAAAAGTCACAAAATACGAACACCCATTCACTCACGAGTTTACTCGTACCAAAATTGCTCAAATCCGATACCAAAATCTCGATCAAAAACCCAAAATTTGTCCTAAGAAGCTTTCTCAATTTTTCACCCCAAATTCGAAATTAATATAATGAAATCAATCATAGATTAGTGGAATATAACCATAAAGGAGTTAGGAATCATTACCCAAAAACTTTCTCCGAAAATCTCTCCAAATTTCGCCTTCTACCGAGTTCTCAATCAAATTTTTGTGTTATGAATTCAATCCTCGTTTTTGAACCTTAAATTCTACCCAGGTGCGTTCTTCTTCGCGAACGCGATGAACAATCTTCCACTGGCCCAAAATTCCTCCTTCGTGAATGCGAGGGGACTCTCGCGAATGTGTACCTTCCACTGACGGGCCCTTCGCGAACGCGGGAACCTCTTCGCGAACGCGTAGGCTTAATGCCGGAAGCTTCCTCTGCCCTGTTCCTTTACGCGAACGCGTAGGCTTAAGGTCCCACACCTTCGCAAACGTGGGAACAACATCGCGAATGCGAAGAATAACTTCGCTGCCTTTCCCAAATGTTCTACGTGATCGCGGGGCACCTCTCGCGAATGCGATGGAGGATTTTTCTGCAATAAAACACTAGAAATCTGCCACTTTTCTAAGTCCAAAGATGACTCGTTGAGCATCCGAAACACACCCGAGGCCCCCGGGACCTCGACCAAACATACCAACCAATCCTAAAACACCATACAAACTTAGTCGAGGTCTCAAATCACATCAAACAACGCTAAAATCACGAATCACCCTCCAATTCAAACTTAAAAAACTTGAAACTTCAAAATTCTACAACTGATGCCGAAACCTATCAAATCTTGTCCGATTGACCTCAAATTTTGCGCACAAGTCATAATCAATATTACGGACTTACTCCAACTTCCGAAATCGGAAAACGACCACGATATAAAAATTCCACTACCGGCCCAAAACTCCAAAAATTTGACTTTCGCCAGTTCAAGCCTAAATGAGTTACGAACCTCCAAAACACAATCCGGACACGCTCCTAAACCTAAAATTACATAACGGATCTAACGGAACCGACAATATTCCATTCCAGAGTCGTCTTCACATAGTTCAGACTACGGTCCAAATCCTAAGGCTTGAGCTCTCATTTAGGGACTAAGTGTCCCAAAATACTCCGAAACTCAAAACCAATCATCCCGACAAGTTACAATAGCAGAAATAGATTTGGGAAAAACAGTTAATAGGGATTCAGGGCTCAAACTCTCAAAACAATCGGCTGGGTCGTTACATTCATATTGTCCGTAATTTATGTTCAAGAGCTTTAGACATCTACCCCCCATTCACATTTTTTGGTACTATGGGCCTTTGGCAGCGAAGATTGCGGCCCCACCCCTGGAAATGAGAGATTTCCTCCAAAGTCGGAGTCATTTCACAGTCGGTAAAATGGAACACATTATTTTTAGGATCCCAATGCGAAATCAAAGCTTCGATCACATCCCTCTTGGGCTTGATCGTAATCATGTGGACCAAATATCCCAAGTACTTCTTTATCTGGTTTCGCTCATACTCCTTAAAGTCTCTCCACCAATCCCACAACAACGGTGGTATCTGATCGACAATTAGAAAATCCGGTATCCCTTTTGATCTGGGCCTCTTTTTAGACTTACCTCTTTCTCCACTCATGGTGTACCTGTTTACCCAGGCACGGGGTTAGGCTTTAATCAAATATATTATTGACACAAAAATCTGGTTTCTCAAATTTTGACTATATAAAAATAAAAAATAAAAGCCAAACTGTGGGACTAAAAAAAGAGGGGGGGGGGGGGGTTAAATTAGCAAAATAATCATGAAATAAAAAAATTTAAAGGCTCAAAATGACTATTTTTTCGTAAAAACAAGTGAACAGAAAAATAAATGGCCTCTTTTGTTAAAACGACCATTTCACATTTCTAAGGAAGGTTTCAAGGCTATTTCGACAAAAGGAACGGACGTAAGGACAAAACTAGTCAAAAGAGATAAAACTGACAAAATGACTATATATTTTTAAAACAAATGGGGTTGAACCCGATGAAGGTTGCCTACATATCTCACATCTGGTGAGAATCAAACCCGTGTAGTTCGGTTTAAATAAATAATAAAAAAAACCATTTTGAAAATTGTGATTTTACACATTAGAACCCTTCAAAATTTTATTAAAAAAATGGGTACTTTATGAAATTTTGAGGAAATTTTCTCTTTCTCTCTCCCCTGTTCAATCAATCGATCCTAAAGCCGGTCAACATTTAAGTAAAGCCTATCAAATAATATTACATGTAGCACAGAAAAATGAACATGTTTGTCTGAAAAATTGGTACCTGTCCTAGACGGGCTCGACCCCTGTGCCAAGTCCCGCTAAGTCCAATGCACATACAACAACAACAACAACAACAACCCAGTATAATCCCACTAGTGGGGTCTGGGGAGGATAGTGTGTACGCAAACCTTACCCCTACCCTGGGGTAGAGAGGCTGTTTCCAAATGACCCTCGGCATCCTTCCCTCCAAGAACTCCCCACCTTGCTCTTGGGGTGACTCGAACTCACAACCTCTTGGTTGGAAGTGGAGGGTGCTTACCATCAGAGCAACCCACCTTGTCAATGAAATCCATGCCCACTAGGGATATTCATTGCTTGTGTCTTGTTCTTCTAAGTTTTCAAATCCTAAAGGAGATGGTATATAGACGTGGCTTACCCAGGCGGATAACCAGAGCTGAGGAGCGTCAAGCGTCACTAGTAGTAGAATAACACTGGCTAGCTAACGGCTCTCCCGCCTAAACATATGTGACTAAATCATTCACCAGAAGCTGGTAGGCTAACTGGCTTTATCTCAAGACAGAAATTTTGTGATGGTGGTAGGCAAACACAACATAACTAATTATCAGAAGACTCAGAGGGGTGCGAGAGATGATACAATTTATATCACAGTTCAAATAAATATTAAAGCGGTAAATAAGCGACAAATAGCACATTAGGCTCCCTAACACAATAATATCCAAAATATGATAAAAGCCAAATAAGAATCAATGTACAAAGCACGAATTCTTATTAATTATCCCCAGCAGAGTCGCCAGAGTTGTCACACCTCTTTTTCTTCACACAACCCTTATTACGAGATTGAGTTAGAAGAGTTTTTCCAATTAAAGTGTCGTTTTGAAAAGGGATTATTTATTATTTGGAGTCGCCACTTGGAATTGAGTTTTGGTGTTCCAAGTCACCTTTTATTTGAATCCCTTATCAAACGGAAGATTTGATTCCTTATTTATGGTCTACAAAAACAGAAGACTGAGTAAGGAATTCTATTGATCGAGGAGAATGTGTGAGTCATCCCTTGAGTCCTGTGGTTCTAGCACGGTCTCTTTTATTAACTTATGTCCGACTTAAATCAATTCTTGACTATTCTTGTATTTTATTGATTATGATTTGCCCAGTACCACTTAATTAGTTATTATATTTTATTAACTATTTTCACCAAGATGCAATATGCACACAAGGTATTCTTCTTTGAAGTTGTATGTTAAACCAATGTATAAGAATGTACACATGGTTAAAACATAATTATTATAAATTTAAAGGTATCAAGACGCGAAATGCGCACATGATCCTTTTATTATTTAAGTATATCAATCCAAGGTTCGGATATGAACACATGGGCTAATAGCGTATTTAGAATATTTAATTATTTTGTCTCTTTTATATTCAAGATATTTAATTGTATTTTTTTTTATTTGGCTTAATATTTTTGGAGTTAATGTACAGTATTTATTTTACGGAAAAAATGAGCCAACTTATAACTTCATTAACTTTGAGCGTAGAAACATTTTTTTTACCCACTATTTGATTTATTACTTTAAATCCATACAACCTAACTACTGATAACTTCCCAGTAATGCGAAAAATATTCAAACTACTTAAAAATAAACCTATTTATAATTATTATTTAAAGCAAAAGGTGAATTAAAGCTTTGAGAGAAGCTATGGAAAATTCCATTAAGTTGATTCTGTAGACTTGACTATTGTTAGAGCAAAGCCAAAATCATACCTTTATACTATATTAACAAAAAAATTCTAACACACACAGAGGCACTAGGAAGCAATGTAGTAAAGTTTCTTTAAAAAAAAGTAAAAATAAAAGAAAACTTATGGAATTCTTTAACTATTTTTCCTTATGGTGAAATAAAAAATATGTATGTCCCCAAACTGAATTAAAATAGCTAACATCACTCTAAAGCAATTACGATAATCTGACAAACTAATGAAACTATATTTACTACAACTTATTTTAATTAGAAAACAAAACCTTCAAGAATGCTTTATATTTTACAGAAGCTAAACATTGTGACTAAGAAATCTTCATATTCAAAAGTAACGTAGATATTTTCATATTTAAAAGTAATGCTAAGACAATAGCTTGTATCTCAACAAACAAATCCAGAATAGAACTAAAATCTTCCACAGATTATTGTGCACATAAAATAACTAAGCAAGAGAGGAATAAAAACCTTTGCAGTGAAGCTTTTTAATAGATTACTAGAAAAACCCGACAATTACAACAGATGAGCGAAAATTATGACCGCGAACTGGATCCCCAAACTCGAACTGAACCTTCGTCTCTCCTAAAATTCTTTTAAAACTCTCTAAAATCTCTTCTCTAATTATTTTTTACCTTCCACTAAATTTTGTTTTCTTCTCTCAAATCTCGTTCCTTTCCTCTCAATTTTTTGTTTTTCGTTTGTTCCCTCCTTTCTATAATGGGATTGTGTTTTATATATATATTGTGTGTATGTGCAGACGATGGAGGGGATAGTGGGATGTGGGGAGGATGTGAGGGGTTACGTGAGAAGTGAGGGGTGTAGGGTGAGAGTAGATCATGGGGTTAGTTAGACTAAAAACGGGGATTATGGGATTGTTTATCTTTATTAAATTAGATTTTTACGTTTGTTTTATTTAGTTTACTTTTTTTGTCTTTTATTTTAAAAGATAAATTAAATTATAAAGATAAGAAGATTAACCAATATTTCTTATAATATAGGAAAACTATATATTTACATATACTTTAAAAGATACTAAGAAAGATTCTATAGCTTACTCATTAAAATATATCTTTTTATTTTTTTAAAAATTATTTTTTAAAATAAAGCCTATTAAGAGTAAGATAAAAGTTTAAAATATTATGATTAGACCTAAAAGAGATATTTACAATAAAATAGTATAGAATTTGGGTGTGGTAAAAAATTAATTGTTCACAACATGTATGTTACAGCTGCTGTATATTTGATAAACAGACTGCCTTCAACAACACTTAAAGGAAAGAATCCATATAAAGTAATGCATGCCAAGCCACCATCATTAGCACATTTAAGAGCTATAGGATGTCTATGATATACAACAGTCAATTCAAAAGGGGATAAGTTTGTAGAAAGAGCAAAGGCAGTTATGCTCATGGGATATTCTGAGAGACAAAAGGGTTACATCCTGATGGAACTGGCTACAAAATAATTTTTTGTCAGTAGAGATGTGGTCTTTAAAGAATCAGAGTTTCCTTTTGCTCCGAGTACTACTGGGTCTTATTCAAAGGATCATAGTTTCTTGGAACAACCTATCTATCATGTTTCTACCTCAGAGATTAATCATACTAATGAGGAACAAAATCAAAATGCAGATTCACAAGAAATAGACATAGAGGAGGAGAATGTGATGTCTCAACGAACTGCTCCAACAACAAATTTCTTGCCCATTATAACTGATCCACCATCTTAAAGTATGTAAGCAGAAGGATCTCAACCTCCTTTCAGGAAGTCAACTAGAGAGACTAGAGAGCCCATCTTGATGAAGGACTACTTAGCACATGGGAAGACAAGCAACAAATATCAGATAGACAACTGTCTATCTTATGAAAGAACTACTCCTACCTATCAATCCTACCTAGCAAACTTCTCCAATCTGGTAGAGCCTCAGAACGTCAGGCAAGCTGTGAAGGATGCAAGATGGATAGAAGCTATGAAACCAGAGGTCAAAGCACTAGAAGATAACAAAACTTAGGAAGTAGTTGACTTGCCACATGGAAAGCGGGTCCAAACGGGTGTACAAAATTAAGTATAAAGCTAATGGTGGGGTTGAAAGATTCAAGGCTAGACTTGTTGAAAAGGGATATAGTCAACAAGAAGGACTTGATTACCATGATACATTTTCACCAGTAGTGAAAATGGTCACAGTCAGATCAGTAATAGCCTTGGTAGTATCCAATGGTTGGAATATGTATCAAATGGACGTTTGCAATGCTTTTTTACAAGGAGATCTCTGTGAAGAAGTGTATATGGACATGCCTGAAGGCTTCAGAAGATAGGGTGAGCAGAAGGTCTGCAAGCTACTGATCAAGTCCTTATATAAGCTTAAGCGAGCTTCAAGACAATGGAATATCAAACTGTCTGATGCTTTAACTGAGAGAGGTTTTGTGCAGAGTAACCATGATTATTCCTTGTTTACTTTAAAAAGGGGTGAAGGATTGGTGATTATCCTGGTGTATGTTGATGATCTATTTTTAACTGGTAATGATGAGGCACTGATAGCTGAGGCAAAATAGGTTCTTCATCAAAACTTCAAGTTAAAGGACCTAGGTGAGCTTAAGTATTTCTTGAAGATTGAAGTACTAAGATCCAACAAAGGAGTGATTCTAAACCAAAGGAAGTATGCCCTAGAACTCATATCCAGTATGGGGCTCAGTGCAGCCAAGCCAGCTGCAACTCCTTTAGAAACAAATCTAAAGCTGTAATGACCCGACCATTCGTTTTGAGAGTAATAGCCCCGATCCTCTATTTACTGCTTTCCCCATATCTATTTCTGCTATTGTGACTTGCCGGGAGGTTTCGTTTTGGTTTTTGGAGTGTTTTGGGATACTTAGTCCCTAAATGGAGGTTTAAGCCTTAGGATTTGGACCATAGTCAGAACTGTATGAAGATGACTCCAGAATGGAATTCCGTCGGTTCGGTTAGCTTCGTTAGGTGATTTTGGACTTAGGGGCGTGTTCGGATTGTGTTTTGGAGGTCTGTAGCTCATTAAGACTTTAAATGGCAAAAGTCAAATTTTTGGAGTTTTGGGCCGGTAGTGAAATTTTTGATATCGGGGTCGGTTTCCGATTCCAGAAGCTGAAATAGGTCCGTAATATCGAATATGACTTGTGTGAAAAATTTGGAGTCAATCGGACGTGGTTTGGTTAGTTTCGGCATCGGTTGTCGAATTTGGAAGTTTCAAGTTCTTTAAGTTTGAATCAGATGATGATTTGTGATTTTAGCATTGTTTGATGTGGTTTGAGGATTCGACTAAGTTCGTATGGTGTTTTAGGACTTGTTGGTATGTTTGGTTGAGGTCCCGAGGGCCTCGTATGAGTTTTAGATGGTTATCAGATCATTTTTGGACTTGGAGGATTTTTCTGGTGCTGGTTCTGCTGTAATCGCACCTGCGCAAGGCTGCCCGCAGGTGCGAGCAAATTGGTGCAAAAGAGGATTTTGGGCAGCCTGAGCTGGGACCGCAGGTGCACAAAGAATTTCCGCAGGCGCGCACGCGCAGGTGCGGCCTTTTATTGCCGGTGTTGAGGCAGAAGAGGGTAAGTGATTTGCGCAGATGCACATATTTTTTCGCACAAGCACACCCGCAGGTGCGAGCTCAGGCTCCGCAGGTGCGAAAATACCTCGGCAGTGGTTAAAACCGAAGGGCTTCGCGATTTTTGTCTTTTTGGACTTTGCAAACTCGGTTTAGGGCAATTTTTTAGAGCATTTTCGAGAGATTTATTGAGGTAAGTCCCTTGTGCTTATTTTGATCAATAATCTTGCTTCCCTATTTATTTTTCCTCCTAGTTAGTGTGTATTTAAGGTGAAAATTGGGAGTTGGAGGCTAAGGATTTGAAGAGTTTGATTTGGGATTTTGAGTAGTCATTTGAGGTCGGATTTTGATAAATTTGGTATGGTTGGACTCGTGAGTGAATGGGCTTTAGAATTTTGTAATTTTTTTCTGATTCCGAGACGTGGGCCGGGGTCGACATTTTAGGGTGAATTTCAGAATTTTTGTTAAAGTATTGATTTCATTAATTTGATGAGCCTATTATAGTTGTATTTATGATATGCAATTATTTTTGGCTAGATTTGGGCCATTCAGAGTCGGATATTCGTGGAAAAGGCATTGTTACCGATTGATTGAGCTTGGTTCGAGGTAAGTGGCTTGCCTAACTTTGTGTGGGGGGAAATCTCCTTAAGATTTGGAATTATTGTGATATGTGAGCGCCTTGTACGTGAAGTGATGGGTACGTACACAAGCTAGTTGTAGAAAAAACCCGATTTTCTTTCTGAGCAGCAACCTATTTTCCTTTTATTTTGAGTTATACCATTTTAATGAGTATTAATCTATTTTCATTCTTAATTGAGTTATTCCAATATGTGTAGCATCTTGTTTAGTCTAATACAGCATGTTTATGTGTCTTAATTGCTTATGTGTACTCTATGCAACATGCTTAGTGAATTTCCTACTTCTTCCTTAACTGGTACTTAGTCTAAATCGTAGGATATCGTGATGTAGTTGTATTTCTATTGTTTGCGCTGCATATTTACTTTGGGACTACGGAACGGTATTCCGGGAGATCCCCCTGTACTGCATATTTACTTTGGGACTACATAACAATATTCCGGGAGATCACCCTGTACTGAATATTTACTTTGGGACTATGGAACGGTATTCTGGGAGATCCCCATATACTACATATTTACTTTGGGACTACGGAACGGTATTCCGGAAAACCCCCCTGCACATTTATATTTGGGACTACGAGACAGTATCTTGGGAGATCCCTTGTTGTATTTCTGTGTATTGAGCTATTACCTTCTATAAATTCTTTCTTGTTACATTTCAGTCTTTATTTTTCTGCGATATTTTATTTTTGCCTTGCTTTATTATCATATTCCAGTAGGGCCCAGACCTAGCCTCGTCACTACTCTACCGAGGTTAGGCTTGGCACTTACTGGGTACCGATTGTGGTGTACTCATGCTACTCTTCTGCATATGTTTTATTTGTAGATCCAGGTACTTCTTATCAGCCCCACTACTAGCTGAGAGTGCTTGCTGTTGTACGGAGACTTCAAGGTATATCTGCTGCGTCCGTAGATCTCAGAGTCCCCCTCTATTACCTCCTATGTCATTTATATTCCTTACTTCTGTTATTAGACTCTGGTGTATAGAGATACTAGTTTCCTTCTGTAGCTTGTGACTTATGATGTTCCGAGTTTTGGGATTACTGTGTATTTTGAATAGTTAGTTGCTTAGTTTATGTTTTCATTTCATTATTCCACAAATGTTAGGCTTACCTAGTCATAGAGACTAGGTGCCATCACGACGTCATACGAAGGGGAAATCTGGTCATGACAAGTTGGTATTAGAGCTCTAGGTTCATAGGTGTCGTGAGTCACAAGCCGATTTATTAGAGTCTCGCGGATTGGTACAGAGACGTCTGTACTTATCTTCAGGAGGCTATGGAACTATTAGGAAAATTTCACTACTTTGATTCCTTGTCATGCGAAAATTGTTGACTTCAAAAATTCTAAACTTCTGTATTCTATTCTCTCACAGATGGTGAGGACACAAACAAGCGGATCTGATGACCAGGCACCCGCGCCCCCTACTAGATCCATGAGAGGCTGGGGCCGGGGTAGAGGCCGAGGACATTCATGTGGTGCAGCCAGAGCACCCACACGAGCTGCTACAGAGGAGTACCCAGTAGCTCTAGCTGGAGGGCAGACACCTGAGGTACCTGTTCCTGCACTAGCTCTCCAGGAGACTCTAGCCTAGTTTCTGAGCATGTTCAGCACCTTAGCTCAGGCTGGTTTGATTCCCCTTGCTCCTGCCACATCTCAGGCCGGGGAAGGAGCATAGACTCCCGTCGTCGGTACTCCAGAGCAGCGGGTTCAGGTCGACTAGGTTCCGAAGATAGTACCAATACGGCCCATAGCTCCAGCTCAGCCCGAGGTTAGGGCAGCAACTTCTGAGGTGAAATAACACAGACTTGAGAGGTACAAGAAGTACCACCCACCTACCTTCAGCGGATTGGCTACAGATGATGCTCAGGGTTTTCTGGAGGAGTGTCATCGTATTCTCCGTACTATGGGCGTAGAAGAGATGAGCGGGGATTCTTTTACTACATTCCAGCTTAGAGGAGCAACCTATCAGTGGTGGCGTACTTATGAGATGAGTAGTCTGGATGATGCAACTTCACTTACGTGGACTCAGTTCTCGGACATGTTTTTGAGAGAGTATGTCCCTCGGAGCCTCAGGGCTCATGGCGCGTGGAGTTTGAGCAGCTGCGCCAGGGTGCTATGACTGTGTCAGAATATGTAGTCTGTTTCAGTGATTTGGCCAGACATGTACCGGCCTTAGTTGCCATAGTCCGAGAGAGGGTTCGACGGTTTATTGAGGGACTCCACCCCAGCATCCGGATTAGTATGTCCAGGGAGTTGGAGATGGATATTTCTTAACAGGAAGTGGTGAGTATTGCCAGGAGATTAGAGGGCATGCTTGCCCGGGATGGAGAGGAGAGGGAGGCCACCAGGTCTCGAGAGACTGGTTATTATTCTAGAGCTCGTGTCCGAGCAGCTCGCCATGGTAGGGGTGATGTGAGTCACCCCATTCATTCAGCTCTTCCAGCAGCCAGTGGTGTTCCAGCTCCTTCTAGGCCTCAGGAGCCTTATTATGCACCGTCAATATCTAGCGTGCCTCCTACATGGGGTGTTCCTAGCGGCCAGTCCAAAAGACTTGGCCCGAGCCAATCACAGCAGCCACACCCTCCTAAAGCTTATTTTGAGTGTGGCGACACTCGCCATATGGTGAGGGATTTCCCCAGATTTAGGAGGGGTGCACCTCCACATACTTCTCAGCCACAACGTGCTCCACCAGGTCCTCAGGCTATGATTACAGTACCAGTTGCCACCCCACCTACTCAGCCAGCTCGAGGTAGAGGTCGGAGAGGTAGAGGTCGCCCTAGAGGGGGAGGCCAGGACAGATATTATGCCCTTCCTGCTCGTACAGAGGCAGTTGCTTCTGATTATGTCATTACATGTATTGTTCCAGTCTGTCATAGAGATGCGTCGGTATTATTTGACCCAGGCTCTACATATTCCTATGTGTCCTCTTATTTTGCCCCGTATTTGGGTGTATTGCGGGATTCTTTGAGTTCCCCTATTTATGTGTCTACTCCTGTGGGAGATTCTCTTGTCGTGGACCACGTGTATCGGTCATGTTTGATTGCTCTTAGTGGTTTTGAGACCAGAGCCGACTTATTATTGCTCAGCATGGTAGATTTTGATGTTATCTTAGGCATGGACTGGTTGTCACCCCATTATGCTATTCTTGATTGTCACGCCAAAATTGTGACGCTGGCTATGCCAGGATTACCGCGGTTAGAGTGGAGAGGTACATTAGAGTATACTCCCAGCAAAGTTATTTCATTTCTTAAAGTTAAACGAATGGTTGAGAAGGGGTGTGACTCGTATCTAGCTTATGTGAGAGATGTAAGTATTGATACCCCTACAATTGAGTCAGTTCCAGTAGTGAGGGACTTTCCAGATGTGTTTTCAGCTGATCTTCCGGGCATGCCGCCCGACAAAGATATTGATTTTGGCATTGATTTGTTGTCGGGCACTCAGCCCATCTCTATTCCTCCATATCTTATGGCTCCTCCTGAATTGAATGAGTTGAAGGAGTAGTTATAGGAGTTGCTTGATAAGGGCTTCATTCGGCCCAGTGTGTCACCTTGGGGTGCTCCTGTCTTGTTTATAAAGAAAAAGGATGGTTCTATGCGTATGTGCATTGATTATCGCTAGTTGAACAAAGTCACAGTGAAGAACATGTATCCATTGCCTCGTGTTGATGACCTATTTGATCAGCTACAGGGTGCCAAAGTATTTTCCAAGATTGACTTACATTCAGGTTATCATCAGTTGAAGATTTGGGAGCCAAATATCCCGAAGACTGCTTTCAGAACTCGGTATGGCCATTACGAGTTCCTTGTGATGTCATTTGGGCTGACCAATGCTCCAGCAACCTTTATGCACTTGATGCACAGTGTGTTCCTACCCTATATTGATTCTTTCGTCATCGTATTCATTGATGACATTCTAGTGTATTCCCGGACTGAGGAGGATCATGAGCAGCACCTGAGGACTGTACTTCAGACCTTAAGAGAAAAGAAGTTATATGCAAAATTTTCAAAGTGTGAGTTTTGGCTAAACTCAGTTACATTCTTGGGTCATATAATATTGAGTTATGGGATCCAAGTGGATCCGAAGTAGATTGAAGCAATGAAGAGTTGACCCAGACCGTCCTCAGCTACGGAGATTCAGAGTTTTCTTGGTTTGGCGGGGTATTACCGTCGGTTCGTTAAGGAATTCTCATCTATTGCAGCACCTATGACCAGGCTGACCTAGAAGGGTGCTCCGTTCAGGTGGACAGAGGAATGTGAGGAGAGATTTCAGAAGCTCAAGACAACTTTGACTACAGCCCCAATATTGGTATTTCCTACAGGTTCGAGGTCTTATGCTGTATATTGTGTTGCCTCGCGGATTGGTCTCGGCGCGGTGTTGATGCAGGATGGTAGGTTGATTGCCTATGCGTCCAGACAGCTGAAGGTGCATGAAAAGAACTATACTGTCCATGACCTTGAGTTAGCAGCTATTGTCCATGCCTTGAAGATTTGGCGATATTATTTGTACGGTGTTCCTTATGAGATTTACACTGATCACCGGAGTTTGCAGCATCTGTTCAAGAAGAAGGATCTTAATTTGCGTCAGAGGAGGTGGTTGGAGCTGCTTAAGGATTATGATATCACTATTTTGTACCATTCGGGGAAGACCAATGTGGTGGCCGATGCTTTAAGTCGCCGGGCAGAGAGTTTGGGGAGTTTAGCATATCTACCAGCAGCAGAGAGGCCATTGGCATTGGATGTTCAGGCCTTAGCCAGGCAGTTTGTGAGATTGGATATTTCTGAGCCAAGTCGAGTATTGGCCTATGTGGTCTCTCGATTTTCTCTTTATGATCATATAAGGGAGCGTCAGTATGATGACCCCCATCTGTTTGTCCTTAAGGACACAGGCCAACACGGTGATGCTAAGGAGGTCACTATTGGATATGATGGTGCATTGAGTATGCAGGGTAGGCTATGTGTGCCCAATGTAGATCGTTTGCATGAGTTGATTCTTCAGGACGCTCACAGCTCGCGGTACTCCATTCATTCGGGTACCACGAAGATATATCAGGACCTGAGGTAGCATTATTAGTGGGGGAGGATGAAGAAGGACACAGTAGAGTATGTGGCTAGATGGCTAAATTCCCAGCAAGTGAAGTATGAGCATCATCGACCGGGTGGGTTGTTTCAGAAGATAGAGATTCTGGAATGGAAATGGGAGCGGATCACTATGGAGTTCGTTGTTGGACTCCCATGGACTCAGCGGAAGTTTGATGCAGTTTGGGTGATTGTGGATAGGCTAACCAAGTCAGCCCATTTCATTCATGTGATGACTACTTATTCTTCTGATCAGTTGGCTCGAATTTATATCCGCGAGATCGTCAGGCTTCATGGCGTACCGGTATCTATCATCTCTAACCGGGGTACGCAGTTTACATCACAATTCTGGAGAGCGGTACAGCAGTAGTTGGGTACTAGAGTGGAGCTGAGCACAACATTTCACCCTCAGACGGACTGACAGTCCGAGCACACTATTCAGATACTGGAGGATATGCTCCGCGCTTGTGTGATAGATTTTGGGGATATTTGGGATCAGTTCTTGCCACTTGAGGAGTTTGCTTACAACAACAGTTATCAGTCCAACATTCAGATGGCACCGTATGAGGCTCTGTATGGTAGGCAGTGTCGATCCCCCCAGTGGGTTGGTTCGAGCCAGGCGATGCCAGATTATTGGGTACAGACTTGGTTCAGGATGCCTTGGAAAAGGTTAAGGTGATTTAGGATAGACTTCGCATAATCCAGTCCAGACAGAAGAGTTACGCATACCGAAATGTTCGCTATGTTTCATTCATGGTTGGAGAGAGGGTCTTGCTCTGGGTTTCGCCTATGAAGGGCATTATGAGATTCAGAAAGAAGGGCAAGCTGAGCCCAATGTTCATTGGTCCTTTTGAGGTGTTGCGGCGCATTGGGGAGGTTGCTTATGAGCTTGCCTTGCCTCCCAGCCTAGTAGGAGTTCATCCGGTATTTCATGTTTCGATGCTCCGGAAGTATCACGGCGATCCGTCTCATGTGTTGGATTTCAGCTCAGTCCAATTGGACAAGGATCTATCTTATGTTGAGGAGCCAGTGGCTATTTTAGACAGGCAGATCAGAAAGCTAAGATCAAAGAATATTGCTTCTGTGAAGGTTCAATGGAGGGGACATCCGGTCGAGGAGGCGACTTGGGAGACCGAGCAAGATATACGCAGCCGTTATCCTCATCTTTTCACCACTTCAGACATGTCTTTATGCTCGTTCGAGGACAAACGATTGTTTTAAGAAGGGGAGGATGTAACGACCCGACCATTTGTTTTGAGAGTAATAGCCCTGATCCCTTATTTACTGCTTCTGCCATATCTATTTCTGCTATTGTGACTTGCCGGGAGGTTTCGTTTTGGTTTTTGGAGTGTTTTGGGACACTTAGTCTCTAAATGGAGGTTTAAGCCTTAGGATTTGGACTGTAGTCAGAACTGTGTGAAGACGACTCCGGAATAGAATTTTGTCGGTTCCGTTAGCTTCGTTAGATGATTTTGGACTTAGGGTCGTGTCCAGATTGTGTTTTGTAGGTCCGTAGCTCATTTAGGCTTTAAATGGTGAAAATTGAATTTTTGGAGTTTTGGGCCGGTAGTGGAATTTTTGATATCGGGGTCGGTTTCCGATTCTGAAAGTTGGAGTAGGTCTGAATGTCGAATATGACTTGTGTGTAAAATTTGCGATCAATCGGACGTGGTTTGGTTGGTTTTGGCATCGGTTGTCGAATTTGAAAGTTTCAAGTTCTTTAAGTTTGAATCGAAGGATGATTTGTGATTTTAGCATTGTTTGATGTGGTTTGAGGATTCGACTAAGTTCATATAGTGTTTTAGGACTTGTTGGTATGCTTGGTTGAGGTCCCGGGTGCCTCGGGTGAGTTCGGATGGTTATTAGATCATTTTTGGACTTGGAAGATTTTTCTGGTGCTGGTTCTGCTGTAATCGCACCTGCGCAAGGCTGCTCGTAGGTGCGAGCAAATTGGCGCAGAAGCGGACTTTGGGCAGCGTGAGCTGGGACCGCAGGTGCGCAAAGAATTTCCGCAGGCGCGCACGCGCATGTGCGGCCCTTTATCGCAGGTGCGGAGGCAGAAAGGGGTAAGTGATTTGTGCAGATACGCTCAGTTTTCCGCACAAGCGCACCCGCAAGTGCAGAAATACCTGGGCAATGGTTAAAACCGAAGGGCTTCGCGATTTTTGTCATTTTGGACTTTGCAAACTCGGTTTAGGGCGATTTTTGAGAGCATTTTCTAGAGATTTCTTGAGGTAAGTCCCTTGTGCTTATTTTGATCAATAATCTTGCTTCCTCATTTATTTTCCCACATAGTTAGTATGTATTTAAGGTGGAAATTGGGAGTTGGAGGCTAGGAATTTGAAGAGTTTGATTTGGGGTTTTGAGTAATCATTTGAAGTCGGATTTGGATAAATTTGGTGTGGCTGGACTCGTGAGTGAATGAGCTTTAGGATTTTGTGATTTTTGCCCGATTTCGAGACGTGGGCCCGGGTAGACTTTTTAGGGCGAATTTCTTAATTTTTGTTAAAATATTGATTTCATTAATTTGATGAGCCTATTATAGTTGTATTTATGATATGCAATTGGTTTTGGCTAGATTTGGGTCATTCTGAGTCGGATATTCGTGGAAAAGGCATTGTTACCGATTGATTGAGCTTGGTTCGAGGTAAGTGGCTTACCTATCTTTGTGTGGGGGATATCTCCTTAAGATTTGGAATTATTGTGATATGTGAGCGCCGTGTACATGAGGTGACGAGTACGTACACGGGCTAGTTGTAGAAAAAACCTGATTTTCTTACTTAGCAGCAACCTGCTTTCCTTTTATTTTGAGTTATACCATTTTAATGAGTATTAATCTTTTTTCATTCTTAATTGAATTATTCCAATATGTGTATCTATCATGTTTAGTCTAATACAGCATGTCTATTTTTCTTAATTGCTTATGTGAACTATGTGCAACATGCTTAGTGAATTTTCTGCTTCTTCCTTGACAGGTACTTACTCTAAATCGTAAGATTTCGTGATGTAGTTGTATTTATCGCAGGTGCGGAGGCAGAAAGGGGTAAGTGATTTGCGCAGATGCGCTCCGTTTTCCGCACAAGCGCACCCACAAGTGCCGAAATACCTGGGCAGTGGTTAAAACCGAAGGGCTTCGCGATTTTTGTCATTTTGGACTTTGCAAACTCGATTTAGGGCAATTTTTGAGAGCATTTTCTAGAGATTTCTTGAGGTAAGTCCCTTGTGCTTATTTTGATCAATAATCTTGCTTCCCTATTTATTTTTCCACCTAGTTAGTGTGTATTTAAGGTGGAAATTGAGAGTTGGAGGCTAGGGATTTGAAGAGTTTGATTTGGGGTTTTGAGTAATCATTTGAAGTCGAATTTTGATAAATTTGGTGTGGCTGGACTCGTGAGTGAATGGGCTTTCGAATTTTGTAATTTTTGCCCGATTTCGAGACGTGGGCCCGGGTAGACTTTTTAGGGCGAATTTCTTAATTTTTGTTAAAGTATTGATTTCATTAATTTGATGAGCCTATTATAGTTATATTTATGATATGCAATTGGTTTTGGCTAGATTTGGGTCATTCTGAGTCGGATATTCGTGGAAAAGGCATTATTACCGATTGATTGAGCTTGGTTCGAGGTAAGTGGCTTGCCTAACTTTGTGTGAGGGAAATTTCCTTAAGATTTGAAATTATTGTGATATGTGAGCGCCGTGTATGTGAGGTGACGAGTACGTACACGGGCTAGTTGTAGAAAAAACTCAATTTTCTTACTGAGCAGCAACCTGTTTTCCTTTTATTTTGAGTTATACCATTTTAATGAGTATTAATCTTTTTTCATTCTTAATTGGATTATTTCAATATGTGTATCTATCATGTTTAGTCTAATACAACATGTCTACTTTTCTTAATTGCTTATGTGAACTCTGTGCAATATGCTTAGTGAATTTCCTGCTTCTTCCTTGACAGGTACTTACTCTAAATTGTAAGATTTCATGATGTAGTTGTATTTATATTGTTTGCGCTGCATATTTACTTTGGGACTACGGAACGGTATTCCGGGAGATCCTCTTGTACTGTTATGGGACTGCGGAACGGTATTTCGGGAGATCCCCCTGTACTGCATATTTACTTTGGGACTACAGAACTGTATTCCGGGAGATCCCCATGTACTGCATATTTACTTTAGGACTACGAAATGGTATTCTGGGAGATCCCCCTATACTGCATATTTACTTTGGGAGTACAGAACGGTATTCCGGGAGATCCCCCCTGTCTTGCATATTTACTTTGGGACTACGGAACGGTATTCTGGGAGATCCCCCTGCACATTTACGTTTGGTACTACGAGACGGTATCTCGGGAGATCCCCTGTTGTATTTCTGTGTATTGAGCTGTTACCTTCTATAAATTCTTTCTTGTTAAGTTTCAGTCTTTATTTTACTGCAATATTTCATTTTTGCCTTGCTTTATTATCATATTCGAGTAGAGGATAGACCTGACCTCGTCACTACTCTACCGAGGTTAGGCTTGACATTTACTGGGTACCGATTGTGGTGTACTCATGCTACTCTTCTGCATATATTTTGTGTGCAGATCCAGATACTTCTTATCAGCCCCGCTACTAGCTGAGAGTGCTTGCTGCTGTACGGTGACTTCAAGGTATATTTGCCGCGTCCGCAGACCTCGGAGTCCCCCTCTATTCCCTCATATGTCATTTATCTTCCTTACTTCTGTTATTAGACTCTGGTGTATAGAGATACTAGTTTTCTTCTGTAGCTTGTGACTTATGATGTTCCGGATTTTGGGATTACTGTATATTTTGAACAGTTAGTTGCTTAATTTATGTTTTCACTTCATTATTCCGAAAATATTAAGCTTACCTAGTTATAGAAACTAGGTGTCGTCACGATGTCATACGGAAGGGAAATCAGGTCGTGACAAAAGCTTACCACGATACAATTTGATGTTACAACTGGAGTTAAGGGTGATGCAGTTTTGCAGGATATTAGTTTGTACCAAAGACTGATTGGCAAACTGATGTATGTTACTACCGTTAGACCAGACATTAGCTATGCCATCCAAATACTAAGCCAATTCATGCAGCAGCCAAAAAATTCTCATTGGGAAGCTGCGCTGAGGGTAGTAAGATATCTGAAAGGCTCTCCTGGCCAAGGTATTTGGTTGAGATCAAAAGTCCCTACTACAGAGTTAACCTGTTGGTGTTGATGTGATTCTGACTGGGCAGCCTGCCCTATCACAAGAAGATCCGTCACTGGATATGTGATCAAATTTGGTGAGTCCTTAATCTCATGAAAATAAAAAACACAGCAGACGATGTCTAGGAGTTCAGCAGAAGCTGAGTATAGAAAGATGGCTTCAGCTGTAGCAGGGGTTATTTGGCTGCTGGGCTTGTTTAAAGAGCTGGGAGTGGATGTCAAAACTCGTGTTGCAATTATGAGTGACAACAAGTCGGCTATGCAGATTGCAGCTAATCCCATTTTTCATGAACGTAGTAAGCACATCGAGATAGATTGCCACTTCATCAGAGACAAGATTAAAGATGGAATTGTGGAGACAATTTATGTGAACACTAAGGATCAGCTGGCTGACCTGCTTACCAAAGGACTAAGTCATGCTCAACACAATTATCTTTTAGGCAAGCTTGGTGTGATTAACATTTTACACACTGCAGCTTGAGGGGGAGTCTTATAAAGTGATATTACAGATTGTTAGTTAGGTAGTTATTGTTAGTTAGATAGTTATGAATTTAGTTAGTTGCCAGCTGTAAATTAACAGATCCAGCCTGTTAATTAGAGTTAGTGGAGTTAGCTAGATATACCACATGTATATATATATATTTGGTATTGTAAATGAAGAGGATCGGCAGTTATCATTTTCACACAATCCTCTCATTAGCTCATATACTCTGTAGCCCCATGGAAGCAGTATCGAGTTCATTGCTCCTTCATTGATGGCAGATCATGTAGATTTCAGCAAAAGAAATTGGGAGTTGACGGATGAAGAGAGGGGCAAGCACCAGTGTTGATTCCTGCACGACCGTTTTGCCCCAACCGATTTTTCTAGACCTTTTACTTTAACTGCAAATCAACTTTAATATATACCCTCTATATTTCATTTTATTTGATCAAAATTTTGATATAAGTCTTTTATTTCATTTTATGTGATATTGTACTTTTTAATAATAATAATAATATAACCAGTGTAATCTCATATAATGGGGTCCAGAAGTTTCGCGGTCGGTTAAATTATACCATATAAATTAAAAAGGATGGAGTATAAAGATGGAACAAAACAACAACAACAACAACAACAACAACAACAACAACAACAACCCAGTATAATTTCACTAGTGGAGTCTGGGGAGGGTAGTGTGTACGCAGACCTTATCCCTACCCTGGGGTAGAGAGGCTGTTTCCAATAGACCATCGGCATCCTTCCCTCCAAGAACTCCCCACCTTGCTCTTGGGGTGACTCGAACTCACAACCTCTTGGTTGGAAGTGGAGGTTGCTTATGCATGTATCAAGTTAATATAAGAAATGATCTCTTCTGGTTAATATGACTTGAAAAGAATAAATAATCATACAAAGATCTTATCGATCTCTTATATTATATATTACCAATCTCTTATAGAAAGAGTAATGGCGCCACATCAACTAACAGTTGGACATGAACTCACGCTTTGATGAAAATTACTCTAAGATCTCGTGATCGCAACATTTTTGTATTGAATTATTAATCATCACATCACACCAAGTTTCACCGGAAAAAAATACCTACCATTTGGTTGCTTTTGACTTTGAACGTTATTTTAATTTTAATGAACAATGAATGGGAGATAAAAAATTTATAGAATTTATTTATTTATTTATTTGGTTTATATTGACCAAGGGAAGTAATAATTCGGGAATTATCTTTTTTTATTTGAGCCTATTGTAGACATATAAATTTTATTAAAATTAAATTCATAAAATAATTTGGACTATATTTTAAATTCAAGATATTAGTTCAAATAAATATTATGGGCTAATATAATTGAATTAATTATATAAGTCAAATATATATAGATTAAATAAATAAGTCTTAATCCATTGGGCTAACCCATTTAATTGGGCTAAAGTGATGAGCCCACTTCATTAAGCCCAAGATGCCACCTTTCTAGAGGCCTAGTTTGGTGTCACGTGTCAAATGACGTGGCACGCCAAGTCAAACAAAAGAGCCAATAGGATCGTGCCACGTGTCAAAATGACAAAGCATGCAAGCCAAATTAAAAGGCCAATGAAACCGCGTCATGTGTGCAAGTGACATGTTTTGGCCAATCAAATGCAGTCATGTCACACTTCAATTTGATTGGTCGGAAAGAGTTTGTTCTTATCATAACTCCTCCCTTCCACAACTATAAATAGGGGTCTTCATAACCCAGAAAAGACACTAGAAGTTATAACAAGAAGCAAGAGAGAGCTCGTGAATCAAACGCCGCAAATTTCTCTACAAGTTTCAAGCTTCAAGAAATCAAGTTCAAGCTCAAGAACGAAGAACTTCAAGCTCAAGAAATCAAGTTCAAGCTCAAGAACGAAGAACAAGTCAAGATTCAAGGAGTACGAGTTCAAGTCAAAGTTCGTGCTAGTTGAATTCAAGATCATCGTTCGTGGAAACAAATATAGATTCAAGATCAAGCTCAAAGGCCCTTGAATTTATTTACTATTGGAAAAAAGAATCAGAGGATTCATAGAGATTGTACACTCATATTATTTGAAATCAAATACTACGATTGTTGCAATATTTTTCGATCTTGATTTTATTTTCTCAATGCAAATTTATTGTCTACACATATATATTACAGTAATATATTGGTTTTAATTACTTGGATAACTGATCATTAAATTGGGGTTCAGTCCGAAACCCGTCCAGGTACATAGTGTAGGCTTTAAAATTTCCTAAAATTATTTTCACACAACATCTAGATTGTACTTTCTCTTGTCCACAATAAGTGATTTTTTTGGTTATTTTCACGCATATTAAAAAATTTATATTTTAACATTAATTAGCAATGAAATTGATCATATTAACCTTTATTATCTCTCTACACAAACACTCCTAATACATACTACGACACTATTTATTCCAAAGGCAATGTAAAAAAAATTAATTAATTCATTTTTGAAATCTGCAAAAATTACTTATTTTAGACCATAAAAAAGCAAAAAAATCAGTTATTGTGCATCGGAAGGAATAGTATTTTAAGAGAAAATTGACCAATTTCTGACCCTTTCTGCTTTAAACATCCAAGACGTGAGTTCAGTTTCGGACCGAAAGATTCTTTCGTAATTTTATATGCTTTCGTCGAGTCTCCCGAAATTCCCAATTTCCCGGAGGTAAGGCTTTTCTGCTAAAACGCTGAATGAGGTTCAAATTTGCCAACTCCATATTTGCATTAGAATTTAGTTTAGTTTTGGTGGATTTGTTGCATTCATACAGGACGTGTAAAAAATATTTTAACTGAAATACTCAGGAAACTGAAGCTTTGAGGATATGTTCTTGCTCTTTTGTTTTCTACAAATATATTTGGCTTTTTTATTGGTGGACTACTTTATTAAACTGGAAAATTTTAGTTTTTAGAAGAGGTTAACAGTTTTCTTGGGGAAAATAATTGTGGTTCTTGAAATTTTCATGTTCCTTTCTTTTTTATAATTTATCCTTATTGTAATTTTCGGATATCGTCTAAGTTCATATTGCCGAACAAATGATTGACCATGATTTGGGAACTGATTCTATTAGAAAATGAGAAACTTTTCTTCTGTTGCATGATTTATAATACACGAATTTAAAGAAGATTAATATTTATGGATCTGATTTCTTTTCTTGAGCTTGACAGTAGATTACAATACATATTAATGTGATTATTGGGTTAAGTGGGAGAATGTATGATTTTTCTAAGGTGAAATGACATTGTATAGCCTCTATAAAAATAATAGCTGAAAATTATATATATTTTTAATATAATTTTTGTATATAACATATACATTTTGTACGTTATATACAAAAATTATACAATTTTTTTTTTCGTCTATCAAATATAAATAGTTTCTAGCACGGGCTAAAAGTGATAATACTCATCTTTCTAATTACGTGTGTGACTCAATAAGCTTAAGGCCCATAATTAACATTTAATTAAAGAGCAGATCTCGTCCGTTTGATTGGTTACTTGATAGACACACCGAATTAAGTCTAAATCCCTATAAATTAGTCATCCCTCCACCCATTAGGGTTACCATTAACGTAAGGCTGGGGCAAGGAGCCAAAAATTGCTTTTTTTATTCTTAGTTTCAGCAGACGCTTTCGCTTCCTGATAATGGTTTCCACATGCTTTCTATAAGGCTTTTTGATAAGATTGTCATATTCAAGATCCCGATATGCATTAAATTTATGTTTACATAATTATCACAGCCAACTCGACAGCTTCTCCAACATTATTCTCCATGTTCTGAGATAGCTAAACCAATTTGAATAAGAAAACAAGAATAACTACTAAATACTAATAGAAAAGTGCAGTTTGATTGCATGCATGTTTTGTCCTTGTATCTGTTAACTAGTAGGGATAGTCCGGGCTTTGCCCGGACCCAACATGAATAAAGTTAGGAGTATTATCACTTTTACTCCACGTCAGAAATTATTTATATTCAGTAGTCGAAAAAGTATATAAAATTTATATAATTTTTATATATAACATACAAAATATATACAACTCCCAAATACAATAACAACAATTTATTTAGCACTCAGATACCCACAGTAATAAAAGTTTTGTGGATAAACAAAGCATAGCAAATGAAACACATGAACATAGAGAACTACGATTGTGTGATGATTAAACTAATTGACCGGTGACAAAATTCTATTCAGACTTAAAAGACGCCAATCAAACAAGCATACTGAATTATCAGCAGACTTGAGTGACACACCATGCTCAAGTTTGAAATTTGTACATGACAGCTTCTTTGATATTTTTATTTTTGCGCGGGTGACTACTGATGATTTATACAAGAAGAAGTTACTATATAATGCCATACCCAATTATGATAAGATTGGCATCATGACCAGACGTAGATCTACCTTATGAGGTAGGGGTATCACAACACCCGCTCACTTCGCTAAAATTCTTATTATGTACATAATATTTCTCTGTGAAGAAACGTATAAATGGATAGAGTGGCATCCATAGATCACAAAGTGAAATCGGGTGCCATTGGTTCAGCCTTCCCTTTGAAGGCTTTCCTTGGCCTCATGTACATAATATCCGTTGGAGCAACTCCTTTGATTTTTCCTTTTTTCTACTTATTAAGATTTCATTTATTTTCAGTTGAGCCCTAGGGCCTCACCTCTTTTCCTTCTTTTTCGGTTCTTTCCCTCCTTTTATTACTTCCTAAGTCTCTCTTCTTCATTTTTTTTATCTTTCAGTCCTCATTTTGTTTCTATCATTATACCTTACTTTATGATTTTTCTATAGGTAATTTGAATTGATTTTAATTAGCATACAATTTTTTTATTTTTAATAAAACGATATTAATTTATTTATTGGAATATAATTTGAGCAATATCTTCTATTGAATTTTGAAAAAAAATTAAATGGCTTGATTGATAGTCGTTTTGAGTCAAATATCATAGGTTGAATATTGAAGGTTTTTCTTTGAAAATAATTGTCATATAACTCAACAATTAAGATGGAAAAATAAACAAAGAACAATACAAGTAAATTAATCTAGTCAAACAAAGAATATATAGTGTAGTTAAGGTACTCTTTAAGCAAATATTTATATTGGAGGCGCTCTTTCATGAAATGTTATTTTTCTTTTGCATTTTTATTTAGAATGTGTTTAAATTAAGCGTTAAAAATTTGAACTAAAATCGAACTTATTTGCTTTGTCAATAAAAGGCCTATTCAAATTAACCAAAAACTAACGGAACCGACCCATTATTCCTAATATGTATTTGTAACTACTGACATGTATACTATATGCATAACATGGTGGTACCCGCAACCTTCGAATCCTGGATTCGCCTCTGAATTCATGACTACTCCAGCCGACACAATGAATAGTATCAACATGTGCCTGCTCAACCTGCAAAAGCAGCAAATTCCAATATCCTCAATAGGTTTTATATTTTGTGAAAGCTTACCGATTGTGTAACAACCCGGCCAGTCATTTTGAGTGTATTAGCCCCGATCCTCTATTTACTGCTTTCCCTGTATCTTTTTCTGCTTATGTGACTTGCAGGGAGGTTCTGTTTGTGGTTTTGGAGTAATTAGGGACACTTAGTCCCTAAAACGGAAGCTTAAGTCTTAGGATTTTGACCGTAGTTAGAACTGTGTGAAGACGACCCTGGAATGGAGTTTTGTTGGTTCTATTAGCTCCGTTGGGTGATTTTGGACTTAGGAGCGTGTCCGGAATGTGAATAGGAGGTATGTAGCTGATTTAGGCTTGAAATGGCGAAGTTAAATTTTTGAGAAGTTTGACCGGAGGTGTACTTTTTGATATCTAGGTCGAATTCTGATTCCGGAAGTTGGAATAGGTCCGTAATATCAATTATGATTTGTATGCAAAATTTTAGGTCAATCAGACATAATTTGATCTGTTTCGGCATCAGTTGTAGAAGTTTGAAGTTTCAAAGTTCATTAAGTTAAATTGGAGGGTCATTCGTATTTTTAGCATTGTTTGATGTGATTTGAGGGCTCGACTAAGTTCATATGGTATTTTAGGACTTGTTGGTATATTTGGTTGAGGTCCCGCGGGCTTTGGGTGAGTTTCAGATGCGTAACAGATAAAATTGGAAGTTGGAGGAATGGCTGAAGGCACCAGTTTTGGTGTAATCGCACCTGCGCAAGATTGACCGCAAGTACGAGCCTACATAAGTGAGCCAAGGGGCGCAGGTGCGGTCTGGAAGGAAAAGGTCAAGAGGTCACAGGTGCGACATTAGGACCGCAGAAGAGGAGTCACTTCTGTGGAAGATGGATCGCAGAAGTGGAAGGCCTGGGAGCTTGAGGATTGCAGAAGTGGAAATTTATCTACACGAGCGGGCGCGCAGGTGCGGCCCATAGCTCGCAGAAGCGAAGTTTTGGACTTAAGTGAAGTCCGCACCTGCGAGGGTCTTTCCGCAGGTGCGGAACCGCAGAAGCGGTGAACTCCTCGGAGAAGCAAAATCGCTGGGCAAAAAAGAGGAATTTCGAGGGTTTTATCCCATTCTTCATTTTGAGACTTTGAGAGCTCGGATTTAGGAGATAATTTGAGGAATTTTCAGAGGAAGCTATTGGGTAATGATTCTTAACTCATTTATGCTTATATTCCACTAATCTATAGTTGATTTCATCATTTAATTAAAGAATTTGGAAAAAATAGGAGAAGTTCTTCAACTAAGTTTTTGGGTTTTGATATTGGATTTGGATAATTTTGGTACGAGTGAACTCGTGAGTGAATGGGTGTTCATATTTTGTGACTTTTACCCGATTCCGAGATGTTGGCCCAGGTCGACGTTTTTGGACAATTTTTGAAATTCTTGTTAAAATCTTGATTTCATTAATTAGATTAGTATATTATAGTTGTATTTATGATATGTAATAGTTTGTGGCTAGATTTGGGCCATTCAGAGTCGAATAATCGAGGAAAGGGCAATCTTACTGATTAATTGAGCGTGGTTCAAGGTAAGTGGATTGCCTAATCTTATATGAGAGAAATCCCCTTAGGATTTGGTACTATTGTGATATGTGAGTGTCGTGTACGTGAGGTGACGAGTGCATACACGAGATATTTGTTGTAAAACCCGATTTTTACTGAGTAGTAACCCGTTTTCATGTGTAGTTATCCTGCTTAGTCTAATATCGCATCATAAGTGATGCAATAGATGAGAAACCCTCTACAAATCGACGGTAATAACTTGCCAAACCAAGAAAACTCCGGATCTCCGTAGCTGAGGACGGTCTGCGCCAACTCTGCACTACTTCAATCTTCTTCGGATCCATCTGGATCCCATCACTCGATACTACATGACCCAAGAATGCCACTTAGTCTAGCTAAAACTCACACTTTGAAAATTTTGCATATAACTTCTTTACTCTCAAGGTCTGAAGCGCAGTCCTCAGGTGTTGCTCATGATCCTCCCGAGTCCGGGAGTATACCAGAATGCTGTCAATAAATACAATGATGAATGAGTTAAGATAGGGTCGGAACACACTGTGCATCAAGTGCATAAATGTTGCTAGGGTGTTGGCCAGCCCAAATGACATCACAAGAAACTCGCAGAGACCATACCGAGTCCTGAAAGCAGTCTTCGGGATATCTACCTCCCGAATCTTCAATTGATGATAGCCTGAACGTAATTCAATCTTGGAAAACACTCTAGCACCCTGCAACTTATCAAATAGATCATCAATACGAGGCAATGGATACTTGTTCTTCACTGTGACTTTGTTCAACAGGCGGTAATCAATACACATCCGCATAGAACTATCATTCGTCTTCACAAATAAGACAGGTGCACCCCAAGGTGACACACTGGGTCGAATGAAACCCTTATCAAGCAACTCATGTAACTGCTCCTTCAACTCCGGAGGAGCCATACGATATGGAGGAATAGAGATGGGCTGAGTACCCGGCAACAAATCAATGCCAAAGTCAATATCTCTGTCGGGCGGCATGCCCGGAAGATCTACTGGAAAAACATCCAGAAAGTCCCTGACATCTCTCACATAAGCTAGACACACGTCACACCCCTTCTTAACCATTCATTGAGCTTTAAGAAATGCAATAACTCTACTGGGAGTATACTCTAAGGATACCTCTCCACTCTAATCGTGGTAAACCTGGCATAGCCAGCGTCACGGTCTTAGCTTGACAATCAAGAATAGCATAATGGGGCGACAACTAGTCCATGCCCAAAATAACATCAAAGTCTACCATACTGAGCAATAATAAATCAGCTCTGGTCTCAAAACCACTAAGAATAACCAAACACGACTGATACATACGGTCAACAATAATAAAATCTCCCACAGGTGTAAACACATAAACAGGAGAACTCAAATAATCATGAGATACGCCCAAATACGGGGCAAAATAAGAGGACACATAGGAATAGGTGGAGCCTGGATCAAATAAAACCGACGCATCTCTATGATAGACTAGAACAATACCTGTAATGACATAGTCATAAGCAACTGCCTCTGTACGAGCGGGAAGAGCATAATATCTGGCCTGGCCTCCCCCTCTAGGGAGACCTCAACCTCGCCGACCTATACCTCAAGTTGGCTGAGCAGGTAGCGCGGTAGGTGTGGCGGTAGTTGGTGCTGTAATCATAGCCTGAGGACCCGGTGGAGCACGCGGTGGCTGAGAAGTTTGTGGAGGTGCACCCCTTCTAAGTCTGGGGCAATCCCTCACCATATGGCGAGTGTCGCCATACTTAAAACAAGCTCTCGGAGGGCGGGGCTGTTGTGACTGGCTCGGGCCAGGTCTGCTGGACTGACAGCTAAAAACACCCCGTGCAGGAGGCGCACTAGATACTGGCGGTGCATAATAAGGCTCCTAGGGCCTAGAAGAGGATGGAATACCACTGGCGGCTGGAAGTGCTGAATGGACGGGTGACTCACATAACCCCTACCATGAAGAACTGCAGCTGGGGCACCAGTACCACTATAAGTGCCAGACTCTCGAGACCTCTTGGCCTCCCTCTCCTCTCTCTCCCTAGAAAGCATACCCTCCAATATCCTAGCAATACTCATAGCCTTCTGGTAAGAAATATCCATCTCTAACTCCCGGGCCATGCTAAGCCTAATACTGGGGTAGAGTCTCTCAATAAACCGACGAACCCTATCTCGAACTGTAGCAACCAAGGCTGGTGCATGTCGGGCCAAATCACTGAAGCGAACTGCATACTCTGACACAATCATAGCACCATGGTGCAACTGCTTAAAGTTCGCGCGCCACGCGTCTCTGAGACTCTGGGGAACATACTCCCTCAATAACATGTCCGATAAATAGGTCCATGTAAGTGAAGCTCCCTCAGCCGGACTACCCAACTCATAAGCACGCCACCACTGATAGACTGCTCCTCTAAGCTGGAATATAGTAAAAGAAAGCCCACTCGACTCTGCTACACCCATATTACGGAGAATACGGTGACACTCCTCCAGAAAACCCTCGGTATCCTTTGACGCCAATCTACTTAAGGTAGGAGGGCGGTACATCTCAAGTCTGAGCTGCTCTGCCTAAAAAACTACTGCCCTAACCTCGGGCTGAGCTGGAGCTACCGGCTGCATTGGTACAATCTCTGGAACCTGGTCGACCTGAACCCGCTACTCTGGAGTACCGGCGACGGGAGTCTGTGCTCCTCCCCCGGCCTGAGATATGGCAGGAGCAAGTGGAATCAATCCAACCTGAGCTAAGGTGCTGAACATGCTTAGAAATTGGGCTAGAGTCTCCTGGAGGGCTGGTGCAGCAACAAGTATCTCAGGTGTCTGCCCTCCAGCTAGAGTAACTGGGGGCTCCTCTGTGGCAGCTCGTGCGGGTGCTCTAGATGCACCGTGTGGGCGTCCTTAGAATCTACCCAGGCCCCGGCCTCTCACGGCTCTAGCAGGGGCGCGGGTGCCTAGTCATCAGATCCGCCTGTACGTGTCCTCCCCATCTGTGAGAGAATAGAATACCGAAGTTTAGAATTTTGAAGTCAACAATTTTCGCACGACAAAGAATCAAAGAAGTGTAGTTTTCCTAATAGTTCCATAGCCTCCCGAAGATAAGTACATACGTCTCTGTACCGATCCGCGAGACTCTAATAAACCGGCTTGTGACTCATTACACCTATGAATCTAGAGCTCTAATATCAATTCTCCCTCCGTAAGACGTCGTAACGGCACCTAGTCTCTACGACTAGGTAAGCCTAACACAATGCGAAACTAACAAAACTAGAATAACAACTAAGTGCTACAGATAACTAAATAACTAGTAACAATACCGCTAGGCATGTACAATAACCAACACTCTAGTAATACACAGTATTCCCAAAATTCGGAACATCATAAGTCACAAGCTACAGAAAAAAAACTAGTATCTCTATACGCCAGAGTCTAATAGGAGAGAATAGAGGGGGACTCCGAGGTCTGCGGACGCGGCAGATGTACCTTGAAGTCTACCTACAGCAGCAAGCACTCTCAGCTAATAGCGGGGCTGATAAGAAGCACCTGGATCTGCACACAAAACATGTGCAGAAGAGTAGCATGAGAACACCACAGTGGTACCCAGTAAGTGTCAAGCCTAACCTCGGTAGAGTAGTGACGAGATTAGGTCCGGGCCCTATTGGAATATAATAATAAGATAGATGATATAATAAAATAAAGTAAAATGGAGAATTTAACAGAAAGAATTCACAGAGAACTAACAACACAACACAATGTGATAACAACTGGGCGCTCCCGAGATACCGTATCGTAGTCCCAAAAGTAAATACTCAACAGGGGATATCCCGAGATACAACAGAGGATATCCCGAGATACCATCTCGTAGTCCCAAAAGTAAATATTTAACAGGGGATCTCCCGAGATACCGTCTCGTAGTCCTAAAAGTAAATATACGAGGAGATCTCCAGAGGTACCGCCTCGTAGTCTCAAAAGTAATTGTGCAAGGTCTCCCGAGGTACCGACTCGTAGTCCCAAAAGTAAATATGCAGGGAGAACTCCCGAGGTACCGCCTCGTAGTCTCAAAAGTAAACACACAACTCAACCGATAAATACAACAGTTAACTGCAAGAGTCCTACAGTTAAGACTGATAAAAATCAAGGAGAAACTGGAAATCAACTAGGCATGCTGCACAGAGTTAAAATAAGCAGTTAAAGCACCTGACCTAGAAGGGTGCTCCGTTCAGGTGGACAGAGGAGTGTGAGGAGAGCTTTCAGAAGCTCAAGACGGCTTTGACTACAACCCCAATATTGGTATTTCCTATAGGTTCGAGGTCTTATACTGTGTATTGTGATACGTCGTGTATTGGTCTCAGTGCGGTGTTGATACAGGACAGTACGATGATTACCTATGCGTCTAGACAACTGAAGGTGCATGAAAAGAACTAACTTGTCCATAACCTTGAGTTAGTAGCTATTGTTCATCTTGAAGATTTGGCGGCACTATTTGTATGGTGTCCCTTGTGAGATCTACACCGATCACTGGAGTTTGCAGTATCTGTTCAAATAGAAGGATCTTAACTTGCGTCAGCGGAGGTGGATAGAGCTGCTTAAGGATTATGATATCACTATTTTGTACCATCCAGGATAGGCTAATGTGGTGGCCGATGCCTTGAGTCATCAGGCGGAGAGTTTGGGGAGCTTAGCATATATACCAATAGCAGAGAGGCCATTGACGTTGGATGTTCAGGCCTTAGCCAACCAGTTTTTTAGATTGGATATTTTGGAGCCGAGTCGAGTATTGGATTGTGTGGTCTCTCGGTCTTCTCTTTATGATCGTATCAAAGAGCGTCAGTATGATGACCCCATCTGCTTGTCCTTAAGGACACTGTTCAGCACGGTGATGCTAAGGAGGTCACTATTGGAACTGATGGTGCATTGAGGATGTATGTCAGGATATGTGTGCCCAATGTAGATGGGTTGCGCAAGTTGATTCTCCACGAGGCTCACAGTTCGCGGTACTCCATTCACCTGGGTGCTGCAAAGATGTATCAGGACTTGAGGCAGCATTACTGGTGGATAAGAATGAAGAAGGACATAGTGGAATATATAGCTCGGTGTATGAATTGCCAACAAGTAAAGTATGAGCATCAGCGGCCAGGCGGATTGCTTCAAAAGATAGAGATTCCGTAGTGGAAATAGGAGCGGATCACTATGGATTTCGTTATTGGGCTTCCATAGACTCAGCGGAAGTTTTATGCAGTTTGGGTGATTGTGGATAGGCTGACCAAGTCAGCTCATTTCATTCCTGTGATGACTACCTATTCTTCCGAGCAGTTGGCTCAAATTTATATCCGCGAGATCGTTAGGCTTCATGGCATACCGGTATCTATCATCTATGACCGCGGTACGCAATTTACATCATGGTTCTGGAGGGTCGTACAACATGATTTAGGTACTCGAGTGGAGTTGAGAACATCATTTCACCCTCAGACGGACGGACAGTCCGAGTGCACTATTTAGATATTAGAGGATATGCTCCGTGCGTATGTGATGGAGTTTGGAGGTTCGTGGGATCAGTTCTTGCCACTTGCGGAGTTTGTTTGCCTAAAACAACAGTTATCAGTCGAGCATTCAGATGGAACCGTATGAGGCTCTGTATGGTAGGTGGTGTCGGTCTCTAGTTGGTTGGTTCTAGCTGGGCGTGGCTAGGGTATTGGGTACAACCTTGATTCAGGATGCTTTGGAGAAGGTTAAGGTAATTAAGGATCAACTTCGCACAGCCCAGTCCAGACAGAAGAGTTATACGGATCGGAAGGTTCGCGATGTTGCATTCATGGTTGGAGAGCGGGTCCAACTCCGGGTGTCACCCATGAAGGGTATTATGAAGTACGGGAAGAAGGGCAAGTTGAGCCCAAGGTTTATTGGCCCGTTCGAGGTGTTGCGGCGTGTTGGGGAGGTTGATTATGAGCTTGACTTGCCTCCCAGCCTAACAGGAGTTAATCCGGTATTTTATGTTTCTATGCTCCGAAAGTATCACGGAGATCCATCTCATGATTTGGATTTCAGCTCAGTCCAGTTGAACAAGGATTTATCTTATGTTGAGGAGCCGGTGGCTATTTTGGACAGGCAGGTTTGAAAGCTGAGGTCAAAGAACATTGCTTCCATAAAGGTTCAGTAGAGGGGTCAGCCGACCGAGGAGGCGACTTGGGAGACCCAGCATGATATACGCAGCCGCTATCCTCATCTTTTCACCACTTCAGGTATGCCTCTATGTTCGTTCGAGGACGAACGATTGTTTTAAGAGGGGGAGGATGTAACGACCCGGCCGGTTATTTTGAGTGTATTTTCCCCGATCCCCTATTTACTGCTTTCCCCGTATCGTTTTCTACTTATGTGACTTTCCGGGAGGTTCTGTTTGTGGTTTTGGAGTGATTAGGGACACTTAGTCCCTAAAATGGAAGATTAAGTCTTAAGATTTTGACTGTAGTTGGAACTGTGTGAAGATGACTCCAGAATAGATTTTTGTCGGTTCCGTTAGCTCTGTTGGGTTATTTTTGACTTAAGAGCGTGTTCGGAATGTGAATTGGAGGTCTGTAGCTGATTTAGGCTTGAAATAACGAAAGTTAAATTTTTGGGAAGTTTGACCGGAGGTGGACTTTTTGATATCGAGGTCAGATTCTGATTCCGGAAGTTGGAGTAGGTCCGTAATGTCAATTATGACTTGTGTGCAAAATTTGAGGTCAATCATACGTAATTTGTTATGTTTCGGCATCAGTTGTAGAAGTTTAAATTTTCAAAGTACATTAAAATTGAATTGGAGGGTGATTCGTGTTTTTAGCATTGTTTGATGTGATTTGAGGGCTCGACTAAGTTTGTATGATGTTTTATGACTTGTTGGTATATTTGGTTGAGGTCCCTGGGGCCTCGGGTGAGTTTCGAATTCTTAACGGATAAATTGGAAGTTGGAGGAATGGCTGAAGCACCAGTTCTGGTGTAATCGCACATGTGCAAGATTGACCGCAGGTGCGAGCCCGCAGAAGCGAGCCAAGGGGCTCAAGTGCGGTCTGGAAGGAAAAGGTCAAGGGTCGCAGGTGAGATATTAGGATCGCAGATGCGGAGTCGCTTCTGCGGAAGATGGATCGTAGAAGCTGAAGGCATGGGAGCTTGAGGATTGCAGAACCAGAAATTTATCCGTAGGAGCGGGCACGTAGGTGCGACCCATAGCTCGCAGAAGCGAAGTTTTGGACTTAAGTAAAGTCCGCACCTGCGAGGGTCTTTCCGTAGGTGTGGAACCGCAGAAGTGGTGAACCCCTCACAAAAGCAAAATCACTGGGCAGAAAAGAGGGATTTCGAGGGTTTTATCCTATTGTTCATTTTGGGACTTTGAGAGATCGGATTTAGGCAATAATTTGAGGGATTTTCAGAGGAAGCTATTGGGTAATGATTATTAACTCATTTATAGTTATATTCCACTTATCTATAGTTGATTTCATCATTTGATTAAGAAATTTGGTTGAGAAATTTGAGGGAAATGGGAGAAGTTCTTAACCTAAGTTTTTTAGTTTTGATTAGGATGTTGATATCGGATTTGGATAATTTTGGTACGAGTGAACTCGTGAGTGAATGTGTGTTAATATTTTGTGACTTTTACCTGATTCCGAGACGTGGACTCGGGTCGACGTTTTAGGACGATTTTCAAAATTCTTGTAAAACTCTTGATTTCATTAATTAAATTAGTCTATTATAGTTGTATTTATGATATGTAACTGTTTTTGGCTAGATTTGGGCCATTTGGAGTCGGATAATCGAGGAAAGGGTATTCTTACTGATTGATTGACCTTGGTTTGACGTAAGTGGCTTGCCTAACCTTGTGTGGGGTAAATCCCCTTAGGATTTGATATTGTTGTGATATGTGAGCACCGTGTACGTGAGGTGACGAGTGCGTACACGGAAAATTTGTTATAAAACCCGATTTTTACTGAGTAGTAACCTATTTTCATCTTAATTGAGTTATACCAGCATGTGTAGTTATCTTGCTTAGTATAATATCGCATATCTACATGCTTTAACTGCTTATTTAAACTCTGTGCAGTATGCCTAGTTGATTTCCTGTTTCTCCTTGATTTTTATCAGTCTTAACTGTAGGACTCTTGCTGTTAACTGTTGTATTTATCGGTTGAGCTGTGTGTTTACTTTTGAGACTACGAGGCGGTACCTTGGGAGTTCTCCCTGTATATTTACTTTTGGGACTACGAGACGGTATCTCGGGAGCGCCCCTGCACATTTACTTTTGAGACTACGAGGCAGTACCTCGGGAGATCTCCTCGCGTATTTACTTTTGGGACTACGAGACGATATCTCGGGAGATCCCCTGTTGAATATTTACTTTTAGGACTACGAGACGGTATCTCGGGATATCCCGTGTTGAGTATTTACTTTTGGGACTACGAGACGGTATCTCGGGAGCGCCCCTGTTGTTATCACATTGTGTTGTGTTGTTATTTTTCTGTGAATTCTTTCTGTTAAATTCTCCGTTTTACTTCATTTTATTATATCATCTATCTTATTATTATATTCAAGTGGGTCCCGGACCTGACCTCGTCACTACTCTACCGAGGTTAGGCTTGGTACTTATTGGGTACCGTTGTGGTGTATTTATGCTACTCTCCTGCACATGTTTTGTGTGCTGATCCATGTGCTTCTTATCAGCCCCGCTATTAGCTGAGAGTGCTTGCTGCTGTACGGAGACTTCAAGGTACATCTGCCGCGTTCGCAGACCTCGGAGTCCCCCTCTATTCTCTCCTATGTCATTTACCTTCCGTACTTCTTTTATTAGACTCTGGTGTATAGAGATACTAGTTTCCTTATGTAGCTTGTGACTTATGATGCTCCTGGTTTTGGGAATACTGTGTATTACTAGAGTGTTGGTTATTGTACATGTCGAGCGGCATTGTTACCAACTATTAGTTATCTGTTGCAGTTAGTTGTTAAGTTTTACTTCCATTTTTGTTATTTCTCCATTGTGTTAGGCTTACCTAGTCGTAGAGATTAGATGCCGTCACGACGTCTTACGGGGAGAGAATTAGGTCGTGACAAATTAAAATTTGACGATGATGATATATCAAAATATGCAATTCAATATGCCTTGAATTCTTGATCGTATTAGGGAGAAATAGTTCAGTACCCTCAGAAATAGGTAGAACTTTTCTCTAATGAAAAATGAGTAAACTATATTTTCTTGATTTTCTGCAAAATGGTGTTCTATGCAACAAAATTGGATCAAGTACATAACAGTAACATTTACATGGAGAAAGAAGACACACGTAAGGCAAAAAACCAGTTCCTAGTTGCCTAGAGACTTCCAGTGGCTAATGTTTGCAATTCTAGTCACCTCATAATCAGATAGAAAGATATCTGATTAGTAAGTTTCTCATTTTACAGATTCTATACAATAACTCAATAAACAGATGCTTATACAAACCAAGTTTACATCTAAGCCATTATATTAGTTAAGCGTGCTTATTTGTTCCAAATCATCTGGTATTTTATCATCACCTTGGATGAAGCTACGTAGAGAACTATTCTGTACTATACTATATAGTATTCAATTTGCCTTGAATTCCTGATCGTATTATGGGAAAATAGTTCAGTACCCTCAAAATTCCAGGACAGAATAGCAGTGTAGTACAAATGCAAAATGAAAGATAAAGAAAGTACTTGATAGATTCTTCAAAAGTTTCTAGTGCGCTAATGTGCATTGCTCTATAGAGAAATCACTTATGGTAATTCATCTTGTTATTCATACCATACCAATTAAGAGAATAATTGAGAAAATATGAACAAACAGAAACAACTAAAGAAAACTTTTGCTACTTCACAAAAGAGAATCACAACTTATATCATATGTGCATAAAGTAGAGATTCATTATGATAACGTGCAATTTATTCCAAAAAGGTCGGATTGAAGAGCCAGTTTTTCACTATTTCCTAGTCTTTGGATAATTGGAATGTTGTGCAATTCATTCATTCAAACTTTTACTGCAAGGACATCTTCGCTGGCAAACCTGCCAAGATTTTGAAGTTACAATATAACTATTTTAATTCCTTTGAACTTTTCTTTCATATTCAAACCAACACATACAGGAAAATTATTACTTTTCTTGTGTTTCCTTTATTTTATCTTTCTTAAAACTCAACTGCTCAGTCCTGTTTTGGTATTCAAATGGATACCTGAGAAAATATAGCAGTAAATGGTGAGTGAGACAAAATTCTTCTGCAATATACATCAGAGAAAGCTATATAGCGATGATGCTAAAACTTCTAAATAGATTTACCCTAAAATATAGTAACTCAGTTTATCCATAAAATGAAATTCCATGAAAGGCATCAACATGAAAGGGAAACAATATGGAAATAAAAATAAACATGATTAATATTTGTAACGACCCGACTTGTCGTTTTAAGAAATTACGTCCCGTCCAGCGACTTAAGGTCCCGAGCAACTTTGTAATATGTATTATGACCCGCGTGTGTGGTCGAGTTGGATTTTTCGGAAGATTTAAAATTTAATTGAAAGAGAAAATTTTCAATTTTGAAGCTTAAATGGAAAGAGTTGACCAGAAGTTGACTTTTGAGCAAACGATCTCGGAATAGAATTTTGATGATGTCAATAGCTTCGTATAATGATTTCGGACTTCGGCGTATGTCCGGATTCGGATTTGAAAGTCCGTAGGACAATTCGACGCATTTTGGCGAAATTGAAAAAAATAGAAAATTTTTGGAAACATCCTACCGAAGGGTGAATTTTTGATAACGAGGTCGGATTTCGATTTCGGAGATGGGAATAGCTCCATTAAGTAATTTATGACTTGTGTGAAAAATTTGAAGTCATTCCGGATTGATTTGATACGTTTCGGCGTAAAATATAGAAGTCGAAAGATTTGAAAACTCAAAATTTGATTCGATGCGCGATTCATAATTTCGACGTTATTTGATGTGGTTTGAAGCCTCGACTAAGTTCGTATTGTATTTTGGGACATGTTGGTATAATTGGTTGAGGTCACGGGGGCCTCAGGTGAGTTTCGGATGGTTAAACGGACCAAAATTTGGACTTGAAAGAACTATTGGAAATCTGCCACTAGTGTCATTGCATCTGCGATGAAATGGAGCGCAGATGCGAAAGGAACATGCCTAGGCAGTGGTCGCTCCTGCGAAAATTATCCCGAAGCGGAACTCTTCCGCAGGTGCGAGAGGACAGTGGGCATCGCAGAAGCGAGAAATTTCTCGCAAAAGAGAGCTCGCAGGTGCGACTAAAATGTCCGCAGGTGCGGAATCTGGGCAGAACATTTAGGACCAAAAATGATCATTTCGCCATTTTTTGTTTTGGATTTTTGGAGCTCGAATTTGGGCGATTTTGGAGGAATATTTCACAAGCTTGGTTAGGGTAAGTGTTCTATATCCTAAAGTGTTTATATTTCATGAATCCATGATTATATTCATCATTTAATTCGGATTAAACGGAAGAAATCAAGATTTTTGTAAAAATCTTCCAAAAACGAAAATTTAAGATTTGGAGGTCGAGTTGTTATTGGAATTCGATAAAATTGGTATGGGTAAACTCGTATCGGAATGGGTGTTCGGATTTCGTAAATATTATGTCGGGTTTCGAGAAGCGGGTCCCGCGTTGACTTTTGTTGATGTTTTGGAATGAATTTTTAAGTCGACGTATTATTATTATCCAAAATTATTTTCGATGAATTTTAACGAAGTTATACAATTAATTTGGATAGATTTGAGCTGTCCGGAGGTCAATTCAAGCAAGAAGGTGATTTTAGAATATCGGCATGACTTCAAAAAAGGTAAATGTCTTGATTAACCTCGAGTGGAGGAATTTCTCCTTAGGAATTGAGTCTTATGTGCAAATTGTATAACTGAAAACCATGTACGCGAGGTGACGAGTACGTACTTGGTTTATATGTGCAAATTTCATTGATTAAAAATTCTTAGACGCCCTTATGTATTAAATTGGAAATTATTGGCACATATTAAATCCTCTGTTTGTCATGCCTAGATCCTTGTTTGTTGAAATTATTTTTACATGATGATTTGGTGTGATTGCCACATTGATTTTTATGCGAAATATTATTTTGTTGAGTTGTTCACTTCCGGATATTTTGTTAAGATTTTTGTGCACATTATGGACGAGCCATGGGCTCCTTATTGTGGAAAAAAAAGTATTGTTGATTTTTGTGGCAAGTTGTGATATTTGAGCACTTGATGTGCAATCTGTGATAATTATAATATTTGAGCATTTGATGTGCAATCTATGCTATGTTGTAATATTTGAGCACTTGAGGTGCAGTTTATGAGATGTGATATTGGCACATTATATTGTGGGAGTTATGTTCGGGTGTTTGCACGAGGTTTGTGCCTTGCTATTATTACAATTGATTTATGCACATGCGGCGTGACAAGACGGGTTATTTATATATGTATGTGGGTTTGCGCATGTAGCGAGACAAGGTGAAAACATTATTGTGCGCGTGTGACGAGACAAGGTGGGCATTCACTTTACTATTGCACACGTGGCGAGACAAGATGGGCTATGTCGGGGATTGATTTGTGATGGCCTGGGAGCATTGTTGATGTTGCATATTTACTTTTGGGACTACGAGGCGGTACTTCGGGAGTGCTCTTTTTATTGATATTTTTTTTATGGTTGCACTGGCCTTTGGTTATTTTATTTTTCCGTGATATGTAAATCCTTGTGTTCTTCCGCGATATATTATTTGATTTTATTGTTTGTTTGTATTCCTTGTTGTAATGTGTTGGCTTTGGCTCTTGTACGAGACTGTGAGGATTTGTGTTTCCAGAAAAGAAATTGTTGTATGCTTTAATTCTTATAAGTTTCACATCCAAATCAGCAACTATCAGGTGTTTCATTTTTATTTAAATATTATTTTCTCCGCCCAAGTGATTTCGAAAGTAAATTCATTCTTTTGTTGATTTTCCTACTTGATTTAAAAAATTTTAATTTACCTTATTGGGAATAAATTGATCATGTGGATCTATATATACATTGATATTATTGACACGTGAGTAGTCCGTCAAGTTGTGATAGAAATGTGGGCACGAGGCGCCGTGAAAATATAAAGGTGGGTTGAGACCCGTATTTGATGATTATGAAATGAAATGTCAGAGGGTGACTTTTAAATTGTAGAATTATATTTTAAAGATATTTATTTGAAAGAGTTTTATATTCGAAGGATACTTATTTGAAGGAAATATATATATTTGAAAAGTATTTTATTTGAAGGGTTCTTATGTGAAAGACTTATTTAATTGGTTGTACTTGTGTTCTTTCTTATTTGTCGGAGCAATAATTGTGGTGTTCTTGCTGCCTTACTGTTTATATCACTGCTATTTGTTCTCGATTATTTTAGTATGGCACAGGTTATTTGACTAGTGAGTGTCTTGACTGTACCTCGTGACTACTCCACTGAGGTTAGTCTTGATACTTACTAGGCACCGCTGTGGTGTGCTCATTCTACACTTCTGCACATTTCTTTTGTGCAGATTCAGGTATTGTTCGTTAGTAGTTGTGCGGGTCGTTGCTGTGAAGACTCAAGGTAAACCTGTTGCTGCGTTCGCAGGCTTCGGAGTCATCTTCAAGTTTTCATTTTGCACTGTTTATTCTTATTTTTGGACAGTTGTATTTAGAAGTTTTCTAGTAAACACTCTATAGAGCTTATGACTTGTACTGCCGGATTTTGGGAATTGTAAAAGTTTAAGAGATTTCTATTTCAAATTGTTAGATGTTGTTTAAACAATGTTGTTATTTCAATTATTGTTAGGCTTACCTAGTCCTTAAGACTAGGCGCCATCACGATACCCAAACGGAGGGGATTTTGGGTCGTGACAATATTATTCAACATAAGGGAGAGAAAACAAACAAAAATGTGTAAAAATATGTGAAGGATGTAACTTGTTTTACTTCCTCGCCAAAATATTCCCATATTATCATTTGGAGATTTATCCATAGTATCTTTTTCTACGAAATTGTTTATAACATTAAAATCGATATTGATAATTTGGTTGTAAATAAATAAAACTTATAACATCTTTGCCAACAAAAATTCAGATTGCAATGCAGCAGTAAAAATACACCAGGAAATAAATTAAATACATTTCAACCATATTTCTTTAACACAACAAACAAAACATATATATTATTTAGTTACTAACACCATCTAGTAGAAGTAAAATGAAAGTGATTGTCAAAAAGTAAACGCATTTAATTAGAAATAAAACAGGGAAGCTTCAGTTTATTGCAAAACTTGAAAATATTGTCATGCATACAACATTAGCTTTTCCAATTAAACTTACAACTTTTTCTCCTTTATCCCTTCCCTCGCATTTCTCATAGAGTTCTAGGAATTAATAGAATTCTTTGCCCACAAGCATAAAGAAGACTGCAAGACCAGTTTCACCTAAACCGTGAAATAACAGAATAAGCAAGTAATATGGTCAGTGCCAAAGCACCTAATTATCTTCCATTGTCTTCGGTGCATCAGTTACAGAAATTAATAGAGTTCTTTGCGCACAAGCATAAAGAAGAGTGCAAGATCAACATCACCTAAATTATGGAACAACAGATAAGCAAATAGCATATATAGTTAGTGCAAAAGCAGCTAATCATCTTTCATTGTCTTCAACGCATCAATTACATGACTTCATATTCTTCTATGTAATTAGTCAGATATTTAATGTATAATATATCAAGATTGCACAATTTGTGAGGATGGGAAAATAACAGAAATAGCGACAAAAACAGAAAGAAGTTCGGTATTAAAGACAAAGTATTACCTAATCCATATGTACTCGTTTAATCCACCTAGATATTAGTATGTATTTTTCCCCAAAAGAGTATGAAAGTAGCCTATTAGTTATAGATTAAGATCAGTTAATTAAGTTAAGGAAAATGTGTGGATGTTTCTCAATTATTAATCAAGTGGGATACTATTCTTGAAGACAACCAGATCATCACTAAAAAAGTACAGTGATGACCCATAATTTTGTAAGTGTTCAATAAAATCTAATAACAAAACTGAGCTTAATCTCAGTAGAAACACTTATGCAACCTCTAGAACGTCATCTTGCATATAAATTAACTTTAAGTGCAACTGAACATTACTGTTTCAAGAATATTAGTTAGCAAATATAAGTAATGATGTAGCAACTTAAATTAGAGAACAGGAATTGTAACGACTCGACTTGTCGTTTTGAGAATTAGCGTCCTGTTCAACGGCTTAAGATCTCGAGCAGCTTCGTAATGCGTATTATGACTTGCGTGTGTGGTCGAGTTTGATTTTCGGGCGATTCGGGATCAAATTGGAAGAACAATTCTTTTTAAGAAGCTTAAAATAAAAGAGTTGATCAGAGAGTTGACTTTTGAGCAAACGACTCCGGAATAGAATTTTTATGATTCCAATAGCTTCCTATGGTGATTTCGGACTTTGGAGTATGTACGGATTTAGATTTGGAAGTCTGCAGGTCAATTTGAAGCATTTTGGCGAAAGTTAAAAAATAAAAGATTTTTAAAAAGTTTGACCTGGAGTTGACTTTATTGATATCGGGGTCAAAATTCGATTTCGAAAATTGGAACATCTCCATTATGTAATTTAAGACTTATGTGCAAAATTTGAAGTCATTCCGGATTGATTTGATATGTTTCGGAGCAAAATATAGAAGTTAGAAAATTTTTAAACTCATAATTCGATTCGATGCGCAATTCGTAATTTCAGCATTGTTTGACGTGATTTGAAGTCTCGACTAAGTTCGTATTATATTTTGGGACACGTTGGTATAATTGGTTAAGGTTCCAAGGGCCTCGGGTGAATTCCGGATGGTTAACGGATCGTTTGGAAATTTTTGTTAAAACTGGTTTCTGGGAAGCAGCTGATGCAATCGCACCTGCGGAATTATGGGCGCAAGTGTGACCTCGCAGAAGCTAGGAAATCGCCACAGAAGCAACTGGAAAGGGGACTGGGCAGCTTGGTCTTGTAATGACCCAACCAGTCATTTTGAGTTCTAGCACGTCGTTCGGTGGTTTGAGTCCATGAGTAGCTTCACTTCAAGTATTATGACTTGGACGTATGGTCGGAATCGAATTTCGGGAAGTTCGAAGTTGATTTGGAAACAAACATTCTAAATTCGGAAGCTTTAAGTTGAAAAATTTACTAAGTTTTGGAATTTTTATAAATGACATCGGAATCAGGATTTGAAGGTTCCAATAGTTCCGTATGGTGATTTTGGTCTTATGTGCGTGCCTGGACGCTGATTTGGAGGTTCGTAGGTCATTTCAGGGTCAATTGGTGAAAGTTGGAAATTTGGATGATTCTGAGAAGTTTGACCGGGAGTGGACTTTTTGATATCGGGGTCGAATTCTGATTCTGGAAGTTAGAGTAGGCCTGCAATGTCAATTATGACTTGTGGGCAAAATTTGAGGTCAACCGGACGTGATTTGATAGGTTTCGGCAGCGATTGTAGAAGTTTGAAGTTTTAAAGTTTATTAAGTTTGAATTGGAGGGTGAATTCATATAGTTAGCATTGTTTGATGTGATTTAAAGACTCGACTAAGTTCGTATGAAGTTTTAAGACTTGTTGGTATGTTTGGTTGGGGCCCCGGCGGCCTCGGGTGCGTTTCGGATGCTTAACGGATCGGATTTTAGGATGAGCAAATACCAGAAAAATCTGATTCTGGTGTAATCGCTTCTGCGGAGGCTTGACCGCAGAAGCAGCCTCGTAGAAGCGGCCTCGCAGAAGCGAGAAGAAGCTCGCAGAAGCGACATGGCAGCCTGGGCGTGAGGTCGCAAGAGCGGGGTTGAGCAGCGCACCTGCGTGTGCGCAGAAGCGACGCCACTGCCGCAGGTGCGGAAGATGCACATGGATGTATCGCACCTGCGATTGCGCAGGAGTGGAAGTGTAATGACCCAACCAGTCATTTTGACTTTTAGAACCTCGTTCCCTAAAATAAAACTTCTCGTATGTGGTTTTAATGATTTATGACTTGCGGGGATGGTTGGTTCAGGATTTGGAAGTGTTTGGGTTGAAATCGGAACACTTGGTTCCTTAAGTTGGCTTTAAGAGGTCAAGTTTGACTTCGGTCAACATTTTGAGAAAATGACCCCAGAATAGAATTTTGACGATTCCAACAACTCCGTATGCTGATTTTGGACTTAGGAGCGTGTTCGGAATTTTATTTGGAAGTCCGTAGTTAAATTAGGCTTGAAATGGCTAAAATAGGAATTTAAGTTTGGAAGTTTGACCGGGGAGTTGACTTTTTGATATCGGAGTCGGAATCCAGTTCTGAAAATTTTTATAGCTTCGTTATGTCATTTATGACTTGTGTGCAAAATTTGAGATCAATCGGACTTGATTTGATAGGTTTCGACATCAAATGTAGAAGTTGGAAATTTTAAGATGCATTAAGCTTGAATTGGAGCATAATTCGTGGTTTTAGCGTCATTTTATGTGATTTGAGATTTCAAATAAGTTCGTATGATATTTTAGGACTTGTTGGTATATTTGGTTGAGGTCCCGAGGTCCTCGGGTGAGTTTCAGATGGTTAACGGATCAAAAACAAATTGGATTTAAAAAGCTGCTGTAATTTTTTATTCTGCTGGATATTCTGGGTTGAGATCGAGCCCAAATATCGAGACCAGGGTTGACGGACAGGGTCGAAGCCAGGGACAAGGCTCAGGCTCGATGCCATGATCGAGGCCATGATCGAAGGACCGGGCTCGATGCCAGGATAGAAGCCATGATCGAAGGACCAGGCTCGATGCCATGATCGAAGGACCAGGCTCGATGTCATAATCGAGGCCATGACCGAGGTCCAGGCTTGAGGGCCATGATCGAAGCCACGTTCGTGGCCCAGTTCCGAAGGCTGCCTGGGCAAATCTATAAAGGAGGGAATTTCGTCTCATTTGCCATTTTTTACGAACTTGAGCTTGAGTAGAGGCGACTTTTGACAGTTTTCAAGTAAAGACATTGGGGTAAGTGATTCTAACTCGGATTTGGTCTATATACACAAATATATCATTGTTCTCACCATTTAATTAGTGTTTTGAGATTGAAATTTAGGAAATTTTTACAAATCCCATATAATTGAATTTTTGAAATTTCGGTATCGATTCGGAGTCGGATTTGAGTGAAACTGGTATGGTTGGACTCGTAATTGAATGGGTTGTTGGATTTCATAACTTTTGCCGGATTTCGAGATGTGGGACCCAAGGACGAATGTTTAATTAATTTCGGGATTTTTATTGAAAATATAGTATTTTCTTATACAATTGATTCCTATAAATTTTAGTGATTGTATCGAATTATTTTTGGTTAGATTTGAGCCAATCAAATTTGGATAATCGAGGAAAAGGCCTACTAGTGGATTAAATTGGAGCAAGACGAGGTAAGTTTCTTGTCTAATCTTAAGAGGGGGAAATTACCTCATAGGTAATTAAAGTAATAATTGTTGCTAATTGTGGGGGTTACGTACGCACGAGGTGATAAGAGTCCGTGCGTAGCTACTATTAATGCTAAAGTGCGGGTAGTTTAGGACTCAAAGCATGAATTACTTGTGTAAATTGTATTCTTTATTTAATTAATATTATTTGATATATATATATATATATATATTCTGAATTGTTAGATAAAAATATTAAAGGATGGAAATCTCATATACTTGATTTTCTGTTTAAATTAATTAATTGTTAAGAGAAATTGTTCTTCCTCCTGAATTTATCATATAATAAATATACTCTCATTCCGGAGGTACATAAGAAAATGTCTCCTTTCTTGTGGAGCGGGATGAACGCCTCGGCATGATAGATGCATCTATGGATCATAACGCACGTCCCTATAAGCTTGATCTTTTTTCGGAGGTACATAAGAAAATGTCCTCCTTTTTTGTGGAGCAGGCCGAACGCCTCGGCAGGATAGATGCATCTATGGATCGCGTCGCACGTCCCACGGCAGTGTACACGACACTCTAGATCGGGCTGTACGACCTCGGCAGAAATCGTGCCTGATAAAAATAATTACACGATTCTTTGATAGTTTATTGCAGCTTGTGAAGCTAACTGATAAATTGGAAATATCTGGAATTTAAAGAATTATTTTCTCTGCTTGTTAAGGAATTATTGTTATTCCTGTAAATGAGGCTAATTGATAAATTGGGAATTTATTGGAGTTGAAGGAATTTAATTAATATATTGAGAATTGTTGTATTTAAGGGAAATTAATTAGTTCTGCTGATTAAATAAAATTATTGTTGAATTTGTGAATCATGCTGAGTTAAATAAATTCTGTTTTAATCTATTTAATATTGTTGACCCTTAGTGAGTGTCAAAGTCGACCATCTCGTCTCTACCACTTTGAGATTAGGCTTGATACTTACTGGGTACACATTGTTTACGTACTCATGCTACACTTGCTGCACTTTTTGTGCAGGATCTGAGGCAAGTACTAGTGGAAGACCTATCATCGCACATCCACGTTATCCAGAGACGTAGTAGTGAGATGCCTTTCTGAGCCGTTCTGCAGCTACCAGTGCCTCTCCATGTATTTTCATTCTGTCTATTTTTATTTCAGACAGTATTTGGGGTTTTGTATAATCTACTAGATGCGCATACACTTGTGACACCAGGTCTTGGCACACACACTAGTAGAATATTTGATTTAATTATTTTTCTTGGTTATTTTAATTTACCAGATCTTTTCATATTGTTTTAAATCTTGCAAGTAAGAAGAGTTTAATTACTCGGTTAATTTTAAATAATAGAATATGGGTTTAAATTATTGGTTGGCTTGCCTAGCTGTAGTGTTGGGCGACATCACGGCCTATAGGTGAAATTGGGTCGTGACAATATGGTATCAGAACACTATGTTCATATAGGTCTCACAAGTTCTGAGCAGACCTAATAGAGTCTTGCATATCGGTACGGAGATGTCTGTACTTATCTTCGAGAGGCTATAGGGTATCAGGAAACTACATTTCTTCATATTCTATCGTGCAATTGATGTAGTACTAAATATCCTTCTCTTATTCTCTCACATATGGTGAGAACACGCTCTAATAAGGTTCCAGACCAGGGAGGAGCTACTCCCCAGTTGCTAGAGGCCAAGGCAAAGGCCGAGGGAGGGCTCCAACCCGTGGTAGAGGGCGAGGACATCCCAGGACTGTTCCAGTTATGTCACCAGTGGGTCCAGCAAAGGATCCCATTATTGAGGAGCAGGGTGAATTGCATGTGGCAGAGCCAGCTCCGGTGGATTTCATATCTGCACCGGGATTCCAGAATGTTATGGGTCGTATACTGCGGTTCATGGACAATATGACTCAGGCCAATTTATTTCTAGTAGACCTAGCCACATCTCAGGCGGGAGGGGGAGCACAGACCCCTACCGCGCAGGCTCATGGGCAGGCAACTGCTATATATCAGACCCAGGGTGCACTACCCGTGGGTGGAGCCCAGCCAGTGGCAGCAGCTACACGTGAGCCCAGGCCAGCTGTAGTCGCTGATCCTCAGAAACTATTGGACAGATGGACTAGACTACATCCTCTTGTCTTTGGGGGTGAGCAACATGAGGATCCCCAGGATTTCATTGATCAGTGCAAGGATAGACTGTACAACATGAGGATTTTGGAGTCTCATGGGGTAGGCTTTGCTACTTTTCAGCTGGAGGGTAGAGCCCGTAGATGGTGGTAGTCTTATGTTCTTGGCAGACCAGCAGATTCTCCTCCCATGACTTGGGATAGGTTCACTCGTATTTTCCTGGACAAGTATATTCCACCCTCTCAGAGGGAAGAGTTGCGGTTTCAGTTTGAGCAGTTCCAGCAAGGTCAGATGTTAGTGACCGATTATTAGGTGAGGTTTTATGAGTTATCTCTCCATGCACTTATGATACTCCCTACTGAGGCGAAGAGAATGCGGAGGTTTTTTGCGGGTTTACATACTGGCATTCAGGCCACTATGGCTCGAGAGGTTGAGATGGGAACTTCTTATGAGCTAGTCGTGGATATAGGTCGCAGGATTGAGGGTGTACGCCAGCGGAGCCGAGAACAGGTTACGAGAGATAAGTGGTTCAGGTATTCTGGAGAGTTCAGAGGTGCTCCATCTGGGGGCAGAGGTCAGTTCGTTACAGGGCAGTCCAGCAAGCCCCCATATCCAGCACCACTGCCTCCTCGAGGTGCTCCAATGCAACCCTATATCAGTGCTATACTAGAGAGTTATTATTGCCCACCAACTATTCAGGATCCTCCCAGTGGGTATTCAGGTCACCAGGGCCAGACTTCTAGTCAGCAGCTTATTGCACTGAAAAGTTGTTACGAGTGCGGGGATCCCAGTCACATACAGAGATTTTTTCCCAGGCTACGGGGTAAACTAGTGCAATAGGGTCACCAGCCTATGATTACCGGACCAGTTTATCCACCAGTGGTCCGACCACCAAGAGGTGGAGGACAGGTGGGTAGGGGCCGACCTAGAGGTGGAGGTTAGACAGGTGGAGGCCAGCCAGTTGGCACTCCAGCTCGGTTCTATGATTTTCCGGCTAGATGAGATACAGAGGCCTCAGATGCCGTGATTACAGGTATTATTTCTGTTTGTGGCAAAGATGCCTCCGTATTATTTTATCCAGGATCTACATATTCCTATGTGTCATCTCTATTTTCTCCATTCCTGGGTGTTTCTCGTGAGTCCTTGAGTACTCATGTTTATGTGTCCACTTCTGTGGGTGATTCTGTTATTATGAATCGGATATACCGGTCCTGCATTATTACATTCTGTGGTTATGAAACTAGAGCAGATCTCATATTGATTGATATGATCGATTTTGAAATTATTCTGGGCATTGACTGGTTGTCTCCATATCATGCTATTCTAGATTGCCATGCCAAGACTGTTACCTTGGCTATTCCAGCATTGCCTAAGCTGGAGTGGAAGGGTTCGCCTGTTAGTTTATTTAATCGAGTTATTTCTTTTATAAAGGCTCAACACATGGTTGAGAAGGGTTGTTTGGCTTATCTAGCCTATGTTCGGGATACTACTGTAGAGACTCCAGCTATTGATTCAGTGCCTGTAGTTCGGGAGTTCTCCGATGTATTTCCTTCAGATCTTCCAGGTATGCCACCTGATCGTGATATTGATTTCTGTATTGACTTGGCTCCAGATACCCAGCCTATATCTATCCCACTGTATCGCATGGCTCCAAAAGAATTGAAAGAATTGAAAGAACAGCTTAAGGAGTTACTAGCCAAAGGGTTCGTTAGACCGAGTGTATCGCCTTGGGGTGCACCAGTGTTATTTGTGAAGAAGAAGGATGGAACGATGCAAATGTGTATTGATTATCACCAATTGAACAAAGTCACTATTAAGAACAAGTACCCGTTGCCGCGTATTGATGATCTATTTGACCAGTTGCAGGGTGCTATGGTGTTCTCTAAGATCGAATTTAGGTCGGGGTACCATCAGTTGAAGATTCGGGATTCGGATGTTCCAGAGACTCCTTTCCGGACTAGATATGGTCTTTATGAGTTTCTGGTAATGTCCTTCAGGTTAACTAACGCCCCAACAGTGTTTATGGATTTGATGAATAGGGTATTCAGGCCATATATTAATTCGTTTGTCATTGTTTTCATTGATGACATCTTGATCTACTCGCGCAGTAAGGAGGAACACGAGCAACATATGAGAGTAGTGCTTCAGACATTACGGGAACAAAAGCTATATGCTAAGTTCTCCAAATGTGAGTTCTGGCTAGAGTCTGTAGCATTTTTGGGGCATATTGTATCGGGCGAAGGTATTAAGGTTGATCCCAAAAAGATTGAGGCAGTTCAGAATTGGTATCGTCCCACTTCGGCGACTGAGATCAGGAGTTTTCTGGGTTTAGTAGGTTATTATCGTCGGTTCGTGGAGGGTTTTTTGTCTATTGCAGCACCTTTGACCAAATTAACGCAGAAGGGTGCTCCATTCCGATGGTCCAATGATTGTGAGGTGAGCTTTCAGAAGCTCAAGACAACATTGACTACAACACCAGTGTTAGTGTTACCTTCCGGTTCGGGGATGTATACAGTGTATTGTGACGCTTCACGTGTTGGCTTGGGTTGTGTATTAATGCAGGAAGGGCGAGTTATTGCATATGTTTCATGTCAGCTGAAGCCCCACGAGAAGAATTATCCGGTACATGATTTGGAGTTAGTTGCGATTGTTCACGCTCTAAAGATTTGGAGGCATTATCTTTATGGGGTATCTTGTGAAGTTTACACTAATCATCGCAGTTTGCAGCATTTGTTCAAGCAGAGGGACCTAAATCTGAGACAGCGCAAATGGCTTGGGTTACTAAAAGATTTTGATATTACTATCCTGTATCATCCGGGCAAAGCAAATGTGGTTGCAGATGCCTTGAGTAGAAAGGCGAAGAGTATGGGTAGTTTGGCTTTCATTTCAGCAGAGGGGAGGCCATTAGCTTTGGACATTCAGTCCCTAGCCAACAGACTTGTGCGACTGGATATTTCAGAGCCCAGCCGAGTTCTTGCATGTGTTGTAGCTCAGTCTTCACTATTTGAGCAGATCAAGGCTCGCCGGTATGATGATCCACACTTAATGGTTCTTCAAGAAACGGTACTATGGGGTGGTGCCAAGGAAGTTACTATTGGCGCGGATGGTGTTCTATGACTCCGGGATCATCTATGTGCTCCTAATGTGGATGGACCGAGGAAAACTATCCTAGAGGAAGCACACAGTTCTCGGTATTCAATTCATCCAGGTGCTACAAAGATGTATCGTGACCTGAGGCAGCATTGTTGGTGGCGACGAAAGAAAAAGGACATAGTTGAGTATGTAGCTAGGTGTCTAAATTGCCAGCAAGTTAAATATGAGCACCAGAGGCCAGGCGGCTTACTTCAGCAGATGACTATACCAGAGTGGAAATGGGAACGCATCACTATGGACTTTGTAGTTGGGTTGCCGCGGACCTTGCGAAAGTTTGATGCAATTTGGGTCATTGTCGACAGGTTGACCAAGTCGGCACACTTTATTCCTATTGTGACTACGCATACTTCAGAGAGGTTGGCCCAGATACGGTTGCACGGTGTGCCAATTTCTATCATATCACATAGAGGCCCTCAGTTTACTTCACATTTCTGGAGAGCAGTACATAGTGAATTGGGGACCCGTGTAGAGCTCAGCACAGCCTTTCATCTGCAGACCAACGGGCAGTCAGAGTAGACAATTCAAATTTTGGAGGATATGCCCAGGGCATGTGTGATTGACTTTGGAGGTCAGTGGGATCGTTTCTTGCCTTTGGCCGAGTTTTCTTATAATAACAGTTACCAATCTAGCATCGAGATGGCTCCATTTGAGGCTTTGTATGGTCGGCGATGTCGTTCGCCCATTGGATGGTTTGAGCCTGATGAGTCTAAGTTATATGGTACTGCTTCAGGAGCGACTTCGTACATCGCAGTCCAGACAGGAGAGTTACGCAGATCAGAAAGCGCGTGATTTATCATTTATGATAGGTGAAAAAGTTCTTTTGAAAGTTTCGCCGATGAAGGGAATCATGAGATTTGGGAAAAAGGGAAATTGAGCCCAAGGTTTATAGGCCCATTTGAGGTGTTGAAACGAGTTGGGGAGGTCGCTTATGAGCTTGTATTGCCTCCCAGTCTATCGGGAGTTCATCCGATTTTTCATGTATCTATGCTCCATAAGTATCATGCCGACCTATCACATGTGTTAGACTTCAGCATAGTTCAGCTAGATAATAGTTTGGGCTATGAAGAAGAACCAATTGCCATTGTTGATAAACAGGTTCGCCAGTTGAGGTCCAAGAGAATTTATGCAGTAATACTCCAGTGGAGGGGCCAACCAGTCGAGGAAGCGACTTGGGAGGCCGAGGAAAATATGCAGAGTAGATATCCACACTTATTCGGCACACTAGGTACAATTCTAAACCCGTTCGAGGACGAATGTTTGTTTAAGAGGTGGAGAATGTAATGACCTAACCGGTCATTTTGACTTTTAGAACCCCGTTCCCTAAAATAAAACTTTCCGTATGTGCTTTTAATGATTTATGACTTGCGGGGATGGTTGGTTCAGGATTTGGAAGTGTTTGGGTTGAAATCGGAACACTTGGTTCCTTAAGTTGGCTTTAAAAGGCCAAGTTTGACTTTGGTCAATATTTTGAGAAAATGACCCCATAATAGAATTTTGACGATTCCAACAGCTCCGTGTGGTGATTTTGGACTTAGGAGCGTTTTCGGAATTTTATTTGGAAGTCCGTAGTTAAATTAGGCTTGAAATGGCTAAAACAAGAATTTAAGTTTGGAAGTTTGACTAGGGAGTTGACTTTTTGATATCGGAGTCGGAATCCAGTTCTAAAAATTTTCATAGCTCTGTTATGTCATTTATGACTTGTGTGCAAAATTTGAGGCAAATCGGATTTGATTTGATAGGTTTCGACATCGAATGTAGAAGTTGGAAATTTTAAGTTGCATTAAGCTTGAATTGGAGCATAATTCATGGTTTTAGCATCGTTTTATGTGATTTGAGGTTTCAAATAAGTTCGTATGATGTTTTAGGACTTGTTGGTATATTTGGTTGAGGTCCCGACGTCCTCGGGTGAGTTTCGGATGGTTAACGGATCAAAAACAAATTGGATTTAAAAAGCTGTTGCAATTTTTCCTTCTGTGAGATATTCTGGGCTGAGATCGAGCCCAAATATCGAGCCCAGGGTCGAAGCCAGGGACAAGGCCCAGGCTCGATGCCATGATCGAGTCCATGATCGAAGGACCAGGCTCGATGCTAGGATCGAGTCCATGATCGAAGGACCAGGCTTGATGCCATGATCGAGGCCATGATCGAAGGACTAGGCTCGATGCCATAATCGAGGCCATGACCGAGGTCCAGGCTCGAGGGCCATGATCGAAGCCACGATCGAGGCCCAGGCTCGAGGTCCATGATCGAAGCCATGATTGAGGACCAGTTCCGAAGGCTGCCTCGGCAAATCTATAAAGAAGGGAATTTCGTCCCATTTGCCATTTTTGACGAACTTGAGCTTGAGTAGAGGGGACTTTTGACAGTTTTTCAAGGAAACACTTTGGGGTAAGTGATTCTAACTCGGATTTGGTCTATATACACAAATATATCATTGTTCTCACCATTTAATTAGTGTTTTGAGATTGAAATTTGGAAAAATTTTAGAAATCTCATAGAAATGAATTTTTGAGATTTCGGTATTGTTTCAGAGTCGGATTTGAGTGAAACTGGTATGGTTGGACTCATAATTGATTGGGTTGTCGGATTACCTAACTTTCACAGGATTCCAAGGTGTGGGCCCCACGAACAAAATTTTAATTAATTTCGGGATTTTTATTGAAAATATAGTATTTTCTTATAGAATTGATTCCTATAAATTTTAGCTATTGTATCGAATTATTTTTGGTTAGATTCAAGCCAATCAAAGTTGGATAATCGAGGAAAAGGCATACTAGTGGATTAAATTGGAGCAAGACGAAGTCTCTTGCCTAATCTTGTGAGGGGGAGATTACCCCATAGGTAATTAAAGTAATAATTATTGCTAATTGTGGGGGCTACGTACGCACGAGGTGACGAGAGTCCGTGCGCAGCTTCTATTTATGCTAAAGTCCGGGTAGTTTAGGACTCAAAGCATGAATTACTTGTGTACATTGTATTCTTTGTTTAATTAATATTAATGGATATATATATATGAATATATTGTGAATTGTTAGATAAAGATATTAAAGGATGAAAATCTCATATGCTTGATTTTCTGTTTAAATTAATTAATTGTTAAAAGAAATTGTTCTTCCTCCCGAATTTATCTTATAATAAATATACTCTCTTTCCGGAGGTACATAAGAAAATGTCCTCCTTTCTTGTGGAGCGGGCCGAACGCCTCGGCAGGATAGATGCATCTATGGATCGCGCCGCACGTCCCTCGGCAGCGTACACGACACTCTGGATCGGGTCATACGACCTCGGCAGAAATCGTGCCTGATAAAAATAATTACACGATTCTTTGATAGTTTATTACAGCTTGTGAAGCTAACTGATAAATTGAAAATCTCTGGAATTTAAAAAATTATTTTCTCTCCTTGTTAAGGAATTATTGCTATTCCTCTAAATGAGGCTAATTGATAAATTGGGAATTTATTGGAGCTGAAGGAATTTAATTAATATATTGAGAATTGTTGTATTTGAGGGAAATTAATTATTTCTATTGATTAAATAAAATTATTGTTGAATTTGTGAATCATGCTGAGTTAAATAAATTCTGTTTTAATCTATTTAATATTGGGTGCACGTTATTTACATACTCATGCTACACTTGCTGCACTCTTTGTGCAGGATCTGAGGCAGGTACTAGTGGAGGACCTATCATCGCACATCCACATTATCCAGAGGCGTAGTAGTGAGCTGCCTTTCTGAGCCGTTCTACAGCTACAAGTGCTTCTCCTTGTATTTTCATTCTGTCTATTTTTTTATTTCAGACAGTATTTGGGATTTTGTATAATCTACTAGATGCTCATACACTTGTGACATCAGGTCTTGGCACACACACTAATAGAATGTTTGATTTAATTATTTTTCTTGGTTATTTTAATTTACCAGATCTTTTCAAATTGTTTTAAATCTTGCAAGTAAGAAGAGTTTAATTACTCGGTTAATTTTAAATAATAGAATATAGGTTTAAATTACTGGTTGGCTTGCCTAGGTATAGTGTTGGGCGCCATCACGGCCTATAGGTGAAATTGGGTCATGACAGGAAGAACTTCCGTAGGTGCGATGTGCTGCTGGCCATGGACTTCTGCAGGAGCGAGTTTTGTCTCGCAAAAGTGAGACCGCAGTTGCGAAAATATGACCGCAGAAGCGGAATTCGTGCTGGGTAGTGAGGCTTCTTTAAGTACACGGTTGGCCCATTTTCAACTCATTTTCGTCCATGGGAGCCGATTTTGGAGAACTTTGGAGTGCCATCTTCATCAACTATAATGGGGTAAGTGATTTCTTCACATTGTGAGTTAAATATACGAATTTAGGCTTGTAAATTCATGGAAATTAGTATTAATTGGGATTTTGAAGAAAAATCTAGAAATTGGTATATTTTGGATTTTTGACCCCGAAATTGGACATGGAATTTAGAATAAATGATTTATTTGAGTTGGTAGAGTTATGGGTAAAGTTCATCTTCGAAAATTTTCGGAATACGGGCACGTGGGCCTGAGTGCGGATTTTATCCACTTTTCGAGCGGAGTTAAAAATTGTTTAAATTGATTAGTTATGGGTATTAAAACACATATTGATTGATTTGCACATTGTTTGCATAATTTTGGATCGACAAGCATCGGTTCTAGGTGTTAGAGTGGCGTTGGAGCCGGTTATGGAACTTCGGAGCAAGATAAGTCTCTTGTCTAACCTTATAAGAGGGAATTTATGCCATAGGTGATTTAAATTAATAATTGTTGTTAATTGTGGGGGCTACGTACACACGAGGTGACGAGAGTCCGTGCGTAGGTACTATTTATGCTATGTCCGAGTAGTTTAGGACTCAAATCATGAATTACTTGTAATAATTGCATCCTTTATAAATTAAAGTACTGGAATTATATTGGAAATTGTTAGAGGAAATAGTAAAGGACTGAAATTTCACATACTTGATTTTTTGTGCAAATTAGTTGACTGTTAATAGGAATTGTACATCCTTATGTGTTAGCCTTATAATAACTACTCATTCCGGAGGTTCATAAGAAAATGTCCTCCTTTCTTGTGGAGCGAGCCGAACGCATCGACAATATAGATACATCTATGGATCGTGCCATACGACCTCGACAGAAATCGTACCTAATAATAATAATAATTATACGATACCTTGACATTCTATTGCATCGTGTGAATCTAATTGATAAATTTGGAAATTATTGAATTTGAAAGAATTATTTATTTTCGCTTGTTAAGAAAATTATTGTTATTCACATAAATCATGTCCATTTAAATGTTTCTATTTTAAAATTATTGACCCATAGCGAGTGTCAAAGTCGCCCTTTCGTCACTACTTCTTCGAGATTAGACTTGATACTTACTGGGTACACATTGTTTACGTACTCATACTACACTTGATGCATATTGTTTTGCAGGTACATGTATGTCTAGTGATATTTTAGGCGCAAAGGCGCAGCTATCGCGGGAACTTACAGTGAGCAACATTCCATGCTACGAATTTGCAGCTACAGAGTCTCCGTCAAAGTTATTTATATACTCATGTCTAATTTGTATTCCAGACAGATGTTGCATTTATCATATTTTTCCTAATTGATGCTCATGCACGTGTAACACCGGATTTTAGGGGTTCCTACTGGATGTTTGGTACAGTATTTTACCTAACCATCATTATTTCACTATGTAAATCCTATTTTATACTAATTAGTTAATAGAAATTTAGATTTCAAAGTAATAAAGATGAGTAATTGAATTAGTAAATTTTCATTGGCTTGCTTGACGGCGGCGTTAGGCGCCATCACGATCTACATTGGATTTTGGGTTGTGACAGGTCATGAGGTCGCACTTGCGATGCATTTTCCGCACCTGCGTGACCGTAGAAGTGACGAGCTTCGCAGCTGCGTATTTGTCCATCGCTTCTGCGATTGCACAGAAGAGGAAAGAAGTCTGCATGTGTGAGGGTCGACTGGGCAGTGCACTCCGAAGATGCCCATTTGCGATTGGAAAATTTAGCCCGCAAATGCGACCATTTGTCTGCAAAATCGGAAACTGGCCAGAATGTTAAGGACCAAAAATGGTCATTTTGCCATTTTTGATTGATATTTTGGAGCTCGGATTTTTGGCGATTTTGGAAGAGTTCTTCACGACTTCGACTTGGGTAAGTATCCTATATCCTAAAGTGATTATATTTCATAAATCCATGGTTATATTCATCATTTATTTCAGATTTAAATGGAAGAAATCAAGATTTTTGTAAAACTTTTCAAAAATGGAAATTCAAGATTTGGAAGACGATTTGTTATTGAGATTCGATAAAATTGGTATGGCTGAACTTGTATCAGAATGGGTGTTCGAATTTCGTGAAAATTCTATTGGGTTCCAAGAGGCGGGCCCCGCGTTAACTTTTGGTTGACTTTTTAGAATAAAATTTTAAGTCGACGTTATATTATCCGGAATTGGTTTCTATAAATTTTAATGAAGTTATACAATTAATTTGAATAGATTTGAGATGCCTGGAGGATTAATTCAAGCAAAAGGCTATTTTGAAATATCGGCATAACTTCAAAAAGGTAAGTATCTTGCCTAACCTTGAGTGGGGGAAATTTCCCTTAGTCATTGAGTCTTATGTGGAAATTGTGTGATTGAAAACCATGTACGCAAGGTGACGAGTACGTACTTGGTTTATATGTGAAAATTATATCGGTTTAAATTCGTAGACACCCTTATGTATTAAATTAAAAAATGGTTGGAACAAGTAAATCCTTTACCTGTCATGCCTCGTTCCTTGTTTGTCCAGTTTGTATTTTATATATGATAATTTAGGATGATTGTCACTTGGATTTGTAGGTGAATTTCGTGTGTTTGTTGATTTGATATTTCTTTGGAATTAATTTCATTATGGATTGTCCATCTGCAAATCATTAGTTAAATAAGCTTAAAAAGTGGCGTTTATATATTTATCAAAAATTTGGATTAAAGAAGGTGATGTCCTATACTGAGTTACCTTTCCATCTCTGTTGTTGTTTAGGTTTTATATACGTTGTGTGGAGTCTTGGGCTATTTGCTTTGAAATTAATTGATTTTTGTTGTATCTTTTGAGTTGGTTGTGACCGGTGGGCAAATTGTGATATGAATTGTCGTATTGTGTTGTCGTTTAAACACTCTCCCTGATGTTATTTATGCTTCCTACCTTGCTTTTTAATGATATACAACTGCTTGGTAAGGAAGAGTGTAAAGCACGAAGGGTGATGTCGTGCCATTTGAGAGTGTAAAGCACGTAGGGTGATGTCGTGCCAATTGAGAGTGTAAAGCACGAAGGGTGATGCTGTGCCATTTCAATTATATTATCACGTGAGGATGAGAGTAAAAGCACGAAGAGTGATGCCGTGTCATTATTTTTATATTATCATATGTTCATGGCACGAAAGGTGTTTCCGTGCAGGCGAGGACGAGAGACATACATTATATTGTGATATCGTTTTGTTGTGTATACATTCATGCCTTTATCTTGAGATGTTATTGTGCACCTATATTTTCTATGTGACTTGTAGTCGTTGTTGCTTCCTGTGCGCCTCCCACTTTATTTATTTTATTGTTATTGGCATTTCTCCCACCCATTGTTACTGTTATATGTATGCACGGTGGGAAAGAGATAAATTCACGAAGGGTATTGCCGTACTAATTGATTTGATCTACATATTTATATTGGGTGAGAATGAGACAAGTGCACGAAGGTATTGCCGTGCCGTTTGATGTGATATTTTAAATATATTTCTCACACCAGAAAAGTTAAATGAGGTGTTACATGGTGACTTTTATTGAAAGAATTATATTCGAAAGAGATTTATTTGAAAGAATTATATTCGAAAGATATTTATTTGAAAGAATTATATTCATAAGATATTTATTTAAAAGAATTATATTCTGAAAGATATTTATTTGAAAGAATTATATTCATAAGATATTTATTTGAAAGAATTATAGTTGGAAGATATTTATTTGAAAGAATTATATGCGAAAGATATTTATTTGAAAGAATTATAATTGAAATATATTTATTTGAAAGAAGTATATTCACAATATATTTATTGGATAGGATTATATTCTAGAGACCTTTATTGGAAAACTTATATATAAAAGATGTATATTTTGAAGGACTTGATTATTGGTTGTACTTGTGTTCATTATCTTTTTGAGCAAAGTTTATGGAGTTCTTGCTGCTTTGTTGTTTACATCACTAGTTGATTATTGTTGCTATTACTGCTATTTATTTTTTATTATTTTTGTATACTATATTGCACAAGTTATTAGACTAGTGAGTGTCTCGACTGTACCTCGTCACTACTCCACGTATGTTAGTCTTGATATTTACTGGGTACCGACTGTGGTGTACTCATACTACACTTCTGCACATTTTTGTGTAGAGCCAAGTATTGGAGATATCGGACTCGGACAAAGTTAGAGTTTGATCGCAAGGACTTAAGGTAGAGCTGCTTGGTCGTTGCAGTCCCTTAGAGTCTTTTCATTTTTATTATACTATTAATTTCTTATTCGAACAATATTGTATATTCGGTACTCGAGATCATTCCATGTATTCAGAGAGTTCGTGACTCAGTATTACCAGTCTTGGGAGGTCGTTTGAATAATTTCGTTGTTGATGTTGTCACTTGTTTTATAATTATATGTTTTAAAACAAATATGGCTTGAATTGTTATTATAATTGGCTTACTTAGTCTTAGAGACTAAGTGACATCACGATGCCTGTAGTGGGATTTTACGTCGTGACAAGTTGGTATCAGAGCACTAGGTTTATAGGTTCTATGAGTCATGAACGGGTCTAGTAGAGTCTTACGGATCGGTACAGAGACGTATGTACTTATCTTCGAGAGGCTACAGATTGTTAGGAAATTTCCACTTCTTTCATTCCTATCGTGCGGATTTGTTGATTTTGGAATTTGAACCTTTGTATCTCTATTCTCTCACAAATGGTGAGGACACATGCTACCAGGTCAGTTGAGCAAACACCCGCGCATACTGCTAGAGCTGCAAGAGGCCGGGGCCGAGGTAGAAGCCAAGGTAAAGGCCGAGGAAGGACACATGTTGCAGCTAGAGCACCTGTCAGAGTAACGATTAAGGAGCCACCAGTAGCTCCAGTTGGGGGACAGGTATTGGAAGCACCCGTTGTTACCCCCGAACTTCAGGAGACTTTAGCACAGTTCCTGAACATGTTTGGTACATTAACCCAGGAGGGATTTATCTACGTTTCACCAAATATTTAACAGATCGGGGGAGGAGTTCAGACTCCTACCGCCCGTGCTCCAGAATAGCAGGTTCACATTGGTCAGGTTCCGGGTATAGTATCGGTATAACCTGTTATTCTGGTTCAGCCTGAGGTCAGGCCAGAGGCATCAGAAGGAGAAAAAAAGAGACTTGAGAGATTTAAGAGGTATAGTCCACCTACCTTCAGTGGCACAACTATCGAGGATGCCCAGGGATTTCTAGAAAAGTGTCATTGTATTCTACGCACCATGGGTATTGTGGAAGTGAGCGGAGTTGCTTTTACTATATTTCAGCTGTCAGGAGCAGCGTATTAGTGGTGGAAAGTTTATGAAGAAGGTAGACCAGCCGGTGCAATGCCACCAACTTAGGTTCAATTTTCGGAGATATTTTTGAAAGAGTTTGTTCCCCAGACTCTCCGGGATGCATAGCGCACATAGTTTGAATGGTTGCGCCAGGGCACCATGACTGTGTCAGAATATGCTATCAGGTTCAATGAGTTAGCTCGTCACGCACCTATATTGGTTCCTACAGTTAGGTTCAATGAGTTAGCTCGATTATGATTTTAAAATATGTATGGCTGGAGAGTTGCTGACCGACATTCCATTTCAACAAGTAGTAGAGAATGCTAGAATGTTAGAATATGTTCGAGGTGAGGAAAAGGAGTCTAAAGAGGTCAAAAGGGTCTCGGAACTCTAGAGGATTCAGTAGATTTTACTCTGCAGCTATGACTCAACATGGCGGATGCTCGGGGAGTCAGTCAGCCCAGTCCGCAATTTTGAGTACTCGTAGTGCTCCGGTTAATACTTTTAGTCCACCACCGACACGAGGTTCTTACAGTGGTTATTCCAGATATCCGGCACAAACTCAGTACGAGCAGCCATGACCTCAGAAGGGTTATTATGAGTGTGGTGATACTAGGCATATCATGCAAATTGTCCCAAACTTAGGAGGGGTGGATTTCATCAGGACATCAGGTTACGGGCTTTATTCCAGATAATATTCCACGTGCAAAGCTAGTAAGGGGTGGAGGACAGGCGGGTAGAGGGCACCCAAGAGGGGGAGGCCCGACCCGTTGATATAATTGCTATGAATTGGTTGAGGCCGATACACCAGATGGTGTCGTTACAGGTATGATTTAATTTATAATAGAGGGGCACTATTCTTATTTTGATTCGATTCCAATTATCGAGGTGAAAGCTCCTTGCATGCTACCTATATGGTGAGTTGTGAATTTGTACTCCAGTCCCGTGTTTTTCACTATTGGGAGACTTGATAGTGTTAGCCCATGTCTATCATTTTTGTTTTGTACATTATTGTGGGCTATGAGTCCAAAAGTGACTTTTTATTTCACTACAGTGGGTTTTTGATTTAATTTCAGGATAATTGCTTATAATTTTATGAATTATATGCCCTATCGGTATGGGGGTTCGTTATGTGTTGTGAAATTGTTTAACGGAATTTATTAAAAAGAATAAAGAAAAGAAATAGAAAATTTCAGTTGGCACAATGTGCAAAGTACTTGTAATTCAGAGTTAAGGGGTGAGATACTCGCAATTGTTTGTATGATGTGATTTGATATGTTTAACCCGGGCTGCGTGCCCTGGTGGAAGTGATATCAGGATGAGATCTTTTTGATTAAATTCTTGTGTTTTAAATTCTCCTATTGTGAAATTTAATTTGTACTATAGTACTAATAGGGAGTCATGCCTGTTAGGTTTATTGGATAATTATTTTATGTGTTTCTGTGCATATTTAGCCATATACGTGCTGTAATTATTGAGTTTTAGCTTACGAGGTGGGTGCGCAGGTGACTCGTTAAGTCGGATAAATAATTATGAGGTTTTCATGCCTCGCGTTTTGCTATCAGTGTTCTAAAAAATTGAAACGAGGTTTTGATTAATATGAGGTTAATTGACGATGTTGGAATTAATTATGAACAGATATTATGACCAAAGATGTGATTATGGGCATACATATGATGTGTGCATAGGCACGAGTTGCTACAGCCGGTTGAGACTAATACCGTGTGTTGATGCGAAAAATCAGACCTTTTGAAAATGTTTGGAGTGTAAGAAATTTGGTTCTAAGGTCTAAAGGGTATACATGAGAAAAAATATCAATAGAGATGGTATTGTCAGACTTATGTCGATTGGAGTGACGTGGGATCACCAACGACTTTATGTGTAAGAGTAAAATCAATAATTTGATAAACTCAGAATAATTCTTAGCACGTTCGAGGACGAATGTTCGTTTAAGAGGTGGAGGATGTAATGACTCGACTTGTCAATTTGAGAATTAGCTTCCAGTTCAGCGGCATAAGATCTCGAGCAGCTTCGTAATGCGTATTATGACTTATGTGTGTGGTCGAGTTTGGTTTTCGGGCGATTCAGGATCAAATTGGAAGAACAATTCTTGTTTAAGAATCTTAAAAGAAAAGAGTTGACCGGAGAGTTAACTTTTGAGCAAACAACTCCGGAATGAAATGTTTATGATTCCAATAGCTTCGTATGGTGACTTAGGCGTATGTCCGAATTTGGATTCGAAAGTCTGTAGGTCAATTTGACGCATTTTGGCGAAAGTTGAAAAATGGAAGATTTTTAGAAAGTTTAACCGGGAGTTGACTTTATTGATATCGAGGTCGAAATTCGATTCCGGAAATTGGAACATCTCCATTATGTTATTTAAGACTCATGTGCAAAATTTGAAGTCATTCCAGATTGATTTGATACGTTTCGGCGCAAAATATAGAAGTTGGAAGATTTGAAAACTCATAATTCGATTCAATGCGCAATTCGTAATTTCGGCATTGTTTGACGTGATTTGAAGTCTCGACTTAGTTCATATTGTATTTTGGTACACGTTGGTGTAATTGGTTAAGGTTATGAGGGCCTCGGGTGAATTCTGGATGGTTAACATATCGTTTAGAAATTTTTGTTAAAGCTGGTTTCTGGGCAGCAGCTGATGCAATCACACTCGCGGAATTATGGGCGCAAACGCCGGAGAAGCGACAGGAAATGGGACTGGGCAACTTGGTCGTGAGGTCGCAGGTGCGATGCATTTTTCGCAGAAGCTACGAGCTTCGCAGGTGCGCATTTCCCCATCGCTTCTGCGATTGCGCAGAGGTGGAAAGAAGTCTGCATGTGTGAGGGGTCGACTGGACAGTGCACTCCGTAGATGCGCATTTGCGATCGTAAAAGAAAGCCCACAAATGCGACCATTTGTCCGCAGTAGCGGAAACTGGGCAGAATGTTAAGGACCAAAAATGGTCATTTCGCCATTTTCGATTGAGAGTTTGGAGCTCAATTTTTGGGCGATTTTGGAAGAGTTCTTCACGACTTCAACTTGGGTAAGTATCCTATATCCTAAAGTGATTATATTTCATAAATCCATGGTTATATTCATCATTTATTTCAGATTTTAATGTAATAAATCAAGATTTTTGTATAACTTTTCAAAAACGAAAATTCAAGATTTGGAAGATGATTTGTTATTGAAATTTGATAAAATTGCTATGGTTGAACTCTTATCAAAATGGGTATTTGGATTTCATGAAAATTCTGTCGGGTTCCGAGAGGCGAGCCCCGCATTGACGTTTGGTTGACTTTTTAGAATAAAATTTTAAGTCGACGTTATATTATCGGGAATTGGTTCCAATAAATTTTAATGAAGTTATACAATTAATTTGAATAGATTTGAGCTATGCAGAGGATTAATTCAAGCAAAAGGCTATTTTGGAATATCGTCATAACTTCAAAAAGGTAAGTATCTTGCCTAACCTTGAGTGGGGAAAATTTCCTTTAGGCATTGAGTCTTATGTGGAAATTGCGTGATTGAAAACCATGTACGCGAGGTGATGAGTACGTACTTGGTTTATATGTGCAAATTATATCGATTTAAATTTGTAGACACCCTTATGTATTAAATTGGAAAATTGTTGGAACATAGTAAATCCTTTACGTGTCATGCCTCATTCCTTGTTTATCGAGTTTGTATTTTATATATGATAATTTAAGGTGATTGCCACTTGGATTTTTAGGTGAATTCCATGTGTTTGTTGATTTGATATTTCTTGGAATGAATTTCATTATGGATTGTCCATCTGCAAATAATTAGTTAAATAAGCTTAAAAAAAGGTGTTAATATATTTATAAAAAAATTGGATTAAAGAAGGTGTTGTCCTATGATGAGTTACTTTTTCATCTTTATTGTTGTTTTGAGGTTTTATATATGTTGTGTGGAGCCTTGGGCTTTGTGCTTTGAAATTAATTGATTTTTGTTGTATCTTTGGAGTTGGTTGTGGCCGGTGGGTAAATTGTGATATGAATTGTTGTATTGTGTTGTCGTTTAAACACTCTCCCTGATGTTATTTATGCTTCCTATTGTAATGACCCTGCCGGTCGTTTTGAGTATTATAACCTTGTTCCCCCATTTACTGCTCAAGTTATTCTTTATAGTTGTTTTATGACTCACCGGGTTAGTTGGCTCGGGTCTGGAAGGATTTCAGAGTGAAATGAAGCACTTAGTCTCATAATTAAAAACTTATGTTGGAAAAGTTGACCAAATTTTGACTTATGTGTAAACGACCTCGGATTCGAATTCTGATAATTTCAATAGCTCCGTATGGTGATTTTGGACTTCGGAGCGTGTCCGGAAAATTATTTGGAGGTCCGTAGTGGAATTACGCTTGAAATGGCAAAAGTCAAATTTTTGGAAAGATTGACCGGGGGTTGACTATTTGATATCGGGGTCGAAATTCGATTCTAAAAATTTTAATACCTCTGTTATGTCATTTATGACTTGTGTGCAAAATTTGAGGTCAATCGGACTTGATTTGATAGGTTCCGGCGTCATTTGTAGAAATTAGAAGTTTCAAAGTTCATTAGGATTGAATTGGGGGTATGATTCGTGTTTTTAGCGTTGTTTGATGTGATTTAAAGGCTCGACTAAGTTCGTATGATGTTTTAAGACTCGTCGGTATGTTTGGATGGGGTCCCGGGAGGCCTCGGGTGAGTTTCCGATGCTTAATGGATCGAATTTGGATTTGGAGGAGGAGCTGAAGCAGTTGGGCATTTTGTGTGATCGCACTTGCGCGAAAAAGGGCCGCAGGTGCGAGATCACTGATGTGAGGCGTGAGTCGTAGAAGCAAAAATTCATGGGCTGGCCAGGCATCGCAGGTGCGAAGAATTTTACCGCGGGTGCGAAGACCGCAAGCGCGAAGAAATCCATCGCAGGCGCGAGAGTTTTGCCGCGGGTACGAAGACCGTAGGTGCCAAGAAATCATCGCAGGCACGGACACTGCAGGTGCAGTGTGTCCCATCGCGGGCGCGAAAACCCCTGGACAGTACAAAAACAGAGGGGTTCCGAGCTTTTGCCATTTTTGGGCATTTCAAGCTCGGTTTGGGCAATTTTTGAGCGAGGTTTTTACGGGAAAACTTATAGTAAGTCCCTTATGATCATTTTTACTCCATAATATTGAATTATCATCGAATAATCCGACTAGATTACATGTTTTTGAGGTGTAAATTGAGGGCTTGAACTTAGGGATTTGAAAATAAGATTTGAAGATTTGGAGGTCGAGTTGAGGTCAGATTTTGGTAAAATTGGTATGGTTAGACTCGTGGTTGAACGGGCATTCATATTTTGTAACTTTTGTCGGGTTCCGAGACATGAGATTTTTTGAGTTAAATTTCAGATTTTGTTGGAAAATTAGTATTTTCTTATGGAATTAATTCCAACAAAGTTTATTGACTGAATCGAATAATTTGTAGCTAGATTCGAGGTGTTTAGAGACCAATTCACGAGGCAAGGGCCTAGCGGAGTAAAGAATTTCACGATTTGAGGTAAGTAACACTTCTAAACTTGGTTATGAGGGTATGAATCGCCGAAATTTGTATGATATAAATTGTTTGGAGGTGACACACACGATAGGTGACGAGCATGTGGACGTGCACCATATAAATTGTGTCTTGAATAAATCCTGTGCTGTTGTAAAATTAATGAATCATGTTATTATTTGAACATTCTCCACGTGTTAGAGAATTTGAGCTGAGGCTCCTATTAAAGATCATGTTTAGGCTACATGCCAATATTTTGGGACCCATGGGGTCGTGTTGTTGTTGAATTAATTGTTCAAATATATATATTTGACACTCAGTAATATTTGTCCATTGTGAGGATATTTATGGGAACGAGTTGCGCGACGCAGCAGGCCATGTTGGCTTTACATATATGATTACTACATTGAACGGGGCTGCCCGCCTGCAGCAGGCCATAATGACTTTATACATTATTATTATATGGATCGGGGCTGCCCGCCTGCAGCAAACCTTATAGGCTTTACTATTTTATGGATCAGGGTTGCCCGTCTGCAGCAGGCCATATAGGTTTTATTATTATACGGATTGGGACTGCCCGCATGTAGTAGGCCATATTGGCTTTATATCACGTTTGGGCTAAAGGAGCCCCTCCAGAGTCTGTACACACCCCTAGTGAGTGTAGATGATTATATATATTCGGGATGGACTTCCCAGGGTATGGACTTGACTTACTTATTTATATGTTGTGATGAATTTTCCCTGGACATGGATCTTGTCCGTATCATTTCCATTTGGGATAAATTACCCCATGGCTGGATTGGCCTTATACGGTACTGAGTGACTGACTGTCAATCGATGTGTATATATATACGGGACGGAATATCCCTCGGCTAGATTGGCCATAAACAATATTGAGTGACCGAATATATTATGACCAGTATTTACATGAGGCCTTTCTACTGAGATGTCATATTCCTCATATCATGCAGTATTGATCCATTTCACTTGTACTGCGTTTAATTGTTGAACTTGAAAGCATGCCTACATTTTTGTACCATTATTTATACTGGACTGTACTTGCGGAGCTCGTCACTACTTTCAGCCCAAAGGTTAGTCTTGTTACTTATTGAGTTGGTTGTACTCATACTACACTCTGCACCTTGTGTGCAGATCCAAGTGCTCTCGGATACGACGACTGCTAGGTGTCGGAGTTATTTTTGTTAGAGACTATCAAGGTAGCTGCTTGACATCCGCAGACTTGATTCCCTTACTGTTTAGTTATTGTACTGTTCTATATTTCAGACAGTGATTTTTATCAGTCAAACTTTGTATTCATTTAGATGCTCAGGTACTCAGTGACACCGGGTTTTGGGAGTGTTTATATTTGTATTTGTGAGTTTTCTTCCGGTGAATTTAATTATTATGTTTTCAAATTTAAAAGATATGGTAGTTTATTGAGATTGTCGGCTTGCCTAGTATTGAGTTAGGCGCCATCACGACATGTGAGATTTTGGGTCGTGACAAGTTGGTATTAGAGCGTTAGGTTACATAGGTCTCACGAGTCATGAGCAGGTTTAGTATAGTCTTGCGGATCGGTACAGAAACATCTGTACTTATCTTCGAGAGGATACCGAACCCTTAGAAAAATTTCACTTTCTTGTATTCTATCATGCGGAATTGATTCAACTTGAAATATAACTCTTTGAATTTCTTCCACACATTCGTATGCGCACGTGAGCGCTCGATATCAGTTGTGCATCACTAGCTTGTGATTCTATAAAGTTCGAGATGTGTATTATGTGTTTTGGTGATGGGGCCAATCTGGAAGACTTAAGGCCATGGTTAGACCGCAGTTTAAGCTTAGTAGCTTCAGTTGTAACTTGTACATTTGGACTCATATGTCCGGTAATGTCCCTACGAGTGGAATTTGTGGCTCGATGAGCAGTGAAAATGGCTTTGTGATGAGTATGATATGATTGCGGGATGTGTTAAGATGATTCGAATGTGACGAGGAGAGTTTCCTTTTTAAAAAAGGGTGTTTGATTTTCATTTTTATGTGTCGTACAGTCTCGAGTATGAATATTTTGAAGGATCTTTCACGTTGTTAAAATGGGATAAATTAAATTATCATGTCTTATTAATGAGTTTTGACTAAGAAAGATTAAGTGATTGCATAGTAATTGTGATTGCGAAAGGGCATAACAAGATGCCAATTTGAGGCTAAGCAGGTGGGTTATCCCATGCGGACTAATCTACGTAGGTGTGTTCCTTATAATTTTGAGTGGAGAGTTTTTTTTTCTGCCAGCGGGGCGTATGTGTTAACGTTTGAATTTGAATCTGGTCGAGAAAGTTGACTTGACTATCACGAGAATAAATGCGAACTCAGCGGATGATTGAGGTATTTTATGGTGGGTGTTGCATAAGCTTGAGAAGAATTTTTGTTGAACTGACTGCAGTATTATGGCAGTAATAAAGTATGGGTATTGTGATTTATCGAATGTTTTATTCTATGGCTTTGAGCCAAGTGGGGGAGTCGGCCATCTACAATTTGATTGCACGATTATGTGCGGTATTGGTTTTGGTCCGAGGCATACTTGTTGATTAGTTATGACTTGCAGAGGTTGATATCGGGGATGACTCGAGTAAAACAATTTCTTGAATGCGGGTTATATTGCACTTTATGAAAATATGAAAAATCATGAAATGATTAAATTGTTATTTTGAAGGATATAGTGCGCACGAAGTATGGATTTGATTGGTGGTGTTAATGGAAGGTTACTTCTTTTGGGGGTTGTTGTGCTAATGGGGGATTGTGTCTTTCAGCCCGTTTGGCCGGTGCAACTAAGATTTGAGCATAGTGGGTGACTTTTGAAAGGGTTCCAATGGATTCAAAATGTATGTGTCAATTAAAATTCAAAATTTGTATATTGCCAGAATCGGTTATTTACATTGGATGGTGTCGGGACTTGCCGTAATTCTGTATGACTATGGGTTCTATATTTTAGTATAAGAAAAGGGAAGAGGAACAATTTTAAATTCACATAAGGCCTTTCAGAGTGAATGTCTCGGTTGTGGTACTTTTTTGGTGCTTAAGAAGAATACAGTGGCTTATGGGCCTTAGGGTGGTATGGTTTTACGTTAAGATGTCTTGTAGTGAGATGTGGGTAAGGATAGTAGTGTTCTGACAAGGAGAAATGTCAACTTGAGGGTAATTCAGAAGAAACTCGGAGATAATAGGACAAATTGGTAACAAGTTGGATCAATATGGTAATGGTATGCTCGGTTATTTTGGTAATTATGATGTGGTGAGATTTTTGCAGATGTTTCGGTGGCAATATTATTGGATTTGATGACTTGCGTGGCTTGGTCGAGTTAGAGGATTTCAGTTCTGATAGCTTGGTTAGGTGCAAATGGATTTCGAAGAGTTCTTGATGGTTTCTACCATGGGTCGAGCCGGATATTCTCTATCTGTGTAGGGAACTTGTTTTATATTGTGATTTTCTCCTAGAAAGAAGCAAGAGAGAGATATTTCTAGCTAACCGGATATGTAATTTGCTGGTGACCCAGAGTTAATAATGAGATTCTTGTGCTTTTCACATGATGGCAGGATAGATGTTATGCATTGTACGGAATTTAGATTTACATGTACAAGGTGGTAGATCAGTCTTGAAGGAAGGTCAAGAAGTTTGGGCAGAATAGTCATGAATTCTTAGACAACATGGGCAGTTCCAAATGACTAGATGAACTTGGTGTTGTATGAGAAGAGTGCGTATTTCAGAAGGCGCATTGTATTTTGACTTACGGATGTTTAATTAGTATTGTGGTACTCATATGGTTGATAGACTGCTAATATTCAATTTATTGCTATGTGACACGGAAGAATTATGAAATATTTCCTCGTGGGATGATCGTGCATGAAGGATGTGTTAGTCATTCGAGTGCTGGAGTTAGGATCAGTTACGGTGGTTCATGTATTCTATGAATTTGGAGACTGGGAGTTTTTCGAAGCATATTGTTTCAGGGTTGCGGCCTGTTTGAGGTGAGTGTTTTATTTAAACTCAGTGGAGGCACCAGTTGCGTTAATTAATTGTGATAGCTACGTGCTATGAGTGTGCATATATGTGAGGTTTGAGCCCATGTGTGGGCATCAGATCAAGTATTCATACCCGGAAGAATACTTAGGCTGTGATATGCCTAAAGATGACTATTAAGCGTAAAGTTATAGCATTTCTCGTATTCATACCTTTGTCGAGAACTATCCGGGCTACACTTGAAGTTACAAAGAGGATAATTCCCTGAATAAACTGAGTAGTTACTATTTTTGTGTTAACTTGCCAATTGAGATGTGATAGCACACTTTGCACATGCCTACACTATGACGTGTTATTTATACCAGTCCAGGAGCATGTGAATCCTATTTTATTTATCATATACATGTGTACTTATTTGATTGATCATGTATGATATGCTTAGACTGGAGGCCTGGATCCATATACTGATATTATTGGCACGTGAGTTGTTCGTGCGGGTCCAGATATTGATACTATAGCACGTGAGTTGTCCGTGCGAGTGATGTTAATGTGAGCTCTAGAAGAGCTGGTTACTGTTATTAAATTTGTGTGTCTTGGTTCTACTATATATAACGAGCTTATAGCATTGCAGTTGTGGTGGTGCTTGTTGAACTCACAATACGGTTCTCTTATATAAGACATTTTTCATTTTGGGTACAAGATCGCTGATATTAGGCTATAATTATGTAGTTTAGTTACTATTTGCACTCTAACTTAGCTGCACTTTATTGATATTTGAATGTTAAATGATAACAAATTGCTCTAATTAAGAACTTTATGCTTTGTAGGAGCAATTCCGGGCTATGAGAACGTTAAAGAGTGTTTTGGAGCTAATATGGAGCATTGAAGGCCAATTGGAGGTTAGCGCGCTTAAAAAGAAGAAAGAAAAACATGTTGCAGAAAATCCTCTAGGTGCGCGGCCGCGCATGTAGGGCAGAAATTGGCCAAAGTGCGCGGTCAATGCGCGGCCGCGCACGTGCTTCCGAGAAAAATTGTCCAAGGCCAATTTTGTAATTGGAGAGGCGACTAACCTTGACCTATATGAAGCCCAGCTTGCCCTAAAAGAGAGTATCTCTGTTTTTAGAAGAACTTTAGAGGCAAGAACACAAAAGGAGCAAGAAGGAGAATTCTCCTACGAGTTTTTCATCATCTTCTTCTTAATTCCATTGTTGGTTATGATTTTCTATATTGTAATCTTGCATAGTAGTATGAGTAGCTAAACCCGTCATCTAGGGTTGATGGAACTAATTGTTTGATGAAGTCTTGATTACGTTTTGATATAATTGAGCTATTTTTACTCTATAATTGTTCAACTATGTATTTCTTGTGATTAATTGAAAGGGCCCTTGATTAATCGTGTCTAGTTGTCTAGTGTTGCTTGAGAAAGAATACTTGATTAGATTGTTATTGAACAACGCCACTTTCGAGTAAGTTAAGAGATTAATTACTTGAATTTAAAAGAGAGATTAGAGATAACGAAGCTTTGTGGTGATATTTATGAGTTGTACAAATTGTCAACTAGAGTAGTTCGAGAGAATGCTTCTAGTAAATTATCGTAATTGATTGAGAGATAAGTACGGTAAGCAAGAACTCATCATCTTTATAGAGTGTTACGGCGAGATTATAGCTAACGTGTCAGGAATTAATCCTACAATTGGGGAAATCAATAACTCTAGATTCTTTTACCCTTGAATTCAACTTCATTCTTGCTTATTGATAGTTTTTATTGTCATTTTTCCTTAGCTAAATAATTTCTGTTAATTATCAAATAAAATCTTGAACTCTAAAAATTGTCTGAGCTTATCATTAGCGATACTAAAAGTTGTAATAAATAGGTTAGTTCCGTGTGGGATTCGACTCCGGACTCTTGAACCGGATTATTTTTGCAGCGACCTCTTAGTCCTTTTTATAAGGCATAGTTGGGCGTGTTCAATCGCGTAGTTATGGATTGAGTTGTATGGGTGTGGCATGTCAATGGGATATTTGTGTTTAATAAAATAAGGCCATTGGACCTAGAATGGGTACTATCAGGTTTAATTACGGTATATTGGGAGAATACTATTGAAAGTCAGCTTAAAAAGTGATTATGGTTCTGGTTGGGGCGGGAGAGCTCTATGACTTGTCGATCTGATAAGATGTTATGAGATTTCGCGTGTTTCTTTCATTATTAGCAGTGTGCGAAAGTTTTAGAACAAAGTTTTATCTGATATGGGGTTTAATACTATTATCGGGTTACTTTGGAGTAGTTAATGTGATCAAAAATGGTGCTGCGAGCATGCGAGTTGGGTAGTATATTAAGTGATTATATCTGGGGATATTGCTGAGACTCATACAATGTGTTGATGTGAGATAAGGTTCTTGAAAAAAAAATTGAATGTTGAAAATTGAATTTCAAGGTTTATGGGCTAAGGTTGAAGTAATAGTTTTTAATTATGATGTGTTGTCAGGCCTATACAATTTACACAGAATAGGGTGGCATGTGATCACCCCCGGGTATGTGCGTGATAGATAGAATAGTGATGTGATGGCTTGGAAACAAATCTTGGCACGTTCGAGGACGAATGTATGTTTAAGTGGGGGAGAATGTAATGACCCGGTCGGTCGTTTTGAGTATTATAACCCCATTCCCCCATTTAGTGCTCAAGTTATTATTTATAGTTGTTTTATGACTCACCAGTTTAGTTCGTTCGGGTCCGGAAGGATTTCGGAGTGAAATGAAGCACTTAGTCTCATAATTGAAAACTTAAGTTGGAAAAGTTAACCAGATATTGACTTATGTGTAAACGACCTCGGGTTCGAATTCTGATGATTTCAATAGCTCTGTATGGTGATTTTTGACTTAGGAGCGTGTCCGGAAAATTATTTGGAGGTCCGTAGTGGAATTAGGCATGAAATGGTGAAAGTCGAATTTTTGGGAAGTTTGATCGGGGGGTTGACTATTTGATATCGGGGTCAAAATTCGATTCTGAAAATTTTAATACCTCTGTTATGTCATTTATGACTTGTGTGTAAAATTTGAGGTCGATCGGACTTGATGTGATAGGTTCCAGCGTCTTTTGTAGAAATTGGAAGTTTCAGAGTTCATTAGGCTTGAATTGGGGTATGATTTGTGTTTTTAGCGTTGTTTAATGTGATTTAAAGGCTCGACTAAGTTCATATGATGTTTTAAGACTCGTCGGTATGTTTGGATGGGGTCCCCGGGGGGGGGAGGGCCTCGGGTGAGTTTCAGATGCTTAACGGATTGAATTTGAATTTGGAGGAGGAGCTGAAGTAGCTGGGCATCTGGTGTGATCGCACTTGCGCGAAAAAAGGCCGCAGGTGCGAGCTCACGGAAGCGAGTCATATGTCGTAGAAGCGAAAATGGATGGGCTGGCCAGGCATCACGAGTGCGAAGAATTTTGACGTGGGTGCGAATACCGCATGCGCGAAGAAATCCATCGCAGGCACGAGAGTTTTGCTGCCGGTGCGAAGGCCGCAGGTGCCAAGAAATCATCGCAGGCGCGGTGTCTCCCATCGCGGGCACGAAAACCCCTGGGTAGTACAAAAACAGAGGGGTTCCGAGCTTTTGCCATTTTTGGGCATTTCAAGCTCGGGTTGGGCGATTTTTGAGCGAGGTTTTCACGAGAAAACTTGAGTTAAGTCCCTTGTGATCATTTTTAGTCCATAATATTGAATTATCATCGAATAATCCGACTAGATTACATGTTTTGAGGTGTAAATCGGGGGCTTGAACTTAGGGATTTAAAAATAAGATTTGAAGATTTGGAGGTCGAGTTGGGTCGAAATTTTATAAAATTGGTATGGTTAGACTTGTGGTTGAACGGGCATTCATATTTTGTAACTTTTGTCGGGTTCCGAGACATGCGATTTTTTGAGTTAAATTTCAAATTTTGTTGGAAAATTAGTATTTTCTTATGGAATTAATTCCAACAAAGTTTATTGACTGAATCGAATAATTTGTGGCTAGATTCGAGGAGTTTAGAGACAAATTCACGAGGCAAGAGCCTAGCGGAGTAAAGAATTTCACGATTTGAGGTAAGTGACACTTCTAAACTTGGTTATGAGGGTATGAATCGCCGAAATTTGTATGATATAAATTGTTTGGAGGTGACACACATGATAGGTGACGAGCATGTGGACGTGCACCATATAAATTGTGTCTTGAATAAATCCTGTGTTGTTGTAAAATTAATGAATCATGTTATTATCTGAACATCCTCCACGTGTTAGAGAATTTGAGCTGAGGCTCCTATTAAAGATCATGTTTAGGCTACATGCCAATATTTTGGGACCCATGGGGTCGTGTTGTTGTTGAATTAATTGTTCAAATATATATATTTGACACTCAGTAATATTTGTCCATTGTGAGGATATTTATGGGAACGAGTTGCGCGACGCAGCAGGCCATGTTGGCTTTACATATATGATTACTACATTGAACGGGGCTGCCCGCCTGCAGCAGGCCATAATGACTTTATACATTATTATTATATGGATCGGGGCTGCCCGCCTGCAGCAAACCTTATAGGCTTTACTATTTTATGGATCAGGGTTGCCCGTCTGCAGCAGGCCATATAGGTTTTATTATTATACGGATTGGGACTGCCCGCATGTAGTAGGCCATATTGGCTTTATATCACGCTTGGGCTGAAGGAGCCTCTCCAGAGTCTGTACACACCCCTAGTAAGTGTAGATGATTATATATATTCCGGATGGACTTCCCAGGGCATGGACTTGCCTTACTTATTTATGTGATGAATTTTCCCTGGACATAGACCTTGTCCGTATCATTTCCATTGGGGATAAATTACCCCAGGGCTGGATTGTCCTTATACGGTATTGAGTGACTGACTGTCAGTCGATGTGTATATATATACGGGACGGAATATCCCTGGGCTGGATTGGCCATAAACAGTATTGAGTGACCGAATATATTGTGACCAGTATTTACATGAGGCCTTTCTACTGAGATGTCATATTCCTCATATCATGCAGTATTGATCCATTTCACTTGTACTGAGTTTAACTGTTGAACTTCAAAGCGTGCCTACATTTTTGTACCATTATTTATACTGGACTGAACCTGCGGAGCTCGTCAATACTTTCAGCCTAGAGGTTAGTCTTGTTTCTTATTGAGTTGGTTGTACTCATACAACACTCTGCACCTCGTGTGCAGATTCAGGTGCTCCCGGATACGGCGGCTGCTAGGTGTCAGAGCTATTTTTGTTGGAGACTATCAAGGTAGTTGCTTGACGTCCGCAGACTTGATTCCCTTCCTGTTTAGCTATTGTACTGTTCTATATTTCAGACAGTGATTTTTATCAGTCAGACTTTGTGTTCATTTAGATGCTCATGTACTTAGGGACACCGAGTTTTGTGAATTTTTATATTTGTATTTGTGAGTTTTGTTCCGCTGAATTTAATTATTATGTTTTAAAATTTAAAAAATATGGTGGTTTATTGAGATTGTCGGCTTGCCTAGTATTGAGTTAGGCGCCATCACGATAGGTGAGATTTTGGATCGTGACACCTACCTTGCTTGTTAATGATATACATGTGCTTGGTAAGGAAGAGTGTAAAGCACGAAGGGTGATGCCGTGCCACTTGAGAGTGTAAAGCACGAAGGGTGATGCCGTGCCATTTGAGAGTAAAATCACGAAAGGTGATGCCGTGCCAATTGAGAGTGTAAAGCGCGAAGGGGGATGCCGTGCCATTTCAATTATATTATCACGTGAGGATGAGAGTAAAAGCATGAAGGGTGATACCGTTCCATTATTTTTATACTATCATATGTTCATGGCACGAAGGGTGTTTCCGTGCAGGCGAGGACAAGAGACATACGCTATATTGTGATATCTTTTCGTTGTGTATACATTCATGCCTTTATCTTGAGATATTATTGTGCACCTATGTTTTCTATGTGACTTGTAGTCGTTGTTGCTTCCTGTGCGCCTCCCACTTTATTTATTTTATTGTTATTGGCATTTCTCCCACCCATTGTTACTGTTATATGTATGTACGGTGAGAAAGAGATAAATGCATGAAGTGTGTTGCTGTGCCAATTGATTTGATCTACATATATATATATATATATATATATATATATATATATATATATTGGGTGAGAATGAGATAAGTGCACGAAGGTATTGCTGTGCCATTTGATGTGATATTTTGAATATATTTCTCACACCAAAAAAGTTAAATGAGGTGTTACATGGTGATTTTTATTGAAAGAATTATATTCGAAAGAGATTTATTTGAAAGAATTATATTCGAAAGATATTTATTTAAAATAATTATATTTGGGAGATATTTATTTGAAAGAATTATATTTCGAAAGATATTTATTTGAATGAATTATATTCAGAATATATTTATTTAAAAGAATTATATTTGAAAGAATTATATTCGAAAGATATTTATTTGAAAGAATTATAATTGAAAGATATTTATTTGAAAGAAGTATATTCGAAATATATTTATTGGAAAAGATTATATTCTAGATACTTTTATTGGAAAACTTATATATAAAAGATTTATATTTTGAAGGACTTGATTATTGGGTGTACTTGTGTTCATTATCTGTTTGAGCAAAAAATATGGAGTTCTTGTTGCTTTGCTTTTTACATCACTAGTTGATTATTGTTGCTATCACTGCTATTTGTTTCTATTATTTTTGTATACTATATTGCACATGTTATTAGACTAGTGAGTGTCTCGACTGTACCTCGTCACTACTCCACTGAGGTTAGTCTTGATACTTACTGGAGTAATAGCCAGGATCCCCTATTTTCTACTTTCCCCGTATCTGTTTCTGCTTGTGTGACTTGCCGGGGGGTCTTGTTTATGGCTTCAGAGTGATTTGGGACACGTAGTCCCTAAAACGGAAGCTTAAGTCTTAGGATTTTGACCGTAGTCGGAACTGTGTGAAGACGACTCCTGAATGGAGTTCCTCCGATTCCGTTAGCTCCGTAGGGTGATTTTGGACTTAGGAGCATATCCAGACTGTGAATTTGAGGCTTGTAGTTGATTTAGGCTTGAAATGGAGAAAGTCAATTTTTTAAAAGATTTTAACCGGAAGTGGACTTTTTGATATCGGGGTCGGATTCTTATTCCGGAAGTTAGAGTAGGCCCGTAATGTTGAATATGATTTGTATGCAAAGTTTGAGGTCTATCGGACGTGATTTGATAGGTTTCGGCATCATTTGTAGAATTTGGAAATCTCAAAGTTCATTAGGCTTGAGTCCGTGTGTAATTCGTGTTTTCGACGTTGTTTGAGGGTTCAACTAAGTTCGTATTAAGTTATAAGACTTGTTGGTATGTTTGATTGAGGTCCAGGGAGGCCTCGGGTTAATTCCGGGTGGTTAACGGATCAAGATTCGAAGTTGTAAGGTTGCTGAAGTTTGGTCTCAGCTGGTGTAATCGCACCTGCAGAAGTCTCATCGCAGGTGCGTGTCCGCAGAGGCGAGAAACGGGGTCGCGCGCAGAAGCGACTTGCGCAAAAGCGTACAAAGGTGCGCCGATGCGGACAAAGGGCGCAGATGTGTGGGTTTGTTTTGCACATGCGATTGGCGCAGAAGCGGGCAAAAGGCGCACCGGCGAGACCGCAGAAGCGGCTAAGTTGCCGCAGGTGCGGAAAGCCTGGGCGGAAACTATAAATACGAGACTTCGAGATTTTTTACTATTTTCATCATTTTGAGCTCAGACTTTGGAGGTTTTTGAGAAGGTTTTTAAAGATATTACTGAGGTAAGCTCACTGAGTTCATTTTTCTTCAATAATGATCTTCCCCTACTGATTTCCCACCTAGTTGGTGTGTTTTTAGGTGAAATTTGGGGGTTTAGGGCTAGAGAATTGGAGAGTGAATTTTGGGGATTTGGATGACCAAATGGTGTCGGATTTTGATAAATTTGGTATGGTTAGACTCGTGAGTGAATGGGCTTTCGGGTTTTGTGACTTTTGTCGGATTTTGAGATGTGGGCCCCGGGGGCGGTTTGAGCCTATTTCGGATTTTGGCTTATAATTTTGTGTTTTTCTTGTGAAATTGATTCCTTTAGCCTCTATTAATTATATCGTACTGCTTGTGGCTAGATTCGGGGCATTTGGAAACTAATTCGACGGGCAAAGGCATTTTGGAGTAGCATTTTGCGCGATTTGAGGTAAGTAACAGTTTTAAATCTGGTCTTGAGGGTATGAAACCCTGGATTATGCGTTATGTGATTGATTTGGAGGTGACGCACATGCTAGGTGATAGGCGTATGGGCGTGCACCGTAGGAATTGGGGCTTGGTCCATTCCGTGGAACTGTAAAGTTGAATAACTTGTTATTAGCTATATGCTCTCCCTGTGTTATAGAAATTTTACTGCAAATCATGTTAGAAACCTTGCTTAGGCCATATGATATCCCTATTGGGACCCGCAACGGTCGGGTACTTGTTGAATTCATTGCTATTTGTTATCTTATACTCAGTCACCATTTTACTTGTGTGTCGTATCTCTGTTTCCTCTTGTTTTCTTGTTGATAATTGTATTATCTCTTTTGGGATAATTTGTATGATTTCAGAGAGCCCGAGAGGCTGGAGAGGTTAGTGACTGAGATAAGGTCTGTGTGTCAAGCTGTGAGCTATGTGAGTGTATATGGATCGGGTTGCACGCCACAACGAGCCTGAGGGCTGAATGTATATGGATCGGGTTGCACGCCGCAACGAGCTTTATGGCTATTTATGGATTATGGATCAGGTTGCACACCACAACGAACCTTATGGCTACTTATATGATTGGATCAGGTTGCACACCGCAACGATATAGTGCTTGGGCCGAAGGAGCCCCTCCGGAGTCTGTACACCGCTAGTGAGCGCATGTACCTATTGAGTGTGATTATTGAGGGCTGAGAGCCGAGTGTTTGAGCTATTGAGAGCTTGAGTGATTGTTACCCTGAGAGGTTGCATTTGTTTCCTTTGTTGCTGCACTTAGCTTAATTATGTCATTGTTCTAAACTTCTGGAAAATATTGTATCCGCTTTATCTGAACTTAGTAAATATACAACTTATTTGACTTTATTTGCCGGATTCGAAAGCATGTCTACTTTTCTTGTTGAGACTACTAAAAATGAATTATAACTGTGTAGCTCATCACTATCTTTCAGTTCCTTATTTATTATTTTTACTTACTAAGTTGGTTGTATTCACGCTATACCCTGCACTTCATGTGTCGATCCAGGTGTACTCGGCCACGGAGGACGTTGATCTTGTGCGTGGTTGAGTATCGGATATTCACGAGCTAGCTACCGGCGTTCCGGGTACTTGTTTCTCCATTCTTGTTATCTTTCTTCTTTGTATTGGTATTTAGACACAAGCTCTTGTAGACACTATTTCTTAGACTGGTTGTTTAGATGCTCATGACTTAGTGACACCCCAATGTTTGGGGCTATTTTTCCGCGTTGTATTTTGAGTTTAACTCATGTCTTTATGTAAACTCTGTCATATCAAGCTTTTGATCTATTTTGTGAAACATTTGAAGTATTTTGAAAAATAGGCTTGCCTAGTACCATCGATAAGCGCCATCACGACAGGTTAAAGTTTTGGGTCGTGACAAGTTGGTATCAGAGCCTAGGTTACATAGGTCTCACGAGTCGTGAGCAGGTTTAGTAGAGTCTTGCGGATCGGAAAAGAGACATCTGTACTTATCTTCGAGAGGCTGCCGAACCCTTAGGAAATTACACATTCTTGAATTCTTGTCATGTGAATCGTTTGATTCTGGTAACTGAATTTCTATTATTCTATTCTCTCAGAGATGGTGAGGATGCATGCTACGGGGAAGGATGGACATCCACCAGTACCACCAGTCAGGGTCGCGAGAGGCCGAGGTTGCGGTAGAGGCCGCGGTAGCGGCATAGGTGCAGCTTGCACCGCAACTAGAGCAGCATTTGCAAATCCACCAATTGCCCCAGTTCAGGAGCAGGCTCCAGTTGTTGATGAGTCTGTGGTACCAGCTCAGGCACCACCTATGCCCATTGTGATTCCAGGCCTTCAGGCGACCTTAGCTCAGATTCTGACCATGTGCACCAGTCTTGCTCAAGCGGTCTCTGTTCCGGCCGTAACAGCCACTTCTCAGGCTGGAGGAGGTACTCAGACTCCTACCGCCCGCACACCAGAGCAGGTGGTACAGAGACTCCAGACACCGGGGGCACTACCAGCCCAGCCGGTTATAGCTACTCAAGACTCTGCGGTTCCTATCATTCCCGATGATGAGCAACGTCGATTGGAGAGGTTTGGGAGACTTCAACCTCCATTTGTCAGTGGTACAGAGGGAGAGGATGCACATGGTTTCTTAGATAGGTGCCAGAGGATACTCCGTACAATAGCTATTCTAGAGACCAGTGGGGTCTCGTTCACTACTTTTCAGTTCTCTGGGACTACCTTCAGTTGGTGGGAGGTTTACGAGAGGCGTAGGCCAGTCGGCGCAGTAGTTCATGCCTTAGTCCCGCAGAAAGGAGCTATGCAGCAGTTCGAGTAGCTTCGTCAGGGTGATATGTCCATGACGCAGTATGAGATGAGGTTTTCTGAGTTGGCCCGTCATGCTATCTGGTTGGTTCCCACAGACAGGGAGAGGATAAGAAGGTTCATAGACGACCTCACTTTTCAGCTACGATTGCTTATGACTAGAGAGAGAGTGTTTGGTGCTACTTTTGATGAGGTTGTAGACATTGCTCGTCAGATTGAGATGGTTCTCAGCTAGGAGCGGGGTGAGAGGGAGTCCAAGAGGCCTCGTGGACCAGGGTGGATTTAGCGGTGTTCCTTATGGGGGTAAGTTCTACCAAGGTAGGGGTCGTCCTTTCAGACATGCTCAGATAGCTCTCCCAGCTCAGAGTTTGTCCCTTGCTCTGTCGAGTCAGGGTTCATCTATGCTAGGTCTTTCTACCAGTTACCCCGGTGCTCGGGCTCCCTTCATTCCCCAGCACCAGCACGGGGGAGTTGCTATGAGTATGGAGAGTTTGGTCACATGAGAAGGCAGTGTCCCCGCCTAGTATGAGGTCCAACTCAGCTGAGGAGCCAGTCTATGACATCAGCACCAGTTTCTTTACAACCCGCTCAGCCAGCTCGGGGTGGAGCTCAGTCAGATAGGGGCCGCCTGAGAGGGGGAGGAAGATCAGGGAGCGGGGTGACATGTTTCCATGCTCTCCCTTCCAAACCAGATGCCATTGCTTTGGATGCGGTGATTACATGTATTGTCTCAGTTTTCCATGGAGATGCCCCTGTATTATTTGACCCTGGTTCCACTTATTCATATGTGTCCTTGTATTTCGCTTATTATCTGGATATCCCCCATGAGTCTCTAGTTTCACCTGTTCACGTGTCTACGTCGGTGGGTGATACTGCCATTGTGGGCCATGTATATCAGTCATGTGTGGTGATTATTAGGAGTTTGGATACTAGAGTGGATCTCTTATTGCTTAGTATGGTCGATTTTGACGTGATTTTGGGTATGGATTGGTTGTCTCTATGTCATACTGTTCTAGATTGTCATGCTAAGACTGTGACGTTGGCGATGTCAGGATTGCCGAGGGTTGAGTGGAGCGGCTCTATAGACTATGTTCCCCGTAGAGTGATTTCATACTTGAAGGCTCAGCGGATGGATGAGAAGGGTTGTCTGTCTTATTTGGCCTTTGTGAGGGATGTTAGTGCAGAGGTCCCTACTATTGATTATGTTCCGGTGGTGCGAGATTTCCCGGATGTGTTTCCTGCAGACCTGTTGGACATGCCGCCTGATAGGGATATTAACTTTGGTATTGACTTGGTTCCGGGCACTTAACCCATTTCTATTCCACCATATCGCATGGCACCAGCTGAGTTGAAGGAATTGAAGGAGCAGCTTCAGGAACTCCTTGATAAAGAGTTTATTAGGCCTAGTGTGTCACCTTGGGGTGCACTTGTTCTATTTGTGTAAAAGAAGGATGGAACTATGAGAATGTGCATTGATTATAGGTAGTTGAACAGGGTCACAATCAAGAACAAGTATCCTTTGCCGCGTATTGATGATCTATTTGACCAGCTTCAGGGAGCGATGGTGTTCTCCAAGATTGATTTGAGGTCAGGGTATCACCAGCTTAAGATTAGGGACTCAGATATTCTTAAGACAGCTTTCAGGACCCGATATGGCCATTATGAGTTCCTTGTGATGTCTTTTGGGCTGGCCAACGCCCCAGCAACATTCATACATCTGATGAACAATGTGTTTCAGCCTTATCTTGACTCGTTCATTATTGTATTTATTGATGACATCCTTGTGTACTTTCGTAGCCAGGAGGAGCATACCCAGCATCCGAGGATTGTGTTACAGCGGTTGAGGGAGGAGAAGCTTTATGCAAAGTTCTCCAAGTGTGAGTTTTGGCTCGATTCAATGGTGTTCTTGGGGCACGTGGTGTCCAATGAGGGTATGCAGGTAGATCCAAAAAAGATAGAGGCGGTTCATAGTTGGCCCAGACCGTCCTCAGCCATGGTGATTCGGAATTTTCTCGGTTTGGCTAGTTATTACCGTCGTTTTGTGGAGGGTTTCTCATCTATTGCATCGCCTTTTACTAAATTAACCCAAAAGGGTGCTCCTTTCATGTGGTCGGATGAGTGCGAGGAGAGCTTTCAGAAGCTCAAGACTGCATTGACCACAGCTCAAGTTCTAGTTCTACCATCAACCTTTGGTTCTTACAAAATGTATTGCGATGCTCACGGATCGGTATTGGGTGTGTTCTAATGCAGGAGGGTAGAGTGATTGCTTATGCTTCCCGCCAGTTGAAGCCCCATGAGAAGAACTATCTTGTCCACGACCTTGAGTTAGCAACTATTGTTCATGCCTTGAAGATTTGGCGGCACTATTTGTACGGTGTCCATTGTGAGAGTTACACTGATCACCTGAGTTTGTAGCATCTGTTCAAATAGAATGATCTTAACTTGTGTCAGCAGAGGTGGTTGTAGCTTCTTAAGTACTATGATATCACCATTTTGCACCATCCTGGAAAGGACAATGTGGTAGCTGATGCCTTAAATCACCAGGCGGAGAGTTTGGGGAGCTTAGCATATCTTCCAGCAGCAGAGAGGCCATTGGCGTTAGATATTTAAGCCTTAGCTAGCCAGTTTATTAGATTGGATATTTCTGAGCCGAGTCGAGTATTGGCTTGTGTGGTCTCTCGGTCTTCTCTTTATGATCGTATCAGGGAGCGTCAGTATGATGACCCCCATCTGCTTGTCCTTAAGGACACGGTCCAGCACGGTGATGCTAAGGAGGTCACTATTGGGGATGATGGTGCATTGAGGATGCAGGGTAGGCTATGTGTGCCCAATGTAAATGGTTTGCGTGAGATGATTCTCTAGGAGGCTCACAGTTCATGGTATTCTATTCATCCGGGTGCCGCGAAGATGTATCAGGACTTGAGATGGCATTACTGGGGGAGGATAATGAAGAAGGACATAGTGGAGTATGTAGCTCAGTGTCTAAATTGCCAGCAGGTGAAGTATGAGCATCAGCGACCGGGTGGGTTGCTTCAGAAATTAGAGATTCCTGAGTGAAAATGGGAGCGGATCACTATGGATTTCATTGTTGGGCTTCCACGGACTCAGCGAAAGTTTGATGCAGTTTGGGTGATTGTGGACAGGCTGACCAAGTCAACTCATTTCATTCCTGTGATGACTACCTATTCTTCCGAGCAGCTTGCTCGAGTGTATATTCGCGAGATCGTCAGGCTTCATGGCCTACCAGTATCTATCATCTCTTACCGGGGCACACAGTTTACATCACGGTTCTAGAGGGCCATATAGCATGAGTTAGGTACTCGAGTGGAGTTGAGCACAATATTTCACCCTCCGACGGATAGACAGTCCGAGCGCACTATACAGATATTAGAGGATATACTCTGTGCGTGTGTGATGGAGTTTGAGGGTTCGTGGGATCAGTTCTTACCACTAGCGGAGTTTGCCTACAATAACAGTTATCAGTCGAGCATCCAGATGGCACCGTATGAGGCTCTGTATGGTAGGTTGTGTAGGTCTCCGGTGGGTTGGTTCGAGTCGAGCGAGGCTAGATTATTGGGTACAGACTTGGTTCAGGATGCTCTAGAGAAGGTTAAGGTGATTTAGGATAGACTACGTAGAGCCCAGTCTAGACAAAAGAGTTATGACGATCGGAAGGTTTGCGATGTTGCATTCATGGTTGGAGAGCGGGTCTTGCTCCGGATGTCACCCATGAACGGAGTTATGAGGTTCGAAAAGAAGGGCAAGCTGAGCCCGACGTTTATCGGCCCATTTGAGGTGTTGTGACGTGCTAGGGAGGTTGCTTATGAGCTTGCCTTGCCTCCCATTCTAGCAGGAGTTCATCCACTATTCCATATTTCTATACTCTGGAAGTATCACGGCGATCCTTCTCACGTGTTGGATTTCAGCTCAGTCCAGTTGGACAAGGATTTATCTTATGTTGAGGAGCCGGTGGCGATCTTGGATATACAGGTTCAAAAGCTGAGGTCGAAGAATATTGCTTCTGTGAAGGTCTAGTGAAGGGGTCAGCCGGTCGAGGAGGCGACTTGGGAGACCGAGCAGGATACGTGCAGATGTTATCCTCATCTTTTCACCACTTCAGGTATGCCTTTATGCTCGTTCGAGGACGAATGATTGTTTAATATGGGGAGGATGTAACCACCCGGCCAGTTGTATTGAGGGTAATAACCCCGATCCCCTATTTTTGCTTTCCCAGTATCTATTTCTACTTATGTGATTTGTCGGGGGGTCTTGTTTGTAGTTTCGGGGGTGTTTTTGGACACGTAGTTCCTAAAACGAAAGCTTAAGTCTTAGTCGGACTTGTCGTCTGTTCTGTTAGCTCCGTTGGGTCATTTTGGACTTAGGAGCATGTCCGGAATGTGAATTTAAGATTTGTAGCTGATTTAGGCTTAAAATGGCGAAAGCCAAATTTTCAGAGATTTTGACCGGAAGTGGACTTTTTGATATCGGGATCGGATTCCGATTTCGGAAGTTTGAGTAGGTTCGTAATGTTGAATATGACTTCTATCTAAAATATCAGGTCAATCGGACGTGATTTGATAGGTTTTGGTGTCGTTTGTAGAATTTGGAAATTTCGATGTTCATTAGGCTTGAATCCGTGTGTAATTCATGTTTTCGACGTTGTTTGAGGTGATTTGAGGGTCCAACTAAGTTAGTATGATGTTATAAGACTTGTTGGTATGTTTGGTTCAGGTCTTGGGGGGCCTCGGGTTGATTCCGGGTAGTTAACTGATCAATATTCGAAGTTATAAGGCTGCTGAAGTTTGGACTCAGCTGGTGTAATCGCACTTGTGGAAGTCTCATCACAGGTGCGTGTCCACATAGGCGAGAAAAGGGGCCGCATAAGCGGCCAGGGATGCTTTGGTCATGGGCAGCAGATGCGGCCATTGGCGCGCAGAAGCGCACTAAGGCACGCATATGCGGACAAAGGGCGCATATGTATGGGGTTTTTTCGCACATGGAATTGGTGCAGAAGCGGGCATAAGGCGCCCCTGCGAGACCGCAGAAGCGGCTAAGTTGTCGCAGGTGCGGAAAGCCTGGGCAGAAACTATAAATGCGAGACTACGAGAGTTTTTACCATTTTCATCATTTTGAGCTTGGACTTTGGAGGTTTTTGAGAGGGTTTTCGAAGAGATTACTGAGGTAAGTTCCTTGAGTTCATTTTTCTTCAATAATGATGTTTCTCCACTAATTTCCCACCTAGTTGGTGTGATTTTGAAGTGAAATTTGGGGGTTTAGGGCTAGAGAAATGGAGAGTGAATTTTGGGGATTTGGATGACCAAATGGTGTCGGATTTTGATAAATTTGGTATGGTTAGACTCGTGAGTGAATGGGCTTTCGGGTTTTGTAACTTTTGTCGAATTTTGAGATGTGGGCCCCGGGGGGCGATTTGAGCTTATTTTAGATTTTGGCTTATAATTTCGTGTTTTTCTTGTGGAATTGATTCCTTTAGCCTCTATTAATTATATTGTACTGCTTGTGGCTAGATTCGGGGAATTTGGAAACTGATTCGACGGGCAAAGGCATTTCGGAGTAGGATTTTGCGCTGTTTGAGGTAAGTAACAGTTTTAAATCTGGTCCTGATGGTATGAAACCCTGGATTATGCGTTATGTGATTGATTTGGAGGTGACGCACATGCTAGGTGATAGGCGTATGGGCGTGTACCATAGTAATTGGGGCTTAGTCCATTCCGTGGAACTGTAAAGTTGAATAACTTGTTATTAGCTATATGCTCTCCCTGTGTTATAGAAAGTTTACTGCAAATCATGTTAGAAACCTTGCTTAGGCCATATGATATCCCTATTGGGACCTGCAACGGTCGGGTACTTGTTGAATTAATTGCTATTTGTTATCTTATACTCAGTCACCATTTTACTTGTGTGTCGTATCTCTGTTTCCTCTTGTTTTCTTGTTGATACTTGTATTATCTCTTTTGGGCTAATTTGTATGATTTCAGAGAGCCCGAGAGGCTGGAGAGGTTAGTGACTGAGATAGGGTCTGGGTGTCAAGCTGTGAGCTATGTGAGTGTATATGGATCGGGTTGCATGCCACAACGAGCCTGAGGGCTGAATGTATATGGATCGGGTTGCACGCCGCAACGAGCTTTATGGATATTTATGGACTGTGGATCGGGTTGCACACCACAACGAACCTTATGGCTACTTATATGATTGGATCAGGTTGCACGCCGTAACGATATAGTGCTTGAGCCGAAGGAGCCCCTACGGAGTCTGTACACCGCTAGTGAGCGCATGTACCTATTGAGTGTGATTATTGAGGGCTGAGAGCCGAGTGTTTGAGCTATTGAGAGCTTGAGTGATTGTTACCCTGAGAGGTTGCATGCCGCAACGAGCCATATGGCTATTTATGGACTGTGGATCGGGTTGCACACCACAACGAGCCTTATGGCTACTTATATGATTGGATCGGGCTGCACGCCGCAACGATATAGCGCTTGGGCTGAAGGAGCCCCTCCGGAGTCTGTACACCCCTAGTGATTGCAGGTACTTATTGAGTGTGATTATTGAGGGTTGAGAGCCAAGTGTTTTGAGCTATTGAGAGCTTTAGTGATTGTTACCCTGAGAGGTTGCATTTATTTCCTTTGTTGCTGCACTTAGCTGAATTATGTAATTTTTCTGAACTTCTGGAAAATATTGTATCTGGTTTATCTGAACTTAGTGAATGTACAACTGATTTGACTATATTTTCCAGATTTGAAAGCATGTCTACTTTTCTTGTTGAGACTACTGAAAATGAATTATAACTGTGTAGCTCGTCACTATCTTTCAGTTCCTTATTTATTTATGTTACTTACTGAGTTGGTTGTACTCACTCTATACCCTACACTTCATGTGCAGATCCAGGTGTACCCGGTCACGGAGGACGTTGATCTCGTGCGTGGTTGAGTATCGGAGATTCACGAGGTAGCTGCCTGCGTTCGCAGTCCTTTTCTCTCCTTTGTTGTTATCTTTCTTCTCTGTGTTGGTATTTAGACACAGACTGTTGTCGATACTGTTTCTTAGATTGGTTGTTTAGATGCTCATGACTTGGTGACACCGTGATGTTTGGGACTATTTTTCTGCGTTGTATTTTGAGTTTAACTCATGTTTTTATGAAAACTCTATCATATCAAGCTTTTGATTTGTTTTGTGAAACATTTGCAGAATTTTGAAAAATTGGCTTGCCTAGTACCATCGATAGATGCCATCACGATAGGTTAGAGTTTTGGGTCGTGAGAACTTGTAACAACTCGGCCGGTCATTTTGCGCATTTCAGCCCCATTCCCCCGTTTACTGCTCAATTTGTATTTAACAGTTGTTGTGTGACTTGCAGGGTAATTGGTTCGGGTCCGGTGAATTTTTGGAATGAATTGAAATACTTAGTTCCAAGGGTTAAAGCTTAGGTTAAAATAGTGACCGGATATCAACTTATATGTAAACGACCCCGGAATAGAGTTTTGATTATTCCAATAGCTCCGTATGGTGATTTTTGACTTAGGAGCGTGTCCGAAAAACTATTTGGAAGCCCGCAGCTAAATTAGGCATGAAATGGCTAAAATAGGAATTTTAGTTTGGAAGTTTGACAGGGGAGTTGACTTTTTGATATCGGGGCTGGAATCTAATTCTGAAAATTGGAATACCTCCATTATGTCATTTATGACTTGTGTGCAAAATTTGAGGTCAATCGGACTTGATTTGATAGGTTTCGGCATTGAAGGTAGAAGTTGAAAATTGTTAGTTTTTCATTAGGCTTGAATTGGAGTGCGATTTATGTTTTTGATGTTGTTTGATGTGATTTGAGGGCTCGACTAAGTTAGTACATTCGGACGGGGTCCCGAGTGGCTCTAATGAGTTCCGAGGTGCGTTTTGAGCGAGTTCGGACATTTCGGCACTCTGACGATGTTATGGGACAGTTGAAGTGCGGAGGGCACATTTTAGAGTGCAGAAGTGCGGCCGAAAACTCCCAAAGTGCTGTAACAATAGGAATTGTGCGGACCATACTTGAAGATGTGCGGACCGCAATTGAAATTGTGCGGTCCGTAGAATTCTTCTCGCGGCCGTAGAAAGGTGATTTCGCTGGTTCGATAGTCCGACTTTAGAAGCTTATATCTTTTAATCTACAAGGAATTCGAAGATGATTCAAAAACAAAAGTTGTAGCTCTTTGAATCTAGTTTCCAAAAAGATCTAGGAATAATCATTTGAACATTTGTACAGAAGGTTATGGATATTTTACTGAAGCCTAGTAGTGCAGTCACTATGAAGTGCGGCCGCGTAATTTGGATTGCAGCCGTAGAACTTGGAAATGTGCGGCAGCACTTGAAAATGTGTGGACCGCACATTGCGAGATCAGATGTGGTACTATATAACCGAGGGTTAATGTATTATTTCACATTTGGACGTTGGGAGCTCGGTTTGTGATAATGTTTCGTGGCTATTTTCAAAATTCATCGGGATAAGTGATTCTAACTCAGATTTGGTTAATATACATGAATATATCATTGTTTTCATCATTCAATTAGTAATTTGAGATGGAAATTTGGGGGAAATTGTAGAAATTTCATAAAATAAATTTTTGAGATTTGAATGTCGATTTGAAGTCGGATTTGAGTGAAACTAGTATGGTTGGACTCGTAATTGAATGGGTTATCGGATTTTATGAGTTTTGTTGGATTCCGAGACATGGGCCCACGGGCGACTTTTGGGTGCAATTTTGGATTTTTATTGGAAAATTTATATTTTCATATGGAATTAATTCTTGTAATTTGTATTGAGTGAAACGAATTATTTGTAACTATATTCGAGGCATTTGGAGGCCGATTTGCGAGGCAAAGGCATAGCAGAGTAAAACATTTCACGGTTTTAGGTAAGTAATAGTTCTAAATTTGGTCCTGAGGGTATGAAACTGCGGATTATATGTTATGTGATTGGTTTTGAGGTGACGCACATTCTAGGTGACGGGCGTGTGGGCGTGCACCGTAGGAATTATGACTAGGTCAATTCTATGGATCTGTGTAGTTGAATAAATTATTGTTATACGTACATTTTTCTACGTATTAGAGAAATCAAAATATAAATCATGTTTAAACCATGTGTTGACCTTATTGGGACCTACAGAGGTCGTGTACATGTTGAATTATCTGTTAAATTACTATTTTGTACTCAGTCATGGTTTTACTTGCATATTACATCTCAATCTCTCTTGTTCATTATTGATGTATCATATCATTGTTGTTGGGCTTCTTATCATGATTTCTGAGAGCCCGAGAGACTGGAGAGGTTGATGACTAAGTGAGGCCGAGGGCCTAATTGTGAGGATATTTATGGGATCGGGTTGCACGCCGCAGCATATTTCATTGATTTATGCCATAATTGGCTTGTTATAGCGCTTGGGCTGAAGAAGCTCCTCCGGAGTCTGTACACACCCCCAGTGAGCGCAGGTACCTACTGAGTGTGAGTGTCGAGTGCCGAGTGATTGAGAGGAATAAGTGACTGTGAGGAATGAGTGATTGTGAGGAAAGAGTGACTGTGAGGTTGGAGTGAATAGTAGGATTAAGTGACTATTACTCTGAGAGGATGCATTGATTTCATTATTGATGCATTTCAGCTGGTATATATCATTGTTTTGGAAATTTCTGAAAGACACTATCTTCTGTTTCAGTTGAAGTTGATATGAAATTACTGTGGAATTTCAAATGTTGAACTTGAGAGCATGCCTACCCTTTTGTGTTAAAAATTACTGTATTTGGACTTAGCTAAAGCTCGTCCCTACTTTCAGTTCTTATTTATTATTGTTACTTATTGAGTTGGTTGTACCCATACTACACTCTACATCTCATGTGCAGATCCAGGTGCTCCCAGATACGACGGTTGCCAGATTTCAAAATTTATTATGTGGAGATTATCAAGGTAGTTGCTTGGCGTCCGCAGACTTTGATTCCCTTCCTTTTTAGTTATTGCACCATTCTATATTTTTAGACAATGATTTTATCAGTCAGACCTTGTATTCATTTAGATGCTCATGTACTCAGTGACACCGAATTTTGGGAGTGTTTATATATGTATTTGTGAGATTTCTTCCGCTGAATATAAATATTATATTTTCAAACTTAAAAAATATGGTGGTTTATTGAGATTGCCGGATTGCCTAGTATTGAGATAAGCTCCATCACGACAGGTGAGATTTTGGGTCGTGACAAGTTGGTATCAGAGTTTTAGGTTACATAGGTCTCACGAGTCATGAGCAGGTTTAGTAGAGTCTTGCGGATCGGTACAGAGACATCTGTACTTATCTTCAAGAGGCTGCCAAACCCTTAGGAAAATTTCCCTTTCTTGTATTCTATCGTGCGGAATTGATTCAGGTTGAAACATAACTCTTTGAATTCCTTCCACGCATTCGTGTGCACATATGAGAGCTCGGTATCAGTTGTGCATCACCGGCTTGTGATTCCATGAACGAGATTCGAGATGAGTATTATGTGTTTTGGTGATGGGTCAGTCTGGAGGACTTGAGGCCAGGGTTAGACTGCAACTTAAGCTCGGTAGTTTCGGATGTGAGAACTTGTGCGTTTGGACTTATACGTCGGTAGTATCCTTATGAGTAGAATTTGTGGCTCAATGGGAGGTTGAATGACTGTATGATGAGTATGATGTGAATGCGGGATGTGTCAGGTGGGTTGAATGAGACGAATAAAGTTTACTTGTGACTCAAGAGTCTGCTATTGGGTACTTGATTCCTGTTTTGATGTGACGTACAGTCTTGAGTTGTGAGTGCGTTTAGGGATTTTGTCATGTTGTTTAATTGTGGAGCGAGGAAGATTTTCTTGTCGTGTTGATGAGTTCAAACTCAAAAATATTAAGTGATTCCATGGTAATTGTGGCTATGAAAGGGTATAGCAAGATGCCAATTTGAGGCTAAGCAGGTGCGTTATATCCTGCAGAGTAATCTACATAGGTGTGTTCCTTATAATGTTGAGTGGAGAGTTTATTTTCTACCAGCAGGGCGTATATGTTAAGATTTGAATTTGAATCTGGTTGAGAAAGTTGACTTGACTGTCACGAGAATAAATGCGAACTTAGCGGATGATTGAGGTATTTTATGGTGGGTGTTGCATAAGCTTGAGAAGAACTTTCGTTGAACTGACTGCAGTATTATGGCAGTAATAAAGTATGAGTATTCTGAGTCATTGAGTGTTTTGTTCTATGGCTTTGAGCCAAGTGGGGGATTCTGCTATTGACAATTCAATTTCACGGATATATGTTAAATTTTAGTTTTGGTCTAAGGCATACCTGCGGGTTAGTTATGACTTGCAGAGGTGGAGATCGAGGATGACTCGGGTAAGTAAATTCCTGGATACGGGTTACATTGCACTTTATGAAAATATGAAAATTATGGAATGATTAAGTTGTTATTTTGAAGGACGTAGTGCGCATGAAGTATGAATTTGATTGGTCGTGTTAAGGTAGGTTTACTTCTTTGAGTGTTGATTGTGCTAAAGGAGCACATGTCTTTTGGCCCGTTCGAGGTGGAGCAAATTATATTTGAGCAGAGTAGATGATTCTCGAGAGGGTTCTAATGGATTCAAAATATATATGTGGCAATTGAAAATTTTTCGAATTTGTATATCACTAGAATCAGTTACTTACATTGGATGGTATCGGGACGTGCGATAATTCTGTTTGACTATGGATTTTACATTTCAGTATAAGAAAAGAAAGAAGAACAATTTTAAATTCACATAGGGTATTTTCAGAGTGAGTGTTACGGTCGTGGTATTTATGGAGGTGCTTAAGAAGAATACAATGGCTTATGGGCATTAGGGCGGTGTGATTTTATGTTAGGGTGTCTTGTAGTAAGCTTTGGGTAAGGATCGTAGTGTTCTGGCAAGGAGAAGTATCAACTTGAGGGTAATTATGATGTGGTGAGGCTCTACAGATATTTGGGTGACCTGCGTGGCTTGGTAGAGATATGGAGATTCAGCTCTAATAGCTCGGTTATGTACAAATGGGTTTTGAAGAGTCCTTGATGGTTTCTATCATGGTTCGAACTAGATATTTTTCCACCGGTGTGGGGGACATATTGTGTATTGTGATTTCCTCCTGGAAGGAAGCAAGAGAAAGGTAATTCAGAAGAAACTCGGAGAAAAAAAAATAGGGCAACTTGGTAGTAAGCTAGACCAGTATGGTAATGGTATGCTCGGTTCTTTTGGGTAATTATGATGTGGCGAGGCTTTACAGATGTTTGGGTGACCTGCGTGGCTTGGTAGAGATATGAAGATTCAGCTCTAATAGCTCGGTTATGTACAAATAGGTTTTGAAGAGTCCTTGATGGTTTCTATCATGGTTTGAACTAGATATGTTTCTACCGATGTGGGGGACATATTGTTTATTGTGATTTCCTCCTGGAAGGAAGCAAGAGAAAGGTTTCTAACTAACCGGGTATGTAATTTGTTGGTGACTCAGAGTTGATAATGAGATTCTCGTGCTTTTCACATGATCGTGCATGAAAGATGTGTTAGTCATTTGAATGCTAGAATTAGGATTATTTATGATGATTCATGTGTCCTATGAATTTGGAGACTAGGAATTCTCATAAGCATATTGTTTTAGATGTTGCGTCCTAGTTGAGGTGAGTATTTTATTTAAACTCAGTGGAGGCACTAGTTGCATTAATTATTTGTGATAGCTACACGCTATGAGTGCACATATATGTATGGTTTGAGCCCATGTGTGGGCCTTGGAGCAAGTATTCATACTCAGAAGAATTCCTAGGCTATGATATGACTAGAGTTGACAGTTAAGAGTAAAGTTATAACATTTCTCGTATTCATACCTTAGTCGAGAACTATTTGGACTACACTTGAGGTTACAAAGAGACTATTTTCCTGAATAAATTGGGTAGTTACTATTTCTGCGTTAACTTGACTATTTGAGTGGTGATAGCACACTTTGCACCTGCCTACTCTATGGCATGTTATTTATACCAGTCCAGGAGCATGAGAATCTTAATTCATTTATCATATACATGTGTACTTATTTGATTGCTCTTGTATGATATGCTTGGATTGGGGGCATGTGGCAATGCCATGCGGATTACGTTATTGGCACGTGATTTGTCTGTGCAGATCCATATACTGATATTATTGGCATGTGAGTTATCCGTGCGGGTCCAGATATTGATACTATAGCACGTGAGTTGTCCTTGCGAGTGATGTTAATGTGAGCTCTAGAAGAGCTGGTTACTGTTATTAAATTTGTGAGTCTTGGTTCTACTATATATAATGAGCTTATAGCATTGCAGTTGTGGTGGTGCTTGTTGAACTCGCAATACGGTTCTCTTCTTTAAGACATTTTTCATTTTTGGGTACACGGGTTACGCAGTTGTGGCTTGAGATACATTGGTATGGCATGTTTGTGTCACGACCCAAAATCCCACCACATGAGTCGTGATGGCACCTAGTCTCTACGACTAGGTAAGCCGATTTCCATTGAATTTTTTAAGCCTTTTTTTTTTGAATTAAATAAATAATCAAAACTAACAGCGGAAATAATTACACTATAGAACCTCCCAAGACTGGTAGTACTGAGTCACGAACTCTAACTGAATACATAGAATGATCACGAGGACCGAATATACAATACTGTTTGATTACAAATTAACATTACAATGAAATGAAACGACTCCAAGGGACTGCGACAACGAAGCAGCTCTACCTTGAATCCTTAAGACCCCGCTTTAACTCTGCTCAAGTCCGTTATCTTCAATACCTGGCTCTGCACAAAAATGTGCAGAAGTGTAGAGTGAGCACACCACAGCGGTGCCCGGTAAGTATCAAGACTAACCTCAATGGAGTAGAGACGAGGTACAGTCAAGACACTCACTAGTCTAATAACCTGTGCAATATAATATGCAAAATAATAGGAAATAAATAATAATAATAATAATAAAGGCAGGATAAAACAGCCAGTGATATGTACAACAGACAACAAGAATACCATTAATATCAATCAACAATACACAATTACACTCAATTAAATCAAGTCCTTCAAATAAATGTCTTTCACGTATAATTCTTCCAGATAACTCTCTTTCAAATATAATTTTCTCAAATAATTATTATTATTATTTTCAAATATAATTCTTTCAATAAATCTTTACAAATATAATTATCTCGAATAAATATCTTTCAAATACAATTCTTTATTTTTTTTCAAATATAATTCTTTTAATAAATCTTTTCAAATATAATTTTCTCAAATAAATATCTTTCAAATACAATTCTTTCATGATAAAAACCTTTCAAATATAAACTTTTCAAATAATTAGCCTTCAAACATAGTTCTTTCAAGATAAATACTTTTCAAGTATAACCCCTTTCAAATAAATATCCTTCAAACATAGTTCCTTCAAGATAAATACTTTTCAAATATAAACTTTTCAAGTAATATCCTTTGAGTATAAGTCACCCTGTGACACCTAAGCATGGAAGATTAGCAACTCCGAACACAGATATAACCACAGGAGAATCAACCAGGATACCGTCCCGTAGTCCCGAATTAATTATGCAGTACGAGGGGGATCTCCCGGAATACGTCCGTAGTCCCAAAATAAATATGCAAGACAGGGGGATCTCCTGGAATACGTCTGTAGTCCCAATTTAAATATGCAAGGCAGGGGGATCTCCCGGAATACGTCCGTAGTCCCAATTTAAATATGCAAGACAGGGGGATTTCTCGAAATACGTCCGTAGTCCCAATTTAAATATGCAAGACAGGGGGATCTTCCGGAATACGTCAGTAGTCCCAATTTAAATATGCAATGCTGGGGGATCTCCCGGAATACGTCCGTAGTCCCAATTTAAATATGCAATGCTGGGGGATCTCCCGGAATACGTCTGTAGTCCCAATTTAAATATGCAAGACAGGGGAATCTCCCGGAATACGTACGTAGTCCCAATTTAAATATGCAGTGCTGGGAGATCTCCCGGAATACATCCGTAGTCCCAATTTAAATATGCAGCGCAAACAATAGAGATAACAACTATAACATGACAGAAACCTCGTACATCACCACAGCAAGTACAAAAGCAACAATGACAGAGATGCAAAGTACGGCGAACAAATCAACTCAAGAACTTAAATCACAAGAACGGTAGAACTCATTCACAAGGAATAACCACAGTAAAAAATGCTATGCACAAGGAGAACAGCTTAACAAGGGAAAACAAAATAAAATGTAGCAACGATTCCACAATATTCAAGTCAACAATAAGAAGCCAATACGAGTCAAATAATTTCAAATAATGGCAAGTCAACTAGGATATAGGTTATCTAAACTCCTTTTGAGGTTGAGAAATTATGAGGAATATTCAACAATTCAAGTAAGTATTTAGGCACGACAATTAGTTAATTAAATATGTACCAACAATTATCCAATTTACCACACAATATGCTCAAGACTTTAACTCAATAAACTTTACACATATAAGCCAAGTACATACTTGTCACCTCGCGTAAATGGTTTTCAATTACACAAATTGCACATAAGACTCAATGCCTAAGGGGTAATTCCCCCACTCGAGGTTAAGCAAGACACTTACCTTTTTGAAGTTAGGCCGATATTCCAAATTAATTTTGAAGTTATACAGAAAGTTATGATGGTTTGAATGAAGGCTGGTAGAGCAGTTTTGCCAGAAATTTCGATGTGTGAAGCCGATTTTGGAAGCTTATATCGCAAAATTCATAAGGAATCGGAAGATTTTCAAAACATGAAAGTTGTAGTCGTTTAATTCTAGTTTCCAGAAAGTAAAACCATTCATAATTTGGACATTTGTACATAAGGTTATGATCGATTGAAAGAAGGCTGGTAGAGCAGTTTCTGGTGGAGTTTTAGTGACGAAAAATGGACTTTTAGTGACGGAAAATGGACTTTTAGTAACGGAAAATGGACTTTTAGTGACGGAAAATGGACTTTTAGTAACGGAAAATGGACTTTTAGTGACAGATTGACAGAAACTTAAGGACCAAAAATGGTCATTTCATTCATTTCGTTTTGGATTTTTGGAGCACGGTTCTTGGGCGATTTTTTGGTGATTTTCACGAGAAATCATTGGGGTAAGTATTTCTTATCCTATATTGATTATATTTCATGATTCCATACTTATTTATATCATGAATCCGTGAATTTATGGAAGAAAAGTCAAGATTTTTGCAAAATCTTCCAAAAACGAAAATTTAAGATTTGGAGGTCGAGTTGTTATCGGAATTTGGTAAAATTAATTGCATAAATTAATTTTGAAGCTCAAATCGAAAATTCCGAAAAGCTCAAATCTATCCAAATTAATTGTATAACTTCATTAAAATTCATCGGAAATAATTCCGGATAATAATGCGTCGACATAAAATTTTAATCCAAAAAGTCAACAAAAGTCAACGCGAGGCTCGCCCCTCGAAACCCGACAAAATTTTCATGAAATCCGAACACCCATTCCGATACGAGTTCAACCATATCAATTTTATCGAATTCCAATATAATTCGACCTCCAAATCTTAATTTTTTGTTTTTAAATCCCTAAGTTCAAACCCCCAATTTACACCTCAAAAACATGTAATCTAATCGGATTATTCGATGATAATTCAATATTATGGAGTAGAAATGATCACAAGGAACTTACCTCAAGTTTTTCCGTGAAAACCTTGCTCAAAAATCGCCCAACCCGAGCTTGAAATGCCCAAAAATGGCAAAAGCTCGGAACCCCTCTGTTTTTTGTATTGCCCGGGGGTTTTCGCATCCGTGGTGATTTCTTCGCATCTGCAGTAAATTTTTCGCACATACGGCTTTCGCATCCACGGCCAATTTTTCGCACCCGCGGCCAATCTTTCGCACCCGCGGCCTTCGCATCCGCGGAAAATTTTTCGCACCCGCGGTGCCTGGCCAGCCCATGAATTTTCCGCTTCCGCAACTCATTTCTCGCATCCGCGAGCTCGCACATGCGGCCATTTTTCACGCAAGTTCGATCACACCAGCAGCCCAGCTGCTTCAGCTGCTTCAGCTCCTCCTCCAAATCCAAATTCAATCCGTTAAGCATCTGAAACTCACCCGAGGCCCTCGGGACCCCGTCCGAACATACCAACAAGTTCCATAACATAACACGGACCTACTCGAGGCCTCAAATCATATCAAACAACATCAAAATGACGAATCGCACCTCAAATCAAAATCTATGAACTTTGAACTTTCAAATTCTATATCTTGTGCCGAAACATATCAAATCAATCCGGAATGACTTCAAATTTTGCACACAAGTCATAAATGACATAACGAAGCTATTCAAATTTTTAGAATAATATTTCGACCCCGATATCAAAAAGTCAACCCCACCGGTCAAACTTTCCAAAAATTCAACTTTCGGCATTTCAAGCTTAATTCCACTCCAGACCTCCAAATAATTTTCCCGACACGCTCCTAAGTCCAAAATCACCATACGAAGCTATTTACATCATCAAAATTTCATTCCGAAGTCGTTTTCTCTAAAGTCAACTCTCCGATCAACTCTTTCCATTTAAGTTTCAAATTAAGGATTGTTCGTTTAATTTAATTCTGAATCTTCAGTAAATCAAACTCAACCACACCCGCAGGTCATAATACATATTGCAAAACTGCTCGAGACCTTAAGTCATTGAATGAGGTGTAAATTCTTAAAATGATAAGTTGGGTCGTTACAGTTTGTAGGATAGTTGTGTTTAAAAATATAAGGTCATTGGGCCTAGAATGTGTGCTATCGGATTTGATTACGGTATATTTGGGAGGATGACATTGAAAGTCGATTTAGAAAGTGATTATGGTTTGGGTTGGGGCGAGAGAGCTCCATGACTTGTTGATCTAAAAATTGGTTATGATATTCCACGTGTTTCTTTAAATATCAGCAGTGTACGAAGGTTTTGGAATGAGATTTGGCTTGATATAGGGTTTAATACTATTACCGGATTAGTTTGGAGTAGTTACTGTGATCGAAAATAGTGTTGCGAGCATGCGAGTTGTGTAGTATGTTACGTGATTATATATGGGGTTATGGTTATGGCTTGATAGAGATTGTTCATACTCATACAGTGTGTAGATGTGAGATCCGGGTCTTGAAATAAAATTCTAAATGTTGGAAATTGAATTCCATGGTTTATGGGCTAAGGTTGAAGTAATGATCTTCAATTACGTGGTATTGTCAAGCCTATATGGAATAGGGTGGCGTGGGATCACCCCCGGGTATGTGCGTGGTAAGATGGAATAGTGATGTGATGGCTTGAAAACAACTCTTGGCACATTCGAGGACGAACATATGTTTAAGTGAGGGAGAATGTAATGACCCGGCCGGTCGTTTTGAGTATTTTAGATATGTTCCCCCATTTACTGCTCAATTTGTACTTTATAGTTATTGTGTGACTTGCCGGGGTAATTGGTTCGGGTTTGGTGAGGTTTTGGAATGAATTGGAACACTTAATTTCAAGGGTTAAAGCTTAGGTTAAAATAGTGACAAGATGTCGACTTATGCTTAAACGATCCCGGAACAGAGTTTTGATGATTCCAATAGCTCTGTATGGTAATTTTGGACTTTGGAGCGTGTCCAGAAAACTATTTGGAAGCCCGTAGCTAAATTAGGCTTGAAATGGCTACAATAGAAATTTAAGCTTGAAAATTTGACTGGGGAGTTGACTTTTTGATATCGGGGCCGGAATCCGATTCTGAAAATTTGAATACCTTAATTATGTCATTTATAACTCGTGTGCAAAATTTGAGTTCCGATCTTGATTTGATAGGTTTCGGCATTGAAGGTAGAAGTTGAAAATTGTTAGTTTTTCATTAGGCTTGAATTGGAGTGTGATTTGTGTTTTTGATATAATTTGAGGGCTCGACTAAGTTCGTATCATGTTTTAGGACTTGTTGGTACATTCGGACGGGGTCCCGAGTGGCTTTAATGAGTTCCGGGATGAGGTTTGAGCGAGTCCGGGCATTTCGACACTCTAACGATGTTATGGGACAGTTGAAGTGCGGAGGGAACATTTTAGAGTGCAGAAGTGCGGCCGCAAACTCCCAAAGTGCTGTAGCAGTAGGAATTGTGCGGACCACACTTGAAGATGTGCGGACAACAGTTGAAATTGTGCGGTCCGCAGAATTCTTCTCGCGGCCGCAGAAAGGTGATTTCACTGGTTCGCTGGTTCAACTTCGGAAGCTTATCACTTTTAATATACAAAGAATTTGGAGATGATTCGAAGACAACCATTGTAGCCCTTAGAATCTAGTTTCCAAAAAGGTTTAACACTAATCATTTGGATATTTTTACAGAAAGTTATGGGCATTTTACTAAAGCCTGGTAGTGCAGTCACTGTGAAGTGCGGCCGCACAATTTGGATTGCGGCCGCAGAACTTGGAAATGTGCGGTAGCACTTGAAAATGTGCGGCAACACTTGAAAATGTGCGGACCGTTCATTGGGAGATCAGTCGTGGTACTATAATTTATTATGTGGAGATTATCAAGGTAGTTGCTTGGCGTCCGCAGACTTTGACTCCCTTCCTTTTTAGTTATTGTACTGTTCTATATTTTCAGACAGTGATTTTATCAGTCAGACCTTGTATTCCTTTAGATGCTTATGTACTCAATGACATCAAATTTTGGGAGTGTTTATATATGTATTTGTGAGATTTCTTTCGCCGAATTTAAATATTATATTTTCAAACTTAAAAGATATGGTGGTTTATTGATATTGTCGGCTTACCTAGTATTGAGATAGGCCCATCACGACAGGTGAGATTTTGGGTCGTGACACTACTCCACCGAGATTAGTCTTGATACTTACTGGGTACCGACTATGGTGTACTCATACTACACTTTTGTATATTTTTGTGCAGAGCCAGGTATTAGAGATATCAGACTCAGATAAAGTTAGAGTGTGATCGCAAGGACTTAAGGTAGAGTTGTTTGGTCGTTGCAGTCCTTTGGAGTCTTTTCATTTTTATTATACTGTTAATTTCTTATTCGAACACTATTTTATATTTGATCCTCGAGATCATTCCATGTATTTAGTTAGAGTTCGTGACTCAGTATTATCAGTCTTGGGATGTTGTTTGAATATTTTCACTGTTAATGTTGACACTTGTTTTATAATTATATTTTAAAAATAAATATGTAATTGCCTTACTTAGTCTTAGATACTAAGTGTCATCACGACGCGTGTGGTGAAATTTTGGGTCGTGACAGGAATATTCTGCCAATAGATATGTAAAGTGAAATATGTTTGGTGCTGGAAAACTGAAAGTGGTGTTTCAACATTATAAATATGTACAATAACACTTTAGAACAACATATAAGAACATAGGATTTATATTAATTTCTAGAATAAAACCAAATGTATTTTGAAATTGCGCAAAAATGGAAGATACAAAGATAACTGTTAAAGCTAGATTAGATTGTCTAAATCAACTGATTAAATAAGTTCTATAATATGCTAAAACATTAAGTAACTGCAAAAACTCTTAGGAGTAGTATTCTTCAGGAAAGTTCATTCCTCACCTCACAATATGAGCCACCTACAACACTATCAAGCAGTTGCGTTGCAATCCTTGCTTGTTTATTCCCATATGAAATTCAATAAAATCCTATGTACACTTGGAGATCTTTCACTCGTTCGGTCCTGTCCATCTCCAAAATGAGAGAATAATGAGAGAATGCTCAAAAACTCAATTTTGAACCTTAGGATAAAATCACAAATTTCTTAATGAAAATACAAAATAATAATTAAAAAAAAATAGAGAAAACAGGACTCCCTAATTAATCACCATTTTGCTCTATCGTAGCTTAACTCTCACCACCGAGAACCTCTCCTTATTTCTCTTAATCTTCTTGAAGTTCAACGGCAACTCATTTTACCACCTAATTGACGACATTGTCGAAGCATTCATGGTCTTAGATATCACCACCAACTCCATTTTCGTCAATCGATAATTCAGCTCATCTTAAATTAAAATTCCTTTGGTTGGCATACATTTATTCACGGACTTATTACAGCGAGATATCTGTTTTTCAAATAGCTCTTAAAAAAGCAAACAAAAAAGCACCTTAGTCGACTTTAAGGAGCGCATTTTATTGTTTATTCTATTAACAATACAAAGGTAATCAAATGCAATACAAGGCCGCAACAAATTTATCGCAATATAAATATGTTAGGTTCTAAATTTACCATTCTTTTCATGTAAGAATTAACTAAAGACTATTCCTAGAAAAACTATCTGCCAATTTCAAAAATTAGAACTTCAAACTTTTCTGACGTACTAAAAACTTTGGAAAAATAATGATGTTTTACCGTCCAACTACTATTTAATATGATTGCTTATAGGAAGCTTGCTTAAATTCAAACTAATTCCTGAATCCAAGTAGCCTTCCCCTTTCAATTGCTGTTCTTCCAACTTCTGTAATCTAATTGAGGACTTACATGCAGTCCTATCACAGAAAGATAACTCACATGAAACTAGGTTCACTTCAATTCAATTCTTCATGGGTCCAAATATCTATCTTAACAACATTAGCGAGCACTTTTTAGTGATAAAGTTACAGTTCATACAACATATTTAGCCTCAATGGTTTGTTGAGGCAGCTATTCCTATTCCTGTATAAATCACAACATCAAAAGTAACAAACTTTTGCAAAAGAGACTGCTAAATTCTACCGTGTTATACACCGGTTGTCGATGCATTTGATTCAAAGTTATTTGTAGCTATCTTATCCAATAAATTTCAGTTTAATAATGGTATTTTCTCCTGCAACATTTCATGACAGAATTTTAACCTTCGGTCAAAGTATTTGTTAGTGTGGGCGGTCAGTTTATAGCCTTCTCCTAAAGTTGCTAAATTGCTCTACGCAAACAACTAAGGTACTAATGAAAAAATACAAAATTAAAAGAAAAAAAAAAAGAGCCTCTTATCTTCACTGAAAGTGCAAAATACATTCTGGATGACTTCTTTATAATTCACTCACAAGATAAATGAGACATCAATTACATGATAAAGCATTTGCAATCTTAGAGATAAACACTCGCTTAATCCAACTGAAATAATTTAATGCAAGAAACAAAAACAAAAATTGAAACAAGCAGAAAAGAGAAGGGACAAAGACATCGTTAATATTCTTTTCGAAGTATTAGTGTTTCTAATTCAACTTTTTATAACATTGAAGAATTTTGTCAAACACCTAAACAACAAAAGCCATTGATATTCCTCAATAGAAATACATATAAAGATGGATCAAAGATATGGTAGAAGTGATACCCACTAAAAAATACGATCGATGGAAGAAAACACACTGCAAACTTAAGAACAAGAGGAGACAGAGAGCAGATGTTTTGGAGATGGCGTTAGAGACACAGAGTGTTACTTCTCCCGATAGTGTTAGATTGAGATGAAAAATCTATTGCCACACATTAAAATTAGAATTCCACGTGTTTAGCGCTATATAGAGAGCCAGGGATAGACTGAATATCTTTGAAATGATAAAAATATCCTCAGATTAAATTTTAATTCCAGGAAGCACACGTGTTGACCTTGAGGTGTCTGGTATTCCCTCTTATTAGTAAGTAAAATTTCAGGAAGCACACATGTTGAACTTGAGGTGCTTGCTATTCCCTCATATTAGTAAGTAGTAATAATAATATTTTCCCCTGTGTATCTCAGTACATTCACTTAAAAGCTAAGTTGTAACTATTAATCAACTAGAACAAAAAGAGAGTTCTTGGCATAAAGTAGCAAATTGGAGAAAAAACATAATTAGATAAAATTTTAGGAAAATTTCCACAAATGTATCAGCATTAGGTATTTTACACCCAATTGTCACGACCCCAAACCCTAACCTGTCGTGATGGCGCCTATCAATGGTACTAGGCAAGCCGGTTTTTCAAAATACTTCAAATGTTTCACAAAATACACCAAAAAGCTTGATATGACAGAGTTTTCATAAAACAGGAGTTAAACTCAAAATACAATGCTGAAAAATAGCCCTAAACATCGGGGTGTTACCAAGTCATGAGCATCTAAACAACCAGTTTAAGAAACAGTGTCTACAAGAGTTTGTGTCTAAATGCCAATACAGAAAAGAAGGATAACAAGAAAGGAGAGACAAGGATTGTGAATGCTGGCAGCTACCTCGTGAACCTCTGATACTCAACCACGCACGAGATCAACGTCCTCCATGATCGGGTATACCTGGATTTGCACATGAAGTGCAGGGTGTAGCGTGAGTACAACAAACTCAGTAAGTAACAAAAATAAATAAGGAACTAAGAAGGTAGTGACGAGCTATACAAATATAGTTCATTTCAGTAATTTCAACAATAAAAGTAGACGTGTTTCAATTCCGGCAATTTAAGTCAAGGCAGTTACACATTACCAAGTTCAGGAAAAATCGGATATAATATTTTCTAGAAGTTGCAGAACAATGACAAAAATCATCTAAGTGCAGCAACAAATGAAACAAGTGTAACCTCTCAGGGCAAGAGTCCCTCACACTCTCTCTCAATAGCTCAACACTCGGCTCCCATCCCTCAATACTCACACTCAATAGGTACTTGCGCTCACTGGGGGTGTACAGACTCCGGAGGGACTCCTACAGCCCAAGCACTATAATCCGCACGGACAACTCACGTGCTTTAGTATCAATATGTAGATCCGCACGTACAACTCACGTGCTATAGTATCAATACCTCACAGACAGGCCATCAGCCTCACTCAGGCATCAACCTCTCTAGTCTCACGACCCTCGGTAATAAAAGAGAATCAGCCCAAAACAGAATGATATAATGTATCGGCAGGGAATAACTGAGACTGAGGTATAATATGCAAGTAATACTACGATTGAGTACAAGTAATAATAAGCAGGAAGGTTCAACAGGTATCACGACCACTGGGGTCTTTACAGCACCAACACATAGCCTAAGCATGATTTCTAGCATGGTTCTCTATCAAAATTTCTATAACACAGAAAGGGCACATAGCTAACAACAAGCGTATTCAATTTTTCAGTTTCACGGAATGGACCAAGTCTCAATTCCCATGGTGCACGCCCACACGTCCGTCACCTAGCATGTGCGTCACCTCCAAAATACTCACATAATATAATAATCCGGAGTTTCATACCCTCAGGATCAGATTTAAAACTGTTACTTACCTTAAACCGCATAAATTCCTACTCTGAAATGCCTTTGCCCCTCGAATCAGTCTCCAAACACCCTGAATCAAGCCACAAGCAGTACGATATAATTAATATAGGTTAAAAGAATCAATTCCACAAGAAAAATATAAAATTATAAGTCAAAATACGAAATAGGCTCAAACCGTCCCCCGGGCCCACATCTCAAAATCCGACAAAAGTCACAAAATATGAACACCCACTCACTCACAAGCTCATTCGTACCAAAATTATCCAAATCTGATATCAAAATCCCAATCAAAACTAAAAATGTTATTTGAAGAACCTTCCAACTTTTCCCCAAATTTCTTAACAAAAATCCTTAATTAAATGATGAATTCAATTATAGATTAGTGGAATATAACCATAAATGAGTTAAGAATCATTACCTCAAAGTTCTCTCTGAAAAATACTTGAATTTTTGCCTCAATCCGAGCTCTCAAAGACCCAAATATTAAAATGAGATCAAACCCTCGAAATTTTCTCTTTTCTGCCTAGCGATCTCGCACCTCCGGACTTCTAGTCGCATCTGCGATGCCGCACTTGCGGAAATTCCATCGCAGGTGCAGAAATGGATTAAGGTGACTGGGACCGCTTCTGGGATCAGGTGGTCGCACCTGTGTGTGCGCACCTGCGTACAATGGTCTGCTTCTATGTTCTCCCCCTCCAGCTCACTCTCCGCATCTGCGGAACATCAAACGCATCTGAGGGCTTGAAGATACGGAAATTCCCTCACACCTGCGACCCCTGGCCATCTCCTCAACCCCGTTTCTGTGCTTGGCCTAGCGCACGTACGTGTCTGCACCTGTGGCCACCCAACGCAGATGCGATTACACCAGAAGTTTGAAAGCTTCAGCAATTACACAAGTCCAAATTTTGATCCATTAAGCATCTGAAACTCACCTGAGGCCCCCGGGACATCAACCAAACATACCAACCAGTCCTACAACACCATACGAACTTAGTCGAGTCCTCAAATCACATCAAATAATGCTAAAAATACGGATTACATCCGAATTCAAGCCTAATGAACTTCTAAACTTCTAAATTCCACAAACGACGCCGAAACCTACCATACCACGTCCGATTTACCTTAAATTTTGCACACAAGTCATATTCAACATTACGTACCTACTCTAACTTTCGGAATCGGAATCGGAATCCGACCCCGGTATCAAAAAGTCCACTTCCGATCAAAATCTCCAAAAATTTAACTTTCGCCATTTCAAGTCTAAATCAGCTACAGACCTCAAATTCACAGTCCGGACACGCTCCTAAGTCCAAAATCACCCAACGGAGCTAACGGAACTGACGGAACTCAATTCCAGAGTCGTCTTCACCCAGTTCCGACTATGGTCAAAATCCTGAGACTTAAGCTTCCGTTTTAGGGACTAAGTGTCTCAAATCACTCCGAAACCACAACAAAACTTTCCGGCAAGTCACATAAGCAGAAAAAGATAAGGGGGACGCGATAAATAGGGGATCGGGGCTAATACACTCAAAATGACCGGTCGGGTCTTTAAACCAATACAACTAATAATTATATTCTTAGCAAGAATTCTTTAAACCCTATACCTTAAATCATGCAATCAAAGAATTTCAGTTACACTGATTCTCTTAGATTAAGATGATTAACATCCTTAGAGTCCGACAATTGCATTATTCATAACGGCCATAATCATTTGTATTCTATAAATTCTATATATTATATAAAGAGATGAAAAGCAACTAATAGGAAGCAAACAATTGAAATATCTAGTTTATTTCTTCTGCCATGGATCAACCAATTCTCACACAATCTCTTCCTAATTTCTCGCATGAATATGACTTCCACCAAAACGTAATTTTTGGTAAATTACATATTTAATTAGCAATATTTAATATTATAAAAGGTATAATAATGAAATAATTTTCATTATATATTTATGGAATAATGATGTTAGACCAAAATGCTATTATTTTAGTACATTACTCGCCTTACATGTTGTTAGTTAAGTGGTTGATTGTGCGACGTTTGAGCTAAATTATGTTGTTTTATATGTAAGAGCATCGGAAGACAAAGCCGAGTAAAGGTTGCACAAAAAAAGGATGAAAATGCAAGAATGGAGCACAAAAATGCCAAGTACAGAAACTGTGCTACAGACCAGGCTTCGCGAGGTCTATAACCAGCTTGACCGCACTACAGACTAGGCTTCGCAAGGTCTATAGTCAGCTTGACCGCGCTACAGTATAGGCTTCACGAGGTCTATAGCTAGGTTGACCGCGCTATAAGCCTGGCTATCTGAGGTCTATAACCTGGTAATTAAAATTCGTGGGTTAAAAGTCTCCAACCTGGATTTGGACTCAAGTACTTTAACCCTATCCTATAAATACTCCCTAAACATGTCTAAGAGAGAGGAGGACATTTTTTTAGAGCAGATTCAACCAAAATGGTGGCGTTTTTGGAGAGGGGATTCGACCCAAGGAGGAAAGAACACGCTAGAAGCAAGGCGGAGAATTCTTCTACGAGTTTTTCACTTTCTTCTTCCTATTTCCATTATTGGTTATGAATTCTAATATTGTAGTTTTGCATACTATTATGAATAACTAATTTTTTATCTAGGGTTTTGATGAAACCTTTTGTAGCATAAATTCTTGTGATGTTTTTACATAATTGAGCCGTTGAATTTCTCTACTTGTTCAACTACGTGTTTATTGTTGTTGATTGAATGTCCATCAATTGGTTGTGCCTATTTAGTATGTATTGCTTGGAAAAGGGTACATAATTAGGTAGTTGTTGAACAACATCATTCCTAATGTATGTGAGGAATTAATACAAAGGGTTTAAAGGTGGGATTAGGAATAACGAAACATTGGTGCGATCTTAGTGAGCGGTGAATTAGTGCCAGCTAACGTAGTTTGGAAGAATATGTCTAGTAAATTATGGTAGTTAATCAGAGGAGAATTACGACACCCGAAGTACTCACAATCGGTAGAGACTACTTAAGAAAAATTATAGAAAACATAGCGGGAATGATTCCGACAATTAGAAAAATCACAACTCTAGACCTCCTTAGGCTTGTCTCTAATTTCATCCTTGTTAGTTGATAATTTTACTGCTTTATAATATTTGTTAGTTAATTAGTAGAAATAAAATCAAATCTTTGCAACTGGAAAATTATTTGAACTTGTGTTTCTTTGCGATATTGAACAACTGTAGCTAAGCCTTAGTTCTCTGTGGGATTCGACTCCGTACATTTAGACCGGATTATATTTACAACCACCGCTTATCCTTTTTAAGACTAGAGTTGGGCGTGATCAAATTTTGGCGTCGGTGATGTTAGGCCAAAAAGCTATATTTTTAGTACATTATTCGCCTTACATGTTGTTAGTTTAGTGGTTAATTGTGCGACGTTTGAGCTAAATTATGTTGTTTTATATGTAGGAGCATCGGAATACAAAGACAAGTGAAGATTGCACAACAAGAGGACGAAAATGCAAGACAAGAGCACAAAAAATGTCAAGTACCCAAATCGTGCTTCAGACAAGGCTTCGCGAGGTCTATAGCCAGCTTGACCGCGCTACAGACCAGGCTTCATGAGGTCTATATCCAGCTTGACCGCACTACAGACCAGTCTTCGTGAAGTCTATAGCCAGGTTGACTGCACTATAAGCCTGGCTTCGCGAGGTCTATAGCCCGGTAATTAAAAGTCGTGGGTTAAAAGTCTCCAACCTGAATTTGGACTCAAGGACTTCAACCCTATCCTATAAATACTCCCTAAACATGTCTAAGAGAGAGGAGGACATTTTTTTAGAGCAGATTCAACCAAAAGGGTGACGTTTTTGGAGAGGGAATTCGACTCAAGGAGGCAAGAACATGCTAGGATCAAGGCAGAGAACTCTTCTACGAGTTTTTCACTTCCTTCTTCCTATTTTTATTATTGGTTATGAATTCTAGTATTATAGTTTTGCATACTATTATGAATTGCTAATTTGTTATCTAGGGTTTTGATGGAACATTTTGTAGGATACATTCTTGTGATGTTTTTATATAATTGAGCCGTTGAATTTCTCTACTTGTTCAGCTACATGTTTATTGTTGTTGATTGAATGGCCATCAATTGACTGTGCCTATTTAGTATATATTGCTTGGAAAAGGGTACATATGTAGGTAGTTGTGGAACAACATCACTCCTAACGTATGTGAGGAATCAATACGGAGGGTTTAAAAGTGGGATTAGGAATAACGAAACCTTGGTGCGATCTTATTGAGTGGTGAATTAGTGCCAGCTAGCGTAGTTCGGAAGAATATGTCTAGTAAATTGTGGTAGTTGCTCGGGAGAGAATTACGACACCCAAAATACTCACGATCGGTAAAGACTACTTAGATAAAATTATAGAAAACGTAGCGAGAAGGATTCCGACAATTGGGGAAATCACAACTCTAGACCTCCTTAGGCTTGTCTCCAATTTCATCCTTGTAAGTTGATAATTTTATTGCTTTATAATATTTGTTAGTTAATTAGTAGAAATAAAAATAAAATCTTTATAACTAGGAAATTATTTGAACTTGTGTTTCTTTGCGATATTGAACAACCGTAGCTAAGTCTTAGTTCTCTGTGGGATTCGACTCCGGACGTTTAGATCAGATTATATTTGCAACGACCGCTTATCCTTTTTAGGACTAGAGTTGGGCGTGATCAAATAATTATGGTATATTGCATATTTAATTATATAAGTCGTATATAATACATACATACTTAGAAATAATCTCGAGATATTTACAAAATAATATTGGTATAAATATTATATATTCAGAAGGCCGCAAAAATATTGATATAAAAATTTTGGAGTGTATTATATGTTATAATTTAGTTTGTGGTATATTTATCGTATAAATATTACTATATGTTTGGAGTATGTTATATAGCTGTATGAATATCACTTTGTATAATATAGTACTATTATATACAACATATATAAATGACATAATGTACATATATAAATAGGTATGTTCCTTATAGAGATAGATATATACGTATAATATATCTAACATAAACCATCAAAATCCTATAGAATAATGGAACGCATGAAACACCATAGGATGCATTTAATGTTGGATATTGCTAGATCAAGGAAGTGTGTCAAAAGTTCTTTAAGATGGTAGAGAATGTTCCATGATTTGTGCATCTTCTCTGGTCATTAATTATTTGCTTAATCTTTACAATATACTATTAGTGTAAAAAAAATCTTTCATTTATGTAATAAATAAAGAATATAATTATTTTCTTAAATAATTTTTAAAAAGTGCTCACCCACATAAAACAAAAGCCCAATAACCAACTATAAATAGTAAAAATAGTACGGGCTAGCTAGTTTTCGGACTGATCATTCAAAAATAGCCAGCATTTGCAAAGTCATTAAAAAATAGCTACTATTTTGCTGCAAGACGGAAAGTTCCAGCATAATATACTGGATATCGGTGTACCTGTGTATGAACTTCCAGCATATTATGCTTGACTGGTATATTATACTAAAACTCCAGTATATTATGCTGGAACCGGTATATTATACTGGAACTCCAGTATATTATGTTGGAGTTCCAGTATACTTATGTTGGAACTACGGTATAATATGTTGGAGTTCCAGTATACTTAGGCTGGAATTCCAGTATATTATGCTGGAGTATTTTCCGAATTTTGAATAGTGTTTTCGTTCAAATTTATCTTTACATGAAAACTGGCTAAATTTCGATTACTTTTGAAACTGTGGCTATTTTTGAATGACCACTTGTAAATCTAACTATTTTTTATTTTCTTCCCTGTAAATAGCATCAGTTAGACCTGATCAAAAAGCCAGGCCAGGCACGGTTGAGGTTGGGTTTGGCTAAGCCTTAGCCTACCAATTTGGGCCCATAACTCTATTACTGCGTCAATTTTACAAATGGAAATTGATACTATATAGCCACTAAAAATTTTATTAGCTCATGTTTTTCCCATGGACCCGAAATAGTTTTTAAGCTCAATTTATTGACAAGTTGTAGCCACTATTTCCAATGCACTTCTCCCCTCTTTCAGCCACCTACTTCTCATCTCTTTCTCTCTCTCTTTCCTCATCTTCTCCCTTCTTCAATCTACCGATGACTTTCATCTTTCCCTTTTTACTCATCTTTTCTGTTCTTCACTCCATCCTTTTTTTTCTTTTTTCTTTTCTTCTCCTTTAACAACAACAACACATCATTTTTTAATTTTCTCTTTTTCTTTGAGATCTCCTCCTCATTTACTTAGATGCAAAAATATCTATCTTTTTAAAGTAATTTTCGGCAAAAGTCTGGCAGTGGTTGCCGCTTTTTGTCCACTTTCAGATATAGTATTACATGATATTTTTCCGATAAAATTTGCAAGAAGATAAGAAATGGAGAAAATAAAGTAGCCACTATTAGAGAAAAGCTTTTTTCCGGCCAAGTTTGATGTCCTCTGTTACAGTCAATGCTCCTTTATTTATACGCTATGTAATCAATATATAATAATTGTATAATATGGTGTATAATTAGTATGTATACATTATACACTAACAATACATTTATTATACATTTACTATACATGTATTATACAAAACTGGACGTGAAAGATTATATTGGCTACGGTGAGTGTTAATATTGTATATAATGCGTATATTATGTATGCACATTTATATGAAAGGTATATTTATACTGATATAATGCATATACATTTTTTATACAAAATCAGTGTTTATATAATTTTATATATATTTTGTATATAAAGTGTATAAATAGTATATAATGTATATATGAAGTGCGCGTAGAATTTATAATTGGTATATAAAGTGAATAATTAATATATGTTCCGTATATAAAGTGTATAATTTCTCTCTCACAAATACTCTCAATCTTTCTTTCATTTTCTCTTTTAGATCTTATTTCTCTAAGTTCAATTTGTCTGTTTATACTGCCTTTTTTTTTTCTTTTCGCTTTTTTTTATTCTCTCTTTTAGTCCTTAATTCTTTAGGGTTTGTGGTAGAATTGGGTTGGATGAGGCTAGTCCCGTGGTGGGTGAGTCCGTTTTTTGATGATTTATCTTTTTTGGCATGTGAGTAGAATACGATGGCGGTTGTGTAGTGGTAGCAGGATCGGTGGTGGAATTTTGGGGTGGATGAGAGTGATCCGGGGGTGGGTGAGTTTTATTTTTTATAATCTATTTTTAGGGGTATCAGATAGGCAGAGCTATGGCAGCAGTGTGTGGAGGTGGTAGCAGTGCAGTGGTGGTTGCGGCGGCGGCGGAGGCGGTGCAATAGCAACCGGCAATGGTGGAGCTTTTGGGTATGGATGTCCGACAAAATGGTGGAAAAGGAAAGATAGATGCGATGGGGTTGGCGGAATTTGGGCTGGCCATTCTAATATATTTTAGGCTACCAAATGTATATGAAATCTTGTAGCTATCAGATGATATAAGTTTGCAGCGAGTGACCACAAATAAATTTTCCTAAGTCATTTAACACGACATCTAAATTGTACTAATAAGTAGTTTAAGACGACACTGATGAGAATTATCCACCCTAGTGGAAATACAAAAATCAATATAAAAACAATAACACTTTCTATACAGGCTTATAATATGAAGGGATTTGACATATAGCATGGAGGAAAACACATTTAGTTGGCCGGTACATACAAATTGAAATTACAGTTACTTTACATTATCTGTTCTGATTCATTATTGCCCGCTATATATATAGTTGCTGGTTTCATCCACGATCGGAATGTTTGAATCAGAGATCAATGTCATCTTTATCGATTATCATAACCTTAAAAATGGAAAAGGTCATATTGCACATTATATAAATACTCTGCTTTATGCGTTATATACACACGTATGTGATGAGAATTACTTCATGATACTTCAAAATATCTTGCATGTTTTCAATACCTATTGTAATTTTGCTATATGGTCCTGCATGTATTTGTCCGGCACAATATATTGGCTTATATTCATATTGCTCTTAAAATCATCATAGTTACGACAACATGGAACAATATTTTAAAACTTTTTCAGCAAAAATATATATCCCAATAAATTGGCGTTTAACATGATCGCCAAACTTCCCCATGTATCAGCTGATTCGTCCATTGATTGATTGCATGTATCGCCATCTTCCTCTTCAATCTCCTACTGCAACAAATAATTGAAATTAGTTGACAAAAGAAAAAAGTATATTAAAACATGAGGGTGTAAACCTAAGATGTGGCTTGCCTTTTACTTCCTCTAAAAATCTTTTTCTTCGTATAAATTGTCATATATGTTGTCAAATAAAAAACTAAAAACATACGAATAAAGAAGAAATAGACAAAAGAAGTGAAGAAAAAGAAAAAAATCAATTAAATGCATCGTGTTCATTACGGCCTTTAGCTTTTTCTTTTTTCCGTTGCTTGATTTCATTTCTTTCTGTCTCTATCTTCAATCCCAGCAACCGAAAAAACCCTACTCATAACTTCTATGTTTTTATAAGCAACAAATCTCATAAATTTAATATCTTACTTATAATAATATTCATATTCATTTATAGAGTAAAATTAGAAAGGTAATACAACAGTTATTTTTCTTGTATTATTTCAAGACTTTAATACTACTAATTATTATATGATGAACATAGAGATATTGTTGAGAGAAGTGGAACTATTAAACTACAGTTTAGTATAGGTGGTTAAGTGTAGAGTTAGTTAACCTTATTAGTTAGACTGTTAGAGAGGTAGTTAGGAGGTTAGTAACTAATTTGTTTTAGTATAAATATACCGTAGATACTAAAATATACATAGAAGTTCATTTCCTTTCATTTTTCAATAGATAGTAATTCTGCTTCTCTGAGTTCTCTCTTAGATTCTTCTCCAAGTCGAGCTTCCAGCTAAGAGCTTCCATAACCATGGAAGCTAACATAGTATTCGAGCTCGCGATGGCGATCTCAATCTAATTCCTTGCTCAATTATGTGTATGTGTGTTACTGCGATTCAGTCAAGCTATACTGAATTGACTGAAAGTGACAACACCTCTGAGCTAGGGTTTGCAATTCAGTTAACTAGAAAGCTTCATTAATGGCGATTGGAGACGAAACAAGCGAGAGTACATCGAGACATGTGAATACACCAGTAGCACCTATTGTCTTCCCCACAATTGACCATAATCATCCTCTCTTCCTTCAACCAACTCATACACCAGGTAGCTCACTCATTTCTCTTCAGCTAACTAGCTCAGATAACTATGTTTTGTGGAGTAGATCTATGAGCATATGTTTATTAGATAAAAGCAAACTAGGTTTTGCAGATGGTCGATACCCAAAATCTAAGTTTGAACCTGAATTTCACGAGCAATGAGAGAAGATAAATGTTGTGGTGGTCTCATTGACTATGAATGTTGTGCACCCAGGGCTATTGAGTACCGTCGTTTATGCTTCTAATGCTCATAAGGTGTGGGAAGACCTGAAGGAGAGGTTCGATAAGGTGAATGGCTCTAGGGTTCTATACCTGCATAGAGAGATTCACACTCTAACACAAGGAACAATGAATGTAGAGATTACTTCGCTAAACTGAGGGACTTATGGGATGCCCTGGTTGTATCACAGATTACTCCAGTTCCTTATGGGACTGAATGATACTTATTCTCATGCTCGAAGTCAAATAATGATGATGCCACCAGTGCCTAGTATTAACAAGGCCTACTCTCTACTTATAGGTGTGGAAGGCAAAAGGAATCTGATCAATTTCTCTCAAATGGTGCAAGTAGCGGAAGTTGCTGATAGCACTGCTCTGTATAGCAACAAAAATCCAACTGCTTGTAAAGGACAATTTAGAGCTCAGAAGAAGACAGTGGTGTGTGAGTTGTGTAACTACAAAGGCCACACCAAGGAAAACTATTTCAAGCTAATAGGATACCCTCAAGACTTCAAGTCTAACTTGAAGACGAAGAAGAAAGGGGGCAACTCTGGTGCATATGCCAATCATGTCAATACTACTCCTAGTTACAATTCTGTTGTGCAAAACACTCAAATGCCAATTGGAGGTTTACAAGGTAGAGGAGAAGGAATACTAGGTGGGCTTCAGCAAATGCAAGTGCCTCATTCAACTGGATTTCAGCACATGCCTCAGCAAATGCAAATGCCTTCACCAATTCGATTTCATCACATGCCTCAGCAACATCCACCAACTCCAACTCCTTTCTTCACTCAGGAGCAATATCAACAGATAGTTCAACTGCTTAACAAGGGAGCTGATGAAGGTCCTTTTGCCAGAGTTGCAACTTCAGGTAAACTGATAGCTATGTTATCCAATCATGTTAATAACAATTGGATAATAGATTCCGTAGAATCAAATCATATGACATCCACACTAGAGATGTTAAATTCCTGTCAGTCAGGTTCATTTCACAAGGTTAATAAGGTTCGCCTACCTACAGGAAATGTTGCCTCTATTTTACATATAGGAAAAGCATGTATGTTTAACTATCAGGATATCAGTAATGTGCTATACATACCAGAGTTTAAGTACAACCTGCTATTTGTGTCTAAACTTACCAAGGAGTTGCAATGTCTTGTAGCATTCTTTCCTGACTTCTGTATATTCTAGGATATTTACAGTGGTCAGGTGAAGGAGATTGGTAAGGAGGATCAGGGATTGTATCTACTGCAAGGCAAGTCATTACTAAGTGGTAGCATACAATATGATTCAGCTCAACTAAGGAATAAAACTCAACAAGTATCTGAGGTGAAGTCTGTAAATAAGATTACTAAGTCTTAAAATAAGTTTGCTTGTATGGCGAATGAATGTTCTGACTCTAGTGTAATCTGGCATAGAAGGCTAGGTCATGCACCTATAGATGTAATCAAGAAGTATATATCACTGAGTAACCTGAAAGACACCAATCACACTCACTACATTGTATGTCCTTTAGCCAAGCAAACAAAGTTACCTTACAAACTGAGTACTACTACTTCTAATGCTGCTTTTGAACTGCTACATTGTGATGTATGGGGGCCCTATAGGGTACCAAGATATGACAGTAAATGATTCTTTGTTACTATTGTGGATGACTACTCTAGGTTCACCTGGATTTTCTTGCTTGTATCTAAGTCAGATACTGTGGTTGTTCTGAAAGATTTCCAAACAAAAGTAAAAAATGTGTTCTTTGTATCAGTTAGACTGTTAAAACTGATAATGACAGTGAATTCTTTAATCATGAAGTACACAATCTCATGTCATCTATGGGTATTATTCATCAAAGTACATGCACTTACACTCCTCAGCAAAATGGAGTTATTAAGAGGAGACACAGGACAATTCTAGAGATGGCCAGAGCTCTGAGATTTGAGGTTGCTCTCCTCTTGAAATTCTGGAGAGTATTTTGGATCTTCATGCTGGTAAAACACCCATTGGTTGCAAGTGGATCTTCAAGATAAAGTTTAAGGCTTCAGGAGAAGTTGAGAGGTATAAGGCTAGGCTGGTAGCCAAAGGCTACAGCCAGAAGGAGGGACTTGATTATACTGAAACATTCTCTCCTGTAGCAAAAATGGTAACTGTTAGTACAGTCATTGCCTTAGTAGCAGCTAAATAGTGGGTTATTTACCAGATGGATGTGCACAATTCCCTCCTCAATGGTGATCTACTAGAAGAAGTGTACATGCAGATTCCTGATGGGTTTGCTAGGTAGGGGGAGTCTCACAAGGTCTGCAAATAACATAAGGCCCTGTATGGGCTCAAACAGGCCCCAAGGCAATGGAACAAGAAACTAACTAAGGCATTACTGCACATGGGAATTTAGCAAATTCACTTTGACTACTCTCTATTTACCAAACACAAGGGCAGTGACATAGTTGCGGTTTTGGTCTATGTGGATGATGTACTCATCACATGCAACAATGTGATGTTACTTAATCAGACAAAAGCAGACATGCAGAGAAACTTTAAGATGAAAGATCTAGGTGATCTGAAGTTCTTTCTGGGCATTGAATTTGCCAGATCAAAAGAAGGTATAGTCATGTCTCAAAGAAAATATGCCTTGGAACTCATCTCTTAGTCAGAGATAGGGGAACTAAGCCTACAGGTACACCTCTTGAGTTGAACCAGAAGTTAACTTCTGAGAAGTATGACAAGGATGTAACAGGTGTAGAAAGTTCAGAAGCAACAGATGCAGCACTCAAGGATCCAGGCATCTATCAAAGACTTGTAGGGAGGTTACTTTACTTGACTATGACCAGACCAGACTTAGACTTTGTGGTTCAAGTCTTAAGTCAATACATGCACAACCTTAAAGTGTCTCATATGGAAGCAACCTTAAGAGTTGTAAGGTACATAAAACGGGCTCCTAGGCTAGGACTCTTTGTGCCAATGCAAAATACTAATCAGATATTTGCATACTGTGACTTTGACTGGGGTTCTTGCTTATAGACTAGAAGGCCAGTCATAGGTTATTTAGTAAAGTTTGGTGATGCATTGATCTCATGAAAGTAAAAGAAACATGAGACTGTGTCCAGAAGCTTTGCAGAAGCTGAGTTCAGAAGTTTGGCACCATGTACTGCTGAGATAGTTTGACTAATTGGTCTGTTCAAGGAGCTTGGAATTCAGCTAAACTCACATGTGAAGCTCATGTGTGATAGTGAAGCTGCAATTCAAATTGTAGCCAATCCCATCTTCCATGAAAGAACCAAACACATTGATATAGACTATCATTTTATTCTAGAAAGAATATTGCAAGGCATAATGAAAACTCAGCATGTGTCCACCAAGGAACAACTAGCAGACTTGCTTACAAAGAGCTTGGGAAAGACTCAGCATGACTATCTACTCGATAAGCTTGGAGTGAAGAACTTCTTCAAGCCTTCAGCTTGAGGAGGAGTGTTGAGAGAAATGGAACTACAGTTAGTAGAGGTGGTTAAGTGTAGAGTTAGTTAACCTTATTAGTTAGACAGTTAGAAAGGTAGTTAGGAGGTTAGTAACTAACTTGTATTAGTATAAATATATTGTAGATACTAAAATGTACATAGAAGTTCATTTCCTTTCATTTTTCAATAGAACAGTAATTATGTTTCTCTGTGTTCTCTCTTAGCTTCTTCTCCAAGTTGAGCTTCCAGTTAAGAGCTTCCATAACCATGGAAGCTAACATATATTAGATCAGTGGATGGCCGAACCCTCTCTTTTAATGGCTCCATTTTAGAGATTATTCTTGCAAAAGTTATGGACGTGGAACATGGACTTCGAAGGGTTCTATACGGCATCTCTGCAATGTGAGCTTATTGAACTGCTTTTCCTGTTTACCCTATATTGCTAATAACAGTTTTATTTTTAATGGCCTTTCTTTCCCGTATGAACTAATAATAGTACCTCCATTAATTTCACTTTTCTCTACGTATAAGGTCATTAATCCAAAACAAACATAATATTAATTCCAACAGATACTTTTAAACTACACCGTAACATACAAACATACAATTTCATCTACCACCTTTGAACTAAGAATTCATATAGAAGTGCACTTGTACAAACCAGCTAATAATCAACCCATCTCTTAGCCCTAAGATTCGAAAATGTATCTTCTCACGCAATCTGTTAAGAATTGTTGCTGCTATAATAGTTTTATAAAATAATAAGTCACATGCGGTTATTAATATTTTGGTTTGAGGTTTAATAAATTGGTTATAATACACATGCATATAAAATTAAAAAATTACAAGACACAAATATTCAATAATTTCCCATGGTTAATTACGCAAGTAAAGCAATAATTGTAATTAATCAGACATCAAACCTAATGCTTCATTCACGAAATTGAAAATAATTAAGGGACGAGCTTGTTATGTAAACTAGTGGATAAAATAAAGGGATCTTTACACAAATAGATGGACATACTCATTGTTTACCTTTTCTAGTTGTGTACATTGATTATACACAATTATACACATATAATAGATAAATTATGATGTGATGATCCGATAGGTCATTTATAGTTTTACCCTTTATTTCTATGTTACGAGACCTCGAATAGCTCTGTTTAGCCTTTCTCGATTTGTGTGTGCAGTCCGTGTCTTTTTTCGGAAAGGTTTTATGAGAAAAAAATATAAAAATGTGAAATCGTACTTTAAAACTCATTTGAGGTGACTACGGTCAACATTTTGTGTAAACGAATCCGGGTCAGTATTTTCAAGTTCATGGTGGGTCCGTATCGTGATTTGGGACTTGGGAGTATGCCCGAAATCGAATTCAAAAGTTTCTAACTTGATTTAATGCAATTAGTTGGAAACTAGTAATTTAAAAGTTTAAAGAATTCATATGTTTGACCGTATATTGACTTTGTTGCTATCGGGTTCAGATTTTAATTGCGGAACTTGTTATAGATTTATTTCAGTATTTATGACTTGTCTGAAAAATTTGGTACAAAACGGAGTTGATTTGACGTGATTCGGGCGTCCAATTATAAAATTTCACGTTCTTGGGTTTCTTTGAAAATTTCAATTGTTTTGGTGTACGATTCATGGTTCTAAGTGTTATTTTGATATTTTAATCGCGCGAGCAAGTTCGTATGATGTTATTACACTTGAGTGCATGTTGGGTGTGGAGCCCGAGTGTCACGACCCAAAATCCCCTATATGCCGTGATGGCACCTAACGTCGCCGTCAAGCAAGTCAATGATGAATTTTTAACTTAATTACTCAATTTAATATTTTTGAAATCATAATTTCCATTAAATAAATAAAGTAAGAATGTGGTACTCGGTCAAAGCCGTGATCCTCTTTACCAATTTTCGTATAAAGTATAAATTACATGATAAAATGATAATAATTACGTGACTACAATAATGAACATCCACTAGGAACCCTCAAAACCCGGTGTCACAAGTGCATGAGCATCTACTAAGAAATATAATAAAATACAATATTTGTCTGGAATACAAGTTAGACAGGAGAATGTAAGTAACTCTGATGGAGACTCTGTATGCTGCGGATCGTAACATGGATCACCATAAAGTTCCCGCAATAGATGCGCCTTTATGTCCAAAAGACTAGTTTGTAACAGATGCGCCTACGCGCCAAGATGATCACCAAATGAACCTATCAAATCTTGCACATTTAGTGCAGAAGTACAACATGAGTACGTAAATCAACGCATACCCAGTAAGTATCTAGCCTAACCCCGGAGAAATAGTGACGAGGGGTCGACATCGACACTTATTAGTGGTCCCATATATCAAGTGCAATAGAAAGTAAATAAGTATGAGGCATGGTAAAAGTAAATAAACAGTGTAAACAGATATAGGTATGCAGTACGATCCTTCTCTGAACAGTAAATACAAGCCTTCAATTATCGGTCACCTCCTCAACCGGAGTATTTATGTAAAATGGTCCCCACCAGATTGATCGTCACAACTCAATTCAGGAAAGCTCACGGATACGATGGCTTCTTGTCAAATATTACGCACGATGTCGTCGAGGAAAACGATCCGATCCCATAAGAGTATTTATAGAAATGTCGAGGTAAACGGCCCGATCCCATAATAATGTGTGCACTACCGAGGGTTGAACGTCACGAACCATAGATGCATCTATTATATTGTCGTGGTGAACATCTCGCTCCCATGAGAATATGATACTACTGAGGTGAACCGCCCAATCCCATTAGAATATGAAGTTTTAAAGGGTCCTTGACCCCACTCACGAAGATACGTGCGAGTTATGAAATGTAAAGAAGCTTTTCAATGAAAACGCAAAATACGAGAGAATTTCATAAGGGAAACACAATTATTCTGTGGCAAATCAAGTAGCTCATCAAATCTCTACAATAGTGAGTCTACCACTCTATACAAGTCTAGTCTCAAGTCGTAACGCGAAATAAGGAATTACACGAGCAAAGATAAATTAAATAGTACAATTATAGTATGGCATGAACCTAAGTCTACCCGAACATAATCAGAAGTTCTAGCATATGCACGGACACTCGTCACCTCATACGTGTGTAGCTCCCACAACATGTAGCACATAAGAATATAACACCTACGGGGTAAATTCTCCCTCACAAGGTTAGACAGGAGACTTACCTCGCTCCGAAGATCCATAACTGGCTCCAACGCCACTCTAACACCTCAAACCGATGCCCGTCACTCCAAAACTAGTCAAATAATATGCAAACCAATACAAATATACTCTAATACTCATAATAAATCAATTTATAACAATTTCCAACTCCGCTCAAAAAGTCAATAAAGTCAACCCTCGAGCCCACGAGCCTGGATTTCGAAACTTTCTGAAGATAAACTTTACCCATAACATTACGAGCTCAAATATATGATTTATTCCCAATACCATGTCCAATTTCGTGGCTATAATTCAAAAATACTAATTTCTAGGTTTCTTTCTAAATTCCATAATTTTCATATATTTTCATGTATAAATCCGTATATAATTCATGTATTTAACTCACAATAGGTGGGAATAGCTTACCTCACAATAGTTGACAAAAACCACCTCTTCAACAACCCCAAACGTTGCCCAACCAAGTGAAAAATGAGTGAAATGTGCAAAAAACCCGACTTAAAACCATTCTGCAGGCATGTCCTTCATCGCGAAGTCTAAATCGACAGCCTCTGAAATGTACCCTACGCGTTCACGACCAAATGACCGCGTTCGCGAAGCCTTTAGATCCCACTGCCTCGCGTTCGCAGGCCACGAGCCGCGTTCGTGAAGGCTTAACGCCTGACAGGCCCCAACTCCCCTTCTTCTTCGCGATCGCGACTTCGAAGTCGCGTTCGCGTAGGCTACCCCAGCCTCTGCTTCGCGTTCGCGTCTCCTTCATCGCGTTCACGGTGGAAAAATCTCAGCAGCCCTAAAATCATTCTTTGTGAATGCGTGAATCCCTTCGCGTTCACGAAGAATAAAACCAGATACCAGCAACAACAAATCATCCAAACTTCGTCTGAAACCACCCTGAATCACACCCGAGGCCCCCGGGACCTCGTCTAATAACACCAACAAGTCCCAATACCATATACAAACTTATCCAAAGGCTCGAAATGCCACAAATAGCATCAAAATCATGAATCAACAATCAAAAATCTTTCTTTCAACTTTCAACTTTCAAATTTTGACGAACGCGTCTGAATCATATCAAAACATTCCAGAATAATACCAAACTTTACGTATGAGTTACAAATCACAATACAAACCTATTCCAAGGCTCGAAAATTCAAGCGGGCATCGATAACACACAAAATTCACTTCAAATAAAACTTTAGAAATTCTTAAACTTTCAAAATGCCAAGTTTTCATAATAAGCGTCGAAATATTCCCGGACCACCCGATACTCAACTCGAACATATGCCCAAGCCCGAAATCATCATACAAACCTACTGGAACCTTCAAATCCTGATTCCGAGGTCGTTTACTCAAAAGTTAAACCTTAGTTAACTCTTCCAACTCAAAGCTTCTGAATTGAGAATTTTCCATCTGAATCAACTTCGCACTTCCCAAAATTTATCTCCGACCACGCGTACAAGTCCTAAAACATGAAGTGAAGCTACTCACGGCCTCAAACTGCCGAACGACGCACTAGAGCTCAGAACGACCGGTTGGGTCGTTACATTCTCCCCCACTTAAACCTATGTTCGTCCTCGAACGTGTCCAAAGTTGTTCTCAAAGTCATCAAAAATTACTGTTTAACACCTCGTGCAGAGTTGTCCAAAATTACTGTTTAACACCTCGTGCACCTACTTGTGCCACCACAATCTATGTGAGTACATTAGCTTGAGCCAGACTAAAGATTCTCCTTATAACCTTAGCTAACAAGTCGTAGAACCAAATTCTAACATCCGGAATTCTCCACGAGACCCGATTCTAACATACGAATACCGTATCAATCTTCACACGCTGAACCAACACATGATCAAGCACCCACGCTGATACCACACAATGCACCGCAAAACTCATTTGCCCATGATAACCTCCTACGAGCACAACAGATTCAAATTCACTAACCCACTACCCGCAATACGCCTCATAACACATGTAAGTCGTGTTCCAAGTCTCGCAATACTACGACGAAAGAGATGTGTAGAAACTCATAACCACCTACCAAATTAATAAATCATGGAGTCTCTCCTCCTGACAAGAACCATTACCTCATTTTGAACTGAATAATAATATTTTATCTTTAATATACCCTACATAACTCCGATCGCACTGATTTCATGTCCAAAAATCTCGTCTCAAATGCTCGGGCAATAAGCCACCTCAAACACCGTCTAAATCCTATGTGACGCCATCAATGCGCCAACAAGCTACAACCCGAATATGACTCATAAGGAAGAACAAACTCTGGAAAAAGAACTACACACCCCGCATAACGAATAAAATGGCCGAAAAGATACTATGAACCTTTCTTAGAGAATGAGAAACAAATACACAAAAATAAGTATAGGGAACCGTACTCAACATCTCACTGTTGCGACGTGCAACCCGATCCACACATAATACTGTTGCGGCATGCAACCCAATCCAAACAACATACCTGTGGTGGCGTGCCACCCGATCCACTCATAACAATCAATAAGGAAATACTCATCGAGCCATAATGCTCATACCTATGAAATGTTCGAATATCGACCACAAGTATGCCAAGTGCATAATACAACCTTGGGGAGACAGATAGCACCATACGCAACAAAATCCCAAGCACGACTAAGGTGCATACCAAATGACTAGAGCGCCTTTCAGGCATAAATTCTCACATTAGCGATAGTACCAGAATCTCCATACTTGGTTTCAATCCTTAACAATTAAGTGACTAACATGTAGCACTTATATAAATCTCCCTATGGGATACGCTCCCACGACCTTCCGCACCAGGTAGCCATGTCTGCACATCCATACCACTAATCGTACTAATTCTGTAAAGCAAATCAAGAATATGCAAATCAATACACAAAGCCTCTTACACAGGACACCGTTCTCAGGTGACACTAAAGAAAATGCCAGCTTACTCTAAACATATGAATTCTTCCCTGCTCATCCGTGCTCGTCACATTCTTATCAACACTGAGCCGCAACCTTGATCCTCAACTTCCAATTCCCATGTCGCTCACTGCACCTATCATGCCGCAATGTGAGAGTACAAGAATTCATCATAACCCATGTACTACTAGTAGAAGCACTTCATTGGCTAGAACCCTTTTGCTTAACTCATTTCAGAAGAACCATTGCAACATGCAGCTGGATTCCCATAATCGCAGAAAATACAAACCTCAAGTTGTGGTCTAAACCGCCAAAATTCTTCCGGGATCCATTTACACATAACAAGGCCATTTGAATCAAATACCTCCCAAATCAATCAAATTATGGTTGTTGTCAAGCCTGCACATACAACCACCAACCACCTGTATAACTTAACGCGCCAAAGGAACTGAGCATTGCCACAATCATGCTGATTCAAACCATTACCAACCGACCCAACTTCTTTCAATTTACTCTTGACTTGCCATAGAAATTATAATAGCTCTATTCAACACATAATGACACCCAACAACACTCATCCTGAGTGACCCAATTCACGAGACCACATCGTCTCAATACCCATGAACCATCTCATACCCTCCTTATGCACACAAATAGCATCTCCAACTGGTACACCCATTCCGAAAGACCCCTACGAATCTGAAGTTGTTTTCTTCCATCTCTCTAACATTGCACCGCAAACCCCCAGTGATAATATAGAAACACTCCAAGTCCCTTTCACAATTCACTTGCATAAACTCGATCCTTAACCACATAATGGACCCAATCGTAGACGATGGGCTCCACCACTTAGCTTTAAGCTACAATCACATAAATATAAAACCCACAAAGATTCCTCCTTCTCAATTACCATGATCTTGCACTGTTAACCCGCCACATTTCTCGTAATCTCTTGTTAAACCTTTCATGAACATTCCGAAATATCAGCAACAATTGCATATTTGACCTTCTATCGGGTAGTAAGTAGAATGCCTCGTAGAAACTTTATCAAAATTACACAACCGCTAACTTGCTCATAAGAGATAGTCCACTTGTGGAATTCCATACCGACATCTTCCAATAATGCTACATTGGGTACAACTACCACGAAATTAGTAAACCCTCCTGAGCGCATGCTCGCCCACCAGCTGTAAAAGTCTGTTCATCCCCCATTGACATCAATTGAAAGTCTGACAATACATTTCCAACCTCGAAGTCATGTCGTATCTCATAACGATAATCAAGCTTTTACACCCCCTTCATTCCAGGCAAACTCATTTCCGTCATATTCAACCTTTCTCAGCACAATAGCCAACATCCTAAATAAATTCCGTGGATCTAGTCAATGTCCACCACGATCCCCCGAATCGCTCTAAACCTTCTCAAGGCATGTGGCTATCCTACCACAAAATCCATATGCTAATCTGACACTCCCACTTCGGTTAAACCATCTCCTTTAAGCAACTTCTCGATCTCTGCTTTTCAGACTTGACCTGCTAGCAATTCAACTGCCCTGAAACATCTCCCACCACGCCATTCCTCATCCTTTGCTACCCAAATATTGCCTCAAATCACAATCCATCTCTGTAGCACTCGAACTAATAAATTACTACTAACTCTAAGCCTCCTCGAAGATCATATTTCTCGAGCCATCAGCATTAGAAACACATATTCGATTCTAAAATCGCTACACACCGCCATCTCTGACAATCGCTTCTTAGACACTATTTCACTATATCCTGCCCCGAAAGCAAATCAAAGAAGACCATGATACCGGCGAACCTTAATGCATTCAAACAAGGATGACGGCACTACACCACAAATGAAAATTCCACCACGCTCGAAAATATCAAGTCTCGTTACTCCATCAACTAAAACCTGAACATCCATAGTCCGATTGCCTTTCCTTCGCTGGAATTATATGCCGAACCTCTAAACCATGAACTAAGAAATCCTCCTTTTGTGTCATTCACTGCCGTGATCCATAAATAAGCACCCCACCATTTACATCAACACTGCGCGATAACCACTCATGAACATCATAACAATCTGTGCATAGCCTCAAAACCATAGGCAACACTAATACAGGGCTGAAATGATAGCACACCCTTCCACAGAACGATGACAATAGATCGCTTGAATACGTAGAGATATAAATCATGCACTACATTTGTAGTACCCTACAACTTTTTGATGCCCCATTGATAACAAGCGCTCAATATCGTATAAGAGTAAGTAGGAAGGATATGAAGGAATAAGCCTCGATACAATCAAATCACACGATGAGGAGTCAAGAAGGGAAGTGCTCCTAACATCTTTGTAGCCTCTCGAAGATAAGTACATATGTCTTCGTACCGATCCGCAAGACTCTATTAGATTTGCTCATGACTCGTGAGATCCAAGTGAACCTAATGCTCTGATACTAAGTTGTCATGACCCAAAATTCCCTATAGGCTGTGATGGCGCCTAACGTCGCCGTAAGGCAAGCCAACGGTGAATTTTCAACTTAATTATTCATTTTAATATTTTTGAAATCATAACTCCCATTAAATAAATAAATTAAAAATATGGTACTTGGTCAAACCCGTGATCCTCTTTACCAATTTCTATATAAAGTATAAATTACAAGATTAAATGATAATAATTACGTGATTACAATAATGAACATCCACTAGGAACCCCCAAAACCCGGTGTCATCAGTGCATGAGCATGTACTAAGAAATATAATAAAACACAACATATGTCTGGAATACAAGTTAGACAGGAAAATGTAAGTAACTCTGATGGAGACTCTGTATACTGCGGATCGTAACATGGAATGCAGCTCACCATAAAATTTCCGCAATAGTTACGCCTTTGTTCCCAAAAGACCACCAGAATCTCTCTCTCTCTCTCTCTCTCTCTCTCTCTATATATATATATATATATATATATATATATATATATATATATATATATATATATATACACACACACACACACACACACACACACACACACACACACACACACACACACACACACACACACAGTAAGTATCCCGTCTAACCCCAGAGAAGTAGTGACAAGGGATCGACATCGACACTTACTAGTGGTCCAATATATCAAGTGCAATAGAAAGTAAACAATTATGAGGCATGGTAAAAGTAAATAAACAGTGTAAACAGATAGAGGTATGCACTACGATCCTTCTCCGAACAGTAAATACAAGCCCTTAGTTACCAGTCACCTCCTCAACCGGAGTATTTATGTAAAATGGTCCCCACCATATAGGTCGTCACAACTCAATTCAGGAAAGCTCACGGATACGATGGCTTCTTGTCAAATATTACACATGATGCCGCCGAGGCGAACGGCCCGATCCCATAAGAGTATTTATAGAAATGCCATGGCGAATGACCCGATCCCATTAGAATATGAAGCTTTAACGGGTCCTTGACCCCACTCGCGAAGATACGTGTGAGTTATGAAATGTAAATAATATTTTCAATGAAAACGCACAACGTGAGGGAAATTAATAAGGGAAGCACATACGTGCGTAGCTCCCACGTGGTTAGATAGGAGACTTACCTAGCTCCAAATTTCCATAACCGGCTCCAGCGCCACTCTAACACATCAAATCGATGCCCGTCGCTCCAAAACTAGTCAAACAATTTGCACACCAATAAAAATATACTCTAATACTCATAATAAATCAATTTATAACAATTCTCAACTCCGCTCAAAAAGTCAATAAAGTCAACCCTCAAGCTCGCGTGCCCGGATTCTGAAAATTTCTGAATATAAACTTTACTCATAACATTACAAACTCAAATATATGATTTATTGCCAATTCCATGTCCAATTTCGTGGTCAAAATCCAAAAATATCAATTTCTAGGTTTTTTTCAAAATCCCACAAATTTCATAAATTTTCATGTATAAATCCATATATAACTCATGTATTTAACTCACAATAGGTAAGTATAGCTTGCCTCACAATGGATGACAAAAATCTCCTCTTCAAGTAACGAGCGCAAAACTCACACTTAAATTATGCTCGCTAATCAAATATAGTATAGTATAATATCGTATCAACAGGGATTGAATTTAAACAGTATTCTCATAGTTTCTAGATTGATTGCTATCCAAGAGGATCAACAATTGATATTTATATGATTACTAACTAAAACTAACTAAGAACCTAAACTATTGACTAGTGACAATCGAAACAAGCAATAAGCAAAGAAGGTTATCAATGGGAGAAGATAGAGTATTGATAGGATAGGTGCAAGGTAATTGTTAGGGATATAACTCTAGATAATTCACTTCTAATGTTCAAGTGATTCTCTCGAATTCACTCAATTATTAGTTCATACGTTCAGCAAAAACTCTTCTCTCGATTAAGTCTTAACCTCACAAGATGAACCAATTTAAGCACGTGAAGATATGCAAGAATGCGTGATGGATTGGTTTTTAGGAAAACCTCTTTCGATTATTCTCCTAACTATGTTTAATCAATGATTCAACTATCCTCTTTTGATTACTTAGAATAATCTATGAACTCAACCAACAATATAATGCAAAGATATTATGCCTCTCTCGATTACATGAACAAGTGACTATAGATGCAACAATTAATTCATCCAAAAATGATTAAATACATAAAACTAGAGTTATAATCCACAAACAATCATCAATATACCAAATCCATCAAACCCTAAATGGAACTACTCCATAGATATAGAGAAAGTCATCACAAATAAAATTAGAGTATAGAAAAACATAAATTCAATCCAAACTCGGGTCTTGAGTGAGGAAGGAATGATTAAATCCTCGTGCTTGTGTTCTTCCAATTCCTCCTAAGCCTCCTTAGGTCCAAAGTATCTCCAAAAATCCAGAAAATAACGGTTTTCTATGTATTTATACCAAGTAGGGTCGGGCACATGCGAAATCACCCTTTCCTAGCCGAAATAGGATTTTCACTCTGTAAAAATTGCACAGGCGCGCCGCGCCGCATGGGGCGTGCCATGCGGGGAATTAGTGGGGAAATCCAGAGAGCTAACAATTTGCAGGCAGTAGGATTTTGCACAGTTGTGGTGCCCCACGCGCCGCGGCAAGGTACTTTTCTTAGAGTACGACTTCAAACTTGATTTTTGACGTCCAGACTTGGTCCTCGATCTCCAAACACGATCCCGGATTAATCCCTTGGGCTTTTACTTAGAATTCAAAGCTCCAAATAGCTCGAATTAACTCCACAACATCTACATAGCTCGGAATCACTCCTACAAGGCATAAAACACACAAATAAGTGCAAATCACTACCATTTAAAGCTCAAACACAAATAAAGTGCAGTGAATTAGAGTGCAATAAGCGACTAAAACACAAGATTATAGCCTACCATCATCAAGAAGGCCAAAACTCGCCCAACCAAGTGAAAAATGAGTGAAATGGACAAAATCCCTAACTTAAAACCATTCTGCCCAGGCCCATCCTTCATCGCGATTGTGGAAGCTCCTTCACGATCGCGAAGGCTAAAACAACAGCCTCCATTATTTACTCTACGTGTTCGCGACCAATTGGCCGCGTTCGCGAAGCCTTTAGATCCCAATGAATCAATTTTGTAGGCAACGAGCCGTATTCGCGAAGGCTTAACGCCTGATAGGCCCCAGCTCCCCTTCTTCTTTGCATTCACTACTTCGAAGTCGCGTTCGCGTAGGCTACCCCAGCCTCTGCTCCGTATTCGCGTCTCCTTCATCGCGTTCGCGATGGGCAAATCCCAGAAGACCCAAAATCCTTCTTCTCGAATGCATGAATCCCTTCGCGTTCGCGAAGAACAAAAACAGACACCAACAACAGCAAATCATCCAAACTTGGTCCGAAACTACCCCGAATCACACCCGAGGCCCCCGAGACCTCGTCCAATCAAACCAACAAGTCCCAATACCTTATACAAACTTATCCAAAAGCTCAAAAAGCCACAAATAGCATAAAAATCATGAATCAACGATCAATAGATCTTTCTTTCAACTTTCAACTTCCAAACTTTGACGAACGCGTCTGAATCATATCAAAACATTCCGGATTGATGACAAACTTTACGTACAAGTTACAAATCATGATATAAACCTATTCCATGGCTCGGACCTCAAGCGGACATCGATAACACCCAAAATTCACTTCAAATGAAATTTTAGAAATTCTTAAACTTTCAAAGTGCCAACTATCCATAATAAGCGTCGAAATGCTCCCGGACCACCCGATACTCAACCCGAATATACGCCCAAGTCCAAAATTATCATACGAAACTATTGGAACCTTCAAATCTTGATTCCGAGGTTGTTTACTCAAAATTCAAACCTTAGTCCAATCTTCTAACTCAAAGCTTCCGAATTGAGAATTTTCCATCCAAATCAACTCCGAACTTCTCGAAATTCAACTCCGACCACGCGTATAAGGTATAAAACAATAAGTGAAGCTACGCACGGCCTCAAAATGTTGAACGACGCACTAGAGATCAAAATAACTGGTCGGGTCGTTACACCAAGGGGCTCGGGTGAGTTTTGGATAGGTTACTGACCATTTTGAACCTAGAGAGAATTGATGGTTTGTCTACTGCTATCATCTAGTGTGTTTTTCTTCGTGATCGCGAAAATACTCTCGTGATTACAAAGAGTAATCTGGTCTAGGGAGGTTTTCTTTCACGGCGAACACAATGGCTGGTACGCGAACGCGAAGCTTTGGGGGGTTGCCCTTCGCGAACGCGGACAGCCTCTCGCGAACGCGTAGGGTTCAAGGATCTGGGAAGGGGGCATCACTGTTACTCTACGCAAACGCAAGCCCTGGTTCACGAACGCAAAGGCCTGAGGGGGAATCTAATTACATAATCGGGCTCGGGGGTGAATGGGTAATTGGGTTTTGGTCCGAATTTCGGATTTTGAACAAGCGAGCCCAGGGTTGACTTTTTGGGAAAAGTGTAAAGATCTTAAATTTACGCATTCTAATTAATTTCTCTAGTATTGTTTGACATTGTTGAGTCGATTTTGGTTAGATTTAATTGGTTTGGAGGCGGATTTTGGAGGAAAGACCCCGATTGAGCTTTGATTTGCTTGCGGACCGAGGTAAGTGTTGGGTCTAATCTTAATTTGAGGGAATTAGGAACCCTTGAGCTATGTGTTGTGTGAATTACATATGTACCGGCATATATGCAAGGTGACGAGTGTATATACGCCGCCAAAATGCTTGTTTCCATGCTTTCTCTTGTTTCGTCAATTATTTTATTCCATGTCTTAACTGTTACATGCTTTAATTGCTTCGTATACCTTAACTTGCTACGTGTCACTTATTTTTCTCATATTAAAATGTTTGTTTATTCCTTGCTTCTATGATTAATTGCTACTTGCCTAATTGTCTTACTTGTACACTTTAATTATCACATATTTGACTTGTCTTGTTGCTTTCTATTAATTGTAGCATTTCTTAATTTGGTACAAGGTCCCTTTATGGCTTGTTTTCATATTCTTTAATCATAAAGATTATTTTGAAGTGAGTTGTTGACTTGCTTACATTTACTGATTTTGTTTATGGATCGGGTTGCACACTGTAACGGGTGGAATAAAGGAGGATTGATATTGATAAGGTGGGATCGTGTTGCACGTCGCAATAGATTTTACATGTGATTTTGATATGGTGAAATAAGGGAGGATTATGATATTGATTCTGATTATATGGTGGGATAGGGTTGCGCACCGTAACAGATTTTACATGTTATTCTTGATATTGATATGGTGAAATAAGGAAGGATTGTGTTTTTACGTTGGGATCGGGTGTCGCGCCTAAATGGATTATGTGTTTTGCATTCATTGTGCATTGTGTTAGCTTTCAGTATTTTCGTACGAGATTCTGAGGACTGATATTTCTTGTTTTACTGATTTCGAGAATTGAGTTTATTTTCATGAGTTAACTGTCTTATTTTTCCTGTGTTCCTTTCTTGTTATTATTATTATACTGCGTACAAGTTATTGTAAGTGACCCATCTTAGCCTAATCACTACTTCGTCGAGGTTAGGCTCGGCACTTATAGAGTACATATGGGCGGTTGACTACACTCTACACTTCTTGTGCAGATTTTAGAGTCGATCCTAACGATGGTCAGTAGATTGCTCGGATTGATTGTCTGACGGAGACTTGAGGTACAGCTGCTCGGCGATTGCAGCCCTGAAGTCCCCTTATACCTTATCCTAGCTCATTACCTCATTACAGATAGTTTTACTTTTATTCAGACCATTATCTGTATTATTCTAGTCGTTCGTTCACTTGTGACGCCAGTTCTGTGATTGTATCAATATATTGCTGCTATTATGGGTTTTCTCTCTCTATTTTAGTTTTATTTCTGTTTATTCAGTTTACTCGGTATCAGTTAATTAGATTGGTTGGAACGTTTGCCGAACCATTCCATTCATATTTGGGATGAATTGGCGGAAAACTTTATTTCTAAGTACTTCTCTCTGGGGCATATGGCTACACTTAGGGATGAGATTATAGAATTCAAGCAAGAGCCCAATGAACCACTACATGAGATATGAGAGTTATATAGAACAATGGTTAAAGAATGTCCCAACAACGATATGACGAAGAACATGATTCAATAAACTTTATATCGTGGGATCAGCACAACCAACCAATGTGTAGTGATGAATCAACTTGCCGCTGGGAACTTCATGACTACGCCTTATGCGGAGGCATGTGAGATTTTGGATGAAATGGTGGACACATCATCGGCATGGCAATCCTGGGCTAATGTTTCAAAAGATGATCCCAATGTGATTCACCTCCACAAAGAGTTGCATGACCATGGACAAGCCATAGCCTAATTGACGACCACCATGAATCAACTAGAAAAAGCTCAACTTCAATAAGTGCAAAATCCTAGGCAAGTCAATGCCATGGAGGGAGTAAACATGATGGTGAACAAACGGAAAACAAAGGGTCCCCAAGTGCAACAACGAGTGGACAATTTTGTGCAAGAAGATAGTGGGTTTGATCAAGATGATTCTTACCATGACCAATAAGAGGAGGTGCAATATGTGAACAACTTTCAAAGGCAACGAAAAAATTTTCAAGGCCCAAATCAACAACAATGGTGACCTCAAAACAACCTAGGCAATTGGAATTTTAGCAACCAAGTTAATTGGAGTGGTGAAAACAATCAAGGGAATTGGCATAACAACAACAATCAAGGAAATTGGAGTGGCAATAATCAAGGAAATTGGGGAGGTAACAATCAAGGCGGATGGAACAATAATCAAGGCAACTAGGGGTCGGGCTTTCAAAGGCCCCCGATGTACCAACAACCAAACAGCCCACCTCCTTATCCTTCCCATGGTCCTACTTCTTCAACCAATGAGATGGGGTGTATTGAGAATATGTTCAAGCAAATGATGGAAAATAATCCTGATTCGGATGCCCAACTTGCCTCACACAACACATGGATCCGAAACTTAGAAGTGCAAATGGGTCAAATCTCTCAAGCTCTCAATTCTCATCCTAAGGGGGCACTACCAAGTGACACGGTGGTAAACCCAAAGGGCGGGAACAACACGGGGCATGCCATGGCCGTTACTACAAGGAGTGGAAAAGGTGGTAATGCACCCACCTCAAGTCAAAGGCTACTTGTGGATGATGAGAAAGTGATACAAGAAGAAGAGGTCTCGAATGATATGGTGCAAACAAATGATGAAGTTCGGATTGATATTGATGATAGTGTGGAATAGACTCAAGAGGAAGTGAACCCATCTAGGGATCACGTTATTGACATACCGGAACTGGTAGTGCAAAAGACTAAGGCACCATTACCTAAGCCTCCTTATCCATATCCTCAAAGGATTTCCAAGCAAAATGGTGAAAACCAATTCAAGAAGTTTATTCAAATGATGAAGAGTCTCTCTATCAATATACCATTAGTTGAAGCCTTGGAATAAATGCCTGGTTATGCAAAGTATATAAAGGATTTGGTCACAAAGAAGCGGTCGATGAATTTTGAAACTATCAAAGTCACTCATCAATTGAGTGTAATTGTGCATTCAATAGCTCCTAAATTGGAAGATCCCGGTGCTTTCACAATCCCTTGTACCATTGGAAGTGCCGAGTTTGCTAAAGCTCTTTGTGATCTTGGGGCAAGTATCAATTTGATGCCCTATTCGATTTTCAAGACCTTGGGAATTGGGCAACCAAGACCCACATCTATGAGATTATAAATGGCCGATCGTACCATGAAGAGACTGTTGGGAGTGATTGAAGATGTATTGGTTCGTGTTGATAAATTCATTCTTCCGGTGAATTTTGTCGTTCTTGATTGTGAAATGGATTATGAGGTGCCGATTATTCTTGGAAGACTTTTCCTTGCTACGGGGAAGGCAGAACTCACTTTCCAGGTGGGTGATGAAAAAGTGGTATTCCATGTGTGCAAGTCTATGCGGCAACCAAATAGCAACGAGGTATGTTCTTTTGCAGACTTGGCGACCGATGTAATTGTTGATAACAAAAGTGCCGCGATAAATGTTGGTGATATGTTGGAGGTCGTCTTGCTCAACTTTGATGATGACGAGATGGATGGCTTCATGGAATGTGTGAACTCTTTTCAAGGAATGGGGTCGTACACCTATGCACCCCGAAAACTCTCCTTGGATCTTGAAAATAGGAAAACTCCTCCTACAAAGCTTTCAATTGAAGAGCCTCTGACCTTGGAGTTGAAGCCATTGCCTCCATATCTTCAGTATGAATTTCTTGGCCCTTGTTCTACTTTACCGGTTATTCTTTCCTCTTGTTTGACTAACGTGCAAGTAGATTCTACATTGGCAGTGCTACATAAGAGGAAGAAGGCTATTGGGTGGATTTTGGCAGATATTCGGGGAAAAAGCCCCACATTGTGCATGCACAAGATAAACTTGGAGGAGGATACCAAACCATCTATTGAATATCAAAGGAGACTCAATGAGTCTATGCGAGAAGTGGTCAAAAAGGAGATTATCAAGTGGTTGGAAGTTGGGGTTGTCTACCCCATTTTCGATAGTACGTGGACTTCTCCAGGTGCAATGTGTCCCAATGAAGGGGAGCATGAACGTGGTCACAATGACAAGAATGAGTTAATTCCAACAAGAACGGTGTCACGACCCAAATTTTCCCTCTGTATGACATCGTGACGGCACCTAGTCTCTACGACTAGGTAAGCCTAACATTTGCAGAATAATGAAATGAAAACATAAATTTAACAACTAACTGTTCAAAAATACACATCAATCCCAAAACCCAAAACATCGTGAATCATAAACTACAGAAGGAAAAATCTAGTGTCTTAATATATCAGAGTCTAACAAAGGAAAAATACAAAAGATAATGGATATGAGAAAGAGTAGAAGGGGACTCCGAGGTCTACGGACGCGGCAGATATACCTTGAAGTCTCCAAAGTTGTCCCGGCTCACTAACGGTGCGGCTGATAAGGAGCACCTAGATCTGCACACAAACAATTATGCAGAAGAGTAGCATGAATACACCACAATGGTACCCAGTAAGTGCCAAGCTTAATCTCAGTCGAGTAGTGACGAGATCAGGTCAGGGCCCTACTGGTATATATATATAATAAACTAAGACAGAATGAAATATTGCAGTAAAAATAAGTACTGAAAATTAACAAAGAGTGAAATCATAGCAAGTCAACAGCTCAGTACACTGAAATAACAATAGGGGATCTACCGGAATACTGTTACGTAGTCCCAAAGTAAATATGCAGCGCAAGGGGGGGTTCTACTGGAATACCGTCCCGTAGTCCCAAAGTAAATATGCAGTACAGAGGGGGATCTACCGAAATACCGTTCCGTAGTCCCAAAGTAAATATGCAGTACAAAGGGAGATCTACCGGAATACCATTTCGTAGTCACAAAGTAAATATGCATTAGATGGGGAGATCTACCGGAATACCATTCCGTAGTCCCAAAGTAAATATGCAGTACAAACAATAGAACTCGACAATTACAACATGAAATCTTACAAATTAGACTAAGTACAAGTCAAGGAAAAACAGGAAAATCAACTAGGCATGCTTCACAGAGTTCAATTAAGTAGCTAAAGCACGTAGACATGTGATATTAGACTAAACAGGATAGCTACACATATTGGTATAGTTCAAATAAAAATGAAGACATGCTAATACATATTTAAACGGTATAACTCAATTTAAAAGAAGAATAAATTACTACTCAGTAAAATAAGTCGAAGTTTTTACAACAATTAGCCCGTGTACGTACTCATCACCTCACGTACACGGCGCTCACATATCAAACAGTACCAAATCCTAAGGGGATTTCTCCCACACAAGGTTAGGCAAGCCACTTACCTCGAACCAAGCTCAATCATTCGGTAATAATGCCTTTTCCACGAATATCCAACTCTGAATGGCCCAAATCTAGCCAAAAATAATTACATATCATAAATACAACTATAATAAACTAATCTAATTAATGATATCAAAAGTTTAATAAAAATTTCAAAATTCGTCCTAAAAGGTCAACCCGGGTCCACGTCTCGAAATCGGGTAAAAGTCACAAAATATGAACACTCATTCACTCACGAGTCCAACCATACCAAAATTAGCCAATTTCGATCATAACTCGACCTTCAAACTATCAATTTATGGTTTATGAAGTTTCTACAATTTTTCCCAAATTTCCATCTCAAAGTACTAATTAAATGATAAAATTAGTGATATATTCATGTATATTAACCAAATCCGAGTTAGAATCACTTACCCTGATGAATTTCTTGAAAACCCCACGAAACATCGTCTCAAACCGAGCTCCCAAGGTCCAAAAATGAAATAATAACCTAAACCTTAGATATATAGTACATCCTCTGAACTCCCAATGTGTGGTCCGCACAATTCCATGTGCGGCCGCACCTCCCAGCTTCTGCGGTCGCACAAAAATTATGTGGCCGCACTCTTGGTGAATGCACTACCAGGCTTTAGTATTTTGGCCATAACTTTCTGGAAACTAGACACAAAGGGCTACGACTTTAATTTTTGAATCATCTCAAAATTCCTCGTAAATCAAAAGATATAAGGTTCCGAAGTCGGACCAGCGAATCTGAGAGTTCATGAGTACGGCCGCACACAAAATTGTGCGATCCGCACACTCCTTTGTGGACTGAAGTGCGGTCGCACCAAATTTGTGTGGTCCGCACAACTCCCCTGAGGTTTGCACTTCCCTTTTGCCTCAGCACTCCCAAAATGTGCGGTCCGCACTTCCAAAGACCCCTAGAACAACATTAAAGTGTCGAAAAGCCGGTACTCGCTCAAAACTCACCCCAAAACTCACCCTGGCCCCCGGGACCTCGACCAAATATACCAACCAATCCTAAATTTCCATACAAACTTAGTCGAGCCCTCAAACCATATAAAACAACGCAAAAATTACGAATTACCCTCCAATTCAAACTTAATGAACTTGAAACTTCAAATTTCCACAACCAATGTCGAAACCTATCAAACCACGTCCGATTGACCCTAAATTTTACACATAAGTCATATTCAATGTTTCGGACCTACTCCAACTTTAAATCGTATTCCGACCCCGATATCAAAAATTCCACTACCGGTCCAAAACTCCAAAAATTTGACTTTCGCCAATTCAAGCCTAAATAAGCTATGAACCTCTAAAATACAATTCGGACACGCCCCTAAGTCCAAAATTACCTAACGGAGCTAACGTAACCAACGGAACTCCATTCCGGAGTCGTCTTCACATAGTTCTGACTACGGTCAAAATCCTAAGACTTAAGCTCCCGTTTTAGGGACTAAGTGTCCCAAAACAGTCTAAAACCCAAAACGAACCCTCCCGACAAGTCACAATAGCATAAATAGATATGGGAGAAGCATTTTATAGGGTATCGGGGCTATAACTTTCAAAACGATCGGACGGATCGTTACAAACGATGGCCGGGTGGAGAGTGTGTATGGACTATCACAAGCTCAACAAAGTTACAAGGAAGGATCATTTTCCACTTCCCTTCCTTGACCAAATGCTTGATAGGTTGGCCGGTCATGCTTTCTATTGCTTTGTTGATGGATATTCAGGCTATAACCAAATCCTTGTTGCTCTAGATGATCAAGAGAAAACAACCTTTACATGCCCCTATGGTACTTTCGCTTTCAAGCGGATGCCATTTGGGTTATGTAATGCACCGGCGACTTTTCAAAGGTGTATGATGGCTATCTTCACGGACATGGTGGAAGACTACCTTGAAGTTTTCATGGATGACTTCTCGGTGGTTAGGGATTCCTTTGATGATTGTCTTAGAAATTTAGACAAAGTGTTGGCAAGATGTGAAGAAACGAATTTGGTGCTCAATTGGGAGAAGTGTCATTTCATGGTCGGGGAAGGCATTGTCCTTGGCCACAAGATCTCAAAGAATGGAATTTAAGTTGACAAAGATAAAATTGAGGTGATTTCTAAACTTCCACCTCCAACTTCGGTGAAAGGTGTGCAGAGTTTCTTAGGCCACGCGGGGTTTTATCGACGCTTCATCAAATATTTCTCTAAAGTGGTGAACCCTTTGTGCAAACTTCTTGAGAAAGATACCAAGTTTAACTTCAATGATGATTGCATGAGAGACTTTGAATTGTTAAAGTTCAAGTTGGCAACTACTCCCATCATCACCACTCTAAATTGGAGTGTCCCTTTTGAGCTCATGTGTGATGCTAGTGACATAGCGGTTGGGGCTATTTTGGGGCCATGCATCAATAAGATTTTTCATCAGGTCTACTATGCTAGTAAGACCATGAATGGTACCCAAGTCAATTATACTGTTACGGAGAAATAGCTCTTCGCCATTGTGTTTGCAATTGAGAAGCTTCACCTGTACTTGATGGGTGCAAAAGTTATTATCCACACGGATCATGCGGCACTTTGTTATCTAATGAGCAAGAAAGATTTAAAAGCTCGGTTGATGAGATGGGTGCTTTTGTTGCAAGAGTTTAACATTGACATCCAAGACAGAAGAAGGAGTGAAAACCAAGTAGTGGACTACTTGTCTCGTTTGGATAAGGAGGGGAGGCCGTATGATGGCCTTAAAATCAATGACTCCTTCCCCGATGAGCAAATTTCGTCTATTTCAATGAAGGAGGTGCCATGGTTTGCGGATCTAGTAAACTTCTTTATATGTGGAATCATCCTGGATGAGTTCTCTTCAAATCAAAGGAAATGATCAAATGGGATTGTCAAGATTATTATTGGGATGAGCCATACCTTTTCCAAATTTGTACGGATGGGGTAATTAGAAGATGTGTAACGAAAGAAGAGTAAAGTTATATTCTTGGGGCTTGTCATTCTTTGCCATATGGTGGTAACCATAGTGGAGCAAGAACGGTAGCCAAAGTGCTAAGTTGCAGTTTTTATTAGCCCACTCTTTACAAAGATGCAAGTGAGTTAGTTAAAAGATGTGATGAATGTCAAAGGGTCGGTGGAATCTTGAAGAAGAATGAAATGCCTCTCACTACTATTTTAGAGATTGATATATTTGATGTGTGGGGTATTGATTCCATGGGTCCTTTTGTGAGTTCTTGTGGAAATACCTACATCTTGGTCGCAGTAGATTATGTTTCTAAATGGGTTGAGGTTGTTTCTCTACCCAACCATGAGGCAAAAAGTGTGGTGGCATTCTTAAAGAAGAATACTTTCACAAGGTTTGGATATTCCAAGGGCTATCATAAGCGATGGGGGTCGCATTTTTTGCAACAAGGCTTTTGACATTTTACTTAGAAAGTATGGTGTTACTCATAAAGTTATGACTCCCTATCATACACAAGCTAGCATTCAAGTGGAAGTCTCCAACCGGGAGATAAAGAGTATCTTGTCCAAAATAGTGAATGCTAAAAGTACGAATTGGTCAAAGAAGCTTGATGATGCATTATGGGCTTATCGGACTGCTTTCAAAACACCTATCGGAATGTCTCCATACCGGTTGATGTTTGGAAAAGCTTGTCATCTTCCGGTGGAACTTGAGCACAAAGCTATGTAGTCTCTAAAGAAGTTGAATCTAGATTGGGATGTAGCCGCTAACTTGAGGGTTGCACATTTGAATGAATTGGATAAGTTTAGGTATCATACTTATGTAAGTTGGTCCTTGTACAAATAAAAGATGAAAAATCTTCATGACAAATACATATGGAAAAAAGAGTTCGAGGTGGGCGATCTCGTATTGTTGTTCAACACGAGGTTCAGGATGTTTCTCGGAAAGCTAAAGTCTAAATAGAGTGGTCCTTTCGAAATTGCGGGTGTGACACCCTTTGGTGCATTGGACTTAAAGAACAAAAATAATGAGATATTCCGAGTCAATGGTCATCGGGTGAAGAACTATTTGGAAAAAGTTGGAGATGGCCACGTTGTGGCGGTGATTCATTTCAACTGATGGTATTTTGCGTCATGCCGCGATGTTAAATTAGGCGCTTCTTGGGAGGCAACCCACGTGCTTTTCTTTTCTTTGTTTCTTTTGTAGTTAGGAGTTATTTTTGTGCTAACTTGATTTGATGTGTGCTGCATGGATGAGTGTGCTTTACAAGAATTATGCCTAGAAATCTGGTTAAGTGTGAAAAGAATTGCGGCCCGCAATTGCATTGTGCAGACCGCACAATTTTAGTTGCTGAAGCAAAAAGGTTAAATTGCGGACTGCACAAATTGAAGATAGAAAGTGATAGCTCTCTGAAGTTGGCATGTCAGAAAAATGGTCAATCCGTGGTCACAACAACAAATCTGCGGTCCGCAACAGGGATCTGCGGCCGCACACTCAATTCTGCGGACAGCAAAACAAAAAGGGCAACTGAGCCCCCAGGTAACAGAGTACGGACCGCAATTGAAATTCTGCAGCCGCACTCACTTTTCCTTCCCTTGGCAAAAATCGATAAGTATAAATAGAGGGGTTAGGGCTACTGTTACCCTTTTCCCTCTCTGAGCTCACAACTGGTACTAATTTGAAATCCCTTGCTAAATCATCTGCCCACACGTCTAGCAATTGTTTATCACTCATTTCTTGCACTCACTCACCTGGTATGCTTCATAATCTTGTTAATTTCTTTTAATTTATTTTTAGATTTTTTGTCAAGACTTTAGGCCATTTGCCTATAGATTTTAATTGTACATACTTGTGGGCTTAAATCTGTAGTGGTTAAACTGGAAAATGCTCTAGAGGGAATGGGTCAATAGATTTTCATGCTTATACGTTATTTCCATGTCAAATTTGTGCAAACATTGCAAGCCCTAGATAGAAATGTCTGCATGTTCGTAATTGTTTGAACTCTGTGGCCGCACAAGAAATTGTGCGGTCCACAGAAGTTAGATCTAGGAAACCTGTAGTCAAGCATGAGTTTGCGGTCGCAAGGAAAAATGTGCGGACAATAGAATTTCCATCAGCCGATTCTCTGTCATCAGAGAGTTTCCATTATTTAGGTCTTTGCTTTGCTGCCTCAATAGAAAATGTGTGGACCGCAATCCTCATCTACGGTCGAAAAAGTGAATTCTGCGGTCCGCAATGGCCCAATCTGCGGCCATAATGAAAATATGCGGACCGCAAATCCCTACCCTGCCAGCATGTTTTAACTGTGTTCCCCACTGTATCTTCTGGTGTGTCCTTACATTCATTGTATGTCTGAACATGAATTGCATCTAACAATCGCCTTTGCTTGGTACAGAAAATGATTCGATCTAGAGGCAGAGGCGACACTTCAAAAGGAAGGGGTGACCCTTCTCGGGGACGAGGGAAGAGGCCCTCGCCTAGTTCCCAACAGCATGAAATCAGGAAGAAAACAGCAGCCGGCAGAGGGAGAGGTGCAGACCTTTCGGAGACCAGTTCTCATGCCCCATCTAGGGAAGCATCTGAGGATAACTCAGCCTCTGTACATGAGCAGTCGGCTGTCCAATCAAGGCCAACAGGGAGGTATCAGCTCAGGGACGAGTCATCCACATCTTATAGAACTTCCGAGGGTTCGAAAAGTGCTAGTCAGGCTTCTGAGCCATCTACTACACCTGCCCCTGAGATACCAGAAACATCAATTAAGGACATCCCCAATGATGGTAGAGGGGGAGATGCTACTGTTACCGTCCTCGAGAGGTCGAAGAAGAAAGAGATATGGGATTACCGTTTTGTCAGTTTAGCCGCCTTCACCAGCTTTCGTGAGTGGTGGCCAGTGAGGTCGCTCACTCTTGAGTGGCAGTTTCAGTTGAAAGATCTTGAGAGGTATAATCCTGCAGTATTTAGACAGTTTAGAGAGCGCAAAGGGTGGATGTGGTTTACCAAGAGCATGGAGCATGCTAAGTAGTACCTTGTCCGTTAATTCTACGCAAATGTGGAGCATATCAAAAAAGGCACAAAGGCGACTAAAGTGAGAAACCTCAAGGTGCGCTTTGATCAGCATACATTGAACACCTACTTGGGGTTTGATTATGTCGAGCCCATAGAGTACTTAGAGAAATATTCACTTGGGGATGTATCTCATCCTTGGCTAGCAGAGATTCTAGCAGCTCCTGGGCCACTACCACCATGGATCACAACATGGGTTGCTATTCATAGGAACACTCTAAGCTTTGAGGAAAAAGGGTGGCAAACCTTTGTCTGCAGTAGACTAGACCTGCGCCAGAATGAGACATATCGTCTGATCCCTCAGGCAGTTCTAGTTGCTTCTATCATGGTCGAGTACCCTATCAATGTGGGTGTCGTGATGTCGGTCAACATTTATGTGATCGCTCGGCAAGCTGACACGTCCTGCATGTATCCCAACACCATGATAGAGTATCTCACGGATGCGAGGGTAGAGCTGAGGGACTTTGATACAAAGGTGCGGCCGAAGAAGCCGTTCTCATGGTACTCACTGATGGATGCACACAATCCGAAGAAAAAGAGTCAGCCGTCTACCACCACAGGCTAGTCTGATGAGCCATCGGTGGTAGTTACAGAGGCAGTTGATGTTCTATCCACCTCGGCCGAGACTTTATCTAGTGCCGCAGCTATGCCTCCACCACCATCTTCAGTCCCTACTGTAGTTCCGATCACTGGTTCCACCTGGGCTTTAAAATCGGTGCCCAAGTCTACTGCTCCACTATCTATGTTGCGAGTCTCCAAACATTGGCGAGACTGGATGCAAACAGCCACTGCAAAGCTATCTGACTTATCCAGTACTATTGCAGCACAGTCTCCTATTCTGACACCTCAGATGCCCCCATCAGTGGAAGAAACATTGAAGAAGCTCCTGGAGAACCAGAACACAATCATGGCTACATTGGTGCAGCATGGGTCAGTGATCGAAGAGTTGGGCAGAGAAGTAAAGAAGATAAGAAAGTCCCAGGCCTCCAAGAAGTCAGTGGACAAGCTCCGGAGATAAGTTACCAATCTTGCTGCAGCCGGAGACATCCTTTTTGACATGTTGATTGACCCACACCATCTAGGCTCAGATCCTACAGCACCTACAGTATCAGCTGGCCAGTTTGAGGAGCCAGCCCTTGCTGTCGAGGCAGTGCGTCATATGTTCACCAACCCAGTCACTCCCAGAGTTGAGGATGATGAAATCCATTTGGATGAGACTGAGCGCGGTGACGCTGTTATGGACACATAGATGTCCAAGGAGCCATAGGGAGTTTTCTTCACTCTTACCCTTCCTTTACTCTTATTTTGTTAAGCATCGGGGACAATGCTTATTTTTTATTCGGGGGTGAAGTTTTAAATTTGATCTTATTTGATGATTCTGAGACAATTAGCTTGTAATAACTTGACATTATTTTCTTATTTTTCCTGATTCTGTATATATATTCTCTATTCTTCTCTCGTTATGTATATATCTTCTCCTTCTCCCTCATTATGTATATTCATTATGCTTTCAATAGTTTTTGCTTTGTAGCTTCTTTATATTTGTTTTCTTATTAGTTAGTGTTTAATTTAATAGCTTCTTTTTGAATTCAGTAGCTTCTTTTTGAATTAGTAGTTTCTTTTTGATTTAGTAGCTTCTTTTTATGTTTTAGTAGATAATAAGCCTTTGGTTTTCTTAATGCTACGGTTCTTTTCAAAGGTAGTTTTTGTGTGAACCGGGTGACTCTTCCCAATGATGGATGGCGTGACAACCTTCTTAAGGGACTGAGTTCATTTTTGGTGTTTAGGTAATAATAGTAGTAGTAATAAATAAAAAGACCTAATTACGTCATTCTCGAAGAGTCAAACATGCTTCACTTGGTAGCAACACACTTAACTACGTGTTTATGGTTAGAAACAAGGTTTTTGAAAGAAATAGCTCTAGTTAGTGACTTTGTGACTCTGGTGTTGACTTAAGCAATCATCGAGTGGTTTAATTGAATGATAGTGTTTTTCAATCATGAATGTGATCATTGTGGGCCCTCGACTCTATCCTCTTTAACAATCCAGTTGTGTGAGGGGTGATATGCTTTGTTGCTAGTCCAAGTACCCGTGTGAAAGGTCTAGAACTTGCCCCGAATGTGTTTCAAGGAGAAATCTTAAGTTTTGCTTGGCTTGTGAAGTGATTGTAAGCTTTCCTTGGCCTGTTTGAATTTTCCATTGCCCACCAATGTTGTTATCCCTAGTCAAAACATTTGAGCCTCGAGCCTTTCTCATTTGATAACCATGTTACAAGCCTTTACCCGTTTTAGTGTGACCCTCTCTTGGCACCCGAGCTTTCCTTAACACTCTTGTGAAACAATTAGCTAAAAACATATGTTTGGGGGATAGAAGAGGAACTTGAAAGAGGTATCAAGGCACAAAAAGAGAAAAGAAACGATGAGAAGGAAAGGGCAAGAAAAGAAAAGAACAAAAAGAAAAATGCAAAAAAGTGAATAAGTGGAAGAGTTGAAGGGATTCAAAGAGAGGTAATGATCCAAAACATGGAGAAATCAAAGAGGGATAAAATGAATGTCATGATCAAGAAAGAGTGATGTTAAGTCTCTCTATTTCCCCCAAGGAAAAGAAAGTGCCTCAAAGAATTGGCAAAGCATGAGCCAAAAATAAAAAACAAATGGAGTGCTTAAGGAAAGGTGCACCCACTTCAACCAAAGCGTATCCCACCCTAATCCAAAAGCCTTCATTACATCCAGAAAAAATTCCTATTTGATTTCAAGCCGAGTGAGCTTACATTAGTGGCGATATACATGAGGGGCAATTCTATGGTACTTGAAGTCGTACTTAAGAGAGATGAGTGAACCTTTCAGAAAATCTATGGACTGAGTGCTAAAATTCTTAAGTGAGCTAGGCAAACAGAGAGTAGAGGAGGAGGAGTTTGGGATCCACAATGACCTACATGAGAGAGCGAGCTTCCTTGATAAGTAAAATCAACTCTTGATGCTCAAGTGTCACATTAGAACTATATGTGCATAAATATTTAACTTGTCGCCTTGTTGATAATATATAAGTACTATGGATAATTGTTGGTCCCAACTGATGTGTGAATGGCTCACCTTTGACTGGCTGAAATGACTCTTAACTTGTGGAGGTGGGAACTATTTTGTTTACTTGAGGACAAGCAAAGACTTAAGTTTAGGGGAGCTCATAAGTGGGGATTTTGACTACTTATTAGCGTCTTTTAGCTTTTATTTTAGTCTAAAAGCATTGAATTATGTTCCCAAAACAAATGAAATGTGCAAAATTGTAGGAATGTTAGAAGTTGGAATCCCGAGATAAAATCCGACTCAAAAAGGAGTAGTCTAAACACAAGGCAATCAAAGGCACAGAAGCTTACAATGTGTTGTCCGCAGAATTCCATCTGCAGCCGCAATCAAAGAAGGGAAACTCAACAGACATTTGAGCAAATTGCGGACCGCACATGAATTGTGCGGACGTAAAAGCTGGGCTCGGATCCAAGATCAGAGAGATGACAAAAAGGCCAAGTCCAAAGCTTCCTCAAATTGCGGTCCGCATAAGATTTGTGCGACCGCACAAGATTATCTTACAGCTGCAATCATACTATTGAGGACCGCAATAGAGTGCCTTGCGACCACAGTGCTAAATCTGCGGACCGTAGAAATATTGCCTCGTATCCGCAGTTCAGAATTGTGCGGCCGCAGAATTCAGCTCCTGCCAGATGAAGAATTGTGTGAACCGCACATGAAATTGTACGGCCACAAAATCTCCCGAAGGGCATTTTTGTCTGAGATTTTTAGACTTAAATAAATAGAAGAATTTCATGAAATTAGGTTAAGTTTTGACATCAACAAGTTTTGTAGTTGTTTTTCTTTGCCTCTTTTGGAAGTTTTCTTTGTTTTGGTGTATTTTACAATAGATTTTATCATTTTAACTTTACATTATGAGTTTAATTAGTCTTTCGTCTTCTATTTCTTCAAACCCAAGCATGAGTAGCTAGATTTTTACCAAGGTTGTAACTCAACCCTAGTGTGTAAACTTTATGGGTATCTAATTTAGTGCTTGTTTATGATTGGGTGTTTATTATTTAGCCTAGTTCATGCTTTAATTTGTTGAATTAATGGTTGCAAATATTAGTTCATGCCTATTTGACTTAGTCTCTACTTGAGAAAGAGAGACTAGTCTAGAAAAACTTGGATAATAAGGAATTGGGTCAATCGAGAGATTGATTAACCCAATTAATTGGTTCAACCTAGAGATAGTAATAACCCAACTTGAGCTTTTATCAACTGTTTTGTGTGATACCCATTTGGTCTTGAGAAAGCCAAATTGGAGAAAATCACTCTCTGACCGAGAGGTATTAAGTGGGTAATTGAGAGTTTATAGCTATAATACACCCCGATCAACAAAATAGGCATTAAGATTTTTATTCCATTAGGCAAACACCTAGGTAATGGTCATAGTCCTAGACTTTTTACCAATTTGAAAAACATCAATTATCCCAGTCTTATTTCTTTATTCTGCAAACTTTAGTGTAAAATTAGCAATAGAAACAAAACCCTTTTTGTAAAAGTGCAAATCAAGATAATTCAATTTAATGCATTAGAATATATACCCCTAACTCCCATCTAGCTCCCTATGGATTCGACCCTGACTCTTTGTTGGGTTACTATAATTGCAATCGACCATTTCATACCTTGTTTTGAGGTGTGCATTTGGACGCGATCAGCATCTCGTATTGGGCTCAGTGCAGTATTTAAGTAGGATGGAAGGGTGATTGCATACGTGTCGCGGTAATTGAAGGTTCATGAGAAGAATTACCATGTTTATGACTTAGAGTTAGAAGCCAATGTTCATGAGCTGAAGATTTGGAGGCACTATCTTTAGGCGTGTCGTGTGAAATATTCACGGATCATCGGAGTCTATAGTATTTGTTCAAGCAAAAGGATCTCAACTTGAGGCAGAGGATGTGGTTAGATCTGTTGAAAGACTATGATATCACCATTTTGTATCATCCCGGAAAAGCCAGTGTAGTGGTCGATGCCTTGAGTATAAAGGCTATGAGTATGGGTAGCCTTGCATACATTCTATTTGGTGAGAAGCCGCTTGTAGCAGATGTTCATGCTTTTTCCAATTAGTTCGTGAGGTTGGATATCTCAGAGCCCAGTTGTGTTCTAGCTTGCACAGTCACTCGGTCTTCCTTGTATAAGTGCGTTAGAGAACATCAGTATGATGATCCCCATTTTTTTGTCCTTAAGGACACGGTGCGGCACGGTGGTGCCAAGAAGGTTACTGTTGGAGATGATGGGGTTCTACGGATGCAGGGTCGTATTTGTGTGCCCAATGTGGATGGACTTCGTGAGTTGATTCTTGAGGAGGCCCACAGTTCCCGGTATTCTATTCATCCGGGTGCCACCAAAATGTATCATGACTTGTGGTAGAATTATTTGTGGAGTATGATGAAGAAGGATATAGTTGCATTTGTATCTAAGTTGTCATCAAGTAAAGTACGAGCATCAGAGGCTAGAGATTCCTGAGTGGAAGCGGGAGTGTATCGCTATGGATTATTTTGTTGAACTCCCACGGACTCAGAAGAAGTTCAATGATGTACGGGTCATTGTGGACAGGTTTACTAAGTCGCAACATTTCATTCCAGTGGCAGTTACCTATACTTTAGAGCGGTTAGCTAAGATCTACATCCGCGAGATCGTCCGTCTTCACGGTGTTCCCGTGTCTATTATTTTCGATCGCAGTCAGTTTACCTCGCATTTTGGAGGTCTGTACAGTGTGAGTTAGACACACAGATTGAGTTGAGTACAACATTTCACCCCCAGACAAATGGACAGTCTATTGCACGATTCAGATATTGGAAGATATGCTTCATGCTTGCGTTATGGATTTTAGGGGTTCTTGGGATCCATTCTTGCCGCTTGCGGAGTTTGCCTACAACAACAGCTACCAGTTGAGAATTCAGATGGCTCCCTATGAGGCATTATATGGAAGGCAGTATCGTTCGCCAATTGGATGGTTTGAGCCCGGAGAGGATCAGTTGTTGGTACTAATTTGGTTCATGATGCCTTGGATAAGGTCAAGATTATTCAGGATCGACTTCGCACCGCTCAGTCTAGGCAGAAGAGTTATGCTGACAGTAGAGTTCATGATGTTGTATTCATGGTTGGAGAGAGGGTATTGCTCTAGGTTCCACCCATGAAGGGTGTGATGAGGTTTGGAAAGAAGGGCAAGTTGAGCCCTAGGTATATCATACCCTTTGAGATTCTTGAGAGAGTGGGTGATGTGGCCTTTAGACTCGCATTTCCGCCTAGTATATCAGCAGTCCATCCGGTGTTCCATGTGTCCATGCTCCGGAAGTATCACGATGATCTGTCCCATGTGTTAGATTTCAGCTCGGTCCAATTGGATAAGGATTTGACTTATGAGGAGGAGCCGGTAGCTTTTCTAGCCCGGCAGGTCCGGCAGTTGAGGTCTAAGAGTTATCCTTCAGTTCGAATACAATGGAGAGGTCAACTGATCGAGGAAGTCATGTGGGAGTCCGAGTCAGACATTTTTGGGATATCCACACCTTTTCACCAGTCCAGGTACCTTTCTATGTCCGTTCGAGGACGAACATTTGTTATAGAGCTAGAGAATGTGATGACCCGATAGGTCATTTATAGTTTTACACCTTTATTTCTGTATTTCGAGACTCGAATAGCTCTGTTTATCCTTTCTCGATCTGCGTTCATAGTCCGTGTCTTTTTTCGGAAAGGTTTTATGAGAAAAATTGAGGAAATCGTGAAATCATGCTTTAAAACTCATTTGAGTTGACTACGATCGATATTTTGTGTAAACGGGCCCGGATCAGTATTTTGACGGTCTCGGTGGATCTGTATCGTGATTGAGGACTTGGGCGTATACCCGGAATTAGATTCGGAAGTCTCTAACTTGATTTAACGTAATTTATTGGAAACTAGTAATTTAAAGGTTTAAAGAATTTATATGTTTGACCGTAGGTTGACTTTGTTTCTACCGGGTTCAAATTTTGGTTCTGAAACTTAGTATAGGTTCATTTCAGTATTTATGACTTGTTTAAAAAAATTTGTGCAAAACGGAGTTGATTTGACGTGACTCGGACATCCAGTTGTAAAATTTCACGTTCTTGAGTTTCTTTGAAAATTTTAATTGTTTTGGTGTCTGATTCGTGATTTTAGGTGTTATTTCGGATGTTTTGATCATGCGAGCAAGTTCGTATGATGTTATTATACTTGTGTGCGTGTTTGGTGTGTAGCCCGAGATGCTAGGGTGAGTTTCGGATAGGCTACGGACCATTTTGAACTTAGAGAGAATTGTTGGTTTGTCTACTGCTGTCATCTGGTGTGTTCTTGTTCCCGATCGCGAAAATACTCCCGCGATCATGAAGAGTAATCTGGCTGGGAAGGCTTTCCTTCATCGTGAATGCGATGGTTGGTACGCAAACGCGAAGCTTTAGGGGGTTACCCTTCGCGAACGCGGACAGCCTCTCACGAACGCATAGGGTTGAGGAATCTTGGAAGGGGGGCATCAATGTTACTCTACGCGAACGCGAGCCCTGGCTCGCGAACGCGAAGGACCGTGGAGAGAAGCCTTCGCGAACGCGTGAGTAACCTCGTGAACGTGTAGGCCATTCTGGTTGTTGTGCATCGCGAATGCGAAGAAAGACTAACGCCTGGTCTATTAAATATCCCAAAGACTGGATTTCACCCATTTTCACCATATTTTCATTAGAGCTCGGCCTAAAGGCGATTTTGAAGAGAAATTTCATCACCCTTTCATAGGTTATTATACTTTAACTTTTTTTCTTTCATTTCCATCAACACCCATTAATTTCTAACCTTAATATATGTTCTTTCATGGTAGAAAATTAGGGATATGGGAAGAATTGGGGTTTTTTTATAAAATTGAGATTTAGACCTCAAATTGAGGTCAGATTTCGAAACTAATTACATAATCGGGCTCGGGGTGAATGGGTAATTGGATTTTGGTCTGAATCTCAAGTTTTGACCAAGCGGACTCGGGTTTGAATTTTTGGGAAAAGTTTAAAGATCTTAACTTTATGTATTGTAATTGAATTTCCTAGCATTGTTTGATGTTATTGAGTCGATTTTGGTTAGATTCGATTGGTTTGGAGGCGGATTTTAGAGAAAATGCCCCAATTGAGCTTTGATTTTCTTGCGGAGCGAGGTAAGTATTGGGCCTAACCTTGATTTGAGGGAATTAGGAACCCTTGAGCTGTGTGCTATGTGAATTACAGGCGTACATGCAAGGTGACGAGTGTATATACGCCACCAAAATACTTGTTTCCATGATTTTCTGTATTTCATCAATTATTTTATTCCATGTCTTAACGGTTACATGCTTTAATTGCGTCCTATGCCTTAACTTGCTATTTGTCACTTATGTTTCTCATATTAAAATGTTCGTTTCTTTCTTGGTTCCATGATTAATTTCTACTTGCCTAATTGTCTTACTTGTACACTTTAATTGTCATATATTTGACTTGTCTTGTTGCTTTGTATTAATTGTAGCATTCCTTGATTTGTTACGAGGTCACTTTATGGCTTGTTTTCATATTCTTTAAATGTAGAGATTCTTGTGAAGTGAGTTGTTGAATTGCTTACATTTATTAATTTTGTTTATGGATCGGGTTGCACGCTGCAACGGGTGGAATATGAGAGGATTGATATTGATATGGTGGGATTGGGTTGCACGCTACAACGAATTTTACATGTGATTTTGATATGGTGAAATAAGGGAGGATTATGATATTGATTCTGATTATATGATGGGATCGGGTTGAGCACCGCAACGGATTTTACATGTTATTCTTCATATTGATTTGGTGAAATAAGAGAGGTTTGTGTTTGTACGGTGGGATCGGGTTGTGTGCCCGAACATATTATGTGTTTTGTATTCATTGTGCATTGTGTTACCTTTCAGTGTTTTCGTACGAGACTGATATTTCTGATTTTACTGATTTCGAGGATTGAGTTTATTTTCATGAGTTAACTGCCTTATTTTTCATGTGTTCCTTTCCTATTATTATTATTTTACTACGTACATGTTATTGTAAGTGACCCACCTTAGCCTTGTCACTACTTCGTCGAGGTTAGGCTCAGCACTTATAGAGTATATGGAGTCGGTTGTACTCATACTACACTCTGCACTTCTTGTACAGATTTTGGAGTCGGTCCTAGCGGCTCAAATTGATTGCCTGACGGAGACTTGAGGTACAGTTGCTCGGCATTCACAGCCCTGAAGTCCCCTTCTACCTTATCCTAGTTGTTTACTTCATTTGAGACAGTTTTACTTTCATTCAGACCATTATCTGTGTTATTCTAGTCGCTCGTGCACTTGTGATGCCAGTTCTAGGATTGTATCAAGATATTGTTGTTATTATAGGTTTTCTCTCTCTATTTCAGTTTTATTTCAGTTTACTCGGTATCAGTTAATTTGAATTGTTAAAAATGACTAATAACTATTCTAATGTTGGCTTGCCTAGCAAGTAAAATGTTGGGCGCCATCACGGTCCCTTGAATGGGAATCTGGGTCGTACATATGCATATATTATATCTCCACTGGCTATTTTTAGTTTAAACGATTGGATGGGCGGCTATTTGGGTTAATTCGTCTAAAATAAATTTCGATGATTGATCTTGACAGATGATGCTATTCCACCAAAATGGCAACTTACTCCTAAGCATAATATACTGGAGTTCGAATTTTTTATATGTGAACTTCCAGCATAATATACTGTCCAGCATAATATGCTGGAAGTTCATACACATGTGCTCTAATCTCCTGTATATTATCCTGGAGCTTTCATTGTACTGGAGTTCCAGCATAATATGCTCGAAGTTCATACACATGTGCACCAATCTCCAGTATATTAGGCTGAAACTTTCCGTGTTGCAGCAAAATAGTGGCTATTTTTCAATGACTTTGCAAACGCTGGCTATTTTTCAATTATCAGTCCGAAAACTGGTTAGCCCGTGCTATTTTTACCGATCCCGACCTTTTTTCGTTACTTAAGCTTAATAGGTTTATATGCATTTTTTGCTTGTGTAACACCAAATTAATTAAACTAAACCCTTTTTATTATTATTCTAACCTCTCACATAGTGTTTTCCTCTTCAACCATTCATTTTCTAAATTTCAAGACAATTTCATATTTTATTTTATTATAATTTAATATTACAGACACAAACATCAAGAATAGCTCATACTCAAAATGTAACTCTTCATTATGTACTGCAAACAAAAGGACATTATTCTCACTAATTATCCGACAATTTCATCCCCATTATTACACCAGCCAAGAATACTGCTTCCAGAACAGCTTCTCATTTCTCAAACCATGTTTTCCTTCATTTTCTATACTAGAGCATGCTGGTTCTTCCTTAATTACACTTTCACCTTTAAAATCTGAGTAGGCTTTCGTTGCATTCTCCAGAGATTTGTAAGATCTATACAAGTTTTTCTTAAATCCCACAACTTGCTTTGCGCATTCATGCCATGTAAAATATATCTCAGGAATTCTACCACTAAAAATAACATAGAACTTTATTATACCACTTTACTTAATTTGCAGTTGATTGAAAAAATAGAGAGAAAAAGAATAGAAATGATGCTGCAAATTAAAATGGGAAGGGAGTGTTTGCTTGAGTCTGGAACCAAAGTATTACTTTTTTTACTCAAAGCACAAAAATAGGTGAAAAACTAACTGATGATCAATTTATATATAACGCATGGGTTAAATACGCTATACCTTAACGCATGGGTTGAATGCGTTATACCTTAAGGTATAGCGCATGCAAAACATGCGCTATATTTGAAATTCAAATGTCGGTCAAATTATAAGTATAACGCATATACGGGATGCGCTATACATGAAGTTGAAAAGACAAATAGGTATAACGCATGTGCGCTATACTTATATTAAAAATGGCCCAGCCATCTTCCTCGCGACAGAACCCTTCAAATGATCTCTCCCCCTCACCCCCCACCCCACCCCCATATTTTTTAAGCAAAAATCTTCATTGGAAAAATTGTGTCCCCTCCGTATTTTACCGAGCTAACATCGGATCCAAGGTGTTGTCATGTAGTGGATCTCTTCTATTGCTCGTTTTGGCTCCCAAATCATGAATTTTTCACAATTCAAAAAACTGTAAATCGATTTATTCCGACTTACTTTTTGGTAAAACTCGAGTATAAAAAGTACTAATTAGTGTTTTTACTCTATTGTATGCTTTTTGTGATCGTCTTGTGATATAACTATTTTTTTATTTTTTATCCGGATTAGTTTATTTATGTGCAAAATAAATATAAAAAATATATATTGTTATTTTATTGAATAATTGGTGTTATATGTGATTTTAATGTTGTACGTATATTAATATGTCACTTTATTATTGTTTAGTGCCCTTTAGTGATATGTTGTGCCTTTAATTGTTATGTAGTGCCCTTTAGCGTAGTAAAACTGATTATAAATTTTAGCTTACGGTAGTTGACTTTGTTTATGGCCATTTAGAGTAGTGTGACTTTAGTGCTCTTTAAGATTCTGTAGTCTAGAATAAAAACTATGTGCCCTCATTAACTAACTCGGTTAGAGTACTCAATTATGAATTTAATGTATTAGTAGATAATTATCAAATATTAGATATGAATCATAAAATAATCAATTGACATTATAAAAGAGGCGCTGCCGGAAAGTTTGGGCAAAATATAACAGTTAACAAACAAATCGTCAAAAAAGTTTGTAGTATTTTTTATATGAATAATTATTAAATATATCTTGATTACTTATGAAAATTTAATATTTAATTCTCTTATAACCCCAAAAATATCTGACAAAAAATGATAGTTCAAACAAAAGCCTTCCGAATTTTAGTCAAAAAATATAGGAAACTATCATATGAAATACGAATATAGAAAATTTATCAACCTAAGCATTTGTTATATGAATAATTACTAAAATATCTTATTAGTTATGAAAATTAAATATTTAATTCTCCTATAACCCCAAAAATATCTGGGGAAAAAAAAGATGATAGTTCAAACAAAACCCTCTCGAATTTTAATCAAAAAATATAAGAAACTAACATATAAAACAATAATGTAGAAAACATTTCAACCTAAGTATTTTTATATGAATAATTATTAAATATATCATGATTAGTTATGAAAACTAAATTTAACTCTCTTATAACCCACAAATAGCTGAAAAAAGATGATAGTTCAAACAAAATCCTGCGGATTTTAGTAAAAATGTAAGAAACTAAAATATAAAATAAAAATATAAAAAATAATTCAACCTAAGTAATAATATATAAAATTTATTGATTAAATATTAATATAAAAATATCGCAATATATTCAAAGATGTTAAACGATTAAACAAAAAAATACTTTAATTAATATTGTTCAATTTACAGATATCGTCATGGAGCTTCCCCCTGTGCATCCTGGACCTGCATCTCAAGAGCTATTGTTGCTCCAGGGCAACCATAGGTCTTCATACATCTGGGATGGACAGTGTCTATCCCAGACCTTCCACCCCAGGAGTATAGACGATCTTTGGGAGTTCATTAGGGACCGCCCACTGCATCCCCGTACAGTTAGACGCCTTCAGTGGACGGGGTTTTATCGGATTATAGAGATCGTCCAGTTGCAGTTCAACTAGGCCTTTATCACGATTCACGGCTATGATAGAGCGGTGGCAACCAGAGACGCACACATATCATCTATCTATCGAAGAGGCTGCCATCATGCTAGAGGACGTGGAGGTTCTTTTCGGGTTGCCCGTTGATGGTGTGCATGTAGCTTACCTGCATGCTCTTAGGGACTATAGGGGAGAGGACTACCTTCATATGTTACATAGGCTCACCATTTTCCAGCCTGCGGAGCCTACTGTGTTAAGTGGTGCCAGTCGATTGCAGTTGATGCCCGTTAGGAAATATCTGGTGGCGCTGCACGCGGAGATTACTGATGACTCACCGCTAGAGGATATCGACTGGCAGACGAGGTTGTTGCCACTAATGATGTTTGGTGGTATTCTATTCCCGAACACTTCGGGAAACCTATTCAGCTTGCGATTTCTACATCATTTGGAGCGGCTAGATGAGATACCTAGTTACAGTTAGGGTCGAGTTGTTCTAGCTTACCTTTACAGGCAACTGTGCCGGTCGTCCTTGGGCACCATGAGAGATGTTGCCGGTTTTATAGTGTTGTTGCAGGTGAAAACATAGTCAATTCTTTTCATGATTATAACAGAGATAGTAAAAATGACTTAAATTTTACGTCCACAATCAATATTAGTTTTGGGCCTGAGAGCGGTTCCTGCAGTTCCATCCACCTCTGCCACCAATAGCTCCAGATGCCACCACCTTCACTGTTTCTCCCACTAGCTAGGATATGGGTGGATAGGAGAGGCCATGCCCGCGAGGTCGAGGCTTGACATCATCTCCCTTATTACATAGATTTGTTGGATTTATTTGAAAATGCTCAATTACATATATAATTAAGTTTACTAGGCATGGCTTGGTATCTCTTGCGTTTACTCACGATTCTTGTGTTTAATAAATAGTTCATATTGAGGCCATACAGCGACGCGCTCATAGCTGGAGCCAGATTATTGCCCCCATGGCCGAGCTATGTAGATGTCTTCAGTCCCACTTAAATGTCTCGACATAGTCGAGCATCATGCCACCGAGCGAGTCCTTCGATAGTTTGGTTGATCGAGCTTGTTCCTATTCCGCCCACTTGGCATTCCACACATTACCAGCTCGATGATCGCTGTAAGGTCGACCAGACATACTTGTCCTGGTGAGAGGCCCATATAGAGGGTTGGGACCATAGGTATTGCCTGATTCCGCCATACCCTCCACCTAACCTTTTGGAAGGGGAGCATGAGTACATGGCTTGGTATCGCAGTGTTACCCGACTTCTCATCGGGAATCCCATTCATCGCGCTGGTGGTCGGTACGTTCCATACACTGGGAGGCATGAGGCATTGGTATGTTATTTATTATACTTACTTATAATGTTACATTACTTTAACGTCCTTCCTTAATTAATATTTTACATGCTATGCAGGCTATTGGCTTACACCAGTTCTACAAGTTGGGACTGGATATGCTACAGCATACAGGCGAGGGAGCGGTAGTTGTGCACGGGATTGGTCATCGGGTTACTGATCTTGCTGCTGACACATTGAGACGTGCCCGAGAGGATGCACACTTAGGATATGAGGCTTCTTATATGTCTCCTGAGGAGTAATATCATGGGCCACAAATAGCCCCTGAACATGGTAGATGTGCCAGGCGTGGCCAGAGAGGAAGGGGTAGCTCATGTTGTCGTGATGGTCAGCGAGGACGGGGTCCCCAGCAAGGGGGCATTGAGACACCCGTGGAGGGTATTAGAGATGATCAGTCGGGTGACTACCCTGAGCCATACGATGCTCCTCATGATATGTCATCATTCAGACTTCAGCTATCACCAGGGACTTCACAGTTGACCCCGTCAGCTCCAGTGTTGATCGTGGGCACGGCCATTACGCAGCATGATTGGGATAAGTATTTTCCTGATCGTCCAGAGCCATCAACTCGTATGCCCGCCACTACTGGTAGGCCGCTCCTTTAAGCTGGAATGGTGTGAAAGAAATCCCACTAGAATCCACAATACCCATACTACGGAGGATAAGTGACATTCCTCAAAAAAACCTTGAGCATCCTCCGAAGCCAAAATACTGAAAGTGGGAGGGTTGTACTTCCTGTACCTCTCGGGCCTGAGATGCCCCCTCCGAAACTGCTGCCTAACCACGGGCCAAATTGGGACAACTGGTTGCACTGGTATAACCTCTAGGGAATGGTATACCTGGGACCGTGGCTCTGGGGTACGGGCGGCGGGAGTCTATGCTCCTCCCCCAGCCTAAGATGTGGCAGGAGTAAGTGGAATTAACCCTGCCTGAGCTAGAGTGCCAAACATGCTCAAAAACTGGGTAAGAGTCTGCTGAAGTGCAGGGGTAGTAACAGGTATCTTAGGTGCCTGTGCTATCCAACTGGAGTTACTGATGGCTCTGATGCAGTAGCTTGTGCAGGTGCTATGGCTGCACCACATGGTTTTCCTCGCCCTCTAGCTCGGCCCCAGACTCTTGTGACTCCCACAGAGGGCGTGGGTGTCTGATCATCGGATCAAGTTGTGCATGTCCTCACCATCTGTGAGAGAATAGAAAGACAAGAGTTTAGAATTTAGAAGTCAACAAGTGTGCACGATAAGGAATCAAAGAAGTGAATATTTTTCTAACAGTTTCATAGCCTCCTGAAGATAAGTACAAATGGCTCCATACCGATCCGCGAGACTCTACTAAACCTGCTTGTGGCTCATACCACCTATGAACCTAGAGCTCTGATACCAACTTGTCACGATCCCAAATTTCTCTCCGTAGGTACAGTAGACACTGGCGGTGCGTAATATGGAACCTGAGGTCTGGGAGTAGCCGGAATACCGCTGTAAGCTGGAAGTGCTGAAAGAATGGGACGACTCACATAGCCTCAACCATGGCGGGCTGCAGCTAGGGCACGAGAACTGTTATACGTGCAAGAAACTCGAAGTCTCTTAGCTTCCCTCCCTTTTCTCTCCCGGATTCACATACCCTCCAATCTCCTAGCAATTGACACTACCTGTTGGTATACGATGTCCATCTCCAGCTCTCGGACCATACTGAATTTGATACTTGGTGGAGCCTCTCAATAAATCGACGAACCCGCTCTCGAACAGTAGCAACCAAGGTTGGTGCATGCTTAGTCAAACCACTGAATCAGACCGTATACTATGACACAGTCATAGAACCTTGGCGTAGCTGCTCAAACTCTGCGCGCCATGCATCTCTAAGACTCTGAGGAACATATTCCCTCAAGAACATATCTGAAAACTGAGTCCAAGTGAGTGAAGCTGTCTCAACCGGACTATCCAACTCGTATGCCCTCCACCACTGGTAGGCCGCTCCTCTAAGCTGGAATGGTGTGAAAGAAACCCCACTAGAATCCACAATACACATACTATGGAGGATACATTGACATTCCTCAAGAAAACCCTGAGCATCCTCTGAAGCCAAAATGCTGAAAATGGGAGGGTGGTACTTCCTGTACCTCTCGACCCTGAGCTGCTCCCCCTCCGAAACTGCTGCCCTAACCCCGGGATGAACTGGGACAACTGGTTGCACTAGTATAACCTCTGGGGCATGGTCTTCCTGGGCCCGTGGCTCTGGGGTACAGGCGGCGGGAGTCTACGCTCCTCCCCCGGCCTGAGATATGGTAGGAGCAAGTGGAATTAACCCTGCCTAAGCTAGAGTACCAAACATGCTCAAAAACTGGGTAAGACTCTACTGAAGTGCAGGGGTAGTAACAGGCGTCTCAGGTGCCTGTTCTCCAACTGGAGCTAGTTGTGGCTTTGCTGCAGCAGCTCGTGTAAGTGCTCTGGCTACACCACGTGGTCTACCTCGGCCTCTACCCTAGCCCCGGCCTCTTGCAACTCCAACAGGGGGTGTGGGTGTCTGATCATCAGATCAAGTTGTGCGCGTACTCACCATCTGTAAGAGAATAGAAAGACAAGATTTTAGAATTTCGAAGTCAACAAGTGCGCACGATAAGGAATCAAAGAAGTGAACATTTTTTTAACAGTTCCATAGCCTCTCTAAGATAAGTACAGATGTCTCCTTGCCGATCCGCGAGACTCTACTAAACCTGCTGATGACTCATACCACCTATGAATCTAGAGCTCTGATGCCAACTTATCACGATCCCAAATTTCTCTCGGTAGGTACAGTAGACACAGGCGATGCGTAATATGGAACCTGAGGTCTGGGAGTAGCCGGAATACCGCTGGAAGCTGGAAGTGCTGAATGAATAGGACATCTCACATAGCCTCTACCATGACGGGCTGCAACTGGGGCACGAGAACTGTTTTACGTGCCAGAATTTTGGGGTCTCTTAGCTTCTCTCTCTTCTCTCTCCCGGATCCGCATACCCTCCAATCTCCTAGCAATTGACACCACCTGTTGGTATGCAATGTCCATCTTCAGCTCTCGGGCCATACTGAATTTGATACTAGGGTGGAGCCTCTCAATAAATCGACCAACCCGCTCTCGAATAGTAGCAACCAAGGCTGGTGCATGCCTAGCCAAATCACTGAATCAGACCGTATACTCCGACACGATCATAGAACCCCGACAAAACTACTCAAACTCTGCTCGCCATGTATCTCTAAGACTCTAAGGAACATATTCTCTCAAGAATATATCTGAAAACTGAATCCAAGTAAGTGAAGCTGCCTTAGCCGGAATATCCAACTGGTATGCCCGCCACCACTGGTAGGCTGCTCCTCTAAGCTGGAATACCGTGAAAGAAACCCCACTAGAATCCATAATACCCATAGTACGGAGGATGCAGTGACATTCCTCAAGAAAACCCTGGGCATCTTCTGAAGCCAAACCGCTGAAAATGGGAGGGTGGTACTTCTTGTACCTCTCGAGCTTGAGCTGCTCTCCCTCCGAAACTGCTGCCCTAACCTCAGGCCGAACTAGGACAACTAGTTGCATTGGTATAAACTCTGAGGCATGGTCTACCTGGGCCCGTAGCTCTGGGGTACGGGTGGCGGGAGTCTGTGCTCCTCCCCCCGCCTGAGATGTGGCAGGAACAAGTGGAATTAACCCTGCGTGAGCTAGAGTGCCAAATATGCTAACAATTGGGCAAGATTCTCCTGAAGTGCATGGGTAGTAACATGCATCTCAGGTGCCTGTTCTCCAACTAGAGCTACTAGTGGCTCTGCTGCAGCAGCTCGTGCAGGTGCTCTGGCTGCACCACGTGGTCTACCTCGGCCTCTGCCCCGGCCTGTTGCGGCTCCAACATGGGGCGTGAGTGTCTGATCATCAGATCCAGTTGTGCGTGTCCTCACCGTCTGTGAGAGAATAGAAAGACAAGAGTTTAGAATTTCGAAGTTAACAAATGCGCACGATAATGAATCAAAGAAGTGAACATTTTTCTAACAGTTCCATAGCCTCCCGAAGATAAGTACAGACGTCTCTGTACCGATCCGCGAGACTATACTAAACCTGCTTGTGACTCATAACACCTATGAACCTAGAGCTCTGATACCAACTTATCACGACCCCAAATTTTCTTACGTAGGATGTTGTGATGACACCTAGTCTCTAAGACTAGGCAAGCCTATCAATTATGCGGAATAACAGAATCAAAACTGAAACTCAAATTTTAACATATGAAATAAATAAATAAAAACTGCAATTCAAAATAGTTACAACTCTCAAAACCCGATAGAAATAAGTCACAAGCTTCTAAGAATTTATTCTAAGTGTCTTTATACATCAGAGTCTAAAGAGAATAAGGAAAGCAACATAATAAGGATAGAAGGGGACTCCGAGGTCTGCGGACGCTGGCAGATGTACCTTGAAGTCTCCGTGTACAGTCTAGTTCATTGATGCCTAGGCTGATAGGAAGTACCTAGATCTGCACAAAAAGATGTGCAGAAGCGTAGCATGAGTATACCACAGCGGTACCCAGTAAGTGCCAAGCCTAACCTCGGTAGAGTAGTGGCGAGGTCAGGTCAGACCCTACTAGAAATAATAAAAGACAGGGTGAAAAGTTTAACAATATAATAATAATAATAATAATAAAATGACAATGGGAATGAATCAAGTACGTAGTATGTCACAATTTGACTACACAAAATACCTCACGGAAAGAAAACATAAATTTACAATTTTAAGGAAAATCACAAAATAACCAAAAGCAAATGCAGCCATAAAGAAATATCAACAAGGGCACTCTCGAGGTACCGCCTCGTAGTCCCAAATCATAAATAAATTTACAATATCTCATTTTCTTATATCAACGCGGGAGCCTTCACATTTAATTTTAAAGAAATTATTTTTTCCGAAATAGCATCCCGCGTTTTAGTCACCCTTATCACACCGCATGACTTCTAATAGTTCCCCTACTAGCCACACATATCAAATCACCCTTTTCTCACCGCATGCGTTTCAACACCCAGACCTTATACCACCGCATGCGTATCAAAATCACAATATATCACCATTTGCACCTCAAGTGCCCAAATATTTTAACTTGCCAAAATAAATCAAAAACAATAATATTTTTCATAATAAGGAGCTCACGGCTCAATCACAATGAGTACACAAATCTCATAGAATATTCGGGAGGGAATAACTCAACAAAAATAATATTTTTCAATTTTTAACACGTTGCCTCAATACTAAATTTTAAAATGTCAAATACTTCATATTAATAATCTTTAAATTAGGAAATCCAGCCTTCAAATAATGCACACAATAAAAGAAATAAGGTTTCAACTAAACATGTAAGACAATTAGCAGAAAAAGGTCAGGAAAATTTAAAATATAAAAATATATCAATGATGATGAATATAACATGATAAAATAATTTAAGTAATATGAAACAGTGATCTACACAATTTAAAAATATAATTTTCCACATTTACCCCATGTACACTCTCGTCACCTGGCGTACACGACTTTCAATGCATCATAATTTTTCACATCAATACCAATCTTAAGGGGAATTTCTCTCACACAAGGTTAGACAAGTCACTTACCTCAAGTCAAGCTCAATCAATCAATAAGGATGCCTTTCCCTCGATTTTTCGACTCCGAAATCTAATCACAATTAATTCGATTAAGTCAATACAAATTATTGGAATTAATTCCATATGAAAATACTAATTTTCCATCAAAATCTGAAATTTAACTCTAAACATTTCTCGTGGGCCCCACGTCTCGGAACCCGACAAAATTTATAAAATATGAACGCCCATTCAACCACGAGTCCAACAATATAAATTTTACCAAATTCCGATATCAACTCGACCCTCAAATCTTCAATTTAAACCAAGAGGATTTTCTAAATCTTCCAACTTCAATGACCAATTTAATGTTAAAAACAACCATGGTTTCGGGTAATTGAACCAAAATTGAGTTAAGAACACTTACCCCAATATTTTTCTTGAAATATCTCCTGAAAATTGCCTCATCCGAGCTCTTAAAATCCAAAAATGGGTGAAAATTATTGGAATCTAATCACAATTAATTTGATTCAGTCAATACAAATTATTGAAATTAATTCCATATGAAAATACTAATTTTTCATCAAAATCCGAAATTTAACTCAAAAACATTTCTCGTGGGCCCCACGTCTCGGAACCGACAAAAGTTATAAAATATGAATGCTCATTCAACCACGAGTCCAACAATATAAATTTTACCAAATTCCGATATCAACTCGACCCTCAAATCTTCAATTTAAGCCAAGAGGGTTTTCTAAATCTTCCAACTTCAATGACCAATTTAATGTTGAAAACAACCATGGTTTCGGGTAATTCGACCAAAATTGAGTTAAGAACACTTACCCCAATATTTTCCTTGAAATATATCCTGAAAATCGCCTCACCCGAGCTATTAAAATCCAAAAATGGGTGAAAATGGCCAACCCCCCGGGACCTCAACCAAATATACCAACAAGTCCTAAAATATCATACAAACTTAGTCGAAACTTCAAATCACATCAAACAACGCTAGAACCACGAATCATACCCCAATTCAAGCCTAATAAAACTAAAAAATTTCAACTTCTACATTCGATGCTGAAACCTATCAAATCAAGTTATTAATGATATAACGGACCTATTAAAATTTTCAAAATTGAATTTCGACCCCGATATCAAAAAGTCAACTCCCCGGTCAAACTTCCAAACTTAAATTTATATTTTATCCATTTGAAGATTAATTTAACTACAAACTTCCAAATAATTATCCGGACATACTCCTAAGTCCAAAATAACCATACAGAGCTATTGAAATCATCAAAATTCTATTCTAGAGTCGTTTTCACATAAGTCAACATCCGGTCAACCTTTTCAACTTAAGTTTTCATCTTGGAGACTAAGTGTCTCAATTTCTTTCAAAACCTCACCGGACCCGAACTGACTACCTCGACAAGTCACATAACTGTTATAAAGTACAAAATGAGCAGTAAATGGGAAAATTGGGCTACAACCCTTAAAACGACTGGCCGGGTCGTTACACATTCATACCATAATAAAATGAATCTTCTTAATGAAATAGAACAAAAAATCAAGAGCTTCGAGCCATCAAAGACTGAGGAGATACTGAAGAAGCACGCAATGGAGATTCTTGCCTTCTAAACTTCTATATATCGAGGGATGAGGAACCATATTATCCTGCAGGTAACGCCTAGTTTAGTGTAGCACTTGGGTGCTTGCATACCTTCTCTGAGATATGGAAAGGGGGTTCAGATACAGGCTGGCATTAAAGGAAGTGCACGTTCACCCCTTCGGCTTCTTCCATTCAAAAAAACGTAGTCTCGAAATTTCGAAGAAGCTCTTTTAAGAATATGTCTTGTACTTCTTCAGTAAATTTTCCTACTTTATTATGCCGATTCCTCTCTCCGTATATTTTATGTTAGAAGGAAGGCAAAAGCTGACTGGTGCTTTGTTTAGGGACGGGAGCCACTCCTTCTTTTCTGGGCACCTCCACAGGTTGACATCCGATCCAACCTAGTAATAAGCAATCCGCCAAAAGCAACCAAAATATTCCTTGGTGAATCGGGCAAAAACTACCTTAAAATACCGAGCATTTTAGGGGTCTAGCTCGCTGTTATAAAAAGCACAAGGGAAGGAGGCCCATAGTCCAAGTATAATAGCATAGGGGGCTTAGTTTGCGTGCCTCTGGAATCTGAAATCCTCTTCTAGGCATGTTCCCGATACTATACTAGTCAAAGAAGTTCCTTGCCTTTTGTTTTGCGGTCCGATATAATCCTTTTTTCCATAGCCCTGGGGCTATTTACAACTAGCCAATTAAGAAGTCTCAGATGTACTAGCACTGCAAAATTTCCCGAAAAATGAAATGAACTTCTTTTCGTAAGGCAAGAAAGTCGCCTTAGACTGATCTTTATTTTGATGATGATAAACCATTATCTTTAGGAAAAAATCGAACCACTATCTCTTGCAAAAAACAGGCACCAAGAGCTTGGCTCAGTTGAACCAAACTCTCGAACACGTCCAGAAGTTGAGGATACAACTTACGATTTAATCGGTTAAAAAAATGTTTAGCCATCCGATTGTATCCTACAATAAGATAAGAGGTCTTGCTTACTATCTCCTCCATCTAAGTTATGTAAGAGGAAAAAAGTGAAAAGCTTACTTTTAGGTAGTGGCCTAAGCACTAAGAAGCTCTAATCATGCTACCCAGACTATATGCTTAACATATTGTAATAACCCGGCGGATCGTTTTAAGAGTAATAGCCCCGATTCCCTATTTATTATTTTTTCCATATCTTTTTATGCTTATGTGACTTGCCGGGAGGTTTTGTTTGTGGTTTCGGAGTGAATTGGGACACAGTCCCTAAAACGGAAGCTTAAGTCTTAGGATTTTGACCGTAGTTGGAATTATGTGTAGACGACTCCGGAATAGAGTTTCGTCGGTTTCGTTAGCTCCATTGGGTGATTTTGGACTTAGGGGCGTATCCGGATTGTGTTTTGGAGATCTGTAGCTCATTTAGGCTTCAAATGGCAAAATTCAAATTTTTGGAGATGTTGACAGGTAGTGGACTTTTTGATATCGGGATCGGATTTCAATTCTGGAAGTTGAAATAGGTCCATAATGTAAGTATTTCCAATGTGTTTTGAGTTCTTACATATTCATGAGTTAAAATTGTGTATTGCTCTTTTTGGGAAAAAGTATTTCGAGAATAAATAGTGTATTACTCGTTTATGATTTTAACTTGCATTTCGATTGCCAATCATTTTACTGCACTTCTTGGAAGAAAATCTATTGTGTTTAAAGCCTTCATTACTAATGAACCTAAAGTTGTGATTTCCGGAATATTCTATATGTTGATATTTATGATGATGATCCATGAAAGGAAACATATAAAAGTGTGGAATATGAAATACGACCATTGTGCCATGAAAGAAGAATCATATGTATGACCAAGAGATCCAATGAAATAATGATGTTGTAAGTGGTTAAAAGTACGAATGAAGTGATATATGGTGTGAAAGGCTATGAGATAAACGTATTCGTACTTATGTTTCCAATGTGCTATAAGATCTTACGCCCTCATGAGGAGAGGCTATGGTGTTCCTAAGTGTTTTAAATGTTCTTAATGTCCTTAGATCACCCATGGCAAGTACAAGTAAGAGATAGTATGAACATGAAATGCGGCCATTTTCCAAAATGAGAATTATAAGGCATTGTATGTTCATAACCGTTCTCGCATCATTTCATTTCATTGGCACCATTGGCCACAAATATAACTTTCATTATTGGAACGGTAGCCACCTTTACATCTCTAACCCACTTCTTTCACTTTCCATCATCTTTATGGGTTATCAACAACAAGGAATTTCTAATCAAGACCTTAGGTACACATATGAACAATTAAGAGTCTTAAGCACATCGAGTTTTTCTCACACAATTTGGCATCATAACTTTTATTTGAAACCCGACTCAAAGCCATAACATTTTAATACACAACCCATATTTTGAACACATTCCCGAAGGATAACATAACATGATAAGGGCATTCGGAACATATATTGAACATATTTCTTTCGGCACGAAGCTTATTCGAAATAGTCAATTTATAATGAACAACTCAGAACTTACAAGAACATCATGGGATTCAATTTTAAGAGAGACATTTAGCCAACATACTTATCTTGAGCTTTCCTTACATTACTACAATGTTCTGGAAATCCTACAAACTTCAATCTATTTAGAAACATAATAAAAGTGAACCATAATTAGGGAGAGATTCATGGTTTCAGCTCATATAGGCATTTCATCAAGCACTAGGTGTGCAAATTACACTACAAGATTTCTATGGGTACATTCATGCACAAAGAGTATATCCCACACCTAAGAATCATACTTCTCATGACCTACTTATAGTCCAAATCCCGAAATTTAGGATTAGGAAGTAGAACCTTACCTCTTAGATGAACATCTTGTGATTGAATTCCTTGATTCTTGAAGATTGGGGCAAGAATGGATGATTAGTATGCTAGGTATTCTCCTTCTCTCTCTAAAATAACTCTCTCCTCTCTCTAATAATCATATTTTACCTTATAAAATGACCCCCTAAGGCCTTATATCAAAATAGGGGAAGATAAGAAATTATCCAAAAATGACCCCCAAAGTCAATTATGTGGTAGTAGAATCGTTGTGTAGGCAGCTGAATCGTTTTGTGGGCTGCAGAATCGATTATGTGGCCAGCGCCCAGCAGAATGATTATGTGGGAAGCAAAATGTTTTTGCGGCCATTAAAATGATGATGCGGCCAGCAGAACTATTTTTCAAAATTTGCCCATTCTCTGCTCCACTTTGCGATGCTTATGCTGTCCGTGGAACCGTTCTGCGGTCGCGAAATTGACCGCAAAATCGCCTTCTTCTGCCAAAACTTCTCATCAATACTTTAGTGCATTCTTCTACCCAAAAAGTCTGTACCGTGGCTCGTTTTATACAATCCTCAAACCCATTAGCCTACCTCGGCACCACGAAACCTTAAATTTCTTGACGAAAAATTACGGGGCCTTACACTAAACTCCTTAAAATAGGGTCCATTCGGGAAGTTAAATACCCAGACTGGTTAGCTAACGTAGTGGTAGTACCTAAAAAGAAAATAAGTTAAGAACCTATGTGGATTATAAAGATCTGAACAAGCTATGCACTAAGGATTCTTTTCCTTTGCCTAACATCGATCGGATGATCGACGCGACGACCGGGAACGAGATACTCAGTTTCCTTGATGCCTATTCCGGGTACAACAAAATTCTGATGGACCCTGGTGATCAAGAAAAGAGTTCATTTATCACTAAATTTGGCACCTATTATTATAACGTGATGCCATTCAGATTAAAGAACGTTGGTGCCACCTATCAGCGCCTAGTAAATCTGCTGTTCGAAGAACAGATAGGAAAATCAATGAAAATTGATATTGATGACATGTTGGTCAAGTCCCTCCGAGGAGAGGACCATTTGAAACATTTTAAGGAGATCTTTGATATATTGAAGAAATACAATATAAAGTTGAACCCGAAAAAGTGTGCATTCAGGGTCGGATTCGGAAAATTCCTCGAGTTCATGGTATCCAATCGAGGGATCAAGATCAAGCTTGACAAAATCAAAGCCATAGAATACATCACCGTAGTGGACAATGTCAAGGTCATTCAGAGGCTGACCGGACATATAGCCGGCCTGGGCGGTTCATATCAAGGTCCTCGAACAAAAGCCATCAGTTCTTCTCAGTGTTGAAGAAGAAGAATAACTTCTCCTGGGTTCCGGATGTTAACAAGCTTTGGAACAACTCAAACGGTACCTTTCGAGTCCACCCTTGCTCCACACTCTGAAGGCGGATGAACGGTTGTACCTTTACTTGGCAGTTTTCGAGGTGGCGGTAGGCGAAGTCTTGGTCCGGGAAGACAAAGGTACGCAATTTCCTATTTACTATGTCAGTATAACTCTAGGCGAGGCCAAAACAAGGTATCCTCACCTGAAGAAATTGGTGCTCGCTTTGCTAAGCGCCTCCAGAAAGTTAAAACTGCATGTGTCGTAACCTCTTAACCACTAAGGAACATCATGCACAAACCCGAGATCTCGGGCCGGTTGGCCAAATAGGCCGTCGAAATCACCGGGTATGATATCGAGTATAACCCCGAACCGCCATAAAATCTCAATTTTTGGCAGACTTCGTGGCCGAATTTACACCGGCCTTAGTGCCCGAAGTCGAAAGGTAATGATTGCTGACCTCGGGGACTACCTCGGGAATTTGGACCCTTTTTACGGACGGTGCCTCGAACGCAAAAAGGTCCGTGCTCGGCATCGTGCTAAAACTGCCTACGAGGAATATAGTTAGGTAGTCTATTAGAACTGTAAAATTGACTAACAACGAGGCCGAGTATGAGGCCATGATTGCAGGTCTCAAATTGGCTAAAAGCCTTGGGGCCAAGGTGATCGAAGCTAAATGCGATTCCCTCCCCATGGTAAATCAAGTCAATCGGACGTTTGAAGTGTAAGAGGAACAAATATGAAGGTATTTAGACAAGTTACAGGTAACACTGCATCAATTCAAGGAATGGATCCTACGTCACGTGCCCCAAGATTAGAATAGCGGGGCCGACGCTCTGGCTAACTTAGGGTCATCGGTTGATGATGATGAATTCAATCCGGGAACAGTCGTACAGCTCATGAAGTAGGTGATAGAAGAAGTCCATGCCGAAGTAAACTTAATGAGTTTAACCTGGGATTGGAGGAACAAGTACATAGACTACTTGAAGACTGGAAAATTTCCATCATATCCTAAAGAATCAAGAGCCGTGCGTACCAAGGCTACCAGATTTAGCTTGGTCGAAGGGGCATTGTTTAGGAGAACGTTAGATGGCCTGCTAGCTGGATGCTTGGGATTGGGAGATACCGAACATACCTTGAGAGAAGTTCATGAAGGCACTTGCGGAAACTATTCGGGGGAAGAATCTTTGGTTCGGAAATTAATCAGGTCCGTCTATTATTGGACCGAAATGGAGAAAGATGCGAAGGACTTCGTACGAAAAATGCAACGACTGCCAGAGACATGCACCGATGATCTATCAATCGGGAGAGCTACTCAATTTGGTCCTATCCCCGTGGCCACTTAGGAAGTGGGGAATTGACATCGTTGGTCTCTTACCGTGGGCACCCGGCAAAGTTTAATTCATACTATTTATGGCCGATTATTTTTCCAAATGGGTCGAGGCTCAAGAATTCAAAAATGTTCAGGAGAAAGAAGTCATTGACTTCATATGAGACCACATAATATTTTGATTTGGGATATCGGCCAAGTTCGTGTGCGATAATGGGAAATAATTCATCGGTAGCAAGGTTAATATATTTTTTGAAGATCAAAAGATTAAGAAGATACTATCAACAACTTACCACCCTAGTGGGAATGGACATGCAGAATCGAAAAATAAGACCATACTTCAAAATCAAAAAAAGAGGTTGACCGATGCTAAGGAAAAATGGAAAGAAATCCTGCCCGAAGTCCTGTGGGCATATCGTACGACATCGAAGTCTAGTACCGGGCCCACTCTATTTTTGTTGGTCTACAGGGCCGAAGCCTTAATACTAGTCGAAGTGGGAGAACTGAGCTTCAGATTCCAATATGCGACCAAAGAGTCAAATGGTGAGGCCATTATCATGAGCCTAGAACTATTGGATGAAAGATGTGAGGCCGCCCTAGTCCGATTGGCCGCCCAGAAATAGCGGAAATAAAGATAATACAACCGAAGAGCCAACCTACGACACTTCAAGATCGGAGTCTTGTTGTTGAGAAAAGTAACATTACACGCCTAGAACCCGAGTGAGGGGAATATGGGACCGAATTGGGAAGGACCATATCGAGTCGTCGAAATTACCAGCAAAGGCTCATACAAACTCGAAGCAGGAAACAGTGTGCAACTACCGAACAACTAGAATGTGACACACTTAAAGCGGTACTACTGCTAAGGTATAATCTTAATTACTCTTTAATAATGTTATGAATTGGATTAACACTTGCAGGCAACGGCCAAGGATAGATATGTCTATTAGGTCTGAAAGCACGCGTTGCACTCTTTTTTCCTTGAACCAGTTTTGTCCCAAAATAAGTCTTTCGGCAAGGTTTTTAACGAGGCGACAGTAAAATATGCTAACTTAGATTCAAAGACCGCTCTCAAACTGGAGTCAATGATCCTTCATTTCATGTCAACGGTATCCGAGCCCTCTCAAGCTCAACCTTGAATACTGGGGGCCATTACCCTCGGATTAAGGTTTTTAGCAAGGAAAAAGGAAAAACTTTGTATGCTAGAAGCTAAGGCTTGGTGGTTAGAATTCATTGTAAGGGCCAAACGGTCGTATGAACTGTGCTCACATAGTCCACCCTAGTCGTGATACAAGTTTTTATGCGCTTTCGATCATGTACTTTACACACCGAGAATGAAAGAAAGTTCTATATTGCTATTACACATTTTCTTACCTCTTAAATTCTGAATCCTAGGAGCCCACGGGCTACCCTTACTCAGGGACTATCGAGTCCAAGGGCTACTCCTATTCGGGGATTGTCGTCCAAAGAAAGTTCGGACAACTCAGGCTACCAGATCCCGGAGGCACCAAACCTATTACGCGGTGCCCAAATACAAAAGGCTACGGCCACCCTAAAAATGGCTCGGAGATGTTCAAAGCCCATAATTAGAAAGTAAGGCCTTTATAAGAACTCAAAACCTGCTAAAAGGTTACCCTCAGCAAAATCATCGTCTAAAATGACTTAATCATCTTGAATAGGCTTCCGGTTACACTGAGTTTTCAATGCCTCAAGAAAACAAAGTTATATCAAGGACGGGCTCCGTTCAGACCTCTAAAAATGAATTCCCCATGACTACATTTGATTCTATGTTAAGGCACTAAAAACATTACATGAATAGAAATTATAAAATGATGCTGGAAAGGTAAAGACACAATCTTTCTAGAAAGGGAAAATTTTCATATATATTCAGAAATATATTTACAAAGGAAAATAAAAATGGCCCCCCCAAAAAAAATATACACGAGACAAAAAATAAAAAAGTACTAAGGCATCTACTCTTGGTCTTCACCGGGGGACGACTCGTCATCACATCCGTCGGAGCCTTTGGATCTCTCGGAGCCCTCGAAGCCTTCGGCATATTTATTCTTGTAAAGCTCCTTTGCCTCGGCCTCGAGCTTCTTGACTTCCTCGATCTCAGCAAACAGGTCAAAACCTCATCGTGAATCTCTTCGAGGTTCTCTCTTCGGGACAACCACTCCATATATTCGGCCTTTGCCTTTAGGCAGGTCTCGGATGCCTCCATATTTTTCTTTTATTGGGCCACCATTTCTTCGAAATCGGTGGAGTATGTGTCCATTTTGGACTTCACAGCCTCATATTCTCTACCGAGGGTGTCCCGCTCTGCGACAGTCGAGCTCAACTGTGCTCGGAGATCATCATTCAGTTGAGACCATTTGTCATCTTTGTCCTTCGCCACCCGAAGTTGGTTCTCAACCGATGTCAGCTCCACCTTAGTAGTTTTCATCTCCAAAGCCAGCAGGTCCATTATACTTTTCCATCAGTCGGCCATGGCCTGAACCTCATCCATCTCGGCTCGAAGCTGGTCGATTGAGTCGATCTTCTGTTGGACCTGTGAGGTTGTGTTGTTAGCCATCACGAGTAGGCTCCTTATTTTTATCTTCAAACACCTTTACCTTATCAACCGGGTTGGCACGTTCCCGCTTCAGGGTCGAAGCTTCATTTTCAGCCCTTCCAGCTCGGCCTGAAGGTCCTTGACGGCCATGTCCTGTTACTCACTGAGAAGCCTATACATGTCCTTATTTCGGACCTACTCCTTGAGCTCGAACTCGATCTGGATGATTTCAAAGTGACACCAGAGGAAGCTCTCATGGTGAAGCATCGATACATGCAAATCAATGAAAACAGTAAGAGACATCAAAACTTAAGTGGAATTCACGAAAGAGTGTAAAAATGTTGATGTCTTACCCGGTTCAGCGCCTGCTGCACCTCATTGAAGAGACTCGACGTGCTCACCTCGTTCATCTTTGCCTGGTCCTCCTCAATCACCAGGCATCGGAGGCAGTTGGCTATGCCCACTGGAGCTGATAGAACCTGAGCATCCTCCAGGACCGTAAGAATGACTGTTCTCTTGTGGCTGGGGTCCACGCTTGGTGCAGGAAACTGCTTCACTAATTTTTGGCTTGAACTTGGCCCGTCATCTTCCGAGGACACGTCCTTCTTCGAGATATCTAGGTGGCCCAGCCTAGAAAAATCTTCCAAAGTGGCCATGTCCACGCCATCGAAGAAGGAGTGAAAAGGGTCGTCTGTACCATGAGCCTCTTCCCTTGACTACTCTTCAAGCATGGTCTTGGTATAGGAGGGCGTCTCGATGATGTCTATCACATCGACCGCCTCCTTCAGAACAAAAATGGCTTCTCGGGAGGTTATAACCTCCGTCTCCACTTCGGCCTCTCGAGTTAGAAGGGGACCGGCCTCATGGCTCCTTTCCTCGATTGGCACCCGCTCCGCGGCAGAGGTCAATCCATGAGCGACAAAGATTTCATCTTTTTTAGACTAATCCCTGAGCCGGCGAAGCGAGTCAGAGTCTAGTGCTCGGGACTTAGTATTCGTCTTGGGCTTACAAGTCTGGGAAGCCGCCCTCTTTTTTGGCTTCACCTCGGGACCCGGGGATCTTGAGGACTTTCTTTTCCTCTTCTTATTCCCCGCGGCAGCCCCGGGTTGTCCCGAAATGGAGGAATCAACGGATAAGGACGCATCCTCATCCCCTTCCAGCGGCCTAAGTTCGGTAGTCTTAGGAAAACTTGCGAAGGAAAGAGAAAAGGTCAGCATTGTGTAAGTTTGGGGAAAAAACTATTCAGAGGAGAGCCTTACCATGGGAACGGGCTTTCCATCTACCTTTCGAAAGTTTGCGCCACGCGCACTCGAAGTATGACATCTGCTTGCAGATTCATTCGATCCGGGGGACCGCATTGGGAACCCGGGCAACAGTTGCACGACCACAAATACTGATGATGAGAAAGGAAATAAAGGGAAATTGACACTTAAGGAAAGACTACACTTATGAGATGCATTCCACTTCTCGATAAATGACAGAAACTCCAGAGGGATCAGATCTTCAATTTTTACCCGAACAAAGTGCCCCTGCCAACCTCGATCTCGATCCTCGTTGATTCTCGAAAAGGGAGCCTTGTTGGCCTGACGAACGAGCTTGATTAGTCCCCCTCAAAAAATTTGAGGACTATACAGACGGAGTAGGTGGTCGAAGGTGAACCGAGGATATTCGGTGTTGTTCACAAAAAAACATAAGAGGATCACGATTCTCCAAAGAGACTGGTGGATTTTCCCGAGGCAAACCTCGTACCTCTTACAAAAAGCCAGAACTACCGGGTCTACTGGGCCCAATATGAAGGGGTAAGTGTAAACACTTAAATTTCCCTCCATATGGGTAGTGATATCGTTCTTAGGCCCAGGGACTACCGCGTATTTGCCTTCCCATTTACAGTGCTCTCGGACTATGGGAAGGGTATCTTCGGTAATGGAGCATATGTATCTTCATGCTCCTTCACCTCAATCTTGTTTGGTTGAGGCCTTCTCAACCTTGAGGTCGTCCCCGATTGAACAGCCCCCGGGTATAAAGATTTTCATGGGAGGCTCTGGGACCGCTTCGGGAAGAGCCACCTCGGCATCTGTGGCCGAGTTGAAAGATGAAGAGGCAGCCTAATGAGGAACTGATTTGGAAGTCTTAGCCATCGTGATCTGAAAAATATGAAGATTTGAAGGAACAAGTATGAAGGTTGAAGAAAAGAGTATGAAGGTTTGAAGGTAGGATGAAGATCAAGGTAGAAACCTAAGAACACTTATGAAGATTTGAAGATCAAAGATGAAGATATGAAGATTTAAAAGAATTGATAGCCACCGCTAGAGAATTCGAAGGTAAAAGCTAGGATCGGAAAGTAAAAGAAGTACAAAAGGTCGAAGCTTTTAAAGGAGAAAATGTAATCAATACGTGACGTTTCACATTTGGAGGTGACCAACCGATGATCGACACATGTCCGAAGTTAGAGCGGCGCGACTGATGGGACGTTTCGGCTTATTCGTCATCTCGGTTGTAATGTACGAAGGAAGGAACCGGGGTTCATCTATCATTTTTCATCATTTCGGTGAACCTACTCTCTGAGAAACGAGGGGACTATCTGTATACGGGTGAATTCGGGTTAGCGCATACCCCAATTTCCCGGTAAGTTAAATGAAGTAAGAGTATAAATGTATGAGATCGAGACCGAATCTGGGAACTCTTTGAATCGAGGCTGGAGCGGGGTACTCGTCACCGGGCCTGACAAGACAACACTCCCCGAACCCAGAACAAACTCCAAGACCTCGGAAAGCACTACAAACGGTTGCACACGACTAACAGAGGACCGTGATATCTGCACCCAACCGGATATCACGGTGCGGATCTCGCTCGATGTCGGTAGTGTATCAGTAATTGACGAGAAAAGATTTTTACCTTTTTTAGAATTGTACTAGGGATGAAACTTTCCTACTAAATAAATGAGAGACTTTTTATTCAGTAGACACATGGTAATACGCATATCAAGGCAATACAAACTTATTTTTCTATTTTTCTAAGCTATTGAAAAGTTTTTATTTTAATCACTGTTCTTTATATACATTTGGTTTCGAATCGAGGGCCCGGTCGAGGAAAAAACTATTGTTCAACTTAAATCCGAGCCCGGCCTTAATGTCACAATTGGTTTGATTATTCATTTTTTCTTTAATTCGTTTATCTAACATTCTTGATTACTTGTATTGAATCAATCCATATATCCTTAAAATCGTATGTAAATTCAATTATCCGTTTTAAGGCTAAACAACCACGGATCTCCAATACATCCACTATACAAATTGGAATCATTTTTGTAGGCAGAGACAAGTTTAAGCTGGTAATTGAGAGGGTAGAAACTCCCCGAAGCCTTGCTTTATTTTCTTATATCTAATTTAAAATCCAAAGGGGTATGGTGGATTATGGGTGGTAAAAGTATGTTTCTTTCATTTAACTAAGTAAGCTGTTTTTGTTAACAGTAGATTCTTAAAACACACAGGCACTCACACATACTAATTGCTTATTGCGTACCTGTTTACCATTTTTTTTTTCTTTTTTCTTTTTTTTGAGCAGGAATTTACCATGTTGGTTATTGGGACTTCCCTCTCAATTTTTTATGGTTGATCTTGTAGCATTGATAGCTGCGACTACAACTAACTTTTCAAGGTAACTTGCAAAATTACAAGAGTAACTCTCTTTCACACATTCTTTTCTAAAAAAAGCTCTCTTTCACACTAATTATCTCTTACTTTGGTGGTTTGTCACTTTATTCATTTTGCTTTTGAATATAATCTTAATCAATGACAAATAATATGCATATTTGATCTATATCTGTTGTATGTTAGGTTTTTAGTATAAATATTACAAATTTAGGGTTTTGTCTTTTCATTGTTTGTTGTGGTGCGGTATTGGGGGCCCACTTATCAAATATCTATGGAGAATTTATCGGTATTTGCTTTGATGATGTCTCCTATATTGCCGATCAATATAGAATCCATTTGGTGGGAGCATTATAAGAAATATAGGTACCCTCAAAATCTTTGCCATGTTTGCCTTTGTAGGATGTTTGGTATGTGGTGGTACCATTTTTCTTTTTGCAATTGCTAGTGTAGTATACTTGAATTTCATCTCTTCAGTATTTTTCTAAAGCATGCTCAGTGTTGCAAATTGTATAAGCATGCACATTGTCGCGAATTGTATAATTGACCCTGTTGACATAGCGAATATTTGTATGAGACCGTCTTGCATTGAACATATTCCATAGTTTTGGAGGTTCTCTATTTTTTGTATACGACTTATATGCAGAAGTTTTTTTTTTCAAATACCATATTGTAAAAAGAAATATGTTATGTAGCGTAGCTTTTATTTTTCACTCGCCTACATTCACACTTCCTTTTATATGTGCTTTTATATGATTGTGCATTGTCCAGATTACATACTTTTGTCGTCTCCTATGCTTGGTAATGAACATAACCTTTACCAAATTTTCTAGGATGGGTCATGATGAATAACCTATAAAATGATTAGCGCTTTCTTTTTTCAGCTTGTTAGGCAGCTGCTGGAAATCCCTCCCTTCAGTCAAGTTTAAACAACGTGTAAAATTTTCAAGAATAAACCTGCAAGTGATTAAGTAGAAAATTTCGCGAAAAGTAATAAAATTATTACCTTTATTTATGTAAATTTTCGAGACTTATTGTTGTGCCATTCTCATATCCATAATGGATATTTGTTTCTTGGTATGCTTGTCTGTCTACTAAAATGTTAGGTTATTCCACTTATAACTTATCTTTTGAATGTTGTACACTCTTTAAACAAAGAATTCTTGCTACTTGATAATCTGCTTGTATGCCAACTGTAATGAAGAAAAGTTATTGAGAGAGTTGAGGCTTATAGAAAATCTAATCACACAAATACCTGGTACTAATCTTAAATTTTTGTTCTATGATAGGCAACCATCTGCAGTGCATCTATTCTTTTTTTTTATGTCTGGTGGGCCTTAATGTAATTCATTCTTTTCAACCGGTTGATTTACCAGACAAGCACCTTCACCTACGACCGCTAGGCAGAGACGGATCCAGGATTTGACGATACCGGGTGCCACACTGATTTAAACGTAGAAATATTATAATTAACACAATCCTAATAGGTATCATTCTGCTGGTCTGGTGTATTTTGGTATTTTGGTTCGAATTTTTCGTCTTGAAAAAAATGGATATTTTCCTGAATTGGCTTTAAATGATTCCAAATCGACATCATCTTTAAGATGGAAAAGAATGACATTCTACGAATTTTTGTTGTCAAAATTTTTTCCTATCTCATTTCACAAGAATTAAGAACACTTTCCTAAAAAGAAAAGTTCAGTCCAACACATTAGCAAAAGAACTAGCTAGATCCAAAAAAAAAAAAAGACTAAATAGTGATATCAAAAAAAGTAAAAAAAAAAATGAACGAATTAATGAAAAAACTACCCATCAATGTCCTAGAAATAAAAAAACGAAATAATTATTAATCAAAGATTATATATTACTTAGGCCATTAGTTAGGGGGCTTAGAGTTCAAAACATTGAATCTAATGGGATTCGATATGATTAATGTTTTTGGTCACCAAGTCATTTTTCTAAAAACATGTAAATTGATAATAAATTTAACCTCGTGCTTTTTCCAAGGAAGTAAACTGACAATTGCACAACATATTGTTAATCTTTTAACAATATTTGGAACTTCAAAGTTCAGCCTAAGCATACGTCTCTCTAGGATTCATAATAAATGCAGCAACCTAAAATACTTTTATAAAAAGAGTGTCAGAATGGACTCGAACGCGGTCTCTTGGGTGAAACATCAGATAAAACTCCACTAGCGCGCACCTTACGGCCTTTTGTTCATCCGGGTGCCAAAAGCTTGATTTATGCATTTTCTTATACATATACACATGCTATATTGTGGGTGGCGTACCACCCCATACCTACTTAATAGATCCGTCCCTAATGCTTGGTCCTGGGTTCGAGTCACGCTAGAGAAAAAGTGTAGTGGAAACAGTAAAGATGCTCATAATTTGGGAGGGGTTTAAAAAAAAGTGATTAATTTACCAATAAAAGTAAACAACATAGTTCAACTTTTTCGCACATGTTACGAACTTCTGTTTCTAAAAGTTACTGTTCACCCGTGTATGTGGTTAGTATAATTAATTATATTATTTTTACTAATTGCTGAATAATTTGATAAATTGTGGATAGGTCTTACCTGGTTCTTCTGCTAAATCTTCTGGGTTAAAACACAATGATGTTATAATTCAATTTGGTGGAAAAAGAATTCGGAGTTTCTTGGAGGTATATGACCTTTCTGGTAGACTATGTGCTACTCTGCCAAAAAGTCAGAAAACCTCCTTTTCTTCTAGTTGATCAATACAACTTAGCATTAAAGTAAATGTACTGAGATATATACATGCATACCCACAAAAAACTATCAACACAAACAAGGAGATCTAAAACATGCATGCAATAAAAAGTGCAATTTCCTATTGGTATTAATAATTATTCTTCATTTTTTATTCAAATTGTCATTAGCTATTTGAAAACATGTTTAGTCATGTTGGAGAATCTGTTGAGTTGGCTGTGATAAGATCAAGTCATGATGTTCCTTTATATCTTAGCGTGGTGGTGGATCAGGCAACATCAGATAAATTATACAGGTATCCATCTTCAACTCATTTCTTCTTAACATACTGATATGATTTTTTTCCTTTTTCAAGATGATTTACCTTCGTTCTCAGTGTCTTAAACTTTCACTATTTCAGCTGGCCACTTTGGGAGGTATGATGAGGTTCGAGAATAGTAACATCGAGGGTTGCAGGTAATGGGAATGTAATATAATGATGCTTGGACTTGTGCTGACTTGTATGCTTCTCTTCTGCTATCATAATCACAATTGTTTTGCTGTTAAACCTTCTCCTACTCATACTAGACAAAGAAATATGATTTATTTTATATAAATTTCAAATGCTTTAGGTGGAATAGTATTGACTATTTTTCTATCCCCAAGTACCCTGTTACATCTAATGGCATGCACACAACAATTCTTGGCTTAGCTTTGTTCAACTGTTTGTAAACTTTGTAGCCTCCTATGCCTTATGTCCAGTTATTTGGTCCTTCAGTGTCATAGACTCGGTATGTTAAGAAGATGCAACTAATTTTCCATGATTGAAAAGTTATAAAAGATATAACTCGAGAGATAGTACGTAAATAAATTGTTGGCACCGCATATATTCTTCTTAGAGTAGCAATAGTACAAATAAACTGTCATAGCCATTTTTCACACACACACATACACATATAGTTGTGATCCGAGAGGCGATAGAGAGGCAGAGCTTTGTTTTTGGACAATGGATACCATGTTACATTTCAAGCAAGGTTAATTTGTCAGCTCATAATACTTATTAATAAGATATGAGCTTAAATGGAGCGACGAGCATTATAAAGATAACACAAACTTAATTACAATAGAGGTGCAGTAATAGTGGTTCTTATTCTGCTTTTTGACTTTTCTTTTACCAACGGATGGAATTAGGAGCTTGGTAAGAAAGAAGCTGAAATATCTGAAGGGCAGTGGATGATCTTTTAGCTACTCACTAGGAATACATTTTAGGAACTCTTCAAATGGATTGAAAATTTTGAAGCTGGTGTACAATAATAACAACATACTCAGTATTATCCTACGCCGTGGGGTTTGGGAAGGGTAGTGTACACGCAGACCTTACCCCTACCTTGTGAGGATAGAGAGGTTGTTTCGAATAGACCTTCGGCTGAGGAAAGCATAAGCACCACATTAATGAAAATATAAACAAGAAGGGACAACACCAAAAAGCCATATAAAAGCACAATAAAAACAACAAGATAGTAAGGTGATCAATAATGAAAGAAAACAACGATTAGTCATAAAAACCTACTACCAACGGAAAGCGAGACTGCGTGTAAATACTACTGTTATGAACACTCTAAACTACCTATTCTACTACCCTAATCCTCGACCTCCATACCTTCCTATCAAGGGTCATGTCCTCGGTCAACTGAAGCTACGTCATGTCTTGCCTAATCACCTCTCCCCCACTTCTTCTTTGGCCTACCTCTACCTCTCTGTAGGCCCTTCAATGTCAACCTCTCACACCTTCTCACCGGGGCGTCTGTGCTCCTCCTCCTCACATGACCAAATCACCTAAGTTGTGCCTCCCGCATCTTGTCCTCAATAGGGGCCGCACCCACCTTATAGCGAATAACCTCATTTCTAATCTTATCTAACCTGGTGTGCCCGTACATCCATCTCAACATCCTCATCTCTGCTACCTTCATCTTCTGGACTGAGCGATCTTGACTGGCCAATACTCAACCCCATACAACATCGTCGGTATGACCACCACTCTGTCTTGTCACATAAAACACCGGAAGCGAGTCTCCATTTCATCCATCCTGCCCCAATACGATGTGCGATATCTTCATCAATCTCCCCATCCCCCTAAATAATAGACCCAAGGTACTTAAAACTTCCTCTCTTAGGAATGACCTGCGAGTCCAGCCTCACCTCCCCTTCCCCCCTTCATGAGTTTCACCACTGAACTTACACTCCAAGTATTTTGTCTTGGTCCTGCTCAACTTGAAACCTTTAGGCTCCATGGTCTGCCTCCATACCTCTAACTGCGCGTTCACACCGCCTCGCGTCTCGTCAATCAATACAATATCATCTGCAAATAGCATGCACCACGGCACCTCCCCTTGGATGTGGCACGTCAGTACGTCCATCGCCAGGGAAGACAAAAAAGGGTTGAGTGCCGACCCGTGATGCAACCCCATCATAACCGGAAAATGGTCCGAGTCCCCACCCACCGTCCTCACTCGGATCTTTGCTCCATCATACATGTCCTTAAAAAAAGAGTTAAAAATCCACATAATCATGCCTTAATTTTACACTTCTAGAGAAAGGAAACAACACTAAATAACCAAAAAATTCCTAAAGATCGTGCTTACATGAGCCTTGCGCTGCACAAACATACTAGTCGCAGCCAGGTATAATAGCTTCTTCTGAATATGATGATAATTCGTAAACCATTCAGAGGCGGATCTAGGATTTGAAGGTGGCGGGTGCCATAATTTTTTTTAATGTACACCTTGAAATAACTAATATAGAGTTTGTTCGGAATGTTTGTCCGATTTATTTATTTTTTAGTTTATTCAGGCAATTAATAGGCATTTTTTATTTAAAATTACATCTCTTTCCCACAATATACTTGTGACATTTCATTGGGTATATTGTTATTGTTGTACAAAAATTACATCTCAGACATCAAGAAGCAAATATAATTAGCATTTTAAAGAAGGAATCATGCCTTTATTATTAACAAAACAAGAAAAATCAATATTTTTTACAAGGGAATTGCATCTTTTTTTTGTATGCTAAAAGTAAATTTGCGCAAGTAAAATAACATCTTTAATAAGGGAATTTCACCGATCAGAATAAGAAAAATAAAAAAATTATCTTCAATAGATAAATTATACACCATAAATAAATGCAGAATTAGATAAACTACAAGATCCCAAAAATTAAAATAAAAAATCTCATATTTTTCTAAGCAATACTTGCGAAATATTCACCATAATTTAATAGTAAAGATAGTTAAATTGTATTTAACAATCATAGAATAACACAAAATTTTATGTTATAATAAAAAAATAAATTATAAAAATTAAATTTGATCTCAATCCAAAATTTCTATCAAGACCCAAGTTTTTTGATTTTGCAAAAAAAAATTTAAAAGATTTGAATTAAGAGAAATTGTTATTTTACGGTATTTTAAATATAGGAGGCTCTTTTTTGAGTGTCTTTACTAAAGATCAGAGATAAAATAATAGGATAGAGGAAAACATATAAAAAATAATAAACGACAAATAAGAAATTGGAAGGTAGCCAAAAAGGAAAATGACTAGGACAAAGGAAATAAAAAGCACAACAAAAAAGAAAAGTTGGACAAGGTTCAAGATAAATTCGAACTTGAATTTTGCACATGAGAAACGCTTTCACAAAAGTCTACCGGTCATAGCACCTTTGTCTAGTTTGCAATTGGGGGTGTCAAGATCAAATCTTTAACCTAGTTTAAAAAAAATTCTACATAAATATATGAAAATTTTATCAATCTAGCGGATGTCGGACCACCCCACCCTAAAGGGTGGATCCGCCCCTGAAACCATCACAATAAAAGAGATTAGGTTTTTTTCGCCTTGTGAAAACAGAGAGCAAAAAATATAAAGAGAGGAAGAAATGAGGAAGGAAGTCAGCGCTCGATTTGCCAGATAATGAGACAAGAAGGAGCATGTTCACCACCGACGGTGTGTGGTCCTCTTCAGTGAGAAGCATGTTATAGTGTGTAGGAGAAAGGTGATTTGGGGTTAAGAAGCTAGAGTGTTAGCTACTTTATGAGGATAAGATTTGTTACTTTAGAGTCTGTTTTTTCTTTTTTTTCGTCTTTATATAAAAATAGGACTATCTGGGGCGACTTAATATATATAGTACATTTAGTGGCGACACCAAGAGTCGCCACAAAAGCCCTTGTGTTCTGTGGCATCCACCGCGCCTGCGGCCAGATACATTATATTTTGTAGCGACTCCTTCTTAGTCGCCACTAATATTATGCTTTCAGCCGCGATTATAATTGTCGCCACTAAACACTTATCTTTTGTGGCGATAATATTAGTCGCCACTAAATGTCAGATTTCTTGTAATGTACACCTCTAGCCTCCAAACATCTCCACGAAACTTCCCTCAAAACTTTATCGTACGTATTTTCTAAGTCAATGAACACCATATACAAGTCCTTCTTCCTCTCCCTATACTGCCAATCTCCTAAAAATTTGAAGCTGGTGTCATTTAAATAATCATCGAAAGGGAAATATGCCTGACAACAATGTATTCTGCAGACAGAAATAGTGAAATTTCCTTTTTCTGGACATGTTTCATGACTGTAGCATGGACAGCAAATTTACTGGATGCTTCCAGTCAAGTGAATTTTTTTAAACCTACTGACATGCACAGGCATGATTCTTGTTACTTGGATCAATCATCTATTCACACACACACTCCTCTTGTTTGAATTAATGGAGATGAGAATGCATGCAATATTACTATTTCGAAACAAGAGATTATATCAGTCACCATTTCTTTCCCCTCTTTTTATTTACTTAATACCGTCAACCAAAATATAATACTACTAATTTGCACATGGAAAGGGACATAATGCCCTAACTACCTTTGCAAGGAACGGAAGGAGCCAATATATTTCTACACTAGCTAATTTGCTCGCGTTTCGCGCAGTTATGAATAACGTCATTCAATCTCACTCCTTTCACTACATTGTCATACAATCTCACCAAAATGTAGAGACTCCTCTCAGACATTGAACATCACAAAATTATTTCAATATAAATACTTTAGAAGCATGATCGCGCATGAAAAACAGAATAATAAATAAGAAGTTTGTTACTACCTGAGCATTTAATAAGTGAACCTATTAGATAATTATACACCAATTGTAGTTTTTGTAATTTTTTCTGATTCATTACAGTAAATACAAAAATATATGAATTTGACAAACATCAGTTTTGTATTAATTATAGTACAACCTTATGGGAAAAATTAATAATCTGCATTTTTGGATGGCTTAAGCCCAACTGAACCAGCACGCTTAAGATTGTCAGCAGGATTGAGAGCTCATTCCATGATGAATCATAAATGGTATACCTAGTTATCCTGAAGCACAAACATTTTGAAATAATTATAATGAAGTAATTATTTGTAAAATTGTATAAAGTGCATGTCACAGTTTGGAAAAGAGAAAGAAATACCTCGCATGTCTTAGCAACCATATGACATATATTTTGAAATATCTCTTTGTAAATAATATTTTTAATGAATGTAGGATCTTCTACGTCCTCGTCGGCACATTATGGTTAGTCCTTCTCTTGTTGTTATTCGGGAGACAACTACATATAATTGACCATGGGTGAATACTTGTTTCTTCTCTTGTTGGTACTCGGGAGACAACCACATATAACTTACCATGGGCGAATACTTGTTTCGGAAGATATAATCCGACACAGAAGCAGATCCAGTATTTAAACTCTATGGGTTCAGCTTTTAAGATTTTTAGCAGTGAACTCATCACATTTTTAACACTATGGGTTCAAATCTACTATTTGTTATAATTTTAGTAGATTTTGCACATAAATTTATGCTCCGCATCAAAAAAAGTTATGGATTCAGTTGTGAACCCGTCACGTATATACTACATACACCCCTGATCTGACTTGGTTAAGAGATTGTCCTTGACTTTTATTGATTGTCATGGCGAAACATGGCACCAAAGGGAGCTGCCTTCTCTTAAGCTTGAATGGCCACTTTGAATCGTTAGGAGACATAATGATTCTTGAAATTATCACTCTCGAACCGATGTTCTTTCTAGACATAATATTTGTATTAAAACAGAGTGAAGACTAGTTAGTCGGTTATATTAGCTAATTAATGTTAGTGTAGTTAGTTAAGGCTGTTAGTGAGTTGGTTAGTGAGCAACACATGATGTGCACGTGACTCCACCAAGGTATTTGTATAAAGTCTGCAGACTTGTATCTTTGTAATGCAAGAGAGAGAAAACGAATCTTCTTCTTCATTATTCCCTCTCTAGATTCCAGAATATTCTTTCGCCATAGATGAGCCCTAGCTTCTCATCTCTGTAAATTGACTAAGATTCACAGAATTAATCCTCAATTTAACATGGTATTAGAGCGGCGATCGTGAGACGTGAACTCCGGAGTAAAGCTCCGACTGAATTAGAACGATTTCGAGCTGGAAGAGGCGGACATGGCGGAAAATGAAGTAAGTTCACTTGATCACAATCATCCATTATACCTTCAAGATAGAGACACTCCAGGGCTGGTTTTAATTCCAATCAAGCTCACGGGGCCAGAAAATTATGCCCTATGGAGCAGAGCAATGAAATTGGCCTTGCGAGGAAAGAGCAAACTAGGTTTTGTGAATGGATCGTGTGTAAAAGCTAGGTACAAAGGGGAATTGGTTGAACAATGGGAAAAATGCAACGCAATAGTGTTATCATGGATAGGAAGCACAGTTTCGAATGAATTAATGCCAAGTATTGTCTATGCATCAGATGCAAGAAAAGTGTGGAATAATTTTCAGGAGAGATTTGATCGCTCAAATCTGACGAGAATTTATCATCTCTGGACTGAGATAGCAACAATGAGGCAAGGAACAGACTCAGTAATGAGTTAGTACACAAAAATGAAGGATCTGTGGGACGAATTGGATGTGTTGGCTCCTTTATCGTGCTGTGATTGTGAGGAAGCGAGGCCATCTATTGAACTCTTGAAGTCACAACGTTTGCTGCAATTTCTTATGGGATTGAATGAAAGTTACAGCAACGTAAGAAGCAATATACTTGCTAGGAGACCAGTGGTGACAGTAAATGAAGCTTATGTTATTGTCACACAGGAAGAGAGCCAGAGATCGCTTGGTGTTGTGGTTACTCATAAAGATCCATTAACTATGCTAGCAGAAAAATGCAAGGCTTCAGAGTAAGAGGGCCAGGGATGATATATGAATATTGTGGCTATAAAGGCCACTTGAAGGAAAATTGCTATAAGATCGTAGGGTACCCCCCAGACTTTAAAAGTAAGAAGAAAGGTGGTCAATCTGGTGGAGCTCTTGGGCAGTCTAGCAGCAGAACACAGACTGGAGGAGGCTATAAGCCAAGTATCAACAGTGCAGCAGCAGAGGATCAGGTGCAGGGATATTTTTTTACTGAGGAAGAGTATTCACAACTCATGAGCTTGCTTAACAAACCTCCACCAGGTGATTGCAGCTCGAACATGGTGGCAGGTACGGTTACATTGCTTTCTGAGACTTATAATTATGAACGGATAATAGACTCAGGGGTATCACACCACATTACACCTTGCAAGGAATTGCTAGAATACATAAGAAGCTTAGAAAAGAGTCACAGCATTAGAGTACAAGTACCAACTGGAAATAAGTCATCTATATCTAGTGCAGGAAGTACAGTGGTACTAGGAAGTCATAAAATCACCAATGGGTTGCACGTGCCAGGCTTCAAATTTAATTTGCTTTCAGTGTCAAAGTTAACCAAGGAATTGTTGTGCAAGGTCAATTTCTTCCCTAACTTTTGTGTGTTTCAGGGACTTTACAATGGCAAGGTAATGAGGATTGGTAGAGAAAATAATGGACTCTACATATTGCAAAGAGAAGTAAAGCCTACAGTAGGAGCAGCTGTAATAAAAGGTGCAGATGAAGCTGAGTTGTGGCACTTAAGGCTAGGGCATCCTTCAGCTATAGCAATGCAACATATACCAAGACTGAAGAACAAGCTAAATAACACAATGCAAGAGTAATGCACAGTATGCCCAATGGCAAAGCAAGTGAGATTAAAATTTCATGTTAGTAAGAGTAGCACTAGTGGTATTTTCCAATTGATACATGTAGACATGTGGGGACCTTACAGAAGGCCTACTTTTGATAGAAAGCAATTCTTTGTTACTGTGGTGGATGACTATAGTAGATACACTTGGGTCTATTTACTTCAATCTAAATGTGAAGTGTCAGTTGTACTTAAGGATTTCTTGACTATGATAAAAAATTAGTTTGGTGCATGTGTGAAAATATTAAGGTCGGATAATGGCACAGAATTCTTTAATTCTCAATGTAATGAACTCTTCACTTCTCTTGGAATCATTCACCAAAGCAGTTGTGCTTATACACCACAGCAAAATAGGACAGTAGAAAGAAAACATAGACATATTTTAGAAGTAGCAAGAGCACTGAAAATTCAAGGTGCTATTCCAGTCAGATTCTGGGGTGAATGTGTTAAAAACAGTCTATCTAATAAATAAATTGCCTACACCAGTACTAGAAGGTAAAACACCATATGAGGCACTATATGGGAAGGAACCCTGATGGATCATTCGAGAGTGTTTGGTTGTCTATGCTATGCAAGCAGCTTACCTAGATCTGATAAACTAGCTCCTAGAACAAGGAAGGCGGTATTGATGGGCTATTCTGAGACTCAAAAGGGGTACAAGCTGTTTAACTTGGACACTAAAACCTTTTTTATCAGTAGGGATGTCAGTTTTAGGTAAAGAATTGAAAATGAATTTTTTAGGTAAAGAATTTTTCCTTTCAGAGCCATGCCAATTGAAAATGAAGATGATGTATTATTCATGCCAATAACAAATTTAGGAGGGACACATACACACAATGAAGAGAGTTCTCATACTTCACCTACACCACAGTAGTCAGCAGATCCAATACACCAAGATGGAAGTGGTTCTACAGAAACTACACACACACGACATTGCAGATCACCAGACAGATACACAGGACATTGTACCAGATTTTTTATTAGAGACAATAGATGAATGTCAACCAACGGTGTCTAATGAAGAGATGCCTACTGAGGAACTAGTAGAAAGACAACATTCGGCTAAACAAATGGCAGAGATTGACAGAGGCAAACAAGTTACTAAACCACCCATTTGGTTAAAAGATTATGTCACTACCAAAAGAGGGTCTGCTAAGTGCTCATACTACATTGCAAATTATGTGGAATATTATCACTTATCTGCTGACTATCAGAAATATTTGAGCTTGTTTTCAAGCCCAACAGAGCCAAGAAACTTCAAGGAGGCATCTCAAAATCAGAGATGGATTGAAGCAATGCAACATGAGGTTGATGCTTTAGAGCAAAACCATACTTGGGAGCTTGTTGACATACCTGAAGGGAAGCAGGCTGTAGGCTCAAAATGGGTATATAAGGTCAAGTATAAGCCAAATAGAGAAGTGGACAAATACAAAGTCAGGCTTGTTGCAAAAGGTTACACTCAACAGGAAGGATTAGACTACCATGAAACCTTCTCACTTATTGCTAAGATGGTGACAGTAAGAATAGTGATCAGTGTTGCAGCTTCGAAATATTGGCCTTTATTCCAGATGGATGTCAATAATGCATTTCTACAAGGGGATTTGCAAGAGGATATTTATATGGACCTGCCTCAAGGTTTTCAAAGGCAGGGGGAGTATAAAGTCTGCAAACTACTCAAATCATTGTATGGATTGAAGCAGGCTTCAAGGCAATGGAATATAAAACTCACAGATGCTCTCCAAGAAGTAGGTTATCTTCAAAGTCCTTATGATCATTCTCTATTCACCAGAAAAGAAAATGATAAAATCATCATTATCTGGGTATATGTGGATGATCTTCTAATCACTAGTAACAATGGAAGATTAATTGAGCAAGCCAAATTTACACTGCATAGAAATTTCAAAGCAAAGGACCTAGGTGAGCTAAGGTATTTCCTGGGAATTGAGGTGTTGAGATCTAAGGATGGTATACTTCTCAATCAAAGGAAGTATACACTTGAATTGATCTCAGATGTTGGTTTAAGTGGTGCTAAACCAGTTAACACACCGCTAGAGGTGAACACAAAGCTCACTACTGTAGACTATGATGAACATGTGGGAGGTGTCAATGATCCTTTGCTTACAAACATTACTTCCTATCAAAAACTAGTTGGGAAGATGCTATATCTTACTATCACCAGGCCGAATATTAGCTTTGTTGTGCAAGTTCTTAGCCAATTTATGCAGAAATCTAAGACCTCGCACTGGGAGGCAGCCCTCAGATTGGTAAGGTATCTCAAAGGCTCACTAGCGCAAGGGATTCTGCTAAGAAACAGCCCATGTACAGAATTGACTGTATTTTGTGATAGTGATTGGGCATCATGTCCAAACACTAGGAGATCTGTCGCTGGATATGTTGTGAATCTGGGAGATTCACTTATTTCTTGAAAATCAAAAAAATAACACACTGTGAGTAGAAGTTTAGCAGAAGCTGAGTATAGAAGCATGACAAGAGCAGTTTTTGAGGTGATTTGGTTGACTGATTTGCTGGAGGAATTAGGGGTAATTGTCTCTCAACCTGTGAAGTTGATGTGCAATAGTAAAGCAGCCATACAAATTGTATCCAATCCCATCTATCATGAGTGGACAAAGCACATTGAAATTGATTGTCACTTTGTGAGAGGCACCATTAAAGGTGGACTGATATTGCTAGAACATGTCAACACAAAAGACCAGCTTGCTGATTTGCTGACCAAAGCTCCGGGAACTACACAACACCAGTCACTTCTATCCAAGCTTGGAGTGTTCGATATATTTCACCCTCCAGCTTGAGGGGGAGTATTAAAACAGAGTGAAGATTAGTTAGTCGGTTATATTAGCTAATTACTGTTAGTGTAGTTAGTTAAGGCTGTTAGTGAGTTGGTTAGTGAGCAGCATATGATGTGCACGTGACTCCACCAAGGTATTTGTATAAAGTCTGTAGACTTGTATCTTTGTAATGCAAGAGAGAGAAAACATATTTTCTTCTTCATTATTCCCTCTCTAGATTCCAGAATATTCTTTCGCCATAGATGAGCCCTAGCTTCTCATCTCTGTAAATTGACTAAGATTCACAGAATTAATCCTCAATTTAACAGTTTGCGCTGACAAACCAATTTTCAAGATGCGTGACAATTATTCGTGTTCCATTGCTTAGGCCTTCGGTTTGGTTTAGATTTCTAAGAAGAATAACTGGGGTGCCTACTTTTAAGTGTATCTCATGATTAGGGATGCCAGAGAATGTTAAGATATTTAGAAATTCCATAACACTAAATTATATATAAACAACATTTATAGATATAGATTTTGTCTATAGATATCAGGATTCTTCCGGTTGATGAACAAAAAATAATTGCAGGTTCCATACTATTTTATGTATGAATTTCAGCATACCCTAAAAATATATGTGACCTAAAGGTATAAGAATGCATAAAAATAAAAGTTATGGATTTTGAAAAGGACAAATCTGGACTGATGAGTCAATACAATCCATGAAACTGACATATATTACCAAGTGAAAAAATAATATTATCATATGCCTCTGAATTATATCATGAGATTTAGTAGTAAGTACAAAAATAATCTATCATTTTTCGTCCAGTTCCCAATGATGAAAAAGAGCTCAATATGACATTCAGTGGTATCATATCGCAAAGAAAAGGTATAAAAACAGAACCACCATATTTCACATAAAGAGCACAATGAATATGATATAAAGTTTATTGGTTAAATAATATGGTGAGTAAATTTAATAAAGAACCTCACATCAACCACTAAGATAGCCAAATCTGTCTTAACTCTTGGGTTTTCGTTATTGCTTGCATCCAAAAATAAAAGTAGAAATACATCAGAACACTTAGGAGTAAAAGTTGGGATTTGATGTGGTGTGAATGAAATAGGAGGAAGAGTAAACAATGAATGGTTATAATTAAGATGAAGAGTAAGCGACATGACTTTTAAAAGAGTAAAAAAGAGTGTATCTTTTGAAGGAAAAGAAAGAACACTTGGATACAGCGAAAAGGCAAGATATGAAAAATCTAGAAAAAACCATCAGGCAGCTCGAACACAAACTGAATCAGCTCCTACAATGATTTGAAGAATACATTGGTGTTGTACCTCAGAAAGAAGACCAACCATATATATATAGTTCACTTCAACGTAACAGTGAAAGGCCATATACAGTGTCGTATGCACAGATCTCCTCCCAACAATTAAAATGACAAAAGGCAAATACAGTTAATTCACGGTCTGATAATTAATTGATTAAGGAGCAGCCTCCTTAAAATAGTCCCATAGTGATCTAGTTACCCAGAGAATGGTTTTCTATTACGGTTCCTTCACCTATTTCCTTAACTACAACTCGTGTGTTAAATTCATATATCGATCTTCAAGCATAACACAAAAAAGTAGAGCCGTATAAGTATAATAGCGGTAATATAGCAACAATCTATATTTAATAATGCTAATCTACCGAAACACAAAAGAATTAAGCAGTACAAATATAATAATACTAACCTTTCAATAATCTATATATAATCGACATTTAAAGACATTGTTGTCGAACTTTGGAAGGATCAAAAAAATATTACTACATCATAGTTGTACTCCATACAATGGGGACACTTAGTAGAAGTAAATAATTAGTTAATAGGTAAATAATTATAGTATTTCAGAATATTAACAGATCTAATTATGATTTTTGGAAAAAATATTTATAGATTTAATTATGTATTGCGATAAAATCATACTCGCATTGAATTTTTGTATTTTTGCAAGTTAATTAGAATATTTTGCTCCTTAGTTATTGATTAAGGAAAAAAATATAGTATTCTAGAATATTTAAAGACATTATTCTTGAACTTTGCTCGGGAAAAAACTATCAATAATAAAAAATTGTTGTACTCCATATCAGCGACACATTTAGTATTAATTGTGAAAAAATCATAGTAGTGAAGAATCTTTGGATTTTCGAAAGTTCTTTAGAAAAATTATACTATCCAAGAATATTGACATTATAAGTTCTGATTTTGAGGGAAAACATAATAGTGAAGAAGGCTTGGACTGTAACTTAATCTTTTGACTGTGTTTTAGCATCCTTGTTTGCCCATACCTATATAATTAGATTAGGATTTCTAGAAGTTAGTAAAAGTCAAATATGTAAGAATAAATAAATATTAAAGTTTAAAAGCATTACATACCGACAATTATGGAGCAAATATCAATTGTTCTGAAATAGTGGGCGGGGATGGTGTTCTTCGGATGTCTTCATTGGCATCGAAGGAAACAGAATTTGTGTAATCATAGAGAGAACGTTTTTATTTTTTCGCTTCCCCCAGATAAGAAATAGACCAAAAAACATGTAGTTGAGGCTATATGAATTAATTCATAAAGTTAGAGGTCTGGGGGGAAATTGATATAGGAAAACGGTGTTGAAAGTTTACAGAATGTTTGTTTGATAAAAAGAAGCGGTGCGGGAAGAAGGGAAATTGAATAGGGAAAACGTAGTTGAAAGTTTACAGAAGGTTAGTTTGATGAAAAGAAGCAGTTTTGTAATTTCAGGTTTAAAAGGCGTTAGATTCCCCGGAGTCTAAAACACGTTCTTTTTGAATGTTGTATGATGTGTGATTTGATTGTAAATCTTTACGAGAGTCTTTGGCATAATCTTGAAGCTCAGTCCTGTGATGTTATTAAATTATCCAATAGCATACTCATCTTGATCCACAAAATATCACTTCGACTATTAAATTTGTTAACAGAAGAAATACAAAGTGACAAGCATTAAAAATCAAGATGAAGAATTAAGATATATATTGGAGCAACACATTTTTACGGGTGCACACTCTGGTGAATGGCGATACTTTACCTTTTGAAGTTAGTGGAGATAAAGTTTCCATTTTTCTTCAATATTAGTTCAAAAAGTGCGCGGTATATTAGTGAATTTGAAAATGATTTTTTAATAGCATAAGTTTAGATAGAAGAGATAATTTTTTCTTTGCTTGGAGCCAAGACTTCATTCCCCTACTAACACATAACACAAAAAAGAAATAGAATTATAAAATAAGTTGATATCATAGAAATTGTTTTTCTTTTCTTTCTGGCCATAGAAATTGATTTAAAGGAAAAGAAAAGTATTTTTTTGGATTGAGTGTCACCCCTTTTGTCACGACCCAAAATCCATTATAGGTCGTGATGGCGCCTAACGCCGCCGTCAGGCAAGTCAACGGTGATTTACCAATTTGATTGCTCATTTTATTACTTTCGAAATCACAAATTTTAATAAGAAAAGGAGATTTACACTTCCAAGTCGCGGGAACGTACAACATTTGTAATTTATAAAAGAAATAAGAAGCGATAATAGTGTATGAAACCCTAAGCATCAACTGGTATAACCCCAAAATCCGGTGTCACAAGTGCATGCGTATTTTCTAAGGAGTACAATAATAATACAATATCTGTCCAGAATGAAAACAAGAAAGGATAAAATAAATAGTACGATGAAGACTCTGGAGTGCGATGCGTAGTCTGAATTGTAGCTCACACAAAGTCTCCTCAACAGATGCACCTACACGCCAAGATTATCACCAAATGAACATGTTAGATCCTGCACATTTAGTGCAGAAATGCAGCATGAGTACGTAAATCAACATGTACCCAGTAAGTATCTAGCCTAATCGCGGAGAAGAAGTGACGAAGGGTCGACATCGACACTAACTAGGGGTCCAACAAAATAATATAATAATTCACAACAGATATGAAGTGCACAACGATAGTGGAGTAAATCTGTAAATTTTATAATCTTTCAAATATTTCTTTTAAAGTATAAATTTTTCGATCTTGTATTCTACCTTAATAGATCAGGAAATGCTAAGTGTCAATATCAAATAAATAAGGAATACCATAAAAATGCCGGGCATCAGTGGAAGGTTTATCTCGTGAATATTCGGACTACTAGCGATATAACGCATGATTCTGCCGAGGTTGTTCGGCACGATTCACAATAATGTGTACACTGCCGAAGGTCGAGTGGCACGAACCATAGATGCATCTATTATACTGCCGAGGCGTTCGGCCCGCTCCACAAGAAAGGAAGGGACTTACCGAATTACGAGACACGTGTTTACAATAAAGTACATGAGCACATAACGAATATAATCTTTACCGTTTCTCAGATAACTCGCCCACAACTTAAAGTGTTAAGGCTCGGCCTATTATACATATATTTATTTCTAAATCAAATTCAGTTATAACTTTAATTAATTAAGCCAGCAGAACGAGTTCAAATAATTCAATTATTACATGATAAAGTCCTAAGTCTACCCGGACATAAATATGTTTTAGCTACGTACGGACTCTTGTCACCTCATGCGTACGTAGCACCCACAACTAGTTGTACATAATAATAAAAATTACCTAGGGGTAGTTTTTCCCTCACAAGGTTAACCAAGAGATTTACCTCGCTCTGAAGTTCCATGACCGGCTCCAACGCCTCCCTAATACCTCAACTCAAAGCCAAACGATCCGTAACTAGTCAAACAATGTGCAACTCAATCAAAATATACTCCAGTGCTTATAATTAACCAATTCATAAAAATCTCCAACTCCGCTCTAAAAGTCAATAAAATCAACCCTCGGGCCCACGTGCCCGGATTCTGAAAATTTTTGAAGATAAACTTTATCCATAACACCATGAACTCAAATATATAATTTATTCGTAATTCCATTTCCAAAATCGTGGTCAAAATCCAAAAATACCAATTTCTAGATTTTCCACCAAAATTTCAAATTTCTACAAATTCTCATACTTAAATCCATATACAAACCATGTATTTAACTCATAATGTGAAGAAATTACTTACCCCATAATAGATGATGAAGATGGCACTCCAAAATTACTCCAAAATCGGCTCCCATGGACGAAATAAAGTGGAATTGAGCCAAACCCCCGTTTTAAAAGAACACACCGCCCAACTCGACCTTCGCACATGTGGTCCATTAACCGCTTCTACGGCTCCGCATATGCGGATACTCCATCGCAAGTGCGGCTCCAGCTCAACCCAACAGTCCTCACATCTGAGCCCCAAGTAGCGCATCTGCGCTTCCGCTTCTACGGGCCTCAAGCACTTCTGCGCTCGCGCACCTGCGTGTCCATGCCCGCTTCTGTGGCATAGGCCTTTTGTCCAAACTCCATTTCTGTGTTTCCCCACTCCGCAGGTGCGGTCCCGCTTCTATGGCGGAACGACCGCATGTGCGGTCCCAGCACTGCCCAACCAAGATCCGCTTCTGCACTTGCCAGGCCGCTTTTGCGGCGTCGCACCTGCGGCCCATTTTTCGCAGGTACAATTGCACCAGTACTCAGGCCCTTCAGCAATACAACAAAGCTCCAAATTGATCTGTGACTCGTCCGGAACACACCCGAAGCCCCCGGGACCCCGTCCAAACTTACCAATAAGTTTCATAATATAAATAGACCACTAGGGTCTCAAATCACACCAAACTACATCAAAATCATGAATCAACGATAGAATTCCTTCTTTAAACTTTCAAACTTCGACGAACACGTCCGAACCATATCAAAACATTCCGAAATGATGCCAAACTTTACGTGCAAGTCACAAATCACCATACGAACCTATTCTAAGGCCCAGAACTTCGAACGGACATTGATAACACCAAAATTTATTTCAAATCAAACTTAAGAATTTCTTACACTTCCAAAATGCCAACTTTCCATAATAGGTGTCGAAATGCTCCCGGGTGATTCGATACTCAACCTGAATATACGCCCAAGTCCAAAATCATCATACGAACCTATTGTAACCTCAAATCCCGATTCCGATATCTTTTGCTCAAAAGTCAAACCTTAGTTAATTTTTCCAACTTAAAGCTTTCGAAATTAGAATTTTCTTTCCAAACCAACTCCGAACTTCCCGAAATTGAATTTCGACCAAACGTACAAGTCATAATACCTGAAGTGAAGCTACCCAAGGCCTCAAATCACCGTACGACACACTAGAGCTCAAAACGAACGGTCGGGTCGTTACACCATTCAAGGAGGAAGATACGTGTTCAATTCAATATTGAATATATATATATATATATATATATATATATATATATATATATATATGTGTGTGTGTGTGTGTGTGTGTGTGTGTGTGTGTGTGTGTGTGTGTGTGTGTGTGTGTGTGTGTGCTTCTGGAGAAAACCCCTCTCTGTCTCTCTCTCTCTCCTTCTATTCTTGTATAACAAGAATCCTGGGTTGAAGGATAGCTTAGCACAACAACACAAGGACTGTGTAGAGAACTTCTAGTACTTATTATCTTTATTTTTATTTTGTATAATATTGTCCTCATGTAAGCTTAAATGAAGCAAAAAGGGTATGGTTCATATAACCGACCCCAACTTGTTTAGAATTGTTGTTGTTGGCCTTTCTGCACTTCCAACTGGTCAAACCGATATGTAGTTATAGATACTCTTCCTTTCATATGTCCTCTCTCCAATTTTTGTATTTGAAGTTTTGTGTCTTCGATCACCCAATGGTTTGTAATTTTCTTTGGTGAAAGGTTTCTGATATTGATTCAAAGTGGGTGCTATTAAATATTGCTTATAGTACCTTCTGGAAGTTCATACTGAAATTTGATCGCATTTGGATCTGATTTGAGGTGATTGAGATCGAATTTTTCAATTGAAAATCGAAGAACACAGTTACCCAACAATATACAGCTACGGTATACAATATACTGCAATGGTATACTGTAATAATCCATGAGCACAGTAACCTAACAGTATACTGATACGGTATACAATATACTATAATGGTATACTATAATAATATGCAATATACTGCAACAATATGGTGTAATAGTACACAATATACCATAATAGCATACTTCAACTGATTTGTTAAATCATCCAGGTGCTATTGTGTAAAGCTAAATTCATGGTTATAGTAAAATTATACTATTATAGTATACAATACAATATAACAGTATATCATAATAAATAAGTTTTTTTAAATTTTAATTTTTCCAACTAGGTCCTTGAAAATATTTTCTTAAATGAATTTTTTGATGGAGTTCCATGAAAATAATATTCATTGTATAAGAAGTACGTGTCGGAAGACATAAATTAGTAATATACCTATTTGGTATATTTATATGTTATTTTGGTATACTATTGTAATAACATTAAATACTAATATGCCATTTTATTATAATAATATATAATTTTGGATCATGTGTGCTAGAAATATTTACAGTAATACATATATTTAAAAAAGGAAGAAAATGCAATGAAAAAAGGAGAAGAGAAAATAAGTATAATGTATAAGTTATTCTAATAATTGATTTAAAGAAGGAAAAAAAGAAGACAAATAGTATATTATACTATCAATTATATTAAAAAAATAAATAAATATTTACTATATCAATTATCTTTTATTACAACAACAACAACAACAATAACTCAGTAAAATTTCACAAGTGGAATTTGGGGAGGGTAGAATGTACGCAGACCTTAACCCTACCCCGGAGGGATAGAGAGGCTGTTTTCGAGAGACCCTCAGCTCAAGAAGACGAAAATAGACAATGGAATCTGTGACAACAACATAAATCAGAAAGATAATATAAGTATCGTAGGAAACAGAAAATAGATGGAAAAGCAAGAACAACAATCAGTAATAGAGCCACCGTACTATGAAAAAAATAGAAAAAAATAGTGTGGACACAAACTTACACCACTAATAAGCCAAAGACAACACCCTAACAGGCTAGCCCCACCCCGATACGAAGGAAGAAAAACGCTTGACTCCCTCCTAACCATTAACCCTAATGCTCGACCTTCACACCTTGCTATCTAGAGCCATGTCCTCGGAAACCTGAAGTTGCGCAATGTCTTGCCTGATCACCTCACCCCAATACTTCTTAGGTCGCCCTCTACCTCTTCATATATCCTTTTATTATTGTATAAAGAAGAAGAATAAAGGAAAGGAGCAAAAAGAGTGAATGTAATTAGATTATGTAGGAAAAAAATAAAAGAAAAAAGAGCTAAATTAATTTAGAAAAGGAAGAAGAAATAAAGAAAATGAACAAAAAGATAGAAACAAGAGAAAAAATAAAATAAAAGAAAGGAGCCAAACTGAGTATGGAATCAAATTACTTCAAAAAAATAAAATAAAGAATAATATGATTTAAAAAAGAACAGAAAAGGAGAAAAAAGGAAAAAATAAAGAAAAAGGAGAAAAAAGAAAAGGATAAAAAAAATAGACAATTACCCACAAAATCTACAAAGAGTATAAAAGGTAATTAGTTTAGTGGGTAGAAAAATACATGGGTAGACAAGGATAATTAATTTAATTTTTAAGGGTAAAGTTATAAAACTCCCAATTTGACATAGAACCAATGATCAAATCTCGTTTCCCATTCTTATTAACTCTTGAAAATGAAAGAAACGAAAGAAAAAAGAAACGTTTGTTAAACGTCGTACCCTTTAAATGAAAATTTACTCAAGAAACATTTTAATGTGGAAAAAATAAATGGTTTCTCTAATTATATAGAGTGCCAAGTCACCTGTCTTAGGCCATGTTTTATTTTTTTTTATTTTTTTTTTTAAAATTTACTAGTTTTAGTGTACGCGCGATGCGCATGTACCTTGTACCAATGTGCCCAAACTTTTAAAATTCACGTAAATAATATTGAAAAAATACATTTGAGTTATAAAATAGAATCTAAGAAAATAAATCGTAAATTTATGAAAATGGTAAATATTAAATTGTTGATCCTATTTAGCTAATTCACCGAAGGAAGGAAACATGTCTCATAGAATTATTCAATGTTTATGGATTGTAAATATTAATGAAAATGTAAAAAAGCAAATCAAACTAAATTTACATTGGTACTTCAACCAACGACACCTAAGAAAATAATAAACTAAATGTATGCATATTCTTGAAAATTTATTTGGAGTTATAATATAACATTAAAGTTATAGCTAGACATTTTTGAATTTAGAATAAGTTATGAATGATGTTGTTATTTTACTTGATATTTAATTGGATCAATATGCAACGATGATAATAAAATAAGTTAGTTCATGTAACGACCCGACTTGTCATTTTAAGAATTAACGCCTCGTTCAGTGACTTAAGGTCTCGAGCAGTTTCGCAATATGTATTATGACCCGCGGGTGTGGTCGAGTTGAATTACTGAAGATTCGAAATTAAATTAAAAGAACAATCCTTATTTAGAAGTTTAAATATAAAGAGTGGATCGGAGAGTTGACTTTTGAGCAAACTGCTCCGGAATGGAATTTTGATGATGTCAATAGCTCCGTATGGCGATTATGGACTTAGGAGCGTGTCCGAAAAATTATTTGGAGGTCTGTAGTGGAATTAGGCTTGAAATGGCGAAAGATGAATTTTTGGGAAGTTTGACCCGGGGGTTGACTTTTTGATATCGGGGTCGGAATCCGATTCTGGAAATTGAAATAGTTTCGTTGTGCCATTTCTGACTTGTGTGCAAAATTTAAGGTCATTCGGACGTGGTTTGGGAGGTTTTGGCATCATTTGTGGAATTCAGAAATTTCTAAGTTTATTAGGCTTGAATCCGTGTGTAATTAGTATTTTTGGTGTTGTTGAAAGTGATTTGAAGGTTCGATTAAGTTCGTATGATGTTATGGGACGCTTTGGTATGTTTGGTTGAGGTCCCGAGGACCTCGAGTGTATTTCGGGTATGTTTCGGATCATTTTGGGCTACTTTGGATGCTGATTTGCTGATATCTGGTGTTGTTCTTCGCGTTCGCGAAGAAGGATTTGACTTCTGGGATTTTCTTCTTCGCATTCGCGAAGAAGGAAATCTCTGTTGCAATAGTCTAACTTTGGAGGCTTATATCTCGCAATCTATAAAGAATTTGGAGATGATCCAAAAATAAAAGTTGTAGTCCTTTGTGTCTAGTTTTCAGAAAAGTAAATAATTTGTCATTTGGAGTTGTGTATCAAAAGTTATGGTAGATACACTATAAGCTGTCTGGGAAGAGTTTGGAAATCTCTGTTGCATAGGGCAGACTTTGGAAGCGTATATCTTGCAATATATAAGGAATAAGAAAATGAGCAACAAATGAAAGTTATAGCCTTCGAGTCTAATTTCCATAAAGTTAAACCATTCATCATTTGGAATTTTGTACAAAAAGTTATGACCATTATACTAGAGGCTGTCTGAGAAGAGTTTGAAAATAGTTGTTGGAGAATTTGTTCATCACGAACGCGAGAGAAGGGTCGGTAATGCGAAGAACAAATCCCTGGGCAGCAGAATAAAGTCCAAATTCATCTCATTCTTCTATTTTTGGACCAAGAAAGCTCGGGTGAGGCGATCTTTCGAGAGTTTTTCAAGGAAAACATTGGGGTAAGAATTTCTAACTTGATTTTGGTTAAATTATATGAATCTAGTGTTGTTTTTATCATTAAATTAGTGGATTTGGTTGAAAATGGTAGAAATCCTCTAGACTTTAATTTAAGATTTGAAGGGTGATCCGTCATCGAAATTTGATAATTTTGGTATGGTTGAACTCGTATCGGAATGGGTGTTCGGATTTCGTAAAAATTTTGTCAGATTCTGAGGGGCGGGTCCCGCGCTGACTTTTTAGAATAAAATTTTAAGTTGGTATTTTATTATCCAGAATTATTTTCGATGAATTTTAATGAAGTGGTACAATTAATTTGGATAGATTTGAGCTGTCCGGAGGTCAATTCAAGCAAGAAGGAGATTTTGGAATATCGACATAACTTCAATAAGGTAAGTATCTTGCCTAACCTCTAGTGGGGGAATTACCCCTTAGGTATTGAGTTTTATGTGGAGATTGTGTGATTTGAAAGCCGTGTACGCGAGGTGACGAGTACGTACTAAGGCTTATATGTGCAAATTTTATTGGTTTAAAGTTTTAGGCATTCTTATGTATTAAATTAGATAATTGTTGGTATTAGTAAATCCTTGAATTATCACGCCTCATTCCTTATTTGTCAACTTTGTATTTTATATAATAACTTGGTGTTATTGTCATTTGGATTTTATGTGAATTACGTGTATTTGTTGATGTGATATTTTTATTGGAATTAAATTCATGATGGAATCCTTATCTACAAATATTTATTAAATAAGTTTAAATTGAGGAGTTAATATAATTATCAAGAATTTGGATTGATGAAGGTGTTGCCCTATACTGAGTATTTTTCACCTCTGTTGATTGTTTTGAGATTTTATATACGTTTTGTGGAGCCTTGGGCTATTTGTTGAAGACTTTATTGATTCTGCTACATATTTAGAATTTGGTTTTGGTCAGTGGCAAATTGTGATATGAATTGTTGTATTGTGTTGTGGTTTAAACACTCTCCTTGATATTATTTATACTTCCTACCTTGCTTGTTAATGATATACATGTGCTTGGTAAGGAAGAGTGTAATGCACGAAGGGTGATGCCGTGCCATTTGAACCATATTATCATGTGAGGGAGAGTGTAAAGCACGAAGGGTGATGCCGTGCCATTTGAGAGTGTAAAGCACGAAGGGTGATGCCGTGCCATTGAGAGTGTAAAGCATGATATATTCATGGCACGGAGGGTGTTTCCGTACAGACGAGGACGAGAGACATACATTATATTGTGATATCGTTTTGTTGTGTATACATTCATGCCTTTATCTTGAGATGTTATTGTGCACCTTTGTTTTCTATGTGACTTGTAGTCATTGTTGCTTCCTGTGTGCCTCCACTTTATTTCTTTTATTGTTATTGGCATTTCTCCCACCTAGTTGGTACTGTTATATGTATGCACGGTGAGAAAGATATAAATGCACGAAGGGTGTTACCGTACCAATTGATTTGATCTACATATATGTATTGGATGAGAATGAGACAAGTGCACGAAGGTATTGCCGTGCCATTTGATGTGATACGCTGAATATATTTCTCACGCCAGGAAAGTTAAATGAGGTGTCACAAGGTGACTTTTATTTGAAAGAATTATATTTGAAGGATATTTACTTGAAAGAATTATATTTGAAGGATATTTACTAGAAAGGATTATATTAGAAGGATATTTATTTGAAAGAATTATATTAGAAAGATATTTACTTGAAAGAAGTATATTTGAAAGATATTTACTTGAAAGAATTATATTGGAAGGATATTTACTTGAAAGAATTATATTAGAAAGATATTTATTTGAAAGAAGTATATTCGAAATATATTTATTGAAAAGGATTATATTCTAGAGACTTTTATTGAAAAACTTATAGATAAAAGATGTATATTGAAAGGACTTGATTAATTGGTTGTACATGTGTTTATTATTCGTTTGAGTAATATTTTACGGTATTCCTGTTGCCTTGCTGTTTAAATCACTAGTTGATTTGTGTTGCTATCACTGCTATTTGTTTTCTATTATTTTGTATATCATATTGCACAGGTTTTTAGATTAGTGAGTGTCTTGACTGTACCTCGTCTCTACTCCACTGAGGTTCGTCTTGATACTTACTGGGTACCGACCGTGGTGTACTCATACTACACTTCTGCATATTTTTGTGCAGATCCAGGTATTGGAGATATCGGACTCGGACAGAGTTAGAGTGGGATCGCAAGGATTCAAGGTAGAGCTGCTTGGTCGTCGCAGTTCCTTGGAGTCTTTCTATTTTATTGTACTATTATTTATTATTCAAACAGTATTGAGTATTCGATCCTTGCGATCATTTCATGTATTCAGTTAGAGTTCGTGACTCAGTACTACCAGTCTTGGGAGGTTTTTAAAAATTATTTCAACTTTTGGTTTCGACACGTGTATTAAATTATATCTTTATAAAAAAAAGGCTTGAATTATAATTATAATCGGCTTACTTAGTCCTAGAGACTAAGTGCCATCACGACGCTTGTGGTGGAATTTTTGGGTCGTGACAGTTCATATGATTTCTAATTAAAATATTGTTACTTATTAAGTATGCATATGTTATTAAGTTGTACCAAATATAGACGTCTTTATTTACAACTAACTTTTAAATAATTGAAAAGCAATTGGTAGCTTTTAAGCTATTGACCATATGAATAGAATAGAAAAGATATAAACTTTTAGTTCAAAAAAGAGGCTGAAACGGGAAAAGGAAAAAAAAGGGGGGGTGGGGGTTGTTGATGAAGAATCTAAACTCTAATAACAATGCTTTTAGAAAAAAGATTTTAAAATGCGAGAACTTAATTTAAAAAAAGAGAGGATAAAATCAAATTAGGTAAAAACCAAAACCAAACTGATGAAGAAACACCAAAACCAAACTCATTACGGCATTTAAGTTTGTTTTGAAACAAAATACCACGAAATATAATTTGTATATATATATATATATATATATATATATATATATATATATATATATATATATATATATATATATATATATATAGAGAGAGAGAGAGAGAGAGAGAGAGAGAGAGAGAGAGAGAGAGAGAGAGAAGCTAACACAGCTTGCTATCAGATCTCATGATAAAAGGGCACACTATACTCCTTAAAAACACAGGCTATGCAAGAAAGACATGTTCCTAGGTGTTACTCGGACACTACAAACATAGGCAATTTCCTTTGCAATATGCTCCTATACTCTGGTTTTTTGTTCAAAGATTCGAATGTTCCTTTTAATTCATAATTGATGAACTGCTTCTACATACACAATTTTGAGCACTTATGCCAGTTGAAATTTCCCTTTAGAGCATTTGATTGTCCATTGTGTGAACTACTGCCAATCCAGTGCTCCCAAGTACTGTACCTGCAGTCATTGAAATAGTTTGTTCCAGATATTCTTTGTGTATTCACATTGCATAAATAATTGTTCTCTCGTTTCCTCTTGCATTCTGCAGAGCACACATTAAGTATCTACAGCAATCCCCCACTTGCTTAGTCTATCACAGGCCAGCAGCATTCCATGCAGCATTAGCCACATTGTGAATCTTGCTTTTGGTCGTGCTGCATTGTTGAACATTAAGCTCTTCCATTCAACTCGACTATAGTCACCAAGAAAAGACAGGTAGATTTGTCTGATCAAACTTCTTTTGTGTGGTTGCTCAAAGTGTCTGTTCTTCAGTACTTCTTTAGCCTCGATAACTTTCTTCACCATCCAACAAGCTTGTTTGTGGTATTGACATGTTAGTGATTTGCTGCCCTTTGATGTAATATGTGTGTATCCATTGAATCCATAGCTTGTCCTGCTTGTGTGCTAATTCCCAGCAAGTCTTTGCTATTGCTGCTTAGTTCCAAAGCTTTAAGTTAGTGATGTTAAGGCCACCTCAGTTTTGGGCATGCAGACTTTATCCCAAGCAACCAATGATTTCTTTGTAATTTCATCGACCCTCGGCCATATGTAGAACCTACACAATCCTTCAATAAGCTTGATCACTTTTGTAGGTATTACAAACAATTGTGCCAAGAAAGCTTGTATGACAAACAAAACACTCTGCACTAATTGAATTCTCCCAGCATAAGACAAAGTCTTAGCAATTCAAGAAGTAATTCTGGCAGTCATTTTTCAATGAGAGGTTGCCATTAAAGAACACTGAACTTCTTGGTAGACAATGGTACACCAAGATATTTGAAGGGCAATTCACCAGCAGAGAAACCCAAATGTTGTAGTAATTGTTGTCATGGTCTGAGAAAATCCCTCCAAAGTAGGCTTCACTCTTATTTAGATTTGCTTGTAGCCCGGAAGCTTGAGTGAACTGGTAGTACTTCTGCTGAATTGCCTGCACTAACTTCAGATCCCCTCTAGAAAAAAGCATCAAATCATCAGCAAAACTAAGGTGTGTAATCCTGTCACGACTCAGGATTCCCATCGTCGAGACCGTGGTGACGCCTAACATTTCACTTGCTAGGCAAGCCAATGTTAGAGAATCATCAAGTCAATTCTTATACATTTCAGTAAATAACAGCAACTAAGCTATAACGAGTTAAAATAAGTGCGGAAATTTATAACAGCCTCAATATATACACTACTACCCGGATCTGGAGTCACAATTTACGAGCTACTATGATTTACTACAAACAGAGTCTGAAAAGGAAAAATATATTGTTTTGAAGTAAGGAAACATTAAAGGATAAAACTAGGAAGAGACTCCAAGGTCTGCGAACGCCAACAGATCTACCTTGGGTCTCCTGTAGGGGTGTTCAAAGCCGAACCGAAATCAAAAACCGAACCGCAAAAGTGGCTTAATGGCTTATTGATATCGGGTTAATGGTTTAACGGACGGGGAACAAATTAAAATTTTTTTATTAACGGCTTATCGGTTTGGGGGCGGATTATTTAATTTTCTTAACGGATAATCCGTTAACCCGTTAAGAATATATATATATATATATATATATATATATATATATATATATATATAAAAAAAAATTTATTTTTATCCATATTACTACTATATTTATTTTTTATCTTTTTAGTTTGAATGGGTCAGTGGGACACCTAGCTTTCCCTTTAGCTTTATTTTCTGATTTTCCGTTCTCCTAAATCCTAATCCCTTCCCCACTTAATTAACATTTAACATTTACAATAGTCCCATTTAGAAATCCTAGCATCTAAACCAGCAGCCAGCCTTCTGGCCCCTCAAGCCTCTCCCTCTAGCAAGAAATTCTCAAACAACAACCACGCATAGTCGCGCACACGCATAGCCAGCAGAGCAAGGAAGAAGGAAAGAGGAAGTCAAAAAATGTATGACCATGCTTTGCAAGTTAAAGATTCATAATCAATTCTAATCATTCTTTTCTTCACTTCAATTGAAAATCAGGTTGATATTCAGTTAAAAAATGTTATAACACAAGCCTGGATAATATTTGAGTTGATAAATATTTGGTTGATATTCACTTAAAGAATGAAGTTTTTCTATATGAGTTGATAAATAGGGATAGCTTTTCCATTGCTTATTAGCAGAATCTTTAATTGAATTTCCTCAAACTAACTATTGTTCTGTCTTAATTTGATCTTGTGTCTTTCTGCAGATAGTTCCTTAATTTGTAGCATGGCTGAAAATATACAAAGTCATAAGGTGATGGGTAAATGTGGTCAGCTGTCTTTTATTTTCTTTCAGTATTGTGAGCAATACTTGTTTTTAGGGTCTAAAACATCAACTTTCTTTGTTAATTGTAGGCCTGGATTATGCAGATCCAAAGAAGAAGAGCAATTTTGTTGGTAAAAGTTTTATGGCTGCTGTGCTAACAACACTATGCATTCTTATGCTCAAGCAGTCCCCATCTTCCCCCAAGCAGTCCACATTCTTATGTATGAGATGATAACCATCCACTTGAATGTAGTTGATATATATGTATGAAAATGTTGAATGTATGAGAAATGTTGACTGTGCTGAAGTATGTTAAGTTTCAATCAACTGAAACTAAACCGATAACCGCCCGATAATAGCTAAACTGATACCAATCCATCCGATATCTTATCGGGTGGCTAGCGGATTAATACATTTAAAAGCCGATAATCGATAAGCCAAACAGTTAAGAGTAAATAACCGTCCGATCCGCCCGATAAGCAGCCATAGTCTCCTGATAGCAAATCCAAGTTGCTAAGCCTCACAATCAGCTAGGACCGGTACCAAAATCTGCACAAGAAGTGCAGTATCAGTACAACCGATCCCATGTACCGGTAAGTGTCGAGCCTAACCTCGACGAAGTAGTGACGAGGCTATGATAAGACACCCACATAATAAACCTATGCAGATAATAATAGATGTACAAGAAAAACAATAATAAAAACTAACACATGTACTATTGGGAGGGGGACATACTAAAGGGGCACATGATATAGGAGATACAACAGAAATGATAACCAGAACAGTCAACATGCTTTTAACTAGTGAAAACCACTAAACACAATGAAAAAAATTATACGGCATCACCCTTCGTATTTTTACTCTCAGCCTCACCATATATATCAGTAGATACGGCACAGCATCACACTTCGTGCATAAACTCTCATAACGTGGCACGGCATCACCCTTCGTGCATTAACACTCACAATATGGCACGGCATCACCCTTCATGCATTAACACTCACAATATGGCACAGCATCACCCTTCGTGCATTAACATTCTCCCTTACCACATATCAATGAACAAGTAATAGCAGGGAGGTAGAATCAATAAGAACAAGCCTTACTTCAATAATAGTTCCACAATACAAACCTCAACTTTGGAATCAATACTCAATTATCACAAAACCCGTAAACACGATAAGTACGATCAATTCATTAAGTAACTAGTCTAAGCATGGATAACAAGATCAAGTAAGCAATAAACTACAAGGAACAAGTTCCACCCGCATGCTTTAACCCGACAACAACGCATAAGTACTTGTCACCTCACATATACATTGTACTCAACAACTAAACATATAGCAAATAGACAAACAATTCCTAATCTCTCAAGTCAGGGTTAACCACAATACTTACCTCGCTCCAAAGTCCAATCAATGCTCAATCATAGCTTTTGCCTTTCAAACGAGCCTCCGAACCAATAGAATCTAGCAATTTACCAACCAAACGATTCAATTTAAGCCTTAGGAACTACCCATTATTGCAAAGGATTCAATTTAGGTCATTATTGAAAAAGTCAACTCTCGAACTCGCTTGGTCCAAACCCGAAATTCGGACCAAAACCCGATTACCTATTCACCCTCGAGCCTGGTTACGTAATTTATTTTGGAATCTGACCCCAACTTGAGGTTTAAATCCCAATTTCGCAAAAATCCCTAACTCTACCCAAACACCCAAATTTCCACCATGAAAACGCTAGATTTTAGGTTAAAAACTTGTGAAATGTAATGAAAGATTGAAAAAAAATGAGTTAGAATCACTTACCACTGATTTGGGGAAGAAAGAGTCTTGAAAGAATCGCCCCTAGGGTTTTCTTGTATTGAAAATTTGAAGAATGTGTGAAAATCCAATTTTTCTAATTATTTGAACAGTTCTGCCATCGCATTTGAGACCTGGGGTTCGCAAATGCGAGCCCCGCAAATGCGACAATTATTTCGCAAATGCGAAACTGCCCTAGGCCCGCTGTCATCGCAAATACGAATAAGTGTTCGCAGATGCGGATAAGAGAGGATCACAGGTGTGATCCAAAACTTCGCAGATGCGAAGGTCCATCCCTAGCCTGTTGCTTGCAAATGCGATGGTTCCTTCGCAAGTGCGAGGCTCGCATTTGAGAGCCAGATCTCGCAAATGCGAAATCTGCAGGTCTGATGCACCAGCTATGATTTTCTAAGTTCAATTCACTCTGTAGCCTATCCGAAACTCACCCGAGCCCTCGGGGCTCCAAACTAAACATGTACACAAGTCCTAAAATATCATACGAACTCGTGCACGATCGAATCGCCAAAATAACATCTAGAACTGCGAATTAAACATCAAATTAAATGAAATTTTCAAGAATACTTTGAAACTTCTATTTTCACAACCTGACGTCCGAATCACGTCAAACCAACTCCGTTTTTTACCAAATTTCACAGACAATTCATAAATATAATAATGGACCTGGTACGGACCCGGTATCAACAAGACCAAATATCAGTCAATTCTTAAAATCATTAAACTTTTAAACTTTTAATTTTTCATCAAAATTTTATATCTCGAGCTAGGGACATCAGAATTCGATTCCGGGCATACGCTCAGGTCCCAAATTACGGTACAGACCTACCGGGACCGTCAAAATACGGATCCGGGTCCGTTTACTCAAAACGGTGATCGAAGTCAACTCAAATTAATTTTTAAGGCAAAATTCTCATTTTTATCAGTTTTTAACATATAAGCCTTCTAGAAGAACACCCGAACTGCGCACGCAAATCGAAAAAGGCTAAGATGAGGTTTTTTAGACCTCGAAACACAGAATTAGGTTCTAAAATATAAGATGACCTATCGGGTCATCACATTCTCCACTTCTAAAATAACCGTTCGTCCTCGAACGGACATAGAAAAGTATATGGGCTGGTGAAAAGATGTGGATATCTACTCTGCATGTCCGACTTGAACTCCCAAGTAGCTGCCTCGACGGGCTGACCTTTCCATTGCACTCGAACTGAAGGGTAACTTTTTGATCTCAACTGGCGAACCTGATAGGCTAGAATAGCCACCGGCTCCTCCTCGTAAGTCAAATCCTTGTCCAACTGGACAGAGCTGAAGTCTAATACATGAGACGGTTCGCCGTGATACTTCCGGAGCATGGACACATGGAACACCAGATGAACTGCCGATAACCCCCCGATGGCAATGCAAGCCTGTAAGCCACCTCTCCCACTCTCTCCAGAATCTCAAAAGGCCCGATATACTTAGGGCTCAACTTGCCCTTCTTTCCGAACCTCATGACACCCTTCATGGGTAATACCAGGAGCAACACTCTCTCCCCGAACATGAATTCAACATCACGAACTCTACGGTCGGCATAACTCTTCTGTCGGGACTGAGCTGTGCGAAGTCGATCCTGAATAATCTTGACCTTATCCAAGGCATCCTATACTAGGTCTGTACCCAATAACCAAGCCTCCCCCGGCTCAAACCATCCAACCGGCGATCGACACCGTCTACCATATAATGCCTCATAGGGAGCCATCTGGATGCTCGACTGGTAGTTGTTGTTGTAGGCGAACTTTGCAATGGACAAGAACTGATCCCACGATCCTCCGAAGTCTATAACACATGCGCGGAGCATATCCTCCAAGATCTGAATAGTGCGCTCGGACTGTCCGTCGGTCTGAGGATGAAACGTTGTGCTCAACTCAACCCGCGTGCCCAACTCACATTGTACTGCCCTCCAGAAGTGCGAGGTGAACTGCGTACCTCAATCATAAATGATAGAAACTGGCACACCGTGAAGATGGACGATCTCACGGATATAAATCTCTGTCAACCGTTTCGAAGAATAAGTAACTGCCACAAGAATAAAATGCGCTAACTTAGTCAGCCTGTCCACAATGACCCAAACTGCGTCGAACTTCCTTTGAGTCTGTGGGAGTCCAACAATGAAATCCATAGTGATACGCTCCCACTTCCACTCAGGAATCTCTATCTTCTGAAGCAAACCACCATGCCTCTAATGCTCGTACTTTACTTGCTGACAATTTAGACATCGAGCTACATATGTAACTATATCCTTCTTTATCCTCCTTCACCAATAATGTTACCGCAAGTCCTGATACATCTTGGCGGTGCCCGGATGAATAGAATACCGGGAACTATGGGCCTCCTCTAGAATCAACTCATGAAATCCATCCATATTAGGCACACAAACACGACCATGCATCCTCAAGACTCCGTCATATCCAACAGTAACCTGCTTGGCACCACCATGCCGCACTGTGTCCCTAAGGACCAACAAATGGGGGTCGTCATACTACCGATCTCTGATACGCTCAAACAAAGAAGACCAAGCGAGTGTACAGGCTAGAACACGGCTAGGCTCTGAAATATCCAACCTCACAAACTGGTTGGCTAAAGTCTGAACATCTTATGCAATCAGCCTCTCACCGACTGGAATGAACGCAAGGCTACCTATACTCGCTACCTTTCTACTCAATGCGTCGGCCACCACATTGGCCTTCCCGAGATGATACAAGATGGTGATGTCATAGTCTTTCAATAGCTCCAACTACCTCTTCTGCCTCAAATTGAGATCATTTTGCTTGAACAAATACTTAAGGCTCCGATGATCTGTGAAAACCTCACACGACACACCATAAAGATAGTGCCTCCAAATCTTCAGCGCATGAATAATGGCTGCCAACTCTAAGTCATGGACAGGGTAATTCTTCTCATGAACCTTTAACTACCGCGACACATACGCAATCACCCTACCCTCATGCATCAATACCGCATTGAGCCCAATACGGGACGCATCACAATATACCATATAAGATCCTGAACATGTGGGAAACACCAACACCAGCGATGTAGTCAAAGCAGTCTTGAGCTTCTGAAAGCTCGCGTCACACTCGTCTGACTATCTGAACGGGGCACCCTTCTGAGTCAACCTAGTCAACGAGGATACTATAGATGAAAACCCCTCCACAAATCGACGGTAATAGCCCGCCAAACCCAAAAAACTCCTGATCTCCGTAGCTGAAGTGGGTCTAGGCCAGTTCTAAACTGCCTCAATCTTCTTAGGATCTACCTGAATGCCCTCTGCCGATACAACGTTCCACAAGAAAGCGACTGAATCCAACCAAAACTCGCACTTTGAAAATTTAGCATACAACTGGCTGGCTCTCAGAGTTTTAAGTACAATCCTAAGATGTTGCTCATGCTCCTCTCGACTGCGGGAGTAGATCAAGATATCATCAATAAACACGATCACAAAGAAGTCCAAATAAGGCTTGAACACTCGGTTTATCAAATCCATGGATGTTGATGGGGCATTTGTCAACCCAAAGGACATCACCAAAAACTCATAATGCCCGTACCGAGTCCGAAAAGCTATCTTAGGGACATCTGATGCCCTAATCGTCAACTGATGGTAGCTAGATCTCAAATTAATCTTCGACAATGGATACTTGTTCTTGATGGTGACTTTGTTCAACTGCCGATAATCTATACACATCCTCATCGATCCATCTTTCTTCTTCACAAATAACACAGGTGCATCCCAGGGCGAGACACTAGGTCTAATGAAGCCAAGCAAATCTTATAACTATTCCTTCAATTCTTTCAACTCTGGCGGGCCATACGATATGGCGGAATAGAGATGAGTTGAGTGCCCGGAGCCAAATTAATACAGAAATCAATATCCATGTCGGGTGGCATTCCCAACAGGTCTGCAGGAAACATCTCTGGAAACTCACGAACAACTGGCACTGAATCCATGGAAGGAACCTCCGCACTAGAATCGCAGACATAAGCCAAATAAGCTAGACACCCCTTCTCGACCATGCGTCAAGCCTTCATATAAGAGACAACCCTACTGGTAGAATGGCCAGGAGTCCATCTCCACTCTAATCAAGGCAACCCGGCAAGGCTAAGGTCACCGTATTGGCGTGACAATCCAATATAGCGTGATAAGGTGACAGCCAATCCATACCCAAGATAACATCAAAATCGACCATATCAAGAAGTGAAAGATCTACACTAGTCTCAAGACTCCCAATGGTAACCACACATGAGCAAAAAACATGATCTACAACAATGGCATCTTCCACAGGTATGGACACATACACTGGAGCACTCAAAGAATCACGAGGTACAACCAAATATGAAGCAAAATAGTATGACACATAGGAGTAAGTAGAACCCGGATCAAATAGAACTGAAGCATCTCTACTGCAAACTGAAACAATACATGTGATAACAATGTCAGATGACTCAGCCTCTAGCTGGCTGACCTCCACCTTTAACGGCCTGACCTCCACCTCTAACAGTCTAGCCTCTACCTCTGGCTTCCTGACCCCTGCCTCTGGCTGGCTGAGCAGGTGGTGCAACAACTGGTACCGGAACCATGGCACGAGAACCCTGATGTTGTGAGTTGCTTGATGCGTGAGGGCAAAATCTAGCAATATGCCTCGGATCACCACAAGTATAACATGACCTCGACTGTTGTGACTGCTGACCCTGTCGACCTGAGTAACCACCCTGAAAACTCTTAAGCAGAGGTGCACTAATAGGAGTTGGTGGTGCACTGTAGGCTATTTGGTCAGAATAAGGCATATGAGGGCCACGACAACCTGAGGCACCGCGGGATGCCTGGAGTGCTGAATAAAATGGCCTGGAAGGATGGCCTCTACCAAAAGTACCCCTGCCTCCAGATGAGGCACCGCTGAAACCCCCGGAATGACGTAGTCTCTTGTCAGACCCCTGACCTCCCTGAGCAAGAACCATCTCGACTCGCCTGGTGACATTGGTAGCCGCCTGAAAATAAATCTCACTCCCAGTCTCCTTAGCCATCTGCAATATGATAGGTTGAGCAAGTCCGTCAATAAACCTCCTTACCCTCCCTCTCTCGATAGGAAGCAGAAGAAGAGCATGACGGGCCAAAGGAACTCCCGGGCCCGCTTAGTCCAAACCCGAAATTCGAACCAAAACCCGATTACCCATTTACCCCAGAGCTCGGTTATGTAATTTATTTTGGAATCCGACCCCAATTTGAGGTCTAAATCCTAATTTCTCAAAAATCCCTAAATCTACCCAAACCCCCAGATTTCCACCATGACGCAGATGCGAAGGTCCACCCCTAGCCCACTGCTCGCAAATGCGATGATTCCTTCGCAAGTGCGAGGCTCGCATTTGCGAGCCAGATCTCACAAATGCAAAATCTGCAGGTTTGATGCACCAGCTATGCTTTTCTAAGTTCAATTCACTCCGTAGCCTATCCGAAACTCACCTGAGCCCTCGGAGCTCCAAACCAAACATGCACACAAGTCCTAAAATATCATATGAACTTGTTTGCGCGATCAAATTTCCAAAATAACACCTAGAACTACGGATTGAACACCAAATCAAATGAATTTTTCAAGAATACTTTGAATCTTCTATTTTCACAACCGGACGTCTGAATCACGTCAAACCAATTTTGTTTTTTACCAAATTTCACAGGCAAGTCATAAATATAATATTGGACCTATACCGGGCTCCGAAACTAAAATATGGATACGGTATCAATAAGATCAAACATCGGTCAATTCTTAAAATCATTAAACTTTCAAACTTTTAATTTTTCATCAAAATTCCATATCTCGAGATAGGGACCTCAGAATTCGATTCTGGGCAACGCCTAGGTCCCAAATTACGGTACGGATCTACCGGGACCGTCAAAATATGGATCCGAGTCTGTTTACTCAAAACGTTGATCGAAGTCAACTCAAATTAATTTTTAAGGCAAAAATTCTCAATTTTATCAAATTTTAACTTATAAGCCTTCCAGAAGAACAGTCGAACTGCGCATGCGAATCGATGAAGGATAAGATGAGGTTTTAGAGACCTCGAAACACAGAATTAGGTTCTAAAATATAAGATGACCTATCGGGTCATCACAAATCCCTAGCTTGACACATCGAGGGTGGTATTTGAACTCTTTATCCATTTTGAGACTAGCCGGGTTCCTACTCAGATATTCCATTGCTATGGCAAACAGGATGGGTGACATTGGGTCATCTTGCCTTAGTCCCTTGGCAGCATTGAAGGGTATTGTTGGTTCTCCATTAACTATGATGAAATAAATGATTGTTTGTATGCACTCCATTACCCAAGAGATGAATAACTGAGGAAATCCCAATTCTTCTATAACTTGCCTTAAAATGGCCATTCCACAAAGTCATAAGCTTTTTGCAAGTTAATCTTGATCATAAATCGATGAGAGATGTTCTTTCTAGAATAGGCCTTCACCAACTCATGTGCTAAGATTATATTATCAACAATCCTCCTCCCAGGTATAAACCCTGCTTGAGCTTCATTGATAACTGTTGTAATGACTCCTTGCATTCTTGATGCAAGGATCTTGGAAACTAGTTTGTATAGCACAGTGCAACAGGCAATTGGCCGAAATTCCTTAACAGTTTTGGCTTGTTAGTCTTAGGAACCAATGTAATAGAAGTGCAATTGATAGCCCTGTATAGTTTTCCAGTAGCAAAGAAATCCAAGACAACTTCAATAATCTCATGAGTCGCAAGCCGGTGTTAATGAGAGGCTGGAGGTTTGGAGACAGGCTCTTGAGTTTAAGGGTTTCAAGCTGAGCAGGACAAAGACGGAATACCTGGAGTGTAAGTTCAGCGCTGAGCCAGGGGAAGTGGGCGTGGCTGTGAGGCTTGATTCGCAGGGCATCCCGAGTTGAGGCAGCTTTAAGTACCTTGGTTCGGTTATCCAGGGGGGAGGGGAGACCGACGAGGATGTCACACACCGTATTAGGGTAGGATGGATGAAGTGGAGGTTAACATCCGGAGTCCTGTGTGACAAGAGAGTGCCACCGATACTCAAAGGTAAGTTTTATAAAGCGGTGGTTAGACCGGCTATGATGTATGGGGCTGAGTGTTGGCCCATTAAGAACTCACATATCCAGAAGATGAAAGTAGCAGAAATGAGGATGTTGCGATGGATGTGCGGGCACACTAGGATTAGATAAGATTAGGAATGATGATATTCGGGAGAAGGTGCATGTGGCTCCCATTGATGACAAGATGCGGGAAGCGAGGCTTAGATGGTTCGGACATGTTCAGAGAAGAAGCCTAGATGCTCCGGTACGGAGGTGTGAGCAGTTGGTTACGGAGGGCACGAGAAGAGGTAGAGGGCGGCCTAAGAAGTATTGGGGAGAGGTGATCAGGCAGGATATGGCGAGGCTCCAGATTTCCGAGGACATGACACTTGATAGGAAGATGTGGAGGTCGAGTATTAGGGTTGTAGGTTAGGAGGTAGTTGAGTCGTGCCTTACTTCGTAACATGGTGGAACTAGCCATGTAGGGTTTTTGTCTAAGATAACTAATGGGAATGTTGTGGCTTACTATTTCGCTTTTCAGTGCAGGTCCTATTTACTAGCTATCATTTTTGCTTTACATCTTTCTTCTAGATTTCATGGTGTTCCTATTTTTCTTATGACTGTTGTGGTGATACTAATATTTACTAATATTGTCTCCCTTTACTTTGCATCTTTCTTCTGGATTTCATAGTGTTCCTATTTATCCTATGATTGTTGTTGTGATACTAATATTGTCTTCTTTTTTGCCCTTTTGTCTTTTTGTTTTTTTGAGCCAAGGGTCTTTCGGAAATAGCCTCTCTACTCCTTCGGGGTAGGGGTAAGGTCTGCGTACACACTATCCTCCCCAGACCCCATTAGTGGGATTTTACTGGGTTGTTGTTGTTGATAACTGGCCAAGCCTTCTTGTAAAGGCATGCATTATACCCATCAACACCAGGAGCCTTATCTTCTCCAATGGAGCATAGCCTTTCATAGATCTCTTCTTCAGTCACATCTTTACATAGGGAAATTCTTTGTTGCTGTGTAAGATTTGAACCTTTTTGCATCACCAGTTTATCTATATCAGGAAGTGAATGTGTAGCAGACCCCATCAATGACTTATAAAAAGCCACAATCTCCTTTTTGATGGCTTCAAAATCTGTTAGTCTATTTCCAGTAATAGAAGTAAGTTTCAGAATTTTCTTTCTCCGATTCCTTACTTTCATAACAGCTGTAAAGTACTTTGTATTAGAATCTCCTAGTTTTATCCATCTTGCTCTAGCCTTTTGTTTCAATGCTCCTTCTTCTAACAAGTCCCACTTCTCCAGATTTTGTATTAGTACCTTCTCCTCTAACAGTAGTTCATCAGAGCAATTAGTAGTTATGCTCCTTTGGACCCTAGCAAGATCAATTCTAGCTTTCTCAATTTTCCTTTTTATGAATTTGAACTCTTCAACATTTAGTTTCCTAAGCACCAACCTAAGTGTTTTCAGTTTCATTCAGATATTCTACATAATCTTACTATGTAATCTCTGCTGCCATACTTGTTGAACAATGCTTAAGAAGCTCTCATACTCAGCCCACACATTGGAGAATTTAAAAGGAGTTTTCCTATTTCCTTGGCTAATAGTTAAACTTAGGCTCATAAGAGCATGGTCAGAGATGAAAGGAACATCATATATAGTAGCTACATGACCCCATTGCATCATCCACTCATAATTGCCAAACATTCTATCAAGTTTGCTCCATATTCTGTCACTCCCATCTTATTTATTAGACCACATATAATATTCACCCTCCCATGCCAGTTCACTAAGGCCCAAATCCTGGACACACTTATTGAAGTCTTGGATTTCATACATGCTGATTGGATTTCCATGCATTATGTCTCGTAGTTGTAGTACAGAGTTAAAATCTGCTCCAATTAGACACACTGTGGAGATCTTTTGCCATATCTCTGTCAAACTTCCCCATAATTGCTTCCTTCTCTCTATAGTATTGAAATCATAGACTATTGACAAAATACAATCTTGATACCCCATAATACCTTTAACAGAGCAATGTATAACTTGTGTTTCTGCTTTAAGTAAAGTAACTAAGTAGTAGTTTGAATCCCATATCACCCAAATTCTTCCATTCACTGCATCATTATAGTTAGTAAGTATCTCCTAGCCAAGGGCAATGTGGAAGCTTACTCTCTTTAACTCTAGTTTCAATGATATATGCAAGCTTAATATTTTTGATCTTCAGATAATTTTTGAGTTCTTTCCGCTTGTAATACTTATTAATATCCCTGACATTCCACAATAACCAGATTATTGGTTGGATTTAGTGCTCCCACCTCTGTCATAAGGTAGGGAAGAGCTTCCACTGGTACCAGTTGTTACACTTTTGGATCCACCCCTGCTAGTAGTAGGTGTTAACATAGGAAAGTTCTCTAGGCTCAATTCTGGGCTAGCTTGCTTTTTGCCTTTGTCCACTATGTTTGATATTGCATTCCCTACTCCCATTGCAAGTTGCCTCTGAGTATGCTCCTGAGTCACCACTGGTAAGCAAGGTTGGACTTTCTCCTGTATTGCATCAGTTTGGGTCTGGTTTGTTCTGTTGCCAACTTCATTCATCATAACTTCTTTGTGACCAACTTCAGGTATCACAGGCCCCTTAGTTCTCCATACATATGTAACTTTTTTGGTTTCTCTTCTTCTATTTGGTTGCTCTCCCTGCTGCTCTCTAGGGCCTTGTTGATTGTGGCATACATGGCCAATGGTCTGACATTTATCACAATAATTTGGCTTCCATTCATATACCAGTTCTTGCTGAAATTTCCTACCTCTAGAATCCCACATAGTAATCTCTGCAGGCAAAGTTTTTGTAACATTGACTTCGATCAGCATCCCTGCATAGGAGATTCTTATTTGTTTGGCGGTTCACTCATCAGCAAATAGAGGTTTCCTAATTGCACTAGCAATTTTGCTTAGTGCTTCACTACCCTATCATCTCATAGGTAGTTTAGGGAAGATCACCCATAGAGGTATTTCAGTGAGGAACTCTTTGCTTAAGTCAAACTCTAGTGTCCATGGTTTGAAAATTATTGGCCTATTTTTGATAGTGTGAGGACCAACATAGAATATTTTGTGCATGTCTACTAATGACTGAAACTTGATCACATAATACCCTTAATCATGAAGGAATAGGTCTGGTTTAGCAACATCAAGCCAATGTTAAGCAATATAACTCTTCATAACATTATATCCAAGGTTATATCCAAGGATGTAGGCTATTATCGCAACACTCCATTTCTCCTCTGCCTTTTCCACATCTTGAGGATATAATTTTACCACTGTTTGGCCATTCACAATATGAAGTGGGATGTATCTGAGTGTCATTCCATGAGTGGTTGCACGGTTCTGCTGAAATAAATTGGCCCATGCTCGTGGTTCAGCTCTGCGATTTGCAGGGTTCATCGGTTTAGGGTTCTCAATCACAGTAGGGGCTACAGGGGTCTCAATTTTATCTTTGGCTTGTTCCTTACTCATTTCCCCTTTCTTTTGTAAATCATTAGGGTTAGGTAGTGTTACTGTTCATTGGTTTTCTCATCAGCCCTATGAGTGACCGTTTTACCAGTTTTGCTCAATTAGTAATGGCGTACTTAGAGTCAATTTCCTGCTCACCTCAGAGTTGATCGAAGAAGATGCTTCATCGTTCCCAGTCATCACTATCCCTTGTTGTTCCGGTGTCTTCAATTCTTGTGTTTGAGCTTGAATTACCTTCCTAACTTTTGCACTATTGCTTACTGAACTTCCAGATTTAAGAATCGACGTTTTCTTCTGTCTTCCTCGTCCTCGACCTCGCCCCCTTCCCATGGCAGACGCGCCAACGTACGTTAGCTAACGTGCGCTGAGAGCATGAGAGAGAGCTTAAGCTTTTGATTATGGACTTTTGTTTCTAATAAAAATTAAATACCATGATATATAATTTGTAAGAAGTCTTGTTATTTTACATGTTCAAATATGGAAAGAATTAATGTAATGTTATATTTTAATTGATTTAGAAATCGTATTAGGATTTTTTATATGGTTCAAACAAAAAAAGATTTAATAAGTACAAGTTTTAGTTGATTTCAAAGTCTTAAATATTAGAAAAATAATTAAATGACTATTTTATCTAATATTAACTCTATTTTAAAATAGTAAAAAAGTCGAATGACATTTCGCTAACAACTTGTTTGGATGGTTGTTACCTATTGTATTGTATCGTATTGTTACTTTAAATACAATGTTGTTTTGGTTGTTACTTAAATTTTATTGTATCGTATCGTTAAATTCGTCGTTACATAACGACGAAATGTGCCAATTTATGCAACGACCGATTTGGTATGGTTGCGTCGTTATGTTGTCTTTTTCTCTTATCTCACACTTTATTATTATTAAATAATTTTATTTTATCATTTACCTACCTTTTATATAATAAATTTATCCCATATCATATTTTTTCTTTATAATATTGCGAGTTTATTTTTTATATTGCTAGTGCTTGATATCATGAAACAACACCAAACGATACAATCTATCCAAATATTGTATTTATCAAATGATACAGTACAATGCAATACATTACAATATGATATATTATGAAACGATGTGTAACAACCATCCATATCATAATTAGATATAGATTATAACATTTTTGTATATTTTTCTTATACTGTATCTCTTATTTATGTAATTATGCTTGTTTTTTTCCTTATTTTTTTAATGTCTTCCCCAAAAAAACCCACTATGTAACAGAAGACTCCAATATTTTTGTCATTATATGCTTGTTAGCTTCCGCATTCCAACGCTTGGGTGAAAGCTCGTACTCTCGCTCGGTGGTGTTTTCTCTTTCTATTCGTGAGTTTATATTCTGCGTTCTCCCTAATTTTCTCTCTTTTAGTCCAAACCAAGTTTGTAATCTGAAAAGTGCTAGGGATTAACGGAGCTACGGTTAAACCCTGAAACCTTCTGTTTTCCTCTTCTTTTCAGCTCGCGGGCTCTTTTTTAAGAAAATCCATTAGTCCAAATTAACAGAACATTAGTATTTGTTTTGCTGCATAAATCAGAATGCTTCACAGAAATCCTCTGAAAAAAAAAGTAGTAAGAAATAGAAAGAGCAACTTACAGATACAAAGTTAACACCTTTGATGGAAAACATTTTTTTTTGGGTTAAACCTTTGTGGAAATTTCGATGTTACATGACTTCTCTTTATGCTCTTTTGTTGTATGTTTTATTTGTTTTATTGATGTGGTGTACGGGAAAGGGCTTGAGATGCTTTGGCACGATTTAAGTTGAATTTTCAGTGGCGTTGAAAATCAGATTTCGCTTAAATGTAGTTAGAATTTGTTTTGATCAAGCTGATGTCAATTATTATCGCATATCACTTTACCAATGGATGAAGAAGTAGTGTTAAGAAAGTAGATAATTGATTTGATGTCTATATCTTTATAGCAAATATACATACTTGAATAACAAAAATAGGCAATATGGCAAAATAAATCTACTACTCTACAATTCACTGTATCTGTTTGATTTTTAATCCTTGAGATGGATATATAAGAGTGAATTGGCTTAATTTGTAGGTAAATTATGAATTATGATAGTTACAAAAGGGAATGGGTGGAAGCTTTCACTCCCTGGAAAAGGGAACCAAAGGAAGACCCCGACAACAGTGAGTTTCATTAAAAATTCTGCCCTAATTTCGATTGTACCAAAATTCATTGGTTATGCTGTTTTAATTGTAAAATTGTGTAGGCCCTGGTTTTTCGAGTGATTATGAGAGTTTCAATCCGAAGCGACAAAGGTTCTATTTACATGCTCAAAATAAGCACTTAGATATTTATACGAAGATGGCTGCTTTAAAAGCTTCCACATCTGTCGTCAGTCTTGAATCATATTCGGGTACTTGTTCATATTAGTTTTATTTGTTTTCTCATATTTGTTGCTTGCTTTGATGTTTGTTTGTTTTATTGCTTGGAGATTTAGTTGTTTCAATTTTATTTTTGTTGTTCTACCTTCTTTTGTAATCATTTTACGTATTGTTGTTACTTTTATGTTCATTATTAGGAAAAGAGGAGATATTTCAATGTTCTGGAACCATTATAGAAAGTGTTGACACTTCTAGTATAATATTGACCACTGCGAGTCTCCTTAGGTGCTCTAAAGTTAGAAATTCTATAGCAGATGACATTAAGGTTAGCTTATTTTTATCACGTTCTCAGATTTTTCTCACTACTTCCTAACTAAATTCATGTTGTTAATCTCTTGATATCTTAGTCTCCTTTGAAAGCTATTGCCAACTTCTGTCAAATTAGTTGATAGTTATAACTATTTATTCAGGTTATTGTGCACCTATTTGATGGAAGAGCATTTGATGGTCATATTGAGGCGTATGACTTTCACTACAATGTTGCTGCTATAAGGATTCAATCAGACTCCCCACTTCCAATTGCTTCCCTAGCTCATTTAAATGATTCTATCATGATTCGTCCGAGTCAGCTCAGAGTTACGGAAGAGAAGTCATTTCAACTTCGTCCGCATTCAAACTCATTTGATCTTATTCCTGGAGATTCAGTTATTGCACTTGGTCGTTTCAATAAGAAGCCGTATGATATCATGGCTGCCCCTGGTGAATTCAGGTCAGTGTTTTATTTGACTTTTAATTTGCTACAATCACTTCCTTCAAAATACAGGAATGGGAGGAGGGGAAGTTAATGAAGCCTAAAATTGTAATAAAATAGGTTTAATTTTACCTCTAATTTATTCAACAACAAAAACAATATACCCATTGTAGTCCCACAAGTGGGGTCTGGGGAGGATAGTGTGTACGCAGACCTTACCCCTATCTTGTGAAGTTAGACCCTCGGCTCAAAACAAACATAATCACAGCAGTTTAAATAAGGAAATACGACAGAGAAGAATCCATGTAAAGAGAAGCAATATAACATATAGAAAATAAGATAACCGAAGTAAAAGAAATAAAAGGCAGTATTGGAAACCTAAGAATAGGAAATACGAGAATACACTAGTACTATAGATATAGAAAAACAATACATGTACGAAAAAGAATTGCGCTCAACTATTTACTAGCCTATTACCATAATCTTTGACCTCCATACCCTTTTATTAAAAGGGTCATGCCTCGGCAAGCTGAAGATGTGCTATGTCCTGCCTAATCACCTTTCCCAATAATTCTTCCGCCTACCTCTACATCTCCTTGGCCCCACCATAGCCAGCCTCTTACACCTCCTCAATGAGGCATGTGTGCATCTCCTCTTCACATGCCCGAATTATCTCGGCCTTGCTTCCCGCATCTTGTCCACCACGGAGGCCACTCCAACCTTTTCCCGAATATTTCATTCCTAATCATATATTTCCTAGTATGCCACACATCCATCTCTGCATACTCATTTATGCTACTTTCATTTTTTGAACACGAGAAGTCTTGACTTGCCAATACTCCGTTCCTATACAATTTAGTCGGTCTAACAACCACTTTGCAGAACTTATCTTTATCCATTTATTGTATTTGTTTTTGGGTTAATACACCTTTCTTCCTAGGCAAAGAAAGAAGTGTGTATCCTGAAATAACTCCAACCATATACAAAATACCAATAATAAAAAAAGAAAAAGAAAACGTTCTCATATATTTAATTGCTTAATGAATCCTTGAGATGTAATAGATTTTTATCTTTAAGTGTGAGGTCTAGTATCAAATTTCGTATTAAAATTTTATTCACATGAATGCGATCAATTTAAGAAATTAAGTCAACAACTTCAATGTTGACAATGCTTCTGATTGATGCACGTGCTAGTAAATAATCGACTAGATAATTGAAAAATATCTTTTCTTTTTGAGTACAAATATTTTGGGATAATAGGTGGTTTATGTGTTTGTTAAGATGGGTTAGACTGTGAAAATCAGGGGTTTAAGATGACGTTGTCACTTTTTGGTCAATTATGAGATGCAGAATGGGCGTAACATTGTGATCCTGTCTATGAATTGGATAAGATAGTTTTTTCTTGCTGGAGGATTTGTTTAGCTTTCATTGGAGTCTGTGAGTTGTACCAAGACTTGGTTAACTATTAGATCATTCTATCCTCTTTTCAAGTTGGACATTTTTTTTTTTGCTCTTTAGAATTTCTGTTTTAGCTTTAGCACTTGAAATTTAATTATCTTTGGAGTTGTCCTTGATATTATTCCTTATTCTACTTCTTGTCCATTGTTTTCTTTTTTGAGTGCGTTCTTCTGATTGTAGGTACATGCATTATGTGATTTTTAACTTTTAATGAAAATTGTTCAGCACAAAATACTCGTGAATGTTGATTTTTCATTGTATTCACTATCTTAAAAATAATTATGACTTAAACTATTTTTGTAGGTTCTGTAGGTTGTTGGTTCTTAAACTATTTCTTTTGCCTTTGAATATGCCTTGCTATCAACTAGTATCATGCATTTGGAGGGCTTAAGTTGATACTGTTGAGTTTCTCAAATTGTAATTCTTGCTTCCCTATGTGTCTAGAAATTCAATATTTGCATTTTGTTCATCAGTAAATGATTTATGTGCTATGCACCTGTTCTTTTTGAGTCTTGGTTCTGCAATTGCATGTACTTAGTAACTTAGAGAAAGGGATCTGTTCCTGACTGTGGACTATGCCATCGTGGTTCAATATGCAACGCATTAATATTTTGGTCAGTTTTTCTACTGGTGTATATTTTAGCCGAGGATCCCCAATACATCCAGTCTGCAAATTGGAATTTTTTCGTAGATAAACAAGTTTAAGCTGGTTATTGAGAGGGTGTCCCTGAAGCCTTGCTTTATTTTCTTATAGTTAAAATGCAAAGGGGGTATGGTGGGTTATGGGTGGTAAGAACATGTTTTTCTCATATACCTAAGTAAGCTGTTTTGTTAACATAATGTGTTGATTTTTAGAACACGCAGGCACTCACAAATACACATTGCTTATTTCGTACATGAATACCATGTTGGTTATTGTGACTTTCCACCTCAATTCTTTTTCTGGTTGATTCTTGTAGCATTGATCGCTGCGACTACGACTACTTCGAGTGTAAAGAGCTTTTCATGGCAACTTGCAGAATTACAAGAGTAACTCCTTCACACTTTCTGTTTTAGAAAAACTCTCTTTCACACTTATCTCTTACTTTGGTGGTTTTGTCACTTTGTTCTTTTTGCTTCTAAATATATTCTTAATCAATGACAAATATATGCATATTTTATCTATCTATTGTATGTCAGATTTTTTGTAGAAAGATTGCCAATTTAGGGCTTTTTCTTTTCATTCTTTCTTGTAGTGTATGTTAGATTTTTAGTAGAAAGATTGCAAATTTAGGGCTTTTTGTTTTCATTCTTTGTTATAGTGTGGTATTGGCGGCCCACTTATCAATCACTATGGAGAAATCATCGGTATATGCTTTCATGATGTCTCCTCTATTGCATTCTTGCCGATCAATATAGCTTCCATATGGTGGGAACATTATAAGAAATATAGGTAAGCTCCGAATCTTTGCCTTGTTTTTGCCTTTGCAGGATGCTTGATATGTGGTGGTACCATTTTTCTTTCTGCAATTGCATGTATTATGCTTGAATTTCATCTCTTCAATATTTTTTAAAGCATGCACAATGTCACAAATTGTATAATGGACCAGTTGACATATCGAATATTTCTATGAGATATCTTACATTGAACGTATTCTGTAGTTATGTATGTTCTCTACTTTTTGTATACGGCTTATATATGGATGTTTTTTTCACATTAATAAAGTTATTTATTTTATCCTTTATAAAAAAATAAAATATTTACCTTATTAAAGAAAGAAACATGTTTTGTAGCCTAGCTTTTATTTTCTAGAATAAACCTGCAAGTGACTAGAAAATTTTGCAAAAGCAATTAATTATTACCTTTATTTATGTAATTTTTTTCGAGATTTGTTGTGCCTTTCTCATATCCATAGTGGATCTCTGTTTCTTGGTGTGTTTGTCTTTCTGCTAAAATTTTAAGTTGTTCCACTTATAATTTATCTTTTGAATGTTGTACACTCTTAAACAAAGAATTCTTGCTACTTGATAATCTGCTTGTACATGTCAACTATAATGAAGAAAAATTATTGAGGGAGTTTAGGCTTATAAAAAATCTAATCACCCAAATACCTGGTACTAATCTTAAATTTTTGCTCTATCATAGGCAACCACGTCGGCCGTGGCTCGGGATGGAGGTAACTAATCTCTATGCAGCTGACTTAGAAATTCTGGAAAGAATTATTTCAAAGTTCCCTGAAGTCATGGAAGGCATCATTGTTGAAGAGGTATGCTCTCTATTGCAGTTTTTTTTTTCTTGTTTGTGGAAAACTGTTGTTCTTTGAATGGTATTGTGTCCCACTATTTCATAGTTGTCAAAGAAAGTAGGCACATTATAGCACCAAGGTAGAATAGTAGGCCAGGCATCGGTGCAAGGCATTCTGATGGATGTGAGGTGCCCGTTTGTATAAGATGTGCATTAAGAAAAACAACAACGGCACGCCTTAGTCCCAAGCAAGTTGCGGTCGATTATATGAATCCTCACTGACCATGTTACGCATGTGCATAAAGAAAAACACTTAATTTTAATTTGTGAATGCTGAAATTTTAAAGAGGCAACAAATGCAAGATAGGGATAATGCTTGCAAAAAGATTAGTATCAACACGATTTTCATATCGGATGTAAGAGGCGTGTAAAAGAATGGCAAACACCATCAACTATAGTAAGTAGTTACAATTCATTTACCAATCTCCAGCTTCTATTTTATGAAGTTGCTTTAGCGTTACTAGAAGATCATTCGAAAAGTTTCACATATATCATGTATATATTAGGGAAGAGCAATAAAGTAGCATTTAGTGTTTTCATGGGCGGCCAAATTTATATGAAGTGCTACAATTAATATATCAAAACATTTCGATTTGTGACATTTGGATCGGGAGCTTGTCTCTTTTTAGGCCATCCTTTTGTTGGGAAACAATTCTACCTCTCATATGAAACAATAATTTCTGTGTCATATAAACGTAGTACTGCATTTGTGGCATTATTACTTCTTGGTCAAAAGTTATTCTAGACTTTGAGCATACTGGCGTATTACATATTTGAATATGTTCTAAATTATGAATTTCAGTTGTTCTGCTAAACTTTTTAGGAATACCGTAGTAATGTTGGTCGTTGAAGTCTGATATTTCAAGATTGACTACATCAAGTGATGTTATTTGCAATACTGTTAATTAACATCATGACTCACAGAACCCTCCAAGTTATTGACAGTCAAACAGGAGTTACAAAATGAAATGGATGTGAAGCAGGGAACAATGAAACGGGTAGTTATGCAGAATAAATTAGTATATTCTTAAACTCATGTTAGGATCTGTTTGAAAATGAATTTTTAATTATGAAAAAGCAACAAAAACAAAATTATGTATTTTAATTACTAAGGTAATGAAATGCATGATGATGAAGAAAAAAGGGAATTAACAACGGAGTTGAAGAAAATAGGATAAGAGAAAAGAGTAAGCTATTTGCTGGGCCTATGACAAGCGACTATAATGGAGAAGCATGATACTTCTTGTGAAGGGAGGGGGAAAAGCAGGGTGTTTTAAGGCATTTATCATCAAAATATCCTTCGCCAACTTGATTAAGTGCTGTTTATTGAATTATCCATCTCTCATGGCATCTCATTTTGATGTTCAAACACAGGGAAAATGTCATTTATGTCTGCACTTCCAATGACCCACTAACTGTTTATAATAATGTTGAAAAACATCCATGAGGTCTTTAAGAAGAGTGCCTTAAAGACTTACCTAACGTTTTTTTCTAAGAGCCTAGGCAAACAGTCAATAGGATGTGTCTAGCATTAAGCTGATTGAGCATAGATGATTGGGCCTTGCCGTGCCTTCTGACCAAGGTACACTTTTGTAAACTAAAGGTACACCTTTGTGAACTATCTTTTTGATGTTCTCATGTTAGTACACAAAGGATTTAGTTGTATTTGAATGCATGCGCAGTTAAGATATCTGATTGCTTAACTCCAGATTAATGTGAAAATATATATGGTAGTCAACTCCCGGCAGACGCATTCGTATTTTTTGCTTGCCGAGGGTCTATCAGAAACCACCTCTCTACTCCTCCGAAGTAGGGGTAAGGTCTGCGTACACACTACCCTCCCCAGACCCCACTTGTGGGATTACACGGGGTATGTTGCTGTTGTTTAACACTAATAGGGACACAACCGCTTATCCTTGGCTGATGGCTGCTGGAAAAATGGTGAATTGACAAGTTGTTTTAGGCAACTTTGCTAAGGTGATTGTTATTGTTGATGCCCTCTTTTCCCTGTTGCCTATACTAAAATGTGACAAGCTTGGATCAATTTTTGGTTGATGAATACTTGTGGTATGATACCAGCCACTTAGACCTTGGCAACATTCTCATGAATCTGGTTCTTTTACTTATAAAATAAAAACAAGTTGTTAAATCCATGAGCTCAGGATTAGTGGTTATGAAGTTTTTGGTTGGTTATGATCGAGCCTGTAGTTTTAAACTTTTAGTGTTAGTCATCAAACTTGAGGAATCATTATCTCTCTTAGAGATCCGATGAAAGAAACAGAATTACTTGTACCCTCTTTTTTCGGTGTTGTATTTTAATATTATCTAAAGGTGCTCTTCGGTCACCATTGGCTCCGGCGTCCTCCTCTAACTGGACAACTTCCAAGTCAACCTCATTTCAATTTTCGTTTTGTTTTTAAGCCTATTGGCCGACATTGCCACATTGGCATTAAGACTTAATAAAATTATTCACATATACCTACTTTCTTTAGTCGTTCACTGATACCTAACAGTTGAAAGAGAACCGGACTTTTAAGGTTCTGTGCCCAGAGTGTTGTTTCAAGTTGCATTCATTCGAATAGTGTTTCATTAGAAACTTAATGTGAAAACTGAATTTCCTTGAGGATATTTGAAGGCAGAATTAAATTGTAACTTTATCATTATTTGGTTGCTACTTATCTTCATCCGCTAAATGCATATGCCTGTTCATCATTTACTTTGCTTTCATGGTAAATTCATGTTTGTCCTATCGTTGGTGGACTTAATGTATCTCAGAGTTAGTTTACCACATTCAAAATTTTGTCGATGCAGACATGCATTAATTACTAGGATATTTTAATTCTATAATTTTGATGTTCTTGGAGAAAATGGGGATACAAGTCATTTGTCTTTGATTTAATCCATGAGTGGCCGGATTTGAAGTTCATTGAGGCAAAAACATTTCATGAGCATCTGCATTGCATCTAGTTTTTTCTCTTTTTTGCTTTTTAATATGTTTGGTGGCCTTAATGTAATTCATTCGTTTCAAGTGGTTGATTTACCAATTAAAGTAAACAACATAGTTCAACTTTTTCGCACAGGTTATGAATTTCTGTTTAGTTACTATTCAAAACCATGTATGTGGTTAGTTTTGAATTAACTAAATTATTTTTATTAATTGCTGGATAATTTGGTGAACTGTCTAATAGGTCATACTTGGTGGTTCTGCTGAGTTTGCTGGGCTAAAACACAACGATGTCATAATTCAATTCGGTGGCAGAAAAGTTCGAAGTTTCTTGGAGGTATACCGTTTTTCCCTTCTTTTCATTTGAAGTAGTTCTTGCCTCTAATGTCAGAAAGGCAAAGAGTAAGGCTAAAATTTTAAAAATCGCTTATAGTAGTTTCTATATGCTGAAAATTTTCAGCTACTAGACATCTGGCCGCTCTACCAGTTGGTTGGTAAACCAGGTCAAGCTATTCTGTGTTTTTATATGCCCGTGTCTCATCGTTACTAGGTAAGCTATATATCTTAGGAACATAGAAAATGTATAAATTCTGGAAGACACTTGTTCTAATATGTGTTTTCGTTTGTCTTTTTTATATGAGCCCCTAGGACATAAACATCACTTCATTACATTTGCATTAGCAATTTGGTCATGAAGATAGTTGCCACTTGGTCATGTTAAAGGGTAATTTTTGACCGGTTTGATAACTATATTGGTGCCAGTCTTGGTCATAGTTTGATGGAACTGCAAAATACTGGGTTTTCTTTTTTCTTCGAGACTGCCTAGGTTCACCCACTCAATCCCTCTTATTATTTGGATCAGATTGGGTAGACGTTTTCCTCAAGGTTATGAGAAAATATACATGTAAAAAGTATCCTAATTGGTAGTCCAGGCTATGGCTCAAGGGAAGTCAGACCCGAGATCAGCCCTGCCTGGCTTTTTGATCAGGTCCAATTGATGCTATTACTAGATGTTTTTTGGGTTTTCGTTTTGGACCTTATTGGTAGCCTACGTGCTACTCTGCCGAGAACCCTCCTTTTCTTCTAGTTGATCAATACAACTTACCATTCAAGTAAACGTACTGCGATATATACATGCATACACACAAATACTATCAACACTAACAAGAAGAAAGCATGCGTAAAATAAAGAATGCAATATCCTATTGGTATTAATAGCTTTTTCTTTTCTTATTCAAATTGTCATTAGCTATTTCATGACATGTGGAAGCATGTGGGAGAATCAGTGGAGTTAGTTGTGATAAGAGCGAGTGCTGATGTTCCTTTGCATCTTACCATGGTGGTGGATGAGGCCACATCAGATAAATTATACAGGTATCATCTTCTACTCATTTCTTCTAACATGCTGATGTTTATTTATGTAAACCGGGAACATCATTTTATTCATGGAGCTGCTATGCGTCTCATTTCATTTTTTCCCCTTTTTCGTGATGATTTACCTTCATTCTCAATGTCTTAAACGTTCACTTTTTCAGCTGGCCACTTTGGGAGGTATGATGACGTTCGAGAAGAGTAACATCTAAGGGTTGCAGGTAATGGGAAATATAATATAATGGTGGTTGGACTTCTGATATGCATCGCGATTTTAACTGATTTGTGCTGACTTTTACGTTTCTCTTCTGCTATCATTATCACAATTTGTTTGTTGTTAAACCTGATTCTCAATACTCATACTAGACAAAGAAGGGTGATTTATTTTATATAAATTTCAAAGGCGTTAGATGTCCGTGGGATTGACTTTTACCATTTTCCCATCCCATTAAGTACCTTGTTACATCTAGTGGCAGCATACAACAAGTCTTGTTTTTGCTCAGACTTTTTCGTAAACTTTGTAGCCTCCCTGCCTTTAGTCCAGTTGTTGTCCTTCAATGTCATACTATCAGTATGTTATGAAGATGCAAGTAATTTTCCATGATTTAGAAGTTATTTAAAATATATGACTAATGAGAGAGAGTAAGTAAATTGTTGGCACTGCATATAAAAGGAGGAAATAATCTTCCTAGAGCAGCTGTAATACAGATAAAAGAAACTATCATGGCCATTTCACACACACACACCATCTGATAATCAATAGAGAGACAACTTTGTTCTTGGACAACAAAGAGCAAGTTACACTTTTAGCAGGGGTTGGTTTGTCAGTCTATATGGCATTTATGTGTTGAAGTGCCTTTTTGTTTGGTGTGGGGGAATTTTTTTTTTTTTTTTTTTGTGTGTGTGTGTGGGGTGGTGAGAGGAGCTTATATTGGACTGTTCCATGCAATTTAGCAAGTTGTGCTAACTTTCGAGGTGATTGAGTTTATTACATTGTGCTGATTTTTATTTGATCGTTTTACTCGAAGAAAATAGTGCTATTATTTCCGTAATATTTTTGGTGATATTTGCAGGTAGTTGAGTGGCAGATAAAGTAGTGAGCAGCTTTGCCCCTGATTGACTTTTGGGAAACACCTCTTGGAACTGTAAAAAATTTAGGCATTGCAATTGGATGTTCTCCAAGCATTAAGTAAAATTAGGATGGCTAGATAGAGAGTTCTTAAGTAAAATTAGGATGGCTAAGTTTTTTTCTATGTTTTCTGAATCACTTTTGGATAAGAGGATGCTAGAAAGGTTTTCTTACCCTTACATGCTATGGACTTGTCAGCAAAGAAACATTCTTCTACTACCTCTGTGCTTTGGGCATTATGACGTTGAATTTCTTTGGATCTCCATATGTGAAAAGTTCTCAATTGCCAAATTCAGACAAACTAAGTTTGTTAGATTTGTTGTTTTGATAAATTGATTTTTGGGGGTTTGTTTTTTATGATATTTCAAACTTATGATTCAAATTTGAGCTCATTTAGAGTAGACTTGAGCATTGAATTGTGTTGAATTGTTGAAATTCAAAGAACATACTTTTGATTTTGGGCATTTTTGCGCTTCAGACTAAAACGTTAAGTACATGCAAAATATTGGCTGCCCCTCAGACTAAAATATGTTAAAGTGCACTTAAGATATACTTAAGCATATGCGTCTGATGTATGGATGCACCAAGTAGTTGTCATCTGAAGTCACAATATATAACTGTAACTTCCCAACTTCGGACAAAATTTAAAATTTCAGACGAGGATTATTTGAAGTTTGTGTCCGAAGTGAGTAAAAAATAAATAAAATAAAATAATTTGGGTACAGCTTAACCAGTTGCCCAAAACCGGGTATTTGTGCACTTTCGCCTTTATTACTGTTCTCTTCGTCCGAAAAAAATAACAGAATTTTCTAAGTTGGATTTAATTTCGCTTGAGAAAATTGGTATAGATCATATAATCATGAAGTATGTGTGGGAAGAAATTAATATTTCCTCAAACCATAGTTTGCAGTGAGAAATATGTATAAAATATGCATAAAGAAAAATAATTATGCCTCACTCTCAAATAAGTTTGGATAATTCTTACTAATCATATTACTTACGTATAGGAGTGTCAAATGGATAGGTTGAGTTTATTTTGGACGGATCAAAATGGACTGAGTCAATAATGACTCGTCCAATGCGAAAGTTACTTAGGTTGAGGTGGGCTGGATCAAGATGAACTAAAAATTAGATCATACTAAATATAAGACTTCTTCTTTTGTTATGATCATATATAATTTATCAAACAAAAAATAATTATTTTTAAAATATCAAACAAGAATTTTATTGTTAAGAATGTCAAGAACGAGTGTGTTAAAACATAGGTATCCCTAGGGATTTCTCTTCCTACTACTGGAGGTGCGAGTGGGCGTGTAAATAGCACGTGCTCACTGGTCAACTCTCATGTCGCGTAACTCCTTTTTTTATACTTATTTTAACCCAAAAAGTAGACAAAAGGTACTACTACTAATTAATTTGCACCTTTTCTTTTTCTGACCTTTAGTACATTTTTTCTTTCTCTTTCTCTTCTTCGCGACAGCAAATAGAGTTCGGAATCAAAGTATTATTTTTTTGGACTCAAAACATAAAAATAGATAAAAAAAATTAACTGATGACCAATTTATATATAATACATGTGTTGAATGCGTTATATCTTAACGGCACGTTTATTCGTTGAGATATAGCACATGCAAAACATTCGCTAAATTTGAATTTGACTGACTCCTAATAATTGGTGGGTATAACGCATGCATTTATTGCGCTACATATATAACGCTTATAATGAATGCGATATACCCTCAATTATTGTACTCCCCGCATTGGGTTTTTGCTTATTTAAAGAGTTTCATTGTTTCGTTAAAAGTCCATTCAGGATAGGTGAGTCTTCTGCATCCTTTTTATTTTCTTTTATTCATTCCGAAATATTTGTTTACTTAACTTTTTATGTATTTTGTCATAATGTTCGAAGATCGAAAAATTAGGGTTGCATTATATTGGGTGGGGTGGGGTGGGGTTGTCGTGGAGAATAACTCAGTACACTATAGTTGTTCTCCACAGTGTATTGTTAAGTTGCCACTTACATGGAGTACGATAGATTGGTTTCGTTGTTATGTAAAAAAAAAAAAAAAGAGTGTGAGGAAATGTACGGTCAATATTAAAGTAATCGGAAGATATCCATATTCTGTTACTCCAAAAGAGGTTGCTTGTTATGCTGAGTTTAACATCGAAGACGATATAACTGTGACAGATTTTTTGAGGACTCCGGATGAACACCGGGAACTTCTTGTGATAAAAATAATAGAAATGTACGTCAAGTTTAAAGACGTTCGCAATATTGAGGTTTCGCAAAATAAGGATAACCCTCAATCATTGGGTAGTATTTTTGGAGTAGTTTTATCCGATCAGGTTCCGTTTGAAAGAGTTTGGCAAGATCAAAACTTATCTCCATGGGCGAATGAGGAGCGAGAACATATGCCCAATTTTGGTATTTTGGATCACGGTGGTCCATTCGGAAGGCATCGGCTAGTCGATAATGTGCATCACGAGATATCAATAGATTATGAGTTGTAAGTTAAGAGATAAAGTTTATATATAATGTTGGGATGAATTTGAGAAACTCATTATTTTATTGGTTGTGCAGTGAAAACGAGTTACTTAATTGCCCAAAGACGATTCAGGATCTGGCAGATGCACAGAGTCGGAAAAATGATAGTGATTATGACAACAATACTGATGAGTCTGGAGATGACACACCCTTCCCTAATGAGGGCAATGATTTTGAGAATGAGAATGAGCAACCTGATTTTCCGAGGGAGCATGATGCCACCAATGAGCATGCTCCATATATGCAAACTCCACCTCCCGTTAGACCCAGAGTGTATGAGTCACATGTGCCCTTTCATTCAAGGGGGATTTCCTACCTTGATCAGTTGTCCAGTATGCCGGATGTGGATGCCTTCACAAGAGATCTTGATGATATTTGGACAACAATGTGGGATGAATCTACACCAACGGTGCTATCAAAGAATATGCTTTTTGCTGATAAAGCGTGCCTAAGCCGGTGCGAATGTACAACATAAAAGAGTGTCGTGAGATCGAGGTTCATGAGTCATCTCCGGAAGTATACAAGGTTATTTGTCGTAGATGGTTTCAAGGTTGTACATGGATGTTGCGTGCGAGAAAGTTGAAAACAAGTATGTGGATTGTGGGGAAATACATTGGCACCCACACTTGTGATATGGACACATTCAGTGGGAATTATTTTAACTTGAATGTTGACTTGATTTCTATTGTCTTGATTCCACACATTGAATCGTCCATAAGGTACAAGATTAAAGAGTCTATAATATCTGTCCACCATGTATATGGATGTACCATTACCAAAAGAAAGGCATTTCTCGGGCGTAAACGTGCGTTTGAGATTGTTTATGGTAGCTGGGATAAGTCCTTTGCCGCTATTACCAGGTATATGGATGCTTTGCAACACTTTAACCCCAGGACTGTTGTTGAATGGAAGCTTGAGCGGAGTCCGGGAATACATGAATTCATATTCAGATATGTGTCCTGGGCATTTAAACCAGCCATTGATGGTTTTGTGCATTGTCGGCCAGTAATATCCATAGATGATACTTATATCTATGGAAAGTATGATATTAAGTTATTGATCTCCGTTGCAGTAGATGCTAATAGAAGAATACTTCCCCTCGCATTTGCTATTTGTGTCAATGAAAGACAAGAGACATGGACATTCTTTTTGAATCACTTGAAGGAGCACGTTGTCAGACAACGTTCAAGTATTTGTCTAATATCTGACCGGCATGGTGGTATTTTAACTTCTGTACAGAATTTACGTGCATGGAAGGAACCATATTCCTACCACCGTTACTGTGTTAGGCACTTGAAGGCCAACTTCTAGAGGGATCATCCGAAAAAGAGCTTACATGATTTAATGTGGATGGCTGCAACATATCATCAAGAGTGTAAATTCAGGAAACGAATGGACTTGATTAGGCAGGAAGACCCAGAAGCCTATCTTGATTGATGCAACATGAGCTTGACAAGTGGACTTTGCATAAGGATGGTGGTAAAAGTTGGGAAATTTTGACTACAGACGTGTCAGAGTCTTTCAACGGGTTGTTGAAGTCTGCCCATGGATTGCCTGTCACTGCCATGGTGCGGATGTCATTCAAGTAGATGGCGAAAAAGTTTGTTGAAAGATCCAGAAGTGCATCATTATTTATGGAAAGCGGTGTTGAATTTATTCCACAGCTGATGAAACGATTTGAGAAATATAAGAAACGAGCACGGTGACATACATTTTTGCAGTATTGCAGCGAGCGAAATATTTTTGAAGTTCGCATTGGTCTGCATCAATACCGCGTTAATAATACCCACACCATCAATGAATCTAGAAGATTATGTTCGTGTGGGAAATGATCGATCTATCACTTGCCATGCTCACATGCCATGAAGTGCTTTCAACATACATGGTTTGCGGTGACGAGGTACGTTGATAAATAATATAGTGTTTCTGCATACGTAAACACATATAGTGGCCACTTCCAACCAGTAGGTGCTGAGCATTATTGGCCACCGGAACCATTTAAAATGGTGTGTAACAAGGATTATGTGCGTCAACGACAAGTACAATAAAGAACGCGGATACAGAACTAAATAGATATTGGTGATACCGTTTATGCACGTAAATGTGGCATATGTTCCCAAACAGGACACGATCGCCGTAAATGTCCTTCATTTGGTTTGGGAAGCGATGGTAATTCAGCTCCCGATGGCAGTTCATTCAATGTGCCAAATTATCAAGGATAAACTTAGTGTTTTGTTGCAGTATTTTCGTTGTACTAAATGTCTGTAAAGGTTCAGTTTGCAATATTTATGAAATAAAATTATGTTTCTAATAGGCTTAAATCTAATTGACATTTAGCATTGAAGATTCAATACAACAATTTAAAATATTCATCAAGAAATAAATAATAATTTTCATTCGCCATTATCGTCATAGTCTGGCACTATTTCATTGTCATTATCTTCATCTTCATCGTCAACATCTTGTACGCATACGTTCGGACCGTGGGCATCATAATCTAAGCCCCAGTTGACACACATTTCTAGTATTTTATCGTTATCATCAATAAGACCACTTGCTTGATTTCTACAATAATATGGGACTTCTACGTTCAATGTATGTGGTAGAAACTTAGGTTGTCCCTCCCATTCGACAACCGTTGGAAAAACAGGATAATCAATGTCTCTATGCAATTTTTCATTTTCTAATAAATCCCAATACTGATCCTCCGTTCCTTCCAGGTAGTTAAGATCATCCAGTGCATGATGAACGGCTAGTGATGTAACACTCCTCAAATCTATAAAGGTTACAAGACACGCTAAATATAGAATTTAATTCCTCCCCCTCCCCCCTAAATTATACTCCTATTACAGATTTAAACCCTTGTGATTGACCTTTGAGTTACTTCTCTATTTATAAATAATTGGACATATAATTAGGAAAAATATTAATAATTTTAATATTATTAATTATTAAAAGTGAGTATCATTAATTATTAGTTGAGTCAAAAAAGAAAAAGAAAAGAGATTAATCTATAGCCCATAAAGTTGTTGTAAACAAAGGCTTAAAGCCTTATACAAAAAGAACGTATCCTCCTTTCAAAAGGCAAAAGGCATAGAAAGCCTTATACAAAACAAAGCAAACAGAACACTACAAACAAGAGGCAACCACGAAACAGACTTGTGCAAGCAACGAAAGGTTGTGGGTTTCATTACAAATCACTAGTTCTTGAACTTAGGTATATAAAATTTCTATTGTCAATTATCCTACAGTAGTAGTAGGTAAAAATTGAATGATTAATTTCCTTCTTTCTCTGTTGATACAGTAAGTTTCATGTTTAGGGGTGAAACTTTGAAATTAAATTAAAATATACTGGTTGTTGTAGAATTGATTATTTGACGAGTATAAATTGGACGGGGGCCTACGTATTGGCTCGAGGAGTTTTGAAGTGAGTTGATATAACCCTTTACTAAAGTGGTTTATCTCACAAAAGCATACAAGGTGTTTGATGAATTACCTAAAAGAGTTAATATGTACTTAGTTGGAGCGATTGAGTACCTATTAGCTTAGAATTATTCTAGTTAAAGTTTAGATGATGTATTCCGATATATGTGCGTAAACTTTCAGATTTTTGTGTTATTCTTATATGCCATTTTCATGTTGAAAAATTCATGAAGAAGCAAGGATCTTTAGAAATACTTTTGAATGTTTATTTCATTCTTATGTCATGCTTTACATTTAAGGTCACATAGAACAATTTATCATTAAAGTATTTTTTTTGGGAGTATCCTCTATCTGAGAAGGGGTCATTGTCCAGGCCGAGGGTCCTGACCAAGGCGTTGACTTCCTGAAACTACTTGTGCCAAAGTAGGGAGCACACGAGCCGAGTGTATCGTTGCTGAGAATTTGCCTAGCAAAGCTAAGGTATGATACATGAGCACTGAGAACCATGAAGCGAGTGGCACCTCGTGGATTGGGCCTATTCGATTAGGTTGGGATCGAACCTGTGTCGATCACACGATGACTAAGATAGAAATAAGTCAGGATAGTTGGAACTCCCGAAATACGAAGTGAAGTATTTTTTTTTAGAAAGAAAAAGAAAAGAATTTCTTTTAGAATATTCATACACTGCTATTATGTAATTATTTTAGAATTGTTCTTAGAACCTTTATGTTTTCCATGAATTTAGAATCTTTTCTCGTAATGTATATTTTATTTAAGTTTCGTCCCCTGTCGTTGAGACTCACTGAGTACAATAGATGGTACTGACGTTCTCTTTTGGGAACCTACGTTGGTTTGGGGTACAGCGTAGAAACCATTTTTACAGGCGAGTAGGTTACGGGTTAGGACTTCCCTCACTTCCAGTACTATTGGTGAGCTTCTGTTTTGTTCGTGGAGTGTTCCTTTGAGTCATCTTTACTTAGTTATTTCTTTTTTTACTTAGAGAACTGGCCAGGAAATCTCATGTCCTGAGCAGTGTATCAGCTTATAAGTAGAGGCTTCATAGACACAGTCGGTGGGTCAAGATTCTAGTATTTTTGGATAATAACTTTGCAATATTTTAGTGGTTACTACGAATAAAGTTTTAGAGTTGGTTTATTTTAGATATTTAAATTTATTAAAAGTACTTGGTTAAAGTATTGCCTTGTTGCATATAAAGTTTGAAGTTACAACATATTTGATAAGCGCAGACGGTTCGCTCGGTCAAGTTTAGTGATCGAGTGCCGGTCACGGTTTGTTCAGAAAATGGGTCGTGACAAACTTGGTATCAGAGCATCAGGTTTATGGAGTCCTAGGGGCCTATGAAGCCGTGTGAGTAGAGTCTTATTTATGGGTATGAAGCGCGCCATACTTATAAGTAGGAGACTATAAGCATTTAGGAAAAGTCTCATTTTTTTCATACTTTAGATCGTGCAATAGAGCCTACCTATAAGAAATTATCTAATATATTCGTTACTTCAAAACTCGCAGAAATGGCTCGTACTCGCAACTCTGACACCGACACTATTGTGGCTAAGGGTAGAACTAAGAAGGCTTCAACTCAGAAAAGGAAGGGTAAATCCAAAAAGGGGGTTCAGGTACCCTGGGTTGAACATGAAGAAGGGGTGGAGCATGATGAGCCAGTACCTCAGAATCTAGTGCCGCCCCAACAGCAACTCCGGCTCAGACAACTATATCTCCAGAGGTGGGTCAGATGTTTAATGTTGTCAACGGTGCTATGAATATGTTTAAAGCCTTCATGGCCAACCAGAACAAGAGAAGAGATGAGATTCTACCTCAATCAAATAGACAGAACAATTCTGAGTCCTCCATTTTTATGTGGTATACTATAGATGATGAATATCCAATATTGTAGCTAGAGGGTGTCAAGAAAGCCCTCCGAGCGATGAAGGCATTTGATGATGAAGCTATGGAGCTGGCTGCCTACCAACTTAGAGATGTGGCTGGTGCTTGGTTTGAGATGTGGGAAAATGAAAGAGATGAAGATGATGGTCCACCTACTTGGGAAGAATTTGAAGAGGCCTTCATGCCTAATTTTATACCAGAAGAGGACGGGGAATCCAAGGCTATAGAGTTTGAGCAACTCAAGCAAGGGAAATACAGTGGAGGAGGAAGGGGTTCCTTCAATAAGGAGTCATTAGCACCAGCTCAGTCCAGTAATCAGTCAGGTGGTGGGTCTTCCTTTAGACGCACTCAGAGGTATGGAAACCAGTCTCGCCAAAATCAGAATTTTAGGACATCTTCCTCACATAGACAGAGTCATGCTGAGCAACATTCACAACAACAAGGTCTATAAGCAGCAACATTCAGGTCACTGTAAGCTCAAGTTTCATGGTTGCTATCATTGCGGAGACATTGGGCATATAAAGGCCAACTGCCCAAAGTTGTGACGTAATTTCAGTGGGGGATCAACTCGTCCTTCTAGTTCCTCAGCTACTACAGTTGCACCACCTCAGGCTCGTGGTTCTCATAATCAGACCGGGCATAGGGCAGGCAGAGGTACAGATCGAGTTACTCAGGGAGGGGGACAACCCCGTTTGTTTACTACACTTGATCGTTAGAGTGCAGAGGCATTTGCAGAAGTTATTACATGTATAATTCTAGTCTGCTCACATAATGCTTATGCAATAATTGATCCAGGTTTTAATGTTTTCATACTTGACTCCATACTTTGCAATTAACCTCGGGGTAGAACCTGAATAATTTAGTGAGCCATTCCTAGTATCTACTCCAGTTGGCGAGTCAGTGGAAGCCACAAGAGTCTATAGAGGTTGTATAGTTTCAGTCCAAGGTCGCAGCACCGAGGCCAATATCATAAAGTTAGAAATGGTGGGTTTCGATGTGATCATGGGTATGGATTGGTTGTCTTCCTGCTATGCCATGTTAGATTGTCGTGCCAAGATAGTCAGGTTCCAATTTCCAAATGAAGAAGTCTTAGAGTGGAAGGGTAGTTCAACATCGCTTGCAGGTAAGTTTATTTCTTACCTTAAGGCACAACGAATGATCGGTAAGGGGTGTCTCGCTTATTTGGCTCATATCATTAATCCAGAATCAGAACCACCAACTCTTCAGTCCGTGCCACTTGTTAGAGAATTTTCAGAAATTTTCCCAGATGACCTTCCCGGACTTCCCCCTGAAAGAATCATAGACTTTGGCATCGATCTCATGCCAGACACTCAGCCCATATCTATACCTCCTTATAGGATGACTCCAGCAGAACCTAATAAGTTGAGAGAACAATTTAAAGACCTACTTGACAAGGGTTTCATTAGGATGAGTGTTTCACCGTGTGGTGCCCCGGTCCTGTTTGTCAAGAAGAAGGATGGGTCTCTCAGAATGTGCGTGGACTATCGGCAGTTGAATAAAGTTACCATTAAGAAAAAGTACCCACTGCCAAGGATTAATGATTTGTTTGATCAACTTTAGGATGCAAAGTACTTTTCAAAGATAGACTTGAGGTCGGGGTACCATCACTTGAGAATCAGAGAAGAGGATATATCTAAAATAGCCTTTAGAACTCGCTACATGCACTATGATTTTCTGGTAATGTCCTTCGGATTGACAAATGCTCCAGCTGCATTCATGGACCTTATGAACAAAGGTTTCAAGCCATTCCTTGATACCTTTATTATCGTGTTTATAGACGATATTTTGGTATACTCTAAGAGCAAGGAAGATCATGCAGAACACCTCAGGATAGCCTTGCAGACCTTGAAGGAGAATGAGCTTTATGTTAAGTTTTCAAAATGTGAGTTCTGGTTGCAGTCAGTGGCATTATTAGGCCACGTGGTATCTAGTGAAGGCATACAAGTAGACCCTCAGAAGACAGAAGCAGTCAAGAACTGGCCAAAGCCGATAACGCCAACCGAAATCAGGAGTTTCTTGGGATTAGATGGCTACTATAGAAGGTTTGTAGAGGGATTTTCCTCACTTACAACTCCATTAACTAAGTTGACCAAGAAAGAAGTTAAGTTTCAGTGGTCAGATGCTTGTGAGCAGAGTTTTCAAGAGTTAAAGAAGAGGTTGACCACTGCACCTGTGTTAACCTTGCCGACAGGTTCGGATGGGTTCACAGTGTATTGTGATGCCTCCAGAGTTAGTCTGGGGTGTGTTCTTATGCAAGATGGAAAAGTTATTGCTTATGCTTCCAGGCAGTTAAAGAATCATGAGAAGAACTACCCCACACGACTTGGAACTTGCAGCAGTGGTGTTTGCATTAAAGATGTGGTGACACTACCTATATGGCGAGCATTGTGAAGTATTTACAGATCACAAAAGCCTCCAGTACATTTTCAAGCAGAAAGAGTTAAATTTGAGACATAAAAGATGGCTCGAGCTATTGAAGGGTTATGACATCAATATCCTTTATCACCCGAGCAAAGCTAATGTAGTAGCAGATGCACTTAGTAGGAATCAATGGGTGTCCTGGCCCATCTTGCAATACAAAGGCGAACTTTGGGTTGAGAAATTCAAAAACTAGCAAATGATGGAATTAGATTGGATGAGACCGAAGAAGGAGGTATAACTTCTTATGCCTTAGCACAATCCTCTCTTGTTGCACATGTTAAGTCTAAGAAAGATGAAGATTCGTACTTAGTAAAGTTAAAAGAAGGAGTTAGAAACAAAGAAATCACTACTTTCACTCTAGGAAGTGATGGGATTTTGAAGTTGAATGATCGGTTATGTGTGCCTGATGTAGATGGTCTTAGAAAGGCCATAATAGAAGAAGCTCATAGCTCGAGGTACTCTATCCACCCAGGTGCTACCAAAATATATCTGGACTTGAAAGAGTTGTATTGGTGGAAAGGCATGAAGAAGCAAGTAGCAGATCATGTGGACAAATGTTTGAATTGCCATCAAGTCAAAGCCGAGCATCAGAGGCCTGGTGGCCTAGATCAGGATATAGAGATACCACAGTGGAAATGGGAGATGATTAATATGGATTTGGTAGTAGGTCTGCCTCGCACCTACCGAAAGCATGATTCAATTTGGGTTATTGTACATTTAAGGACACCAGTATGAGTATGTATAGGATGTTCCAGAAAATATTTAGACTTGAATGGTCAAGAAAGTTGAGAAGTTGATTTAGATTCTAGAGAGGTCACATAGAACAATTTATCATTAAAGTATTTTTTTTGGGAGTATCCTCTATTCTCAGAAGAGGTCATCGTCCAGGCCGAGGGTCCTGACCAAGGCGTTGACTTCCTGAAACTACTTGTGCCAAAGTAGGGAGCACACGAGCCGAAGGTCTCGTTGCTGAGAATTTGCCTAGCGAAGCTAAGGTATGATACATGAGCGCCGAAAATCATGAAGAGAGTTGCACCTCGTGGATTGGGCCTATTTGATCAGGTTGGGATCGAACCTGTGTCGATCACACGATGACTAAGACAGAAATAAGTCAGGATAGTTGGAACTCCCGAAGTACGAAGTGAAATATCTTTTTTAGAATGAAAAAGAAAAGAATTTCTTTTAGAATATTCATAAACTGCTATTATGCAATTATTTTAGAATTGTTCTTAGAACTTTTATGTTTTCCATGCATTTAGAATCTTTGCTCGTAATGTATATTTTATTAAAGTTCCTTCCCCTGTAGTTGAGACTCACTGAGTATAATAGATGGTACTGACATTCTTTTTTGAGAACCTACGTTGGTCTGTGGTACAACGTAGGAACCGGTTTTGCAGGCGAGTAGGCTACGGGTTAGGACTTCCCTCACTTTCAGTGCTATTGGTGAGCTTCGATTTTGTTCGTGGAGTACTCCTTTGAGTTGTCATTATTTAGCTATTTCTTTTTTTACTTAGAGAACTGGCCAGAAAATCTCATGTCCTGAGCAGTGCGTCAGTTTATCAGTAGAGGCTTCATAGACACAGTCGATGGGTCAAGATTCAGTTTTTTTTGGATAATAACTTTGCAATATTTCAGTGGTTACTACGAATAAAGTTTTGGAGTTGGTTTATTTTAGATAATTAAATTAATTAAAAGTACTTGGTTAAAGTATTGCCTTGTTGCATATAAAGTTTGAAGTTAAAACATATTTGATAAGCGCAGATGGTTCGCTCGGTCAAGTTTAGTGATCGGGTGCCGGTCACAGCTTGTTCAAAAAATGGGTCGTGACATGTGCCTTTTCCATCTCTAAAATCTCCTTCATCAAATGCCGAATCACTTCTGATTCATCTTTGTGTGTGTTTGTTAGGAAGGTTGCAGACAATGCTTGTGGTACAAATAGCCCATGCAAATGGCATAGTACTTCATAATCACACCTTTTTGAGTAAAGGGGAACTCATTGTAGTTTTTCGCCCCGTAAACCCAGCCCATTTGGCATTATTATTTACGGCATAACCAAACGAAGAAAATAACTTTCCATAAATTTTTCAAGTTCGAGCGTTATGAAATGTCTGGACACAATAACGTACCAAGGTATTACTGTGGCAAGCATGCAATTTTGAAACCATGTTGGTCAAATTAAAATCTAGTACGCAAACATTGGATGTGTAAACAAGTTGTAAGTTATTATTATTGAAAGTTATGTTGGTTAATAGGTTTTGTATAACATGTTAATTAATAGTATTTTGTTATCATCCCCATTTGTAGGGCGAAAATCAATGTGGTTTTGAAAAATGGTATGATGAACCCATTAACCAGGAATACAACAAATCATGTTTGCTAAATATTTGGAATCTAATCGGTGAGTACGAACTCTAGATCTTGAAACCGCAAGAACAACTGGCGGCAGTGAAGGAGAAACTTAAAGAGGTAGAAGAAGAAAATAATCGGTTGGAAGAAAAATTTCAGTGGTGAAGCATAGAATAATGGGCGATAGTGACTAAACAACACATGGATGCGTTAAGTGTAGTTTTTTATTTTTATGTTGTACGTGTCATGTTTTATCTGTAATTTTTAATGAATTTAAGTTTATGTTAATCTGTCTTTTTTTTGTGTTCTAGTGTTAAACTAATAAATAACTCGAAAAATAAAAACACATGCGCAAATTATGTAGAACATCAAAAATTTGACTATTATATATTTAATGTCATATATACAACTCAGAATACATATCAATGAATCCTACAACCTGTATGCTTTAAAGCATTGGCTGGCCTGAGGCGCATCTCATCCCGCCCAGCTACGCTATCAAGATCATCCTCATTGCATCGCCTCTTTATCGGAGGATGCACTGCAACATGATCGTCAATAAGGCTGGCAGGCTCAGTAAAAATGGCCGTTGGGCCATTAGTAACCTACAAAATAATAAGATATTTTAGTATATGAAATATAGAATACTAACGTACGTGTTAGAAAAAATATTTAATGGTCATACCATGGTTTCAGTGGGCTCCTGAATAAGATCATTCGTCTCCGGCAAGCAAATATCGCACAATGTGGCCTCCGTGACGGGTGATGAAAAAATCTTTAAAAAAATATAAACACTTTAGATATTACTGACTAATCTATAAGGTAAAATCAAATTGAAATAATAGTAATACAAACAAACCTGCGCCTGAGTAGCCATAGTCCGGCTGAGGCAGCTTCACTCAGTTGGACTCAGTTTTCAGACATGTTCTTGGGGGAATATGTTCCTCAGAGTCTTAGAGATGCATGGCACACAAAGTTTGAGCAGTTGCGCCAGGGTTCTAGGTCCGTGTCATAGTATGCGGTCCGATTCAGTGATTTGGCTAGGCATGCACCGGCCTTGGTTGCTACTATTCGAGAGCGGGTTCGTCGATTTATTGAGGGGCTCCACCCTAGTATCAGATTCAGTATGGCCCAAGAGCTGGATATGGACATCGCATACCAACAGGTGGTTTCAATTGCTAGGAGATTTGAGGGTATGCGGATCCGGGAGAGAGAAGAGAGGGAAGCTAAGAGACCCCGAAATTCTGGCACGTATAACAGTTGTCGTGCCCCAGTTGCAGCCCGTCATGGTAGAGGCTATGTGAACCATCCTATTCATTCAGCACTTCAAGCTTCCAGCGGTATTCCGGCTACTCCCAAACCTCAGGTTCCATATTACGCACCGCTAGTGTCTACTGTACCTACAGAGGGAAATTTGGGGTCGTGACAAATTGGTATCAGAGCTCTAGGTTCATAGGTATTATGAGCCCCAAGCAGGTTTAGTAGAGTCTCGCGGATCGGTACGGAGACGTCTGTACTTATCTTCGGGAGGCTATGGAACTGTTAGGAAATTATTCACTTCTTTGATTCCTTATCATGCACACTTGTTGACTTCGAAATTCTTAACTCTTGTCTTTCTATTCTCTCACAGATGGTGAGGACACGTACAACTAGATCCGATGATCCGACACCCATGCCCCCTGTTGGAGCCGCAAGAGGTCGGGGCCGGGGTAGAGGCCGAGCCAGAGGCCGAGGTAGAACACGTGGTGCAGCCAGAGCACTTGTACGAGCTGCTGCAACAGAGCCACCAGTAGTTTCAGTTGGAGAACAGGCACTTGAGACGCTTGTTACTACCCGTGCACTTCAGGAGACTCCTGCCCAATTTTTGAGCATGTTTGGCACTCTAGCTCAGGCAGGGTTAATTCCACTTGCTCCTACCACATCTCAGGTCGGGGGAGGAGCACAGACTCCCGCCACCCGTACCCCAGAGCCACGGGCCCAGGTAGACTATGCCTCAGAGGTTATACCAGTACAACTAGTTGTCCCAGTTCAGCCTGAGGTTAGGGCAGTAGTTTCGGAGGGGGAGCAGCTCAGGCTCGAGAGGTACAGAAAGTACCACCCTCCCAATTTCAGCGGTTTGGCTTCAGAAGATGCTCAGGGTTTTCTTGAGGAAAGTCATTGTATCCTCCATAGTATGGGTATTGTGGATTTTAGTGGGGTTTCTTTCACACCATTCCAACTTAGAGGAGCGGCCTACCAGTGGTGGCGGGCATACGAGTTGGATAGTCTAGCTGAGGCAGCTTCACTCAGTTGGACTCAGTTTTCAGATATGTTCTTGAGAGAATATGTTCCTCAAATTCTTAGAGATGCATGGCGCACAGAGTTTGAGCAGTTGCACCAGGGTTCTATTACCGTGTCAGAGTATGCGGTTCGATTCAGTGATTTTGCTAGGCATGCACCAGCCGCGGTTGCTATTGTTTGAGAGCGGGTTCGTCGATTTATTGAGGGGCTCCACCCTAGTATCAGATTCAGTATGGCCCGAGAGCTGGAGATGGACATCGCATACCAACAGGTGGTGTCAATTGCTAGGAGATTGGAGGGTATGCGGATCTGGCAGAGAGAAGAGAGGGAAGCTAAGAAACCCCGAAATTTTGGCACGTATAACAGTTCTCATGCCCCAACTGTAGCCCGTCATGGTAGAGGCTATGTGAGTCGTCCTATTCATTCAGCACTTCCAGCTTCCAACGGTATTCCGGCTACTCCCAGACCTCGGGTTCTATATTACGCACTGCCAGTGTCTACTGTACCTCCTATACGGGGTGCTTTCAATGGTCAGTCTAGTCGATCAGGCCCAAGCCAGTCCCAGCCGCCACGTCCTCCGAGAGCTTGTTGTGAGTGTGGTGACACTCCTCATATAATGAGGGATTGCCCCAGATTTAGGAGGGGTGCACCTATATCAAATGGTTAATCCAATGGTCAATCGAATTAAGAATTAAGAATTATAAATATTCCCCTTGATTGATTATAAAAAGAATGAATTTGTCTTTTTTTGTTCAATCATTGGATAGAAGGGAAAGACAAGTAGTAAAATTATTCCTCGTCTAGAAATATCCAAATTTTGATGCCCAATACTCCATAGATAGTTCGAACTGTATAAGAAAAATAATCAATTTTTGCTCGATCGTTTGTAGGGGAACCCTACCTTGTCTGATCCAATCGACACGTGCAATTTCTTTTTGTTCTGTTAATTCAATAGCCTTTTTCATTGCTTTTCGAAAGAAAACTCTATTCTTTAATTGTCCAGCTATAAATTCTGCAAGAATATTAGGGTTTCCAAAAGATTTTGCAATTCTTGTGACAACAATGTTCAGTTTTCGGTTTACACAATTAAATTCTTTTTGTAAGGTCGTTTGTAATTCTTCGATTCCGCGCGGTCGACTTTCTATTAATAATTTTGGGAATCCCATAAATATTATGACCTGGATCAGATCGATTCTTTTTTGAATCTCTATACGTGCAATTCCCTCGACGCCAGAGGACGTTCTCATATTCTTTTGTACATAATTCTTGATACAATCTCTTATTTTTTGATCTTCTTGTAAACCTTCAGAATAATTTTTTGGTTGTGAAAACCAAAGGGAATGATGACCTTGGGTTGTACCCAGTCTGAAACCAAGTGGATTTATTTTTTGTCCCATAATCCCCCACTATTATACATATCACGATACGGCATAGCTGTAGATTTTTTTTTCATCTCATTTTTTTAACGAATACATCTCTACATATTCATCATCTAAAGATATATCTTTCATTACAATAGTTATATGACATGTCGATCTTTTTATAGGAAAACTACATCCTCGAGCTCGAGATTTCAATTCGTTTTTTAATAAAATACTTAAAACACTAATGTAGTGAAAATCCTACATAAAGAAATATTTATCTAACTAAATAGATATTTATCTAACTAAATAGATTTTATAATATTAAAAGTGGAACAATAAAAAAAATAATTAAATAAAAATAAAATTTTGTATATGTTAAATCATTTTTTTAAAGGGTACAATAGCTTAAGAGTTCAAAAGTAAGAAAGCTATTACCAGTATATCACAATGTCTTATTCAATAATTTGTTGTCATTTCATGTTTAAAAGTTTTGAAAGATACATAGTCAATGAAATGACCCAACCGGTCATTTTAACTTTTAGAACCCCGTTCCCTAAAATAAAAAATTTCGAATATGCTTTTATTGATTTATGACTTGCGGGGATGGTTGGTTCGGAATTTGGAAGTGTTCGGGTTGAAATCGGAACACTTGGTTTCTTAAGTTAGCCTTAAAAGGTCAAGTTTGACTTTGGTCAATATTTTGAGCAAACGGACTCGGATCAGTATTTTGACAGTTTTGGTAGGTCTGTATCGTGATTTGGGACTTGGGCGTATGCCCGGAATTAAATTCCGAGGTCCCTAACCCGAGATATGGAATTTTGATGAAAATAATTAAAACATTTAAGTTTAAATAGTGACCGGATGTCGAATTATATGCAAACGACCCCGAAATAGAATTTTGATAATTCCAACAGTTTCGTATGGTGATTTTGGACTTAGGAGCGTGATCGAATTTTTTTTTGGAAGTCCGTAGTGAAATTAGGCTTGAAATGGCTGAAACAAGAATTTAAGTTTGGAAGTTTGACCGGGGAGTTGACTTTTTGATATCGAGGTCGGATTCTGATTCTGGAAGTTGGAGTAGGTCCGAAATGTTAATTATGACTTGTGTGCAAAATATGAGGTCAATCGGACGTGATTTGATAGGTTTCGGCATCGGATGCGGGAGTTAGAAGTTCAATAGTTTATTAGGCTTGAATCGATACGCAATTCATGGTTTCGATATTGTTTGATGTGATTTGAGGCCTCGAGCAAGTTTGTGTTATGTTATGGAACTGGTTGGTATGATTGGACGGGGTCCCGGGGGCCTCGGGCGTATTTCGGGGTAGTTTCGGATCATTTCGGGATGTTTTGCAATAGCTGATGCCGGTGTCTGGTGTTCTTCGCGTTCGTGAAGAAGGATTTGGTTTCTGGGATTTTCTTCTTCGCGTTCGCGAAGAAGAAAATTTTTGTTCCGCATGTCTAACTTCGGAGGCTCATATCTCACAATCTATAAGGAATTTAGAGATAATCTAAAAATAAAAATTGTAGCCCTTTGTATCTAGTTTTCATAAAGGTAAACCATTTAGAATTTGGATTTATATACAAAGAGTTATGGCTAGTACACTACAGGCTTTCCAGGAAGATGAAGAAATTTGTATTTCACAGGACTGATTTTGACAGCTTATATCTCAAAATCTATAAGGAATTGGGAGATTCTCAACATATGAAAATTATAGCTCTTGATGTTAAGTTTCCAGAAAGTCAAACCATTTGTGATTTGGAGTTTTGTACAAAAGGTTATGACAATTATACTAGAGACTATCTGAGAAGAGTTTGAAAATGGCTTCTGAGAACTTTGTTCATCGCGAACGCGATGGGGGTCTCGCGAACGCGATGAAGGATCGCCTGGGAAGTGTATAAGTTTGAAAAAATGGGTTTGGCTCATTTCATCTTATTTCCTCCACGGGAGCCGACCTAGGAGCGATTTTGGAGCTCCATTTTCATCATTTATGTCAAGGTAAGTGATTCCTACCTATTGCAAGTTAAATACTTGGTTTATATACGAATTTAGGTGTGAAAATTTATGGAAATTAGTAGAAATTTGAGATTTTGAAGAAAAACCTAGAAATTGATATTTTTGAATTTTAACCACGAAAATTACTATAGGATTGAATGGAAATGATATATTTGAGTTTTTGAGATTATGGGTAACGATTCCCTCTGAAAATTTCTGAAATCCGAGCACGTGGGCCCGGTGTGAATTTTAAAAATTTTACCATTTTGGATAGGGTAATTTATTTAATACATAAATTTCAAATTATTTAACATGTATTAATTATTTCATATAACTTTTGGATAGTTTTGGATTTTCCGCACCAAATTAGAATTTTTACACGACATCGTGATCGGAAGTGGGCATTGAGACAAGGTAAGTCTCTTGTCTAATCTTGTGAGGGAAAAATTACCCCATAGGTAATTAAATTAATAATTGTTGCTAATTGTGGGGGCTACGTACGCACGAGGTGACGAGAGTCCGTGTAGTTTAGGACCCAAAGCATGAATTACTTGTGTAAATTGTATCCATTATTTAATTACATTATTTGATATATATCGTAAATTGTTAGTGAGAGATAGTAAAAGATGAAAATCTCATATGCTTATTTCTGTTTAAATTAATTAATTGTTAAAAGAAAATTGTTCATCATCTTGAATTTATCTTATAATAAACATACTCTCATTACGGAGGTACATAAGAAAATATCCTCCTTTCTTGTGGAGCGGGCCGAACGCCTCGGCAGGATAGATACATCTATGGATCGTGCCGCACGTCCCTCGGCAGTGTACACGACACTCTGGATCGGGTCGTACGTCCTCGGTAGAAATTGTGCTTAATAATAATAATTACACGATACTTTGATAATTTATTGTAGCTTGTGAAGCTAATTGATAAATTGAAAATTATTGGGATTTAAAGAATTTATTTATCTCTGCTTGTTAAGGAATTAATTGTTATTCCTGTAAATGAGATTAAGGCCGACCATCTCGTCTCTACCACTTCAAGATTAGGCTTGATACTTAGTGGGTACATGTTGTTTTCGTACTCATACTGCACTTGCTGCACATTTTATTGTGCATGTACATATATGTATAGCGGCCTTGTGGGCGCAGAGGTATGCTTAATAATTGTGGGGACATAGGTGAGTTGCATTCTATATTACGATCCGCAACTAACAGAGTCTCCTTCAGAGTTATTATATTTTTCTGTCTAATTTGTATTCTGGACAGATACTGTATTTTATTTTAAATTTTCTAGTAAATGCTCATGCACTTATGACACCGGATTTTGGGAATGGTTGTGAATTGTTTAGAAATTTAGTTGCTAAAAATATTTATTATTTATTCTATGAGTTTTATCTTTACTATTTCATTGAAGAAATTTTTATTTCAAAAATATTAAAAATGGGTAATTAAGTTATTCGAATTATGGTTGGCTTGTCTGACAGTGATGTCCGGTGCCATCATGACCTTAATGGATTTTGGGTCGTGATAGTCAAATACTTACATTAAGGGGTATTTGCGTTTTTCAAAATGAGCAGCAAGAACTTACAGTTTTTTAGGTTGTGGAATTCAGTATATGAACAACAAAAGAGCTTTCAATCTTTTGGTTGATTAAATCAGAAAGTCCAGCCAAAAGCTCAAAAGAAATAAATTTTAAAAAATGAAAAGAAAAATAATATGCGGGGCGGGGCAGGTGGATGCAGGTGTGGGCGTGAGGCGGGTGTATGCGGGGCGGGACAGGTTAAAATTTTCGCGGGTTTATGCGGGTTTGCTCCACAACCACACCGCACCATAGCATTTGCCCCGCAATCATACCGCACTGCACTGTTTGCCATCCGTAGGGGTGGCTAGAGGTGTTAATGGATATGTAACAATGATCCAAACATAGTGTAAACCGTACCGTGCCGAATCGATTTTTAGGTTTCTTTTAATAAAATCGTAGACTTTTATATAAATCTATAATCGTACCGATAATTAGGGTAAGTTTTTTATTTTATGAAAATAAACCGAAAAAATACCGAACTGTACCGAATAAATTTATTTATAAAATATATATTTATATATTAAGTTTAAAAATAATAAAGCATTAAATTTTTTTCTTGGGTCTTGTAATTATGAAAATGGTTACAAGCCAACAAGTAATTAAACTCAAAATCCTAATTTCCAAACCTATTATGCTACTCCTATTGAAACTAAATTATTTCCAGCATATTCACTAGCAAGACACAAGGTATTCTAGCGATTATGAGTAGCAAACTACTACGTATTGAATATGTTTCCTTTCGTATGATATAGATTTATCTTTTTAAATATTTAATCTTCTATAAATTTTATTCTTGAGTCCCAACTTGGTTAATATCTTTTCACTCATATGATTTATATTTTTTTTATCTTTGCTTATTTTCTTTTACAATGTTGTAGAATAGTTGATGGATCTATACTTTGAGTATCTTTCATTTTTTCTTAATTCATCACCCTTTAAACAGTAAAAATATCTAGAGAGTTTTGCGAAATCCTATAAAAGTACGTATGTTATTGAAATCTACTAGTGACTTATATATGACATTTAAAAAAAGTAATATACATGACATTTAAAAAAAGTACCGAAAATTAATCAAACCGTACCGACATCGAAAAGAAACCGACATAATTTGGACGATTTCAGAAAGTCTAATTTTGATTATATATAATAGAATAATCGAAAAATTAGTATAGTACAAATTTATAAAATAACCGATCGAATAGAACCATTAACACCCCTAGGAGTGACTCAGGGGAAGATAATAAAACTTTTGCTTTAGGCCCCAAACTTTTGGGGCCCCAAAATGTTTTTGATATTATTTTAGCTTAGACAACATTAAAATTCATAGAAAAAAGTACAAAATCTTTATTAAGAAAATTTGAGATACTGATACTTTTTAATAGTGAAAATATTTTTAAAACTTTGAATTAAACTACTCAAATATTCATATTAGTAAATAATAATTTACGACAAGGTCCAAGATTGTTATTGCAAACACATGGCTTATATCTTTTTAACTTGAATTAATCCTTCATAATATAAATTTACCCTTCAAATGTTTATGTGAATTTGAAGGCTTTATATCTTATAAAAGTACTATATTATAAACAAAAAATATATAAAGAAAATGCCTCTCATTTAAATTTGGCTTTAGGCCGTGGACCCGCCATTGAATGGCACTCCATAATAAATAACTTGATTATCTTCCATTTTCCAAAAAGGTCGAGAGATTTCTGCCGTATAACTGAAATTCTTAATGTAGTAAAATTCTACTATCATCCTAATATAATTTGTGTTTCTTTTGAATCTTGAACATAATAATGCACAAAGAAATCACCATTGACACATAATCCATTTAAAGTCTTATTTCTACAAGTTGTGATCGTGCTGAATGTCTGGCATTTAATAATAAGGTTTCAATTGCAGCGAGGAAGAGAAAGATTATATAAACTAGTCTTAGGGTACGCGTGTTAGCCCTACCGTATTCCATATATATATATATATATATATATATATATATATATATATAATTTTCAAAAATCACTTAAATAAAAATGTGCTTGAGTTATAAATAAAAAATATATGTTCAGAAAATGATGAATATTGATTTTTACCCGTAATTTTTATTTTGCACTTGTGACGTTCAGTTTAATTTTTCTCTACATCGTAATGTCATGTTTATTATGCATATGTTAAATATTTTGGAGTTGAGTGACAAAATTTTAAAAGAAAATTCATGTCATGGGTGACATTTTAAGAATAACTTCATACATTTTTTTCGTGTTATGATTGTTATTGCCATTTTTAAAATATATTTTTACATACTTTTTCCCAAAAAGTTTGCTCTTAAAATAATAATAAAATCATTAAATGTAACCAAAATCCAAATTAAAGACAAACATGCTATAGTTGCCTTTAAAATTCTTATGTCGAAATTTCTTTTGAATAAACATTTTAATTGACTTTAAAGGAGGATTAGTCATACATATAGTTTGGTATAAGAAAAGAATTTTTATAAAGTAAAATCTTAATTGATTCTAAAGCCCCAAATTTTAGACTTTCTATCTACTAAGGAAAGATTTAGTAATTATATTTTTAGTTATTTTCACTGTCATAATTATTAGAAAATAATTATTAAATAACTACTTTGTCCAGTGTGAACTCCACTTTTAAAGAGTAAAAAAAGCGAACGATATTTTACAAAAGGCATTCATAATTAGGAATGATTTAAATTAGAGTTTTTAGCTAACTAATTAATTCAAAGATTTAATAATTTATTGTCAACATTAAAAGAAATAATTTATTTCCTTGTTGATTTAAATTATTAATGTTGTTCATCCCTAAATTTAAATATTTAACTGTAATATAATTTTATCTACTAAATATTCTATTCCTCTAGCATGTAGGTAGAAGAATCAATTTGATAATTCACCCTTGGATCCTTGAGTTTGCATAATCATTATTGACTCTTGCCATCACCTTTTCTTTCTCTCTCCCTCTCTCTCTCACTTTTATATCCTTATATATTCTTTTAGTTATTTGTTCTAATTTTGAGTGTTATTTCTAATATTATACAAACACTAATAATAAAAAATATTATTTTAGTAGGAAGGTAGTTCAAATATAAAATAAAAATATATTAAAGTTCATAGTTTACGAAGATAACATGGAAGGAACTTCAGTTATGATATATTGTTCAAACAAGAAAATAATTTATATTATTTTTAATAATAAATTTTAAACTCATCATTATTAAGATTTCCTGCATAGTTTAAAAAAGAAAATATTTAATAAACAATTCTAAAGACTTCCATGTTTGAATTTATAACACTAATATCCTCTATGATTACGATGATACATTTACCTCCTTTATTATAATATTTTTAATAACAATACATTTAACCCATCTATTATAATATAAGAAAGTTAGTTTAACTAAGTTGCCCATACTAATTTACTCATTTGTTTAGTTCATTTATAAACATCTTTTATCATTTTTCGTTTTAGTTATTTTAACTATCAATATTGAAATAAAAAAATAAAATAAAAAAAGGAGTTAAAAACGTAACCCCAAAGAAGGTAAAAAACGCAAATCCTTTTCTTATGTACTTCTTTCCCCTTTTCACTTCCTTTTCTTTATTTCTTTACTCTGAAAATTAAAATTAGAAAAAATAAACAAGGAAGGTTTTGTTACCTTCCTAGGACAGTGTTTATATAAAAGAAAATTTTAATCGATTTGAAAATGTAGGACTTTCTATATATTTTGAGAGATTTTAAAACCAAAATTTTAGTTGATTTAGAACTCCTAAAAATTAGGAAAAAACTTAAGTTACAATTTTGTCCAACATAAAATCTACTTTTAGAGGGTAAAAAAGTCGAACGACATTTCGCTAAGGGCTTTCGTGCTTTTAATACAATATATATAGATAAATGATAGTATAGTGATGCACCATTTTACAAACAACTGTACCAACATTGATATGGTAAATGCGAAAGTAAGACCAATGTGCCATATAAGGTGATAAACCATTCATCAAATCAAAACAAGATTACATAAAGTTCTTTGAAACTGCTTTTTGTTGCATCAAGGATCAATATGAACTCGTAAGTCCCAAACGAAGTTATATTGAACACTAGTTTAATTTTTACTGATGTAGTAGGGTCACACATTTAGCTGGACGGATACTCACAATGACTTTACATTAGTTTTGCTGGTTTATTAGTTATTGCCCTCATCTCCGGCTGGTTTCATCCACGACCGGAGCCTTTTGAGAGCAATGATCACGGCGTCTCATCGAATAACATTACCTACAAAGCAAAGAGGTCATTTAATTAGAAAGAATATTCATATACTATAATGTGTTATATACATATGAATGTAATAAAATTTACTTAACGACGCTTTGAAATATCTAAATCTACATTTGAATAAGAAGTGAGGTTATAGAACAACTTCTCATGCTCTTAAATATTCAGCTCCTCACCATAATATCTTTCCATTAATTTCTTAGATGTCTTCTGATGTTTAAGCAAACAATAGACAGAAAGTAGAAGGGAAATATCATTTCCACCCGTAAAAGTTTACTGTATGACAAAAGATGATACGGATTCTTGAATCGATTTTACTATCTATGAACTCCCTGTTGTATTTTCTGATTATTTTGTCTATCAAGGGCAAGGAAGAGTTGCAGTGATTCGTCACTTATCAACCCGTCAACTTGGAGAAATGCTTTTAAATTTTGCATACAAGAGGTGCAGAATTGAAAGATAACCCGCTAACTACCAAATAAGTGCTTTAATCATTTCCATACCATTTAAATGTGAAGTTACTATAACTTCATTGACAAGGCAATAATACAAATTATGAATTTCAGATATTCATATCTCTAGACAACTGATCGCAAGAGGTGATAGCAAAAGCTGATTTTGTAAAGTTCGACCACACATTTAGACCATTTAAAGCCAATTCAAGCATCAAACTAATACTTCAATGGTATGTTTTTGAACCACACCAAGCGCAGGTTTTGTTTCTTAAAAATGAAATTTTACTCACGGTGGGAGAGCAAGCACAGGGGATACGATATTCATCACGGTCAGACGTAACATTTATGACTCCATTCTCCAAAAGCAAAAGTTTAATCATTTATATAAGATAATCTTTTCCTTTTGGCACTTGCTTGGTGGCTGAGTTAAATTTAATGATGACTAACCCTCCAAATGATAACCAATATAGCACCACCTTCTAATGGCATTATACCAGGATTATCTTCTATAGGATTACAACAACAACCCAGTATAATCCCACTAGTGGGGTTTGGGGAGGGTAGTGTGTACGCAGACCTTACCCATACCCTGGGGTAGAGAGGTTGTTTCCGATAAATTCTCGGCTCCCCCCCTCCAAGAACTACCCACCTTGCTCGTGGGGTGACTCGAACTCACAACCTCTTGGTTGGAAGTAGAGGGTGCTTATCACTAGAGCAACTCACTCTTGTCAATTATCTTCTATAGGATTAAACATTAAAAATGTATGTTACAACTTCTGGTTCCTCATTCTCCTAAAGGAAACAGCCGCAATCACGTAAATGAAGAAAAACACAAGATTTCAGGTTATCACAAACTAGAGCCATGGACCACAAACTGTTCAGCCTTCAGCTCAAAGGGAAGTGACAAAATTTCCTATCTTCCCAACGGATGACTGACCCGCATGATTCGAGCAGCCTTCCAATATTTTGTTTGCCAATGGGTAAGCATTCATGGGACGGATAGCAAAGCACATATTGAACAAACACCCAAGAAAAAATTACAGGGAGAAAAAGAAGGAGAGTAGCAATAGCGGGGAATATTGGGTAGTCTTGGCAAGTTTATGGTATAACGGTAGAGCATGGCGTATGCGCCCCCTCTTCCCCAAGTTATCCATGTCTTCGTACTCTACCATAAGGAAAATGAAGCCCTCTAATTTAGTTACTTCCTTTAGCTGAGCAACTTAAAATGTTAATGTATACATTACTGTAATTTTGTCAAATTTATTAATGCAACTGTTGAGAGGTTTTCGGCAGCTTGTGAAAGCACAGTAAATCGTTAACCACATCAGTTAATACTGCTACAGAAAATAAAACATGAATAGTTTTCCCCAGAAGGTTTTGGTAATTGCTTCCAGTACAATAGCATATAAAGGGCAAGCTCAACATCAACACAAAGTCAAACAAAACATCTATTTGATAGCTATATAATGCAAAGGATATCATAATTACCTTGCCACATACTGGACAGTTGTCACTTCTCTCCATCCACTCATATATGCAACCCAAGTGGAAATGGTGAGAACATTTTGTCATTATTTTTGGGTTTTCTTCTGTATATTCTGAAACAGAGAGTATCATCATGAACATGAAATTAATAGTCAAGATATTCCTGAATTTTGGTAAACAGTTAACTAAACTATTAAATGGAAACCAAACTGTTTAAGAAGACCTAAATTATAGGAGCGACTACTGTACTATTTTTCCTATTGCCCGCTAGAAAGAATATTGTCTACCTACGATACTAGAGGGGAGAGGGCGAGATATGGAAATGTTTTACAGTTATTTTAGCAGATGGAGTGCATAGATTACTCTGTAATGAAGTGCAATAAGATGGATCAGAAAACACCTGAAGCATAGATTACTCTGTAATGAAGTACAATAAGATGGAGTGCATAGATTACTCTGTAATGAAGTGCAATAAGATGGATCAGAAAAGACCTGAAGCATGATCTACCTTCGAGACATGTCGGGCAGACATCTTCATCTTCTGAAGAATAACAAATTTGAGTAAATTCAGTAGTTGTTTTAGCTGTTGAGATTTTCAATGATTTGGAATTGTATTCTTTTGATCCTTCTTCACATGCAGACTCCTTCCATTTACTACCCGTACTCAGAAATTCGGAATCATCATCAATATCACTTCTTCGTAGTGGTTCAGTTTCCTCAAGCGAGTGACTTGACCCTTTCTCCCTTCTTGAGACTAGTCCATCTCGTTGCAAGCGGAAGTATCTGGGATCGGCATCGTAAGGAAGTGGTCTCGGAGGAGAGCGGTATATATCAGATAGTGAGTTATCAAGGGATGCTGTAGAACTCAAAGATGTTGTACCTTGAGTTGATGAAGGAATGGCATGTTGTTCTCCTCTATGAAACAATGATGTATACTGCACAAGAAAAGATGGAGTGCTCTAAGTTCTATGGCAAATGAAGGAGAGTGATTATTATTGCTGTAAGATAATGGGTTTACATATTTAAGTCTAGATAATAAATACTGAAATGATTTTGCAGTATTTAATTCTTCATGTTCCATTCATGAACTTTTGATGAACAGTCACAGAGAATCATAAAGTTGTCTCATTGCCAGTGAAGTCTTTGCAATGCCATGGAGGAGTCTTATGGACAAGGCTTTCCGAATTTATGCAATTTCTTCCTAACAGTAGGAGTTGGCTACCATCTTCTTGAGCTTTTGCAAACAAACTGCCACCGAGCTAATTAACTTTAGCTAAAAATTCAATGCAGTTCTATTTCACACGAAGTCAAAGAAAATAAGACTAAGTCTGTCTACTAAAGGCACTTAAATGAGAGTTTCCGATAGTAGACTGCCACCTTATCAGTTCACATATCAAAATGTTGCTAAAATTTTGAATTATGTGCTCAAGTAGCAGAGGAACGATGACAAGTTCAATTTGAACCACTCTTAATTAGATCAGTAGACACATAGATTGACTATACAAAGAAAAGTTAAAAGTGAAATCACGTGGAAGAAGATTAATTGCAATGGGATGAAATACTGGTAAGCAGAGGATAGAAGAAGATTGTTCAACATAGTGGAAAAAGCATACCACGTGGAAGAAGTTTTGAACAAATGATCGAAGGCATAAACAGTTCCTATACATAGAGCTGTTTGGATTGGCAAAATCTTCGCATTCATCTCGCAAGCAGCAACAAACTGCACCCATGCTGTCTCCAATCAATGTCAATTACTCAAAAACCTTCCACATGTATCACTGGAAATCCTCCAACTCTCATGATTGAGGCAATAGGAACTTGGGAATAAGCAAAGGAAATTGATAGAGGACCTTCAGCATGCGGATAAAGAAGAAATGCAATTGGGCACCCTCTCTCTTCAGGGAATCCTGAATGAGTTGATGCCCTTCTTGACCAAGATCTTAACAAAAAAAATTTAAAAAAAAGTTGATGCTTGTCACCTGTAAAAGTAAAGAACAACTATTATATAAGGACTAGTATATAAATAGATGGATGGTCTACCTCGAATGAAACATAATTTTTGCAAAATTGCAATTTCGGAAGAATGAGAAAGGATGACTGGCATAGGTCCTCCCAGTATATGAAATAAAAGGGCTTTCAGATTAAATTCAACATATGAGCGTGCAAAACACCAGATCCTAGTTGGGATAATTTTTGCAAACTGCATCTTTGGGATAATCAAGCTACCTAGCACCCAACCAATTGCAAAAAACTTACTTTGAAAACACCAGATCCTATGGGGTAACTAAAGAAATGGACACTACAATTTTCAGGTATTACAGAGAAGGATTTTCTTTATCCCTAATCTTAAACTCTACTCGTGTGAACTTTGAATCCTACAAATGCTCAAACTGCCAGCTGCAGTAGATTGAGTCAACGTAAAGCTAGTTAATTTATGTTGAATCTCACAATATTGACTACATTGCCAAAATGAGCAAAAAATTGATTACTGAAAATTCATATTACAACTCCAACTAGTTTGTGATTGATATCCTAATTAAAAGCAAGTGATATTTCATAAAACAGCACTAAAAGTACAGCTAAACCCAAAAAAAGGAAGGAAAATAGTTGTTGTCATCCTAATTTCTTTAATGAGAAGCAAAGCAATCGTTCATACAACAGTGTTAAGCACACGGCAAAAGGGAAAATAAGAAAAAAGGGAGAGAAGAAATTAAAAACAATAATGATCAGCTAAAGGACCTCAGTGATCAAGCAAGTAAGAATTCTGCAATTCACATAGACAAATATACAAAATTCCATTTTCAAGCCCCCCCAAAAAAGTAACTTTACTGCAAAAATCTCTGCATCAACCGATTCAGATGATACCCATTTCAGGTCAATAGATTTACAACTGATTGAAAGCTCCCATCAGTGGGGGAGATAAAAAAGTGTAAAATAAACTTTAACAAAAAAAAATCAAGAAAAATACCTCAAACGTGCTAAGATTGCGGGATGTAATAGAGAGAGAGAGGGAGAGAGATAAAAGTAGATGGATGATTCTATTCTTTGGAAGACATAAGCCTAGAATTCAGAGGTCATAGGTTTTTGATTGTTTCTATGTAACATACTGCACAATAATATTCTTGGTTTTTCGCCGATTAAAGTTACCCCATAATCCAAATGCAAAGAAAATAAAAAAAGTGGGTGAGATGTAAATAGTAGTAGTAATGGAGTATTCATAGAATATTGTGTCACTGTAATAGAATATTAACAAAACACCAATCTAGACTATACTGTAATAAAAAACAAATAGAGTAATCTTGATTTAGTACCACAAATAAAATATATATTTTTTTGTGATATGACTTATTATTTGTTTCATCAACCGCTGATTTTTAAAGAGAATAAAGTTGGTTTAAGAATGAAATTAAACTACTCTTAGCAGTACTTTGTTGTATCTAACGACATTCATAGTAAACATGAAGTCATTATCATTGAACTTCTGCTGCAATTGCCGACACTTTATGCAGTGGATTTTCTTTTGAATTATTCTATTTGTTAGAAACTATTATTTTAGCACCAAAAATTAATAGTCAACAAACATTAGAAACTAAAAACTGTTATAAAATATAGCTCAAAGTAACAATATAGAATAAGAAAAAATAAACTAAGAAATATAGAGAGAAAGAGAGGGAGATTCTTATTTCTTCTTCAATTGTGTGTATTTTTCTATCTATTACAAGGCCTTTATATAGGCATGAAAAGTGAAGAAAAATATGTCATTGAATATATCATTAAGCATAGAAATATATCATTGAATATGTCATTAAGCATTTGAGAAGATCATGGAGGAAGAGTAGACATCCATTATAATTTAATTTTTCTTATAACAGATCTGATATTCTTTTTCCTTTTTTGGTTTTTAATTAATGCAGAGTTCTTATTCCTTTTTATCCCTTTTTCATATTTTATTTTCAAATATCTTTTTACTTATAGATTTTAATCATTGTCTCGCAGATTTTTAAAATAAAATTTGTAAATCCCAAAAACAGTTCTACAGTACATTTTGATGTTTTTCAAGTTTTCTATTCACAAAATTTTAAATTCTTTTTAAGTACGTCCAAGCACAATTTTAACTTTCAAAAAAAATTATCTCATCTTCGAAAACTCATTTTTCTAAATTTCAACCAAATTTATATTCAAACGTTAACTTATCATTTTGGAAATTTTTAGTTATTTAACTGAACCGGAATTTTAAATGTTGTAGAAAGAATGTTACTTTTTGTTGTTGAGTTCCAAAAAAAGGAAAATAAATAAAGTACAGATGATAAAGGAAGTTGGTAATTCATCCCTATCCCTTTTTAGGGTCCTAGTATTAGACCAAGTTTGGTTGCAGTGTTTTGTATCATGAATTAAAACTGTCTTTAAGCCCCCAATCTTATCCCAATTTGCTCTTTTCACCTCAAACTTAGTTTAATGTTCTTTTTTGAGTAAATTTCAGGGGTGGTCATTTAACTTTGTGTTCATTACCTAAAAGTTTTTTTTTTGTGTTACGTAAAAGTCTTTCAATTTTGTGTTTATTACCCAAAAATTACTTTTCTTTCTTTTGCTACACAAAAATCATTTACTATGCTCTAGTTATCACAATAGTCACTTTGACCAGATTTTACAAATCTTTCACCTAAAAAGTCTATTATGCGATTGACATTATAAATCCTCCCATTTATGCAACACCTTCTATATTATATGCTAGATAATATATTTTTATCCATATATTTCTACTTATAACTAAAATAACTTAATATTATTTTTTAATATATTCGTATATTTAATTTTTTCTTAACATTAATTTTCAAGATATATAAGTAGCATTATTAAATTTGTCGATAACATTATCGTGAACAAATCTCAAGTCCACATTCTTCACCATGCTTAATGAAATATTTTTAATCAAAATTATAAAATCAAAGCTCACTGATTTGTCAGTCAAGCCATACCCATTAATTCAATAAATAAAATAATTATATTTAGCACAATGACACATCGGATTAATACTGTTAAATAAATAATATTAACAGATAAAGCTTTAAAAAACTTAATATTAAACACAAATATCTTTGAAACTTTCTCTAAATTCTTATTAACTATAAGAATCTATCATTTGTTAAGCAAATCTGTTTTTATTATTTTAAATAAATATTAAAAAATAAATGTTTTTATTGGTTTTATATTTAAAATATGTTCATGTTTGAATATGATTAAAAATATTGAGTGCCATAGAAAAATTAAATGTGTGAATATATTATAAAAATAATAAATAAAATAATATAAAGTTATTTTAATTATAAATAAAATACATAGGTAAAAATATATTATATAGTATATAATATAGAAGGTGTTACATAAATAAGAAGATTTATAATGTCAAGGGCATAATAGACCTTTCAAGTAAAAGTATTATAAAATCTGGCCAATGTGACTTCTATGATAAATAGAGCAAAGTAAAATAATTTTCTGTGTAATAAAAGAAAGAAAAGTGACTTTTAAGTAATGAACACAAAGTTGAATGATTTTTACGTAACAAAAAGAAGAAAAATGACTTTTGCGTAATGAACACAAAGTTGAATGACCACCCATGAAAATTACTCTTCTTTTTTTCCAACTTTCGTTTTATCTTCAAAATGTCCTATTAAACTTTTTAGTAATTGTTATGAAATAAAAGCAATTTAGTAAAACATGAACAAGAAATGGAGATAGAGAGAAGGAAGAGTTTTATTTCTTCTTCAATTGTGTGTTATTTCCATCTATTACAATATTTTTATATAGGCATGAAAAATGAAGAAATGTGTCATTGAATATGTCATTAAGCATTTGAGAGGAAGTTCATGGAAGAAGGTAGACATCCACCATAATTTGATTTTTCTTATAACACTCCCCCTTGGATGTCCATAGATAATGTGCCTCGTTAAAACCTTATTGGAAAAAAAATCTAGTGAAGAAAAAAGAGTACACATGTTTAGAAATACGCCTTTTGGTTGCCTCATTAAAGACCTTGCAAGAAAAACCCAGTGGGACAAAACCCTGTAAGAAAAAAAGAGTACACCGCGTATGAACTTCCGCTGATGAGAGCATCAATTCACATCCATGAGTCTTCGCATCCCAATCATGTATACTAGTTCCTTGAAGGTTGACGTTAGTAGAGATTTGGTGAACAAATCAGCCATATTATTACTTGAACGAATCTGTTGCACATTGATATCACAATTCTTTTGAAGATCATGTGTGAAAAATAACTTTGGTGAAATGTGCTTTGTCTTATCTTCTTTTATGAATCCTCCCTTCAATTTGGATATGCATGCTGCATTGTCTTCATACAAAATTGTGGGTAGTTTGTCACATTTTAAACCACATTTGTCTCGAATAAGGTGTATTATAGACCTCAACCATACACATCCTCGACTTGTTTCATGAATAGCAATTATCTCGGTATGATTAGATGAAGTAGCCACGATTGATTGCTTAGTTGATCGCCAGGATATTGTAGTGCCTCCACATGTAAACACATAGCCTGTTTGAGATCGAGCCTTGTGTGAGTCAGATAAATACCCAACATCAGCATAACCAACAAAGTCGGGACTGCAATCATTGCCATAAAATAAACCCATATCGGTAGTCCCTTTTAGATACCGTAATATGTGTTTAATTTTATTCCAATGTCTCCTTGTAGGAGCAGGGCTATATATTGCTAAGACATTAGCCAAACACCCTCTTAATGGTTGTTCTCCATCCATGTAAACCCGTTTCAATATCTTTTCTATCTAGGCAGATTGATGAACAAAAGTTCTGTTTGCCAAATGTTCAATTTGCAAACTAAGACATAATTTTGTCTTTTCGAGATCTTTCATCTCAAATTCCTTCTTTAAATAATCAATTACCTTTTGGAGTTCTGTAGGAGTTCCAATAAGGTTTATGTCATCAACATATAGAGCAAGTACAACAAACTCCGATGTTGTTTTCTTTATAAAAATACATGGACAAATGGCATCATTTATATAACATTCCTTTAATAAATACTCATTGAGGCGGTTATACCACATTCTTCTTGATTGCTATAGACCATACAAAGATCTTTGCTATTTGATTAAAAATATTTCCCGGAACTTTAAATTAAGTGCGTCGAGCATTTTAAATCCCTCGGAAATTTTCATGTATATCTCATTATCAAGTGAGCCGTAAAGGTAGGTTGTAACCACATCCATTAAATACATGTCAAGCTTTTCATGGACAGCAAAATTAATGAGATAACGGAATGTTATAGCATCCATAACGGGAGAATACGTCTCTTCATAATCGACACCATGCCTTTGTGAAAATCCTTGTGCAACAAGGCGTGCCTTGTATCTTTGTACCTCAATTTTCTCATTCCTTTTACGTATAAATACCCATTTGTAGCCAACAGGCTTAACACCATTAGGTGTTGGGATTACAGACCCAAAAATTTTGCGTTTCGCAAGTGAATCCAATTCAGATTGGATTGCTTCTTTCCATTTTGGCCAATCACGTCTTTGTCGACATTCTCCAATGTATTGAGGTTCAAGATCCTTATTATATTGCATAATGCTAGATGCAATATTGTATGCAAAGACATAATCCACCACTATATTCAATCGATTCAAATTTGTCTCAATATCGGTTGGGTTTATTGATAGTTCCTTATTTTCTTGAGTCTTAGTCTCATTGATTTCCTCATGAATCTCAGGATTGGTTAAATAATGGATTCCTTTATGAGGCTCATTCATAGTGTCATTTTGATAATTTATTTTCCTTTTTTTAGGATTTCGATCCTTAGAACCCAATGGTCTGCCACGCTTTAGGCGTGCTTTTGACTCATTAGCTATAACACTATAAGATTGTCCAACAGGGACATCAATACGGATTGGAATATTCTCTGCAGGGATATGTGATTTTGTTATCCTCTTCAGATACATAAATGAGTATCACGACCCAAACCGATGGGCTGCGACAGGAACCCAATACCTTACTCAAGTGAGTAGCAACATAACGTATCATTCTTATCGTACTGTCATTGGTAAATGGACCAAACGGGCCGTCATGGGCTAACCAGAATAAACATAAGGTAATACTCAATATAAGATGACCCAATCTGATATAAAAGTTTATGCATTTGACATACTGGCCTATAAGACCAAAACGATCACTCGTACACTGAACATAGGCCGACAAAGCCATACAATCTTTCATATACATGATATGTATCTACAAGCCTCCAAGAATACACAAACAATACACATCTAAATCATACTGACCAAACAAGAAACTCCGGAGCAAATGGAGTGTACCGACATCTTCCGCTGAGCTAATCGCCTACTTGGAGGACTCTCGACCTGTCTATCGAGACCTGCGGGCATGAAATGTAGCATCCCCAGGCAAAAGGGATGTCAGTACAAATAATGTACCGACTATGTAAGGAATGAAAACTAGTAAATAATAGACATAAGAGAAACATGGAGTAAAAGACTCGACATGTACGTCTGCATAGCTCTGTGAATCATTTCATTTTTATAATGTCATGCATATGCGTATAAATGTCATACCATGCATAGGTATATTCGTTCATAACATCATCAAACCTCTGAGGGCATCCCATCATATCATTTCGGCCACTGTGGGCAAATCATCAACGTATACCAGCTGATTAGGTGGTGGTGCGTATATAACGCCGTAACCTTTTTCATATCTCATATACATATATATACAAATATATACGCGTATATAATGCCATCTGGTCATGGGTCAATGTGCATGTATAAATGCATGAAATACGTTAATAAGATTTCTCGGAATGTCATAAAATCAATATGCCTTTCGGATAAACTTTATCAAATACGTATTTTTCTGAGACCCATAAACAGAAGATATAATTTTAATAATTCACACGGGGAATCAATAATATAGACACCCCTAGTACATATATGAATAGAGTCATTTATGAAAATTGTATGTTTACTCATTTGGTTTGTATCGTATGGATCACGCCAAAAGGAAAGAAGGGATAGCCTTAACATACCTGAGCCGATTCTCTTGACAATCCCTCTAACACACGTCAATTGCGATAACATGTAACGGCGGATCAAAGTAGGGCGAAATCTGTATGATATTCTTGAGAAAGATTATACCGGATCCTTTAGATTTGCAAGTCACGTTGCTATAACATTGTAGGGGTTCATAAGAATTCTTGTTTGATAATTTTCATCTTTTACTTTGTTAAATATCTAACCCATCTCCCTTTAATGAATTAGAGAGATTGATTTTTATGTTATTGAGTGGGCCTCACTTTAGGGGATGACTTGGCCACAAAGTCTTCAAAATTTGTCGCCTTATTATATGACCTTAAGAGTCACACTTACATAATGGCCTTTGCTGCCACGTTTAGGCTCCTTAAGCTTATCCATAGTCTTAGTTAATTATCCACAAAATTTCCTTAATTAATTAGGTAATATCCCATTACCCAATAATTAAGAATTATTTCAACTTACTTAAAATACTACTCACTTTTAACATACCTTGTACACCTTACTATCATGGCCACGTGGTACCTTTTATGGTACTAGTCCATAAATACCGGGTAATATAGCTCGGACCATATTTTATCCCAAATTGTCAAATTTTGACGAAACTCATTTTCTTCGATTCGCTTATCCTCTCACCATCACGAATTTACTCGTCACTTGTTTGAAATAGCATAATGCTTATAATCTCAAAATAATCCAATTCCTGAACTTACGTCGATTAACTTACGACGAAACTTTAACGTACGAAAATGCGGGATGTAATATCTTATTTCCGATATTTCATCAATTTACTTATGGTGTACTTTTACGTACGAAACTATGGGGTGTAACATCATTCCTTCCTTTGGAACATTTGTCCTCAAATGTTGACTGATGCACTTATCATTCTCATAACCCATAGCTCTTGCGAATACTTTAATACTCTTCTTGCCATTTAGGCAATTGTTCTTTGAATAAATCCAAAGGCCATGGCATTCCCCCCTTTAGGCCTCTTTCTCACACCATGGTCTGCGGTCGGAATATTTTCAATCTCGTAACTCTTGCTACCTTCTGTCATGCAGCCTGTACGACTTTTTCCCAGTATGTGCGCCTATGCGATTCTTCTCTCATTTTTCCTCCAGTTTTTAGCCAATCTCTAGTCCTCACTTTGTAAGCATATACAGAGCTTGATAAGATGTCTCTCTGGGCATCTATAGGTCTACTGAAGTTCTTTGCTCGATACTTTGTTGAACTTACGAATATTGCTATATCTTATTTCATAGACCCGATTATCCATTCGTATGACTTTACTGCATCGAGGTAGGTCATACTATACCATAACTCTTACTTCGATTTATCCTTACTGAGGTCTGCTACCAAATTCCAGGTTACTCTCGTTACTTTTCCCATATATATAAATCTAAGTCCTTTAATTCTTCTTCATTACTATCCATCTTAAGAATGACATCCCAATCTCATCTCATACTTTGTGACTTTTGTCCATTCATTATTGATTCACCTCAATATTGATCTACAATATACCACTGATAACTTGAAACTTCTTACGTAATACCTTGCCACTAGGGCTTACGTTGCATCGAGGAGTATTTGAAGTGATTTTCCTGATCTACTTAGCGGTGATATTGTACTTCAATAACCGTATTTTATAGCATCCCAATGTGATTCACTTACGTAGGTATTTTAATCCTGTACAATTCATGAAATCCTCTTCAAATCATTACTCAATCGAAGGCCCAAACGGCATCATTTATCTATCACAATCACACCCTCATTCTACTACCAGGGCAGCATTCCATCTCTTCTAAATGCTACTAGTCTTAGACTTCTTCGAGTTCATTCAGGCTATACTGAGCTTTCTATAACTTAGAAAAACCATCATCTCTCTTGTTTTCCTGGGCTTAATCTTGAGGACTTATTCATTCCCGTCACCTTCTCACTCTCCCTTTCTTATCCTTACTCTTGTCTTCCTAAAACCTTGTCCCTTTACCATACTTTAGCTTGTGATGTACACATATCTATTTATATTACTCGCAACCTTTCCTCAACTTGCTTGCTCATAGATTTGCTTATGTTATTCTGGAACATCAAGCGAGACATCACATCGTCTCTAACTCTTTTTGTTTACTCTCTTGACTAGGCCTCTCGATACCTAGAAGCCATAGGTTGCAAGATATGCCACTGACGATGCTGCTACCATTCCTGGATAGTGAATCCCAGTGCTTCTAGCGTTCTATCTGCAGTATAGACTATTCACAACCTTCGGCACTTGAGTATCTCGTACGTTGTTTATCTTTACCTTACTTACCTTAAAATCTCCAATCACGCCTTCTATATCTTTCATAACTTCCCTTCTGCATAGGTATGATTTACATCCACAACTTGAAACTCTATTATAACACTTGCACCTCTGGTGCATACACAATTCAGTGGGAGCTTCACACTGACTTCTTATGAGGCTGGTGCTCTTCTAATTGGCTTTATTGTAAAGCCATTACAGAATATGGTTGTTGTACTATCTCTCTTATACCTCTGATATTAAGAGTGATCCTGCAATATTCTCAATCATGAGGTCTATAATTTTCTGAGTCCAATAATCAGACTCCTGATTTATTTGGTTGATGTAACTCTTTAGTTTCCTCTTCCTTCTAATCCTCCTTCATGTAGGTTTAAGCTATCTTCCGATCTGCGGCTCCTGGTATTAGTTATTACTCTAGCCTTTCATGGGAGTTATAGAATATCCATGATACAATCTTCTAATAACTCAATCATTTGGCTATGCCCTGGACTCAATTCTTTCTTTTAACTTATACCGGAGTCTTCTATGTCTGTATGATTGTCAACATATATGATGCATGTATAAAACCCCGAACTCTTAAGTGCGTTCATAACGTACTTTGGGTCATTAATCGAATAATTCTTTTCGTTCCTTCTCAACTTTTTTTAAAAATGTAAGCAATTACTTTTCCTGGTCGTTTGGCCACTTGTTGCATGCATACTTAGCTTATCTTAGTTCCCACTCATGCCAAAATTTTTGTGCAACTCATATGATATCGAATATTACTTTTGATTTTTCTTCCCATTCCTTAGCCACGGTAAGTGCCACTTTCTCATAGAGTGCATACAATGTTGTACTGTTTTTTTTACATGACCATTTCCTCTTTAGGTCACTGTGCTTAGCTTGAAGCCTTCTTCCTTATTTCCCTAGCTAGTCTTTCGTTGTAGTATTTAGGGAGACCTTCTGGCTCTTGTAAAGTTACAAGCTTATCACATCGTATACTTGACGGAATTTTTGATGTTCTTCCTCGCCTATAATTATTCGTAGTTACTTATTTCCACGCCCTTGTGCTTGTAGGGTTGCTTCTGAACTGAAGTTTTGACTGTATTCCCAGTGAGACTATCTTTTATTTCCATAACATTCATACGGTATCTTTAACTACCTTGACTCATATCTGAATATTTCTCAAGTATTACAATGTCATATCTACGAGACTGAATTCCCTATGTTGGGGTTCACTATGTTTATCTTGCACGATATGTTGATTTGTCTGTATCCTCTTGTCTAGCCATAATTAGGCTCTTTCTGAATCAACTACTCATTGGCTCATTCTCATATCAATATTCTGCGTAATCTTTCATGTGTCATTTTCTTTATCTTAACTTACGTCCTACACTGACTCCTTATCTATCAATAACATCTCAGGCAGGAACCCTTACCTCCTCTCCTTGACGTCGTGTTTGCATAATGTTCTGGAATCGTAGCATATCTGTAGGATTTGAGTAAGTGCAATCTTATCCCTTTCTTATTCTTATCACATTTTTCCTTTATTAATCCATAGTTACTAGAACCACTTAATTCTGACTTAATGCCACATCATTTCACATTTCCCCCTTTAGGGGAATACTAGGAGTTGGATCCACGAGGATCTACCTATAGATATTTTACCTCTTCATCTTTGGCATCTTTTCACATTATCGATGATCCTTACTCTCCTCGCGGTAATCCTTCTTTACCAAGGATAACGAAATTCCTCACTTGCGAGGGTGACACTTAGTGTAACTGGCACACACAGTCTCTTAAGCTTAACTTTACTCACATTGCTTGCTTTAAGTAAGCGTCTTCTTGAATGACCATTCTCTAAATTTCTCATGAATCTTCTTCTGTTGTCCACTCTATTATCGCCGGAACAAAATCTGAAATTCTCATGATGCTGACTATTATCCAATCACTCAGTCCCTAATGCATGTTTAGTTTATCTTATTCACTAGCCCATACTGATTTCTATTGTTATGGGGTCTAACTTTTCCTTCCAGTAGTCGCGTTGGATTCACGAACTTATTTCTTGAAATGAGGATATGACTTTATGGCCTATACTCTTTTGTTGTCTTAAGGCATGTCACCTCTCATCTCTTCCCTCACTTGGCTATAGACTCAGTAATACTGTCATCTTTTTGATCTACCGTTATCATCCATGTATCATATCTTACTCATAATGCTTCATTAATTCTCTTCTTATTTCTCGCTAACATTTATGTCTATCACTTTATTCTGAAAACTCGAACAAGACATTCTTTTGCTTTTAGCGCCCCTTGCTCCATCCATTGGCTCTTCGGGTTGCCTAACATTCTTTCTCTATTAGGGACGGGAGCCATACTAAGATAATATTTATTCCTTCCAAGATTCCAGTGCCTATCTTTGAACATTCTAGTATTCATATCTGGCTGTATTATTCTAGAGTGCACCATCTGAGCGCCTCACAAGGAGATCCATTAGTACATTTGCAATATCCTTCGGAAATATCAACTAACATAAATAATCCATTTACCATTCTGGGTTACTCTAACCCCAGCCGGATCCTAATAGCCTGTCATTTTCTTAAACTACACATGTTAGCCCCAAATAGGGTATAACTGAGATGAGTGTGGCCAATTCTACATACATCTGTTACTGTAGAAGGTAAGTCACAATGCTTATATTTTTCTACCGGAGTTGAAAATACCGATAATCTTCATTAACTGAGTACCTCGTACCCTTATAATCTTGCTCTTTTTACTTGTTGAAGCTTGTATCTAGCTTCTGATCCTCTTATTCCTTTCTACCGTAAGAGTAGATAAATATTCTTGCCTTAAAGCTCCTTATCAAGAACCTTACACATTTTAGTACACGCATGATTTACTGAAGACCTCACATTTACTCATCACAAGAATTATGCAAAATCGAGTTTGTCTAACTCAACTCTTCCACAACTATATCTCTTATCAACCGTCTTTCTGGATGTAGGCATCGTCGTATTATCAATAAGATAGAGTTTAGGAAATTTAGTTTTTACAACTGAGCTCTACCACACGATCTAGAGTAAGAAGAAAGAGTGGCAGTCCTAAATTCCATGTAGCCTCATGCTTATAAGTGTGGTGCACAACACACCCATAAACAAGACTCTACTAGACAAGGCTTGTAAACTCCCTAGGACGGAACTACTCTGATACCACTTTTGTCACGACCCAAATCGATGGGCCGCGACGGAAACCCGGTACCTTACTCAACCGAGTACCAACATAATGTATCATTCTTATCGTACTGTCATTGGTAAATGGGCCAAACGGGCCATCATGGGCTAACCAGAATAAACATAAGGGAATACTCAATATAAGACGACCCAATCTGATATAAAAATTTATACATCTAACATACTAGCCTATAAGACCAAAACGATCACTCGTACACTGAACATAGGCCGACAAGGACATACAATCTTTCGTATACATGACATCTGCCTACAAGCCTATAAGAATACATAATTGTCATAAAGGGAGAGACAGAGCCCCGCCATGCCAAACAATACATATTTAAATCATAGTGACCAAACAAGCAAGTTCGAAGCAAATGGAGTGCACCGACATCTTCCGCTGAGATAATCGCCTACTTGGAGGACTCTCGACCTGTCTATCGAGACCTGCGGTCAAGAAACGCAGCGTCCCCAGGAAAAAGGGAATTCAGTACAAATAATGTACTGACTATGTAAGGAATAAAAACCAGTAAATAATAGACATGACAGAAATATGGAGTAAAAGACTCGACATGTACGTTTGCATAGCTTTGTGAATCATTTCATTTTTATAATGTCATGCATATGCGTATAAATGTCATACCATGCATAGGTATATTCGTTCATAACATCATCAAGCCTCTGAGGGCATCCCATCATATCATTTCGGCCACTGTGGACAAATCATCAACGTATACCAGCTGATCAGGTGGTGGTGCGTATATAACACCGTAACCTTGTCCCATATACCATATACATATAATATACGCGTATATAACGCCATCTGGTCATGGGTCAATGTACATGTATAAATGAATGAAATGCATATGAAATACGTTAATAAAATCTCTCGGAACGTAATAGGGCCATTATGCCCTTAATTAATGTCATCAAATACGTATTTTTCTGAGACCCATGAACAGAAGATATAATAATAATTCACATGGGGAATCAATAATATAGACACCCCTAGTACATCTATGAATAGAGTCATTTATGAAAATTGTGCGTTTACTCGTTTCGTTTATATCGTATGGATCACGCCAAAAGGAAAGAAGGGATAGTATTAACATACTTGACCTGATTCTCTTGACAATCTCTCTAACACACGTCAATTGTGACACACACGTAATGGTGGATCAAAGTAGGGGAAAATCCGTATGATATTCTTGAGAAAGATTGTACCTGGATCCTTTAGATTTGCAAGTCATGTTGCTATAACATTGTAGTGGTTCATAAGAATTCTTGTTTGAGAATTTCCATATGTTACTTTGTTAAATCTCTAACCCATCTCCCTTTAATGAATTAGGGAGATTGATTTTTATGCTATTGAGTGGGCCCCACTTTAAGGGATGATTTGGCCACAAAGTCTTCAAAATTTGCCGCCTTATTATATGACCTTAAGAGTCACACTTACATAATGGCCTTTGCTGCCACGTTTAGGCTCCTTAAGCTTATCCATAGTCATAGTTAATTATTCACAAAATTTTCATAATTAATTATGTAATATCCCATTACCCAATAATTAAGAATTATCTCAACTTACTTAAAATACTATTCACTTTTAACATACCTTGTACACATTACTATCATGGCCACGTGGTACCTTGTATGGTACTAGTCCATAAATACCGGATAATATAGCTCGGGCCGTATTTTATCCCAAATTGTCAAATTTCGACGGAACTCATTTTCTTCGATTCGCTTATCCTCTCACCGTCACGAATTTACTCGTCACTTATTTGAAATAGCATAATGCTTATAATCTCAAAATAATCACATTCCCGAACTTACGTCGATTACCTTATGACGAAACTTTAACGTACGAAAATGTGGGATGTAATATCTTATTTCCGATATTTCATCAATTTACTTATGGCGTACTTTTACATGCGAAAATATGGGGTGTAACAATACGTCTGGCATTTGATTTGCTATTTTCTGCAAAAGAATAATCTTTTGCACCTCTTTTTCACAAATAGAGGCACGTGGATCAAGATGAGACAATGATCGATTTTCCCACAAAATTTTCCGTTTGATTTCATCAATTTCTCCCCCTAATTATGAAAAAAATGCTTCATCAAATTGACAATCTATAAATCGAGCAGTGAACAAATCTCCCTTTAATATTTTGAGGTAGCGAATAATGGAGGGCGATTCAAACCCAACATATATTCCTAAACTTCTTTGGGGATCCATCTTGGTGTGATATGGCTGTGCTATAGGCACATATACTGCGCACCCAAAAATTTTTAAATGGGATATATTAGGTTCATAACCCAAAACTAATTGCAACGGAGAATATTTATGATAATTTGTCGGTCTAAGACGAACTATCACTGATGCCTGCAAAATGGCATGACCCCAAACATAAGTGGGTAATCTCGTTTTCATGAGTAACGATCTTGCTATCAATTGCCGATGTTTAATCAAAGACTCTGCAAAGCCATTTTGAGTGTGAACATGAGCTATATGATATTCCACTTTTATTCCAATTGATAACCAATAATCATTAAATGCTTGTGATGAAAACTCAGCAGCATTATCAAGTCGAATAGACTTAATTGGATTATCGGAAAACTGTGCTCGTAATCGAATTATTTGTGCCATTAATTTTGCAAATGCCAGGTTGCCAGATGACAATAGACACACATGAGACCATCTAGAAGATGCATCTATTAAGACCATAAAATATCTAAACGACCTACTAGGTGGGTGAATAGGTCCACAAATATCCCCTTGTACACGTTCCAAGAACGTAGGGGACTCAATCCCAACCTTTGTTAGTGATGGTCTAATAATTAGCTTGCCTTGATAACAAGAAGTGCAAGAAAATGTATTATTTAAAAGAATCTTTAAATTCTTTAATGGATGCCCATTTGAGTTTTCTATAATTCGTCTCATCATAATTGATTCAAGATGTCCCAATCGATCAAGCCAAAGTACAAAAGTATTGGAATCAGTAACATTTTAATTTATTTTAGAATGTGCCTCAATTGCACTAACTCTTGTCCAATACATGACACAAGATAAAGATGAGAACTTCTCAATAACCCTTTTCCGGCCAGAGACATTCTTGGTAATGATGAGATATTCGAGATTATTCTCATCTATTGTCTCAATATGAAATTCATTTCGACGGATATCTTTAAAACTCAACAAGTTCCTATTGGACTTGGAGGAGAACATTACATTCTCTATGATAAGTATTGTTCCATTAGGCAGAGTTATAGTAGCTCTTCCAGAGCCTTCAATTAGATTACTACTACTAGAAATTGTAGTAACATTTGCCTTACACATACTTAAATGAGAGAAATATTTTTTCTCTTTCAATATTGTATGCGTCGTACATGAATCAATTAAGCAAATATTTTTACAATTGAACTTTGATCCAAGTTTGCTTTGAAAGATATCTATATTTGATTCTCATGGTTTGACATACAAAAAGAAGTATATGAATAAATATTAGTATTTCAAAGAAAAAGAAAAAAAATTAAACTAATTATTCAATAATGACATTTTAATGCAATTTCGAGCAAACTCAGACAAATACTAAGTCAAACTCTCCAACCAGTATAAATACTCAAAGGCATATAAGTTATAAGTTGGTTGAAATAATTAAGGGATATATATTGAGAATTAAATATATGTGCAGAGAGAAATAGCTAATTACGTGAATCAATGATGCAAGCTATAAATATGACGCAAGTCATTTCTATTCATTTGCTTTAAAAATTGACGTTTAAGAAAATAACAAAACAGTGTCAAATAATTTTACCAACAAGTATGTTTTAGAAAAATCATTTGCTTGAACACAAATATTATATGCTGACAAACCTTGAACACAAATATTATAAGTGCGTACAAATCTGTTATAGAATACTATAACTATATTTAATTAAAACGAACTAACATTATTTCATAAAATATATAGTATTAATTGATACTAATGACTACTACTCATGTAAAGAAGTGTGAATACATGATGTTTATTCACTAGTTACTACGAATATGTATAAAAAAAAATTAATCAAACTACTCAATCATCTTTAACCACGGATCCATCACGATCAAGTGGTCTATTTTTTCATCAGAGTGCTCAAAGAAGTCTGTCACATCCAGGTGGGTGATGTCAAATTCATTGTCATAAACAAAAATAGTTTCAGGGCCTTTATTCTTTAGAGATGCTTGATAAAGCTCAACCAAATGTTTTGGTATGCGACAAATATTTGCCCAATGTCTTTTTCCACCGCAACGATAACATTCAGTTTCTCAACCATTTGTCTTTGGCTTCTCATCTTTCCCTTTCCACTTTTGGAAGTTATTTTTCTTTGGGAATGATTAACTCTAGGAAAATTTCTTCCTTGCCAACGGCCACGAACAGGGCTACGACCTTTTCCACGCTTAGTATAATGGGAATATACCTCATCCACTTTAGGAAATGGTGTAGACCCAGTGTATCGATTTTCGTGATTTCTCATAAGCAAGTCGTTATTTCGTTCAGCCACAAGGAGAAGAGAAATCAACTCAGAGTACTTCTTGAAACATTTCTCTTGGTATTGTTGTTGCAAGACCACATTGGAGGCATGAAACGTTGTGAACGTTTTTTCAAACATATCATAGTCATTGATACTATCTCCACAGAGTTTTAATTTAGAAGTAATTCTGAATATCGCAGAATTATATTCAAAAACAGATTTAAAGTCTTGGAGCCTCAGATGAGCTCAATCATATCGTGCTTGTGGAAGAGTGACCAACTTTAAGTTGTTATATCTTTCCTTTAAGTCATTCTACAAAATAAGTGGATCTTTGACTGTGAGATATTATATTTTCAACCCTTCATCAAGGTGATGACGCAAGTAAATCAAAGCCTTAGCACAATCTGGGTAGATGCTTTATTTCTATCTTTAATGACGTCTCCAAGACTCATTGCATCTAAATGGATTTCAGCATCCAACACACATGTTATATAGTTCTTGCCCGAAATTTCAAGGGCAACAAACTTTCTTTTCATAATATCAGTCATAATTAAAAGAGGAGAAAAATCATACCTTAGTCTTCTCAAAGAGTTTCTTGAGACGGTAGAGTCTTGTGCTGATAACGTGTTATGAAATAAAAGTAATTTAGTAAAACATGAACAAGAAATGGAGATAGAGAGAAGGAAGAGATTTTATTTCTTCTTCAATTATGTGTTCTTTCCATCTATTACAATGTCTTTATATAGACATGAAAAATAAAGAAATGTATCATTAAATATGTCATTAAGCATTTGAGAGGAAGATCATGGAGGAATGTAGATATCCACCCTAATTTGATTTTTCTTATATCATTAATTCCATATTATTTTTATCCTGTATATGACCAAAATTAAATTCATCAAAAGTGAAACTGTACTTCTGTCCTCCCCTTTTTACTGGATCTAGCAAGAAAGCAGATGCAGATGCAGAAATGACAGTTATTTGCAAAGCGACTAAAGTATTTATAGTTGGTTATAAATATGTATTTTGTTGTTGACATCTTAAACACATTGTACGTTTGGCAATTCATAAGAGAATTTAGCCATATTTGACTGCTGGAAACTAAACTGTAAAAATGAAATCCAAATTTACAATGAAGAAACATATATGATAAAATTGAAAAACTCCCCTATGTACCCTTTCGGGTCACACCGTCTTTTGTACAACTGTCATCAAAGTTTTGCCCCATACCTGATAGTATAGCAATGGAACCTCTAAGTTAAGCAAGTTCTGCGCTGTGTACTCCTTTAAAAGCTTAAATTAAAATGACCTTTCTACCTATAATTGCATAATACACACAAAACTATCAATTAAAATTAGGGATGTTAAAAATCGAACCGAAACCGTTAACTGAATCGATAGCTTATTGGTTTATTGGTATCGGACTATTGGGGTAATGGATGGTGAAATGATTGGGATTTTATAATTAACGGCTTAACAGTTTGAGAGCGAATTACTCAATTTTCTTATCGGGTAAACCGTTAACCCGTTAATTTTTTTTTATTTACACTTTTACCCATATGTATATAAAGTACTATTGAAACCCTAAATGGCTAAATCCCTAATTTCTATTTTCTAATTCTCAATTGTCTACAACCACCAGAGACAGAGAAGTCGTCAGTTTCGTCTCTCTCTTGAACTGAAAACTGGGAAGTCGAAAAATCGAAATCTCAATGATTAATACGTGTATGTCTGTATGAGTAGTCTTGATGGTATTAAAAAATTAGTTAATACATGTATGACAGTATGAGTAGTCTTGAAGACTCTTCAATTAAAAAATATTGTTTGATTAGATCTTAGATGGTATTAAAATTTTGATATTGATTTGAAACTGTTTGGTATTGATTGAATGGTTGTTCAAAAATAAATTATTTGGTTTAGCCGATAAGCGGCCCGATAATTATTAATCCGATACAAATCCGCACATTGTCTTATTGGATAGCTAGCAGATTACTATATTTATAATCCGATAACCGTTAAATTGAACCGTTAAGTATAATTATCCATCCGATCCGCTCGATAAACAACTCTAATTAAAATTATCAGTAAATTCAGAGCATCTACCCAAAACTATATATGTTAAACACATCAGTCGATATATTATGGACGCCCCTCCGCTACAAGTACACGAGGAGTTGATTTTACAGACCAATCAATCACTATTCCTTTGTAATTTGTGCCAAGGTTTAATTTCACTGATGGTTATTCAATTATCTTTTAATTTTACTGAAGTTATTTAACTATTTTATCATTTAAAAGTAACTAAACTTTATCATTGTTACTTAAAAGTCATTTTGGCTCAAACCCTATCATAAATATGACATGACATAAAATTTAATGAGAAAAAACTAAAATAAATACCACATAAGCTTAAATGGGTCATACCCACTAAATCTATTTTTTCCTTAATGTGATTTGACCCATAACCTAAATGGGTTTCAATAAGGGGAAAAACATACACCCTTGATAAAATAAGGCTTGTGTTTTTTTTTTTTTTTTGGAGGGGGGTTGATCGTATAGATACAATCTTTCTTTTGTCTAAACAATTGCAATAGGTTGTATGTAATTACATGTCTATTGACAATTTTCCTTATGCACTTTAATTACATGTGTTGATTACTAAGTAGGTTATTTGTATGTTGGTGTTGCTTAATAAGCAACATTTTAAAATTAATAGAATGGTAGTTTGCAAAAATAGATTCTTATTAGCCTTATTATTCTTGTATGCTTATGATACATTAATATGTTGTGTGAGATGGTTACAACACTATTTTCACTTCACTAGAAAATTATAAATATGTCATGTGAGTTAGATACAGTAGTATTTTAACTTCAGTAGAGTTATAAAACGATTTGGATGGGGCATACAAACAAGAGAAGAATTTTTTAGTATAGAATATTTATAAATGGGCATTATGTAACAGAAAAGGCAAGAATTTTGTAATGTATGATAATTATTTTAAACTAATGTGGAATTTAATTTTTTTTTTATCGAAACCATTTGGGTTATGGGTCAAATCACATTAAGGAAAAAATCGATCTAAAGTGGGTATGGTCCATTTAAGCTTATGTAGTATTTATTTTTGGATTGTTTTCATTACATTTTATGCCATATCATATTTATAGTAGTGGTTTGAGCCAAAATAATTTTTAAATGGCAAAAATTAGTCGAGTAACTTTAGTAAAATTAAAAGATAGTAAAATTAATCTCTTGTGCTCACAAGTGCTTTGCTTTCACTATCCAAACAAATCCAGAATCAAACACAAAGATATACAATTACACTTAAAGACCAATGCACTTTTCAAGAGCGTATATGAGAACTGAATATTTTACTATGTTTGCCATTCTACTTTACTAAAATATTAATTTAATGACTTATATATTGATAAATTGTGTCAAATGAGTCTTCCTCCTCTTTCTTTTTGGGTGCTTTTTATCTTACCAAACTTACTTCCAGACGTATTTTGATAATCTGCGCGTGAGTTGTGACTTGGATTGTTTTATGTTAATATTCTTTTTTAGGTCATTGTTTAGATTTATTCTTATTTTGAAAAATTGTGCAAATATAGCCCCCTAAAAAATTATTCCTCCTGGATAACGTTAGATGCGGGTCTTTTATTTGTTCATATAATTTTCAGTTTGCTCATAGAATAATAGATTATGATTTAACGATTGCAATAACTTATAAAATTTTAAATTGTGATCTTATGTTTTTTCATAAAATTTTCAATTTGCTCAAAATGTATCTTTATATCATGGTCTAAAAGTTATATCAGTTACGAGAGAAATTAAAAATGGTGATTCAAAAAGGGATTGATATTTCCCTTCTAGAAGAAATCGGGCTGCTCCAATTTAGGCTTAGGGCTCATTTGTTGTGATATTGGGGAGAAGTGCACCAGTAGCCATTTTTTGTTGGGATTTTAAGCTTGTGTACCTTAAAAAGGGTGAATGAGAAATGTAGGAAAAATAAAATATTTGAGTTTCCCTTGGGAAAGGGACATTGTCCCATATCGGAGGAAGAAAGGGCTTTTGATGGGTATATATATAATTGTTATTCTTTTAGCTCTTAAAGAGTTAAGAAGAAGGCAAGCCTCGCGCCGTCGTCGTCGTCGCTCACTCGGCTTCGGATTTGGATTTGGTCAAAGATTGATTGATTAATCTTTTTGGACAAAATTCCTTTCAGTTATTTAATTAATTAATTAAATAATTAACGAAAAATTAATTTTCTGAGCTTCTTCTTGTTCTTCTTCTACACAAGAAATTCCAGTGTGTTTTACAGCCTTCGAGTGGCTCGCTGTTCACCGGTGTTTTGGTACCAACACTCCGGTGAGTTAAATCGTTCTATCCTGGGAGGATATATTCAAGCACCTCGGGTACTTGAGGGAAATAATTTTCTTAAGGACACACTTTGTATTCAGTGGGCTCGATTTATTCCTATACTGTTTTTGTTTTTCAGAATCTATTTCGTTAAACAAGTATTACTAACTTTCTGTTTTATTTTTCCAGAAAGTTTAATTGTTTATTACAGCAGTACAGAATTATAACATTCTTAAGGAAATTAATTTTTTATATTCTGTATTTTGTTTGTGGAGATTAAAACCTGTGTGGTTTTTTACTCCTTCTGAATTTTACTATTCTGATTTGAAGATATAAAAACTTCATCAGAGTATTGAAATTCGTAAAACGATTTGAAGAACATAAAAACTTCATCGTTTTTCTGTGAAACAGTATATAAAAACTTCGGTTTTATTTATTATACATATTGTTTTTGTTAATAACAGTATTGTTTACTGTTCTGATTTTATCATTAATTGAACTCTTCTGTTGTTTATAGTGAGAAATGGCAATTGTTAACGGAAATTCTTCTGCGACTGTTGTGGCAACGACGATAGCCTCGTCAAGCCGAACTATTATTCCACCAGCCGAGAAACCGGGAAAATTTTCTGGAGCCAACTTCAAAGGATGGCAGCAAAGGGTGTTCTTCTGGCTTACCACACTTGGTATGCAGAAATTCACTGGTGAAGAACCTCCAGTGCCTGCTGCGGATATGCCGGACAACGAAAAATTCATGAATGTTGAGGCGTGGAAGCAGGCAGATTTTCTTTGCAAAGGCTATATCTTAAGCGCTTTAGAGGATGACTTGTACAATGTGTACAGTGCGATGAATACTTCGAAAGAATTATGGGACGCACTTGAGAAGAAGTACAAGACTGAAGATGCATGCTTGAAGAAGTTCGTGGTTGCCAAGTTTCTAGACTATAAAATGATAGACAGTAAAACTGTTGAAACCCAAGTTCAGGAGGTTCAACTTATTTTTCATGACCTTATTGCTGAAGGTATGGTCGTGAATGAAGCATTTCAAGTGGCTGCAATGATTGAAAAATTTCCTCCTTCGTGGAGAGATTTCAAGAACTATCTTAAGCACAAGCGCAAAGAAATGAAGTTGGAAGATCTTGTGATTCGTCTCAAGATTGAAGAAGACAATAAAACCGCCGAGAAGAAGTCTCGTGGAAATTCAACGATCATGGGAGCCAATATCGTTGAGGAGATTGCTCCGAAAAGTAAGAAGAGAAAGAGGTCTTCTGGACAGACTAAGGAGCAGAACAAAAAGAAATTCAAGGGCAGCTACTACAATTGTGGAAAAACCGGTCACAAAGCCCGTGATTGTCGTCTCCCGAAAAAGTATAAGAAGGAGGGACAGGCCAACATAGTGGAGAAGAATGATGACATTGATGATCTGTGTGCAATGCTTTCGGAATGCAACCTAGTTGGAAATCCGAAGGAGTGGTGGATTGACTCTGGAGCCACTCGACATATCTGTGCTGTCAAGGAAGCATTTGTGACTTACTCTACTGCTGGTCCCGAAGAAGAGCTTTCCATGGGAAATACTGCAACATCCAAGATTGAAGGTTATGGGAAGATATTCCTGAAGATGACTTCCGACAAGGTGTTAACGCTCAACAACGTTCTTCATGTTCCTACTATTAGGAAGAATTTAGTTTCTACTTCTTTGCTTGTTAAGAATGGATTCAAATGTATATTTGTTTCTGATAAAGTTGTTGTAAGCAAGAATGAAATGTATGTTGGAAAGGGCTACCTCACAGAGGGCCTCTTCAAACTAAATGTAATGGTTGTTGACAGTATGAATAAAATTGTAGCTTATTCTTATTTATTGGAGTCAAATGATTTATGGCATATTCGTTTAGGACATGTCAATTACAAAACCTTGCGGAAGTTAATTAATTTAGAAGTGTTGCCTAAATTCAAGTGTAATAAATTAAAATGTCAAATATGTGTTGAGTCTAAGTTTGTAAAACATCCTTATAAGTCTATTGAAAGGAATTCAAATCCTTTAGACTTAATTCATACTGACATTTGTGATATGAAGTCGACACCATCTCGAGGTGGAAAAAAGTATTTTATTACTTTTATTGACGACTGCACTCGATATTGTTATGTTTATTTGCTTAATAGTAAGGATGAAGCAATTGAAGCATTTAAGCAATACAAGAATGAAGTGGAGAATCAATTGAATAAAAAGATCAAAATGATTAGAAGTGATAGGGGTAGAGAATATGAATTTTCATTTGCAGAAATATATTCGGAATATGGAATTATCCATCAAACTACTGCACCTTACACACCTCAATCCAATGGAATTGCGAAAAAGAAAAATCGGACATTAAAGGAAATGATGAATTCTTTATTAATAAGTTTCGGATTACCGCAGAGTTTGTGGGGCGAAGCTATCCTTACAGCTAACCGAATACTCAACAGAGTACCCCACAGCAAAACGCAATCTATTCCATATGAAAAATGGAAAGGAAGAAAACTCAACTTGAAATATTTCAAAGTGTGGGGGTGTCTAGCAAAGGTACAAGTTCCTTTACCTAAAAGGGTTAAAATCGAACCAAAAACTGTTGATTGCGTTTTCATTGGATATGCTACAAACAGTAAAGCATGTCAGTTTTTGGTTCATAAATCCGATAATCCCGAAATTCACGTTAATACGGTAATGGAATCAGATAATGCTGAATTCTTTGAAAGCATCTATCCGTATAAAACTGAATGTGAGTCGTTAAATGAAAGACCTAAACGACCTCAGGAAGAACCAAAGGAAAATACTCCAAGTATAGAAGATCCAAGGCGTAGCAAAAGTCAAAGAACATCTACTTTATTTGGACCAGATTTTGTGACATTCTTGCTTGAAAATGAGCCTCAAACTTTTAAAGCAGCTATGTCATCTTCTGATTCAGCGTTTTGGAAAGAGGCAGTCAATAGTGAGATTCAATCAATTTTGGATAACCATACATGGGAATTGGTAGATCTTCCTCCGGGAAATAAGCCTTTAGGTTCGAAATTGATCTTTAAACAGAAAGTGAAAGCTGATGGCACTATTGACAAATATAAAGCAAGACTTGTTGTCAAAGGTTATAGACAAAAGGAAGGTCTTGATTACTTTGACACTTACTCGCCAGTAATGAGGATAACATCTATTAGGGTGTTAGTGGCACTAGAGGCCGTATATGGTCTTGAAATCCATCAAATGGATGTTAAAACAGCTTTCTTAAATGGAGAATTAGAGGAAGAGATTTACATGGAACAACCTGAGGGTTTTGTGATAACTGGTAAAGAAAAGAAAGTGTGCAAACTTGTTAAGTCGCTTTATGGACTTAAACAAGCACCCAAACAATGGCATGCCAAATTTGACCAAACAATGTTGGCAAGTGGGTTTAAAATCAACGAGTGCGATAAATGTATTTACATTAAAAATACTCCAGGTCATGAAGTCATTGTTTGTTTATATGTTGATGACATGTTGATAATGAGCAAAAACATGGCAGATATAAATGCTACTAAGCGCATGTTGGCTAGAAAATTCGATATGAAAGACTTAGGAGTTGCTGATGTGATCTTAGGAATCAGAATTCACAAGACTCCACAAGGTCTAGCATTATCACAGTCTCACTATATTGAAAAGGTACTTAACAAGTTCAAGTATTTGGACTTCAAAATTGCCAAGAGTCCAATTGACGTGAGTTATACACTTCAAAAGAATGAAAGTGAAAGTGACTCACAACTGGATTATGCAAGAGTATTGGGAAGCTTGATGTATATCATGAATTGTACACGACCAGATATAGCATGTGCTATTAGTAAACTGAGTCGGTTTACAAGTAATCCCAATCACATACATTGGATGGCAATGAAACGAGTTTTGGGGTATCTCAAACATACCCAAAATTATGCTTTACATTATAACAAATATCCCTCCGTGATCGAGGGATATAGTGATGCAAATTGGATCACTGGATCATCTTAAGTTAAATCCACGAGTGGATATGTTTTCACAATTGGGGGTGGAGCAGTGTCTTGGAAATCATCCAAACAAACGTGCATCGCCCGTTCTACAATGGAATCTGAATTCATAGCTTTAGATAAGGCCGGTGAAGAAGCTGAATGGCTCAGGAATTTCTTGGAAGATATTCTATTTTGGCCCAAACCTTTGGCACCTATTTGTATACATTGTGATAGTCAAGCGGCAATAGGCAGGGCAGGGAGCGTTATGTATAATGAAAAATCTTGTCATATACGATGGAGACACAATACCGTTAGACAACTACTCTCTAGTGGTGTTATCATAATTGACTACATAAAGTCAAGAGATAACGTGTCGGATCCACTTACAAAAGGCCTATCTAGAGAGACAGTTGAAAGATCATCAAAGGGAATGGGGTTAAGGTCTAGGACAAGTCATCATGACGGTAACTCTACCTAGCAGACTGGAGATCCCAAGAGCTAGGTTCAAAAAGATCAAACAAACTTATGAATGACGGTTCAACATTGTCAAATAACTCAACCCATTCTCGTGATGAAGACAATATTCAGAAATCGAGGTAAAGCATTAAGGCTTTTTGATGAGTCAACAAAATTTAAAGGTTTTTTAATGATTTACTAAGTCTGACAGGATATGACCAGATAGTGTGTCTATAGGATTATACGTTTAGAAATTACCTATGTGAGTGTGAAGTGTAAGCCGCTTCAAGGGGAATGAAAGTAAAGGCCCATTCTCTAAGCACTCATGAAACCAGGCGGTGTTCATGGCTGAAACGAACACAACCGTGAGAATCATAGATGGTTAAGGATTGATTGTGTGACTTATGTTGTCTAGGTATACAACAAAGCTCGATGGTTCAAAGATATCAAATCTACCGATTGACCGAGTATATCCGATATAAGTTCACTACGCAAAAGTTCAAAGGGAAACCTACTTATCCAGATGCAATTAATTCTTGCATGTAAAACACACACGCGTCCGTGCATTCCTTTATTTTATAGCCATTCCCCATTCATGTGAAGGATTGTTGGGATTTTAAGCTTGTGTAGCTTAAAGAGGGTGAATGAGAAATGGAGAGAAAATAAAATATTTGAGTTTCCCTTGGGAAAGGGACATTGTCCCATATCGGAGGAAGAAAAGTCTTTTGATGGGTATATATATAATTGCTCTTCTTCTAGCTCTTAAAGAGTTAAGAAAAAGGCAAGCCTCGCGCCGTCGTCGTTGTCGCTCGCTCGACTCGGCTTCAGATTTGGATTTGGATTTGGATTTGGATTTGGTCAAAGATTGATTGATTAATCTTTTTGGACAAAATTCCTTTCAATTAATTAATTAATTAATTAAATAATTAACGAAAAATTTAATTCGGAATAACTCCTGACTCGGGTCGCCCCTTTTCAACAGCCATGACTGTTTCTTAAAAGTTGCAAACCTTTTCAGAAACAATGCCAGCAACTCTATAAATAGAGTTTGAATCCCAGAATCTTTCCTTACGAAATTTTTTGAGCTTCTTCTTCTTCTTCTTCTGCACAAAAAATTCAGTGTGTTTTACAGCCTTCGAGTGGCTTGCTGTTCACCGGCGTTTAGTACCAACACTCTGGTGAGTTAAATCGTTCTATCCTGGGAGGATATATTCCAGCACCTCGGGTACTTGAGGAGAATAATTTTCTTAAGGACACACTGTGTATTCAGTGGGCTCGATTTATTCCTATACTGTTTTTGTTTTTCAGAATCTATTTCGTTAAACAAGTATTACTAACTTTCTATTTTGTTTTTCCAGAAAGTTTAATTGTTTATTACAGCAGTACAGAATTATAACATTTTTTAGTCTGTTGCTTAAAATATATCCATAATTTATAATATATTTAAATATTACTCAATTCACCCAAACTTTAGGATTAAGTATCTTGAATTCGGAATTCAGCACTTAGAATCCTGAATTTTTGAGCTGCTAACTAAGCCGCTAATTTAAAATTCAGGACAAAAGATTCGAACTTCTGGACATAATTTTCGAACTTTAGGACACAATATCCTCAAGTTTGAACTTTGAGATTTAAACTTCAGGACGTCGTGTCCTAAAATTTTAGCGAATTGGCTAATCTTTAAATACATTATAAATTGTTGATATATCTTAAACATCATGCTTAAAAGTACTACATAGTGTCATTCCCACGTGATATTGGGGGGTTTTGCAGTCGTACTCTATATTTGTGCCACATTTTCACATGTACCCTATTTTTAAAAATTATTGATTTGGTAGCCATCTCACAAAAAATCCGTAATAATATGACAATTACACCCCTGACAAAAGATATAAAACCTGCATCATGCATTAATCGCATGATCTGCAACCTCAGTCGTGAAAAAATATCTCATCTTCTCCTCTCAACAACTTTATCAAAAAATCAGAAACTTGTCCAGATTCATCTTCAAATTCACACTTGCATGAAGTTGTTTCACCTTGAAGCTAAAACTTCATGCTAATGAAGCATGAAGTTGTTCCATGTTGAAGTTAAAATTCCATGCTAATATAGCATGAAATTATTTCACATTGAAGCTAAAACTTCATGCTAATGCATGCTGAAGTTATTTATCCAGCAGTCTACAATTTTGTCATGAGTTTTATCCGAAACTTCAGTCTAAACATATTGAAGTTATTTAGTTCATTTGCTAAAATTTCAGACTAAACATGCTTAAGTTTTTTAGTTCATTTGCTAAAACTTCAGACTAAACATGCTTAAGTTTTTTAGTTCATTTGCTAAAATTTCAGACTAAATATGCTTAAGTTGTTTAGTTTATTTGCTAAAATTTCAGACTAAACATGCTTAAGTTTTTTAGTTAATTTGTTAAAACTTCACACTAAACATGCTTAAGTTTTTGTCTTGCAGTATGTAATTTCTAATGAGTTTTTGCTAATGCATGCTGAAATTATTTAGTTCATTTGCTAAAACTTTATACCAAAACATGCTGAAGTTTTGTCATGCAATCTATAGTTTTATCCAAACCTTCAGTCTAAACAAGCTGAAGTTTTTTAGTTCATTTGCTAAAATTTCAGACTAAACATGCTTAAGTTTTTGTCTTCCAGTATGTAATTTTCTAATTAGTTTTTTCTAATGCATGCTGAAGTTATTTAGTTCATTTGCTAAAATTTCATACCAAAACATGCTGAAATTTTGCCATGCAGTCTACAGTTTTGTCAATAGTCTTTTATTAAAGAAGGGCAAAATCGTCTTTTTAAAACGTTTTTAACAAAAAAATAAATACAGATGCAAATGGAAAAATAAAACGAGTATAAGTTAAAAATAGACGACCAAATAGGGCGCCATATGCAATTTTTACTTGATATTAAGTGTTCGGTTATATGAAGCCCAAAGAGTTGAGTGAAGGGAGCACTTTCCTAACAAGCATACAATCACACTTGGTTATACGTACATGAACAAAATGCTTAAACTACAAAGGAGAATAAAGGGAATTTGCTACCTTAATTCAAGGTCAAGTTAACCTCCCTCAGCATGATTATTACCTTAATACATGTGTTCTCTTTTAATTTCATTTCATTTTTAATAAGTTCGCTATGCAACTTTGACGTTCATAAGCAAACACAAAACCAGCCAAATCGTGAGTATTGACGCGGTCACACCAGTACAAATTAAAGTGAGTTTACATATTAGTTAACTATGATTAAATGATAAATGTATATATGAATCATTATTTGAGAACAACAATAGTAGTTAAATTAGGACTCATAACTTAATCCACAACGATCTTTCCTTTATTATTGAGATTTGTTTTTTTCTCAAAAAAATAATGATGAATTCTATTACCTGCTCCATCCAATTAATTCCAAAGTTTTGAATTGCTTTGATGGAATCAGAGGCATCCATTTGTTTTTTCTGAATACGGTATTACGGGCTCTTGGCCAGAAGACAAATAGGAAGAATAGTATACCTTCTGGCTTCTGCCAAAAAGATTGACGACCTCGATTTTCTTATTACAACCCGTGAAGAGAAAGAGAAAGAGAAAGATCACGTGCGACAAAAGCATCAATTTCAGCTCCTAATTAAGTGTATATATCGTAAAGAGAATAATCATGTCACTGTCATTGAAATTATTGCACCCCAAATTACAAAATCATTATTGCGTTACGCAGTGTTACTAGGGAAACCTCTTGTGCCAGTTATTTTACTTTGTTTTTTCCTGTGAAAGATTACTTCACTGATATCAACCAGTGCCAAACCCCAACGAAGTCATGCATGTATTTGGTTATTAATCTCACCTATGTTTAAGAGATTCATATTTGTTGAAATTTTACTGATATATATATATATATAAAAAAGGTATTATCCGTCTCTACATGTCGGGTGGAACAGTGAAAATGGAGGATAAGGTAATAAAAGTTTCATATGACAGCAGAGACTTTCTGAAATTCCATTGTCGGTTAGAAGGCAGAGTCAATTTCCTACCTGTAAAACTCGAAATAGGCATCAATCTCGTGGTCATGACCAACCTAAAAGTGTGGATAAGCAAAAGCTCAATATCATACAAATGCATGTCCCTCCCTCTTGTTCCTATTCTATAACTACTACTATTTGGCAAAGACAATGGACAACTCTTTTTGTTCACAAGTTCACAAGGTGTCCAGATTTTGTGGCTGCTACAGAGGTCTCGTGAACCAACTGGGACCCCAACTGCCTCTTCATTGTATTTTTCATTTCTTACCAACTAAAAAACAAACCCCCTTATGTTCAAAAGAGAGAAAAAAAAAAGACAAGGAAGTCAGCAACCTTTCCAATTAATACTCTTTCTGCTTATCTGTCAAAAAAACTTTCTCGTTTTCTCGTCTCTGTTTGGTCATAGTAAGGAAACGAGTGAAATTACTGTTGCTAGTTTGCAGTTCACTGGTCTCAGCATGAATGAAATAAAGAGGGCTTAGCCACTTCCCTTATATATTAATGTGTCAAAGACTCCTCATTTTCCTGTCTCAACATCCCACAATACACTATCAACCTTTCTAACTACAAAGCCAAGAAATTCTCTATTTACAAACTCAGAATTCATATGGTTTTTTCTGATCTTGAAAACTGAAAACTTTATACAATCCAAAACATGATGAAAAGCAGAATATCTTGGGTTTGGATTGTAATTCTATTTCTTGGTGTCACATTCCATAATCTTTCGACTTCACAAGCAAGAACTACTAGGCATAGGCATCACCTAACTGCAGTAGTTGAGGGAACTGTTTTCTGTGATACTTGCTTCCAGCAGCAATTCTCGGGGGCTAGTCACTTCATTTCAGGTTCATCATTCTTGTCAAGATTTCTAACTATATAATCTTTCTCGCGTCTCATCTTAGCTTTAATTTCATTTTATTAATGTGCATTCAAATCTCTGCTTTCAGGTGCCACTGTTGCAGTAGAATGTGCAGAGTCGGTCAAAAGATCAAGTTTTTACAAAGAAGTGAAAACAAATGAGCATGGAAAATTCAGTGTAGACCTACCTATCTCTGTAAGCAAACATGTCAAGAAAATCAAGGGATGTTCTGTGAAGCTGATTAAGAGCAGCGAGCCGTATTGCTCTGTGGCGTCGACAGCAACTTCATCTTCTCTTCATCTCAAGTCAAGAAAACAAGGGACTCACATCTTCTCTGCTGGTTTCTTCACATTCAAACCTCTCAACCAACCAGATCTTTGTAGCCAAAAGCCAAGCATCCAAAGTTCCAAAAAGAAATTAACAGATCCTCAAAAGTCTGCAATTTCAAATCCTAATGATCCTACATTTTACCCACCAATTCAAGATCCACCAGCGCCAAGTACTTTACTTCCACCTCTTCCTAGGCTACCTCCTTTACCACTACTACCTCCTTTGCCAAATCTTCCAGGATTAGGACTTCCAATACCACCAGTTTCTAAAGATTCTAACAAACACTACTCTCAATCTGAAGCCGCAGCTCAGCCAAGATTTTTCAATCCAATAGGAGGAGGACTTCCTTTGCCTCCAAATCCACTTCTTCCACCACCTTCAATTCTACCTCCTAACCCATTTTTACCTCCACCTTCTATTATTCCTCCAATTATCCCCTCCCCTCCTCCTTCAATATTTCCTCCCTTATTCCCTTCTCCTCCACCTTCAATAATTCCTCCAATTATCCCTTCACCTCCAAGCCCTCCACATTCACTATTTCCTCCACTTATCCCACCACTCATACCTGGTTTAACTCCGTCTCCACCACCACCGCCACCTTCACTTTTCCCACCTGTGATCCCTCCACTCTTCCCACCATTGATACCTGGTTTAACGCCGTCTCCACCACCGCCCCGCTCACTCTTCCCTCCTTTTCCATTCCAACCCACACCTGGCTTTCCCGGAGTTCCTCCAGCTGCCACCACTTCATCTCAGCAGAAGAAGAACACCTCTCCTTAGTCCAAAATACAATTACACAAACACCTGCGATATAGCTAGCTACTACATTTTCATTACGCTGTGTGTGTAATTCTCAAATAAACCTACTCCATTTTGTTTTACTACCTTCTTTTTCACTTTCTGTTTACCTTTGTAATTTTCTTGTGCTCAGTTTCGTCCTGTTTTGTTAGACATATTAGATAGGAAATGAAGGTGATTGTATGATATGTAATACTACTTCAATAAAAGCTACTTAAAAACTTATTGGTAACTGTAGCATACAGCAAATAATGGCTATTGCTAGTGCATATATATATACACTTCAGGAACCAAAAGCCTGAATCTCGATTCTAAACTCCTGCTCAACACTAGAGCTGAATTGAGTTAATACTTAGATGAACAAGTGCTCAAAACTTTGCACTTACAACTAGTGTAGCTGGTGGACAAATCAGAGAGTTGTTACTATTCCTGAAATTCTTCTTATTTCATGAATCTTATAGCCTACCTCATACAAATTAAAACAATTAGCCAAAAAGAATCTAGCAATTTCAGCGGCTTACCAACCTTTTGGCATTATATTATAAAACGATTTCATTGAGAACACATTGTTAATAGTCTTTCTACTAATTTCTTATACAATTCGTGTTTCAACCCTCCTCTAGCTGTTAGGCAAAGATTATAAAAAAAATAAGCTAACATGCCAGCAGGAAAAAAATTAAATAAATAAGAGACAAGAGAAGAGTAAAATAAAAAAGAAAGAACATCAAGTAAAGCTCTGATGAAACTCAATTTAAAATAGTTTGACGTTGGAAATTTGAATCAAACTCTTTCTTCGACTGAGCCACAATGAGCCTAATGGAGCCATCAATTTAACCAATGCATAATCGGACAGACCCCTCTAGGATGAGTAAATCTCCATTAACAATCAGATAAACTTCATTCAAGTGTACAATTTTTTCTCTCCAAATTGAGCACAAAAAGGGCATTACGTTAAACACTCAAGTTAGCTCCCCGCTAGTACTAAAATAAGAGGAGATTTACTTTGCCAGTGTATAAACATAACATACTACTATATACGACTCGCGATTTAGGTCACTCAAGCTCAAACATATGTGTAATATATTTTTAAAATTAAGAGAGGCTATTTGTATTAAAAGCTCATTTCTTGAACTAAAACAACGGAACGATAGATATTCATAGTGCACTTCAAGTTTGAATGCGATAAGAGTTGCTCATTTCTTGAGCTGAAAAAAATGGAATGATCGGTATTATGGTGCAATTTCGAGTTGCTCACTTTTTGAATTAAAAGAATGATATGATAAGTTTTTATGGTGCACTTTGGAATTTAAATGAGTCTAGAAAGTATTAACTTGATTGTTGCGGAAGATGTCATTTAACTAGCACACAATTACACACAAAACAAATAGAGAAGAAAAATCAATACAAGTATTTAACGACGTTCGGCTAAGCCTAATCCTCGGGGCAGAAGCAGAGAGAGTTTTCCACAATGAATGAGAAGAAAAGCGCAATACAATCTATAGAATCTCCAACTACAACTCATATATATATATAGATCTCAAGTAGTCCCAAACCTATAAGAGAAAGGTTTTCTAATTTGACAAAGACTATAGGTTTTCCTTTCCCAAATCTATTAGGACAATGAGTTTTCCTAAACCTATAGGGATTATGGGTTTCCTAAAAATACAAAGAAATAATTCAAGCCACAAAATAACAAATCTTCCCCTTGGCTTTAATTCTCTTCTTCAACAGGAACAACGTCTCTCTACCTTGCCCTCAACCCTCGCAAGGGCTCTACCCATTGAAGCACACATCAACCCAGTCTGGCAACGCCTAAACTTGTTAAGAGACTAAATCTATTTAGCCATAACACTAATCCGTCGATTTAGTTCTGTACTCGAAATAGCTTTTGGATAGTTATAACACTCAAACTCATCAACAGTCTCTGCAACTGCCAAAGCAAATCTCGCGGGATACGTGTATCCAAGAAGATTCACATCAACCACGTTTGCAAACCTTTGCGGTCGGTTGATCACTCTCTTCTCTCTGGCTGTTGCAATGTTATATGGTTGATGTTGCATAGGTGCATTAATATTATCATCTTGATCAATATTTTGCACCTGCTTCACTTCATCTACTTTAGAACTACTGGCTGAGCTAGTGGAGATTTAATTTCTAGCTTTATGCGGTCACTGACACCATGATCTGTTTCTGCTATTGCCTTCTCTCTCTGACTGTCCAGTGAGGTAGATTCATTGAATGTTACATCCCTACTGATAATTAGCCCTCGAGTCTTTTGATCTGTGCACCACAACCTATAACCTTTCACTCTAGTTGCATACCCTAGAAATATGCACTTCTTTGCCCTCGGCTCAAGTTTCTCATCCCTCACATGAGCATAAACAGGACAAACAAATATCCTTAAATTTGAATAATCAGCAGGCGAACCGGACCATACCTCAAAAAGAGTTTTGAACTCAATAGTTGCGGATGGAGGTCTGTTGACCAAACAACAAGTTGTATTAATTGCTTCAGCCCAAAAATCCTTACTAACACATGAGTGTGAAAGCATGTTTTGTGCCTTATCACAAAGTATTTTGTTCATACGTTCTGCAATACCATTTTGTTGTGGTGTTCCGACACAAGTGCGGTGTCTCACTATGCCCTCTATGATGCAGAAATTATCGAACTCGGAATTGCAAAATTCCAACCCATTGTCAATTCGAAGACGCTTAACTTTTCTTTCCGTCTACCTCTCAACCATCGTCTATTAAATGTCGGAAATACCTCATCTTTTGTTTTCAGAAAATACACTCACACCATTATTGAGTAATCATCAATCAAAGTCATAAAATACCTGCACCACTCTTGGAGGGATGTTTGGACCCAACAAGTCTGAATGTATATGATCTAACTTGTCTCTAGTCTTGTGTTCGGCCTTCTTGCTCAACTTTACCCTTGTCTGTTTACCAAACACACAATGCTCATAAAAATTCAAAACTTGATTTTTGTACCTATTCAGCAAATTCTGCTTACTCAACAAAGACAATCTCTTACCACTCATATGACCAAGTCGCAAGTGCACAATTGAGACTGATTCATATCACTTTTCCCAGAAGCTACAACAGCTTCCTCTTCCATTATACTGGCTTGAAGATGATACAATTTAGAATGCAGTTTACCCTTCATGAGTACCATGGAGCCTTTACACACTTTAAGTATTCCATTATCGGAGTAAAATTTATACCCTTGATCATTGTCATGCCCCGACCTCGGGGAGCGCGATCGGCGCTCAATCGAGATACCCCGGCCGAGCAAGCCTTTACAATACCTTCTACCCAACTTACCCATGAATAAAAAAAAAAGAAGATGAATTTATATCATTAATTAAACATTAAGAGGTCATGTGAATAACACCAGTTCACTTCCATTACATCATTAACAAGTCCCCAAAACAGTACACTATACATTCGTAGTTAAAGCGGGACAGATGATACAATTTCAACAAGTTTAGTTCAACCTTCCCATAACATGATACAAACCACACTATGTCTATGGAGTCTCTAAAAAAAACAAAAGATTACTACGACAGTGCTGGAAACAAGGCCCTGGCTATACCTCAAAATACTATGTACATTGAACAAGAGATACATGAACCCAGAATGAAGTGGGGCTCACCAAGTCAGCTGATGAGAGGGTGTGTTGCTATCACTGATCAATACCACCTACTATGGAACCACCTGCATCCATTAAATATGCAGCGCCCTCGGCAAAAGGGACGTTAGTATATGTCGAATAGTACTAGTACGAAAACCAAACACCTATACAAGGACTTGGAAATACAACATGAATATGATGAATCATGGTAAAAATAAAAGGCCTAGTTAGCCGTTAAAGCCATAGCAAATTTATTAAGAGCTTTCAACAACATTTATAAATTCATAAGTCGGGGATCCTCTACAACTACCTTTACACAAAGCGGCCTTGCCGCCTCACACCAACGTATGCAGGTAGAGGTGCAATCACAATACTAAAAACTCTACACAAAGCTGCCCTGCCGCCTCACCTCAATGTATGCGAGTGGAAGTGTATTCACAATACCATAACTTCTACACAAAGCGGCCTTGCCGCCTCACCCCAATGTATGGGGGTGGAGGTGTATTCACAATGCTACAACTCTACACAAAGCGGTCATGTCACCTCACCCCGATGTATGCAGGTGGAGGTGTATTCACAATGCCAAAACTCTACACAAAGCGGTCCTGCCGCCTCACCCCCGATGTATGCAGGTGGAGGTGTATTCACAATGCCACATTTCGGATTCCCAAAACAATAATAGCTTGTACAAAAGAGTTTCATTTTAAATCAACCATTTGGAACCGTTGACCTTAGCAAGTGTAAGTTCGTAAGGTTTCATCATATGAGAAATGAGTGTGTAATCACATTGATTTCATACAAGATTTTCTTCCCAAAAGGGGTATAACATAATTAAGTCAAAAATAGAGAATCATTAACACGAGGGTTCTAACACGTTATGCCAATCGAAAATTAATTTTTACTAGTCTGAATACCCCACATCAATAGGGTTTTAAGTTCGACTACACATGATAGAATTTTACAAGGATTAGGGAATTCCGATACTAGAAGAAGAGTTCAGCCTTCATACTTCGCTTTTAGCTTTCCTTAATTCACTACACAGTTCCGAAAATCCTAGCAACTTCGATCTAATTAGAGACATAGCAAAATTGAACACAAAGTAGGAAGATATTCATGGTTTCAGCTTATTTGAGCATTTTATCAAACACTAGGTATGCGAATTTGATTACAAGGTTTTTTCACAAGATTTCCTTCACTCCACAACTAATTCAATACCAAGAGTTTACTCATACTAGTTCAATTACCTCCCCACCATCCTCATAGCTACATGCATGCATAAATAACAACTCTCATACCCAAGAATCATACTCCCAATTACCCTTCTTTTACCTAAACTCGAAATTGAAGACTAGGGTTAGAACCTTACCTCTTGGATGAAGACCTTGTGAGTTTTCCTTATGAATTCTCCAAGTCTTGAGCAAGAATTGATGAAAAATTAGTCTAAGGTTTCCTCTTCTCTATCTAGAACACTCTTCATTCTCTCTAAAATATCATATTTTCTCTTTCAAAACGAGTCCCAAGGGATTTTAATCAAAATAGGGTCGGTAAAAAAAATTAGAAAAATAAAGCCCCGACATAGATCTGCGGTCCGCATAATGGCCCTCCGAAACTGGGCACTGATCACGCCCAACTATGCCTTATAAAAAGGACTAAGCAGTCGTTGCAAATATATTCCGGTTAACAAGTCCGGAGTCGAACCCCACAGGGAATTAACCTATTAAGCACAGCTACTAGTCTCGCACAAATTCACGCAATCAATATTCAGAAATATTTAAATAACAATTTGGATGTTTACTAACTAAATATCACGTAATGGAAATGCAGTAATTAATAACTAACTACGAACAGGTTGTAGACAAGAATTGGAATGGTCTAAGGTTCTGATTTCCCCTATTATTAGAATCTTTTCAGCTACGTTTCCTATAAATTTTCCTAAGTTTTCTCTACCGATCATGAGCTCTCAGAGTGTTGTAATTCTCTCCCGAGTAACTACCAGAATTTACTAGATATATTCTTCCAAATTACGCTAGCTGGCACTAAGTTACGGCTCACTCGGATCGCACCAAGATTTCGTTATTCCTAATATCACCTTTAAACCCTCTGTATTGATCCCTCATATATATTAGGAGTGATGTTGTTCAACAACTACCTAAATATGCACTCTCTTCAAAGTAATACACACTAAATGGGCACAGTCGATTAAGAGCTCTTCAACCAACCACAATATAAACGTAGTTGAACAAATAGAGAAAAACTACGGCAAATCTATATTAACGTAACAGGAAAATCATCCTCCAATAGGTTCCATAAAAACCCTAGATTATAAGTTTAGCTACTCATACTCATAGTAACAATATCCCAAGTATTTTGCATAAATAACTTACAAAGTAAAGATGAAAGAATGTAGAAATCGATGATTTTATCCCTCAACGGGTGTTCCACGAGCTATTCTTGCCTCCGGTCGAAAAACTCCTTCAAAAGTGGTGTTTAATGTCTATTTATACATGTAGGAAAAGACCTAAACGACATAGCCCTAGTCCTAGTCAAATGGGGAGACAAACTAAGACTTCAAAATCCGGATCAGGCTCGCCTCAGACCGTGCCTCGCGAGGTAAAATGCGAGATGAACCTCGCCCCAGACCATACGACGTCTGCCTCCACGCGAGCTCAGCCTTGCCTTATCCCTCGCGTTGCCTGATCCCACGCGAGCTCAAAGGCTCGCCTCGCCAGCTCTAACGCGAGCTCAATAGCTCGCTTCGCCAGCTTCCTCATTTTTTCGCTGCTCACTTCTTTCTTTCTTCTTTTCAACTGTTTTAGAGCACGCTTTAGACTTTAAATATTCCTTTTTCTCTACTTTCATCTCCAATGTACCTACACATAAAATAGACTCCATTACGCGCAAATAAAGTGTAGTTTAACATTAAAGCACATAAAATGTAAGGTAAATAATGTACTAAAATATGGAATTATAGCCACACATCAATACCCCATACTTTAACATTGCTCGTCCTCGAGTAATCAAACTACACTTATAGGCACGGCCTTTTTAAACAATTCCCTTAACTCGTCACACCAAGAATCTTTAAAATATACTAAGCACAAAGGTGTAACATCCTCACATCAAGATTTGACTAATAAATACCATGCATTATTCACAATTCACTTACTTACTCTAACATGGAGGTAAATGACATTACCTTCCCGTCATGAATCACGTGCCCTCACACAACAAAAGAGATTAGTTCCACACACAATAAATTTTAAGACTGTAGGAACTCAAGATAGGACGAATTCACTCGCTCTCAGAAATAACATTCATATGCCACAAATAATGCACCATAGGCTTGCCCGTAGTGTAATACTCTACTAATCGAGCTCATTCAGTCTAGGATCAAGTAGGACTTTAATTGGTTGTAATGTAGGCTGCGGGTCGGGTAGGATACATTTGGATATGAGTGACTACGCTTTCTTTAAGCACTTTAATACATATACTTTAACACTCAAGCTCATACTTATGTCAAACCAAAACTCTACATTTACTTCAATGTATATTACCTCATACTTCTTTAAGCACAATTATAACACTAGCCGCCACCATCAAGAATTATTTTTCATACAATACAACTATATGTATTTTTTTTTTATTTTTCTTTCAATCCAAGTGGCTTTTATTGATATATATTTTTTTTTCAAAATGGTGCACCTTTCTTCTTATTCCATTTGTTCCACTCAAAAGCCAAACCACCACCCCACACTTTAACTTTTACATAATTCATCACAATTCAAGTGCTCATGAGAGGTGACACGGTTCAAATATATGGTCAATTCAAACAAAGGGTAAGGCTTGTAATGTGGTTACCAAAGAAACGGGATTACAGGCTCAAAGGGGTTAACTACGTTATATGACATTTAGACCGGTAAACTATAAACATCTGGCTCAACGAAAAAATGCCTTTATCACTTCCCAGACTGAACAAGACTACTATTTCGCTTCGCACACACACGGGACAAGTTCTAGACATCAACTTCAATGCACAGAATACATGCAAACCTCACACAGACATGGCACATAACTCACTCAAGACTGGTTTTATCACGACACTCTAGTCAAAGCAGTTAAGCAAATTTAAGAATCTACGATTTAAGATATTTATACTAAAGTCAAACATTGAGCCTAAGCGTCACAACCAAAGTACTCACTATTCGCAAGGCATAACAAAGTTAAGAGATATTGCTGCAATTCAATTTATAGCCCAGTGGTTTCTACTCCTAAAAATTAAAACTAACTATACCCGGTTCAACTAAAACCCTTAGAAAAGAACCGCGGTACAAAGAAAAACCAATGAGGAATTACTACACTACTTACAAGAAAATCTTTTTGGTTTTTTTCTTTAGACTTAATTCTCTCAAGAAAACTGTCTAGGAGATCCATCGTCGGGAAGAGTCCAATTTTTCTACTCTTTTTATTTTTTTATTATTTTTTTTATTAAAAAAAACTAAGACAACACTAACTAAAAAAAAAATACTAAAACAAGACTAATATTTACAAGTTACCACCCCACACTTATTTTTCATGCAATGTCCTCAGTGCATACACAAACTGACAAAATAAGAAAACAATGAGTAGGGTGTATGAAAACTCCCTGATCAAGCCTCGTCATCGCCTTCATCCTCGAAGGCTGCTCATTCCTCATCTTCTGCTTCCTCATCATCATCATCATCATCATCACCATCACCACCATTATCTGACTGCTCCGGCTCGGCCTCGGACTGCTCAGGTGTGTTGACATCCTCATCCTCTGGGAGTCTGTAGCCATCACCAAGCCCAACCAGCTGCTGAGCATGAGCATTGAGCGGGAAATGTTCCTCAAATATGGCCATCTCCTCTGTAGTGGCCAAATGTCCCCCAATCCGAAGCTGCAAGTCCATCATCCCATAAAAATGGGCCATAAAGCTGTCATCGCGAGCATTGCACTCGGCACCTGTCATTGATGGCATAACAGTCTCCTCCTTAACCCGGACGCTTGTAATGTCCATTAGTCGTAGGGGTTGATCAATGATGTGATCGAAAGCTTTCTTCTCATCCACCTCTTCCTGTTTCAAATATTGTGTTAACGTGTTTGCAAAGGGTATTCGATCAATTCTCTTACTAGTTCTCACTTGAGTCGTCTGGTCGCAGATCAAATGACGCACATTCACCCTCTGGCCAGTCATGAGGAAATATAGCACACACGTCCTCTCACGGCTAATAAGAGTGTCATGATTGCAAGGTAGGAGCCGTGTATTAATCAATTTCAACCATACTTAAGCCTCTGCCATCATCTTCTTCTTGGGGAATTTCCTATGACGATTAGTTTTCTTATCCCGAACCCACGCCGCCACAGAATTGACACCACAAAGAGTGTGTATCAGTTCTCGATATGTAGGACGGGTGATGAAATTGTCCAAGGGTTCCTCAGGAACATCTGGAACACCTAAGAATTTGCATATTGTTGAGGCTGAAAAATCTATCAACCTTCCCCGAACCGGCACCAGTTGCTCAGGATCCTTTGGATCAAACCCGGCATAAAATTCTCGAACTAGATTGACATTGATATCCCCGGTATTTTTAAACACATAACTCAGCCCCAACTCATTAATACCTCTCCATATTGCTTGGTACTTGGCTTGTAGGAGACGCTCATGAATAACAGATTTCGGATGTATATGTCTTGGCCTACAACGTTTGTACCAATCCTTAACATGTGGAGGTATGCTCTTGAGTCCAAACTCCCTTTGTTCTTAAGATTGTGGGCGAGTGGCTGTTATAGGTGCCACTACTTGCAGTCCTTCAACTTGACTTGAAGTGGCTTCACACCCCTTTTCTCTTCTTCTGTAGAGGTGCGGAGTAAGCCTTAGCCTTAGACGGAGCAATGGATGTGGCCTTGCCTTTACCGGTGTCCTTCCTTGGAGGCATGTTTGTATCTACAGAAGTGAGCATTAATCAATTTAGGATGCATTGCAACATTCAAAACATGATATTGCGACCCCACACTTAAGGGTTCAATACATGATTTTCCATAATTTTCGAGGTTACTAAGACTTCACCTCATCTTTTCTTAGTATTAGAATCAAGAAATGACACATGGGTGCTTCTTCCAAATTTGAAGCATCGGGCTACCAGTGAGCCACCCCACACTTAAATTTTTAAAGTGTTGCACGACTACATAGCACTAGTCTCACAATCCCGGAGACTCGGGCTCCAATGGGGACAAAGAATGCCTTTTAGGCATTATGACAAACACTTAGCATGCACTAGTGCCATGGGAGTGCTTGTATGGGATGAGGGATTGCCTCACCCTCCCAAATCGGCTTGGGAATTTCGTGCTATCACTTGTTCACACAATAACAACACCATTCCTATGGGGTTCATGGGGTTGGGACACACAAACACATTGTTACAATGAAGAACAACCCCAAACAATTGTATCCTATGACATGCATTCACCCAATTCGAAATTGCCAAAGAATGGATATAGAAATCATGCCTTAGATGTTTAAGAGGAAGTATTGCCCTTGAATTGATGTTGCAGGTGAAGGAAAGAGCAAAGAATGCATGTCTTCAAAGGGTTTGTGAGGGAGGGTTCTTGAGTCACGAGTGTGTGAGATTGTTATGAGTGATGTTTGAGGCGTTTAGTTTATGTTTTAAGGGAGGGGTTTTAAAAGGAACAAAACAAACGGATTAAAAGAAAATCAGAAAAAATACTTACCTGGCGACGCGAGGCTAATGGCGCGCTATACCCCGTGCAAAGCGAGCTCCAACGCGAGATGTGGGGCGTGCGGCACGAGACAGTACGCGCGTTTTACCTCACTGTAACCCATGCGAGGCGAGCTCCCACGCGAGAAATAACGTTGGCAACGCGAGGCTTTCTACCTGGCCTAGCTCGTTAGGGACCTAGCGATGCGAGGTCCAGTGCACGATCCGCCGAAATTGCCTGCAAACATGTTAGTTCCTACAAACGAAAAGAAAAATTCTAATTACGCTAAAAATCAACTACGAATTGGGTTGCCTCCCAATGAGCGCCTTAGTTAACGTCACGACATGACGAATACAACATAACAATGGGTTGCCTCCCATGAAGTGCCTGATTTAACGTCGCGGCACGGCACATGAAATCGACTTAAGGCTCGCTCAACATTGTTGGCTCTAGCAAATAAGTCACTGATACTAATTTCGTCTCATCCATGCCCAAATAATGTTTTAACATGTGACCATTGACTCTAAACTTGCGAGAACCGTCTTCTGAAGCAATCTCAATGACTCCGGTGGGATGAATCTCTAGCACACAAAATGGTCCTGACCATCTTGACTTCAATTTACCCGGAAACAACCTCAATCTCGAATTAAATAATAATACCACGTCTCCCGACTTAAAAATTCGCTCAAGAATGTTTTTGTCGTGCACCAGTTTCATTCTTTCCTTATATAACCTTGTACTCTCAAAAGCATGGTAAGTGAACTCGTCAAGTTCATGCAGCTCTGTGACTCTACTAGTTCCAGCGGCCTCCGACTGCTTAATAGCTCGCTTCGCCAGCTTCCTTATTTTTCCGTTGCTCACTTCTTTCTTTCTTCTTCTCAACTATTTTCGAGCACGCTTTAGACTTTAAATACTTCTTTTGCTCTACTTTCATCTCCAATGTACCTACACATAAAATAAACTAAATTACGCGCAAATAAAGTGTAGTTTAACGTTAAAGCACATAAAATGTAAGGTAAATAATGTACTAAAATATAAATTATAGCCACACATCAGGCCTGCATATCAATTCTGCGACCGTAGAAATGCCTTGCACTTTCAAAAAATTTCTTTAACTCCCCAACGCACTGTTTAACCCAAAAAGTTCGAACCATCTCTACAACCGACAACGCATAAGCCTACTTCGCCACCACGAAACCCGGGTTTTATGTAAAAAAATTCGGGGCCTTACACATCCAAAGTCGAAAGAGAAACCAAATTTCTCTTTATCCGAGGAACATGCCAACACTCAATGTTTCTGATAATTCCATCGAACATTCTCAATTTGATGTTACCAATCCCCTCTACTGATAATGGATTATCATCTCCCATGTAGATAGTCCCACTCATTTGCTTGTAAGTTGCAAACCAATTCTTATGTGGACACATGTGGAAAGTAGCACCATAATTAAGAACCCAAGAATTCTGCCCATGACTAGAACTCACAACACAGACTTCCCCTGCATAGTCACTATCATCAGATTTATTGTTAGTGTCAACAATATTTGCTGAATTATCTATTTTCTGCTTCCATCTTTTCTCCTTCGGCTTAGGACAATCTCTCTTGTAGTGACCTTGCTCCCCGCACTCATAACAGTTTTGCTTCCTTGCTATAGACTTTGATCTGGCGGTTGACTTTTTCCTATCAAAGTCCCTTAGTTGTGTTCTTCCTCTAATCACAAGACCCTCGCCCTCAATTCTGTTTTTTGGAAAGCTCTTTTTTAACTCTTTAGATTTTATTGCATTACTAACATCTTCCAGTGAAATGTTGTCTTTCCCATATAGCAGCGTAGCGGCAAAAGTATCATAAGACGGTGGTAAAGAACGTAACACAATCAAGGCCCGATCCTCACTCTCAATTTTGATATCCATGTTCTTCAGGTCCATTATAATTGAATTAAACTCATCAAGGTGAGTTTTAACATGTGTGCCTTCGTTCATACGGAGATTATATAACTTCTTTTTTAAGTAGAGGCGGTTTGTTAGCGATTTCTTATAATACAGATCTTCCAGCTTCTTCCATGTTATTGTTGTAGAAGTTTCTTCAGTAATTTCTCGAAGAACGCTATCTGTAACGCTCATGAAAATCGCACTCAAAGCCCTCTCTTTTAGGTCTGCCTTATTTGTCTCTATCATCTCTTCAGGAAAATCCTCATCAATTGCCTTCCATAACCCTTGTAACACTAGAGACGATTTCATCCTAATCTTCCATAGAGTGAAAGCTAGAACCCCCGTCAAATTTCTCTACTTCGTACTTTGTTGAAGATGACAAAGACATCTGTCACGACCCAAACCGATGGGCCACGACGGGTGCCCGAATTCTACATGTTGAATATCCTTAAGCATGCGTTTAAGATATAATCATGAATAACGTACGTGAGGGAAGTCTATCCAAAAGACATATGTACATATACATGCGGAATACAGTGGGCGAGCCGGCAAGGCTGCTATAGATAACTATATACCCAAAACTGGAAGCCAACAAGGCCACATACTATCCAACTATACATAACTGTCTACAGACCTCTAATAAAAAATACAACTGTACAAGGACAGAACTGCTCTGATACCACTTTTGTCACGACCCAAACCGATGGGCCGTGACGAGTGCCCAAGTTCTACCTATCGAACACCCCTAAGCATTCGTCTAAGATATAAACATGAAATAAGTGTAGGTCATGCATAAAGTCTGGAAATAAACTACTAATTCATATGAACAACCTACATGAGAAAACATGCCCAAAAGACATAGTGTATGTGTGTGTATGTGTATATGGAATACGGTAGGGCTAGCCGACAAGGCCACATACTATCTAATCATACATGACTATCTACATACCTCTATTAGAGTGTACAACTATATAAAAGACGGCACTGGGCCCCGTCGTACCCATATATGTATGTAAACACATCATACCAAAACTCAAAGTAGCTTCGGATCAAATAGAGCACACCAACTCTCTGATCAAGGATCCTAAGAAGGGGGACCATCAGCCTGCCTACCTGCACCTGCGGGTATGAAACGTAGCGTCCCCAGGCAAAAAGGGACGTCAATACGAATGATGTACTGAGTATGTAAAGCATGAAAATCAGTACATAAAAGACATAGATGAAACATGGGGTAAAGAATTCCACAGGTGAGTCTAAATAACTTTGTGAATCCTGAAATATTTATAATATCATGCACGTGCGTGTAAATGCCATATCATGCATAGGTATAGGTGTACATAACATCATCAAGCCTCTGAGGGCATCCCATTATATCATCTCGGCCACTGTGGGCAAATCATTAACGTATACCAGTTGATCAGGTGGTGGTGCGTATATAACACCTTAACCTTTTTCCATATCCCATATACATATAATATGTGCGTATATAACGCCTTCTGGTCATGGGTCAATGTACATGTATAAATGCATGAAATACATAAGAAATATGTTAATAAGATTTCTCGAATATCATAAAATCAATATGCCTTTCGGACAAACTTTATCAAATACATATTTTTCCGAGATCCATGAATAGAGGATATAATAATAATTCACATAGGGAATCAAGAATATAGACACCCCTAGTATTTCTATGAATAGAGTCATTTATGAAAGTTGCGTATTTTGCTCGTTTCATTTGTATCATTTGGATCATGCCAAAAAGAAAGAAGGGATAGCCTTAACATACCTGAGCCGATTCTCTTGGAAATCCCTACAAGCTTATGACAACTAGCGCGCCAACCCTATAACAAAGAAATACGTGTACAATTTAGATGGCGGTAGTATATTACGTATCTCAAACGATAACTCGATTCTAAAATAAAACTGGCAGCATTTCCCCTGATTTTACTGCTCCCTCAAGCCTACTATAGGCGAGATACAAACATAATATAATCAGCAATTCAAAACCAACCTAATTACAATCGGGGACCTTCAATACAACAAAAACCCCAAATATACCATAATACACTCAATCAACAAGTTATCAATTAGCCTGCAACTACAACGACGAGTGACCAACCTACTTCTCTACCACATGTGGCGTTTCTCCACGCCATTTTTATCCTTCCAAACTTCATAAATTAGTAGCACAATAGACAGCCCAAAAGAAACACAAAACATCCCACAAAACAGTCCACTACAAGTCAAATAACTCGAACTCATGGCTTCCGATCACCGTCTCGTAAGGTCTAACTATTAGGAAACAAATTTATCAACTTTTCTTGATATTTTAAAGCTTAAATACAGAAATTAGGAATTTTATTAACTATTAAATACATTCCAAAACTCAAACTACAAAGAAAAAGAGAGGCGATATAGTGATACTTACGTTGTAGGGATCGTTCTGATGTTATCGCTTCTCGATTTCGTACCCGGGATGTTAGTATTATTTGAAGCTATTAGAGAGCTCAAGGACCGTCTTTTATGGTGCCTCTGGTCAGATTCTAAGTAAAATGAAGAGAGAGAGAGAGACAAGTTAAAACATATTTATCAAACTTTTGAAAAGTCAAAAGGTGCTAGCTTGGCACTCTCTCATTCGCCCATTTTTCGACGCTTATATCTTTTTATCTGGATGTCATATGAATGAACAGTTAAGAGCGTTGGAAACTGCATTTCAAGACCTTCAATTTGGTATATAATATATCTGAAAAAGACCTCATATAGTACACGAAATTTATTTCTCAAAAAGCTCTATTATAGGAGCAAATTCTTAGTCGGTTTTTCCGTAACTTTAATCCGATTTTTTTCAAACTTTATGTGTTTTATACAAACATTATATATAGTCATATTATGATTTTAAAATCATTTAAATTATGATTAATAAGTCTCATATTCATTATACGTTACATTGGAATGTACAGGGTGTAACAATACCCATATATGTATACAAGCATATCGTACCAAAAATCAAAAGCATCTACGGATCAAGTGGAGCACGCCAACTCTCGCTGATCAAGGATCCTAAGAAGGGGGGCCGTCTGCTTGCCAACCTACACCTGCGGGTATGAAACGCAGGCCCCGGGAAATAGAGCGTCAGTACGAATAATATACTGAGTATGTAAGGCATGAAAATCATTACATAGAAGACATAGATGAAACACGGAATAAAGAATTCTGCATGTAAGTCTAAATAACTTGTAAATCCTAAAACATTTATAATGTCATGCACGTGCGTACAAATGTTGTGTCATGCATGGGTATAGGTATACCGTTACATCTCGCGTTTCTCGTACGTTAAAATTTCGTCTTTAATTAATTGACATAGACTCGGGGATGAAATTATGTTGAGGTTAGCATATTTATGCTATTTATAACAAGCAATAAGTAAGTGCCATTAAGGATAAAAGGGCACACGAATTAAAGAAATTAAATTTTGTTGAAGGTTGTCGATTTGGGATAAAATATGGTCTGAGCTATAATACCCGATATTTATGGACTAGTACCATACAAGGTACCATATGACCATGATAGTATGATGTATAAAGTATATTAAAAATGAATAGAATTTTAAGTAATTTGAGACAACTCTTAATTGTGCGGGTAATTAATTAATTATCGGATAATGGGACATTACCTAATTACCTAATAAGTGGATAAAAATTAATATTTCCCACCCCCACCCCCACCCCCAACCCCAATCCCAACCCCACGTGGCAACAAGGAGCTATCCAAACAAATGACTAAGGGTCATTTGAGATTAAGTGGCAACCTAATGTATGAATTTCAAGACACTTCATTTAGGATTTTAACTACAAGTAACATTTCATTCTCAACAATCAGATTCCTAAATTCCTTACACATTCATATCATTCCAATATTTTCCATATCAAAGACACTAACGTTGTCCATTATGATAAGTTTTCAATTTCTCATTTTCAAACACTTCAAATCAGATTCTAAACCTTACATTAAGCAACGTGATTCCTACAAGTTTCAACAATTCCAACGAGAATTATTTACACATTAGCAACGTAAGATTTTACGATTCTAAGGGAGTACGGTGCTACCTTTTTCAAGAACATCATACGGATTTTCTCCTACTCCAGGTATGTTAAGGCTAAGCTCTTCCTTCATTTTGCATGATCTCGTAATTACACAGGTTTGATAAACGAGGTATAAAGAAAATATTCATGTCCCGAAATTTACGTATATTTTTCTAGTCTTGTAAGTTACAATATTCTCCCTATTGGGACTTCATATTCAATTGAGTATTTTTTTTTCAGTCAAGAGAGCAGAAAATCTATATATACAATATTACAGTATTTTCATTACCATCGAGCTATAATCGATGGGCAAGCCCCTATTGGGCAACCTCTGATCAGATGGTAAGTTATATACCGAGCCTACTATGGCCGAGCGCCTATGAGCGAGCCCAGTTGGCCGAGATACAGAGCCTAGTATGACCGAGCGCCTATGAGCGAGCCTACTACGACAGAGCAGTTATATACATATACATAGCCTCGTAAGGCCGGATAACTATTTTACTTAATATTGAGAAAATAGAGTCAGTATCAGTAGGTGAGCATATCTTCAGATTATCTTTGACCCTCAGCTGCTTTTAGTTATTATACTATCAGTTCAGTTTTAACTTTCAGTATAATGCCTTACATACTCGGTACATTACTTCGTACTGACGTCCCTTTCCGGGGGCGCTGCATTTCATGTGTGTAGGTTCAGACAGACAAACGAGTAGATCTCCTCAGTAGGTGTTGCCCGAGTTCACCTTTATCGGTAAGCTCCCCGTCCTTCGGAGTTGCCGGATCTAGAGTTTTGTGTACATCCGGTATATATATGTATATTGGTTAAGGGTAGGTCGGGGCCCTGTTCCGATCACTGTACATCTATTAGTAGAGGCTTGTACACATATCCTGTCAGTTAGTGCAGTATGTTGGGCTTGTAGGCCCTGTATGTATATTTTGTTGGCTTGTCAGTTATAGTAGTTATGACGGCCTTCCCGGGTCAGCTTTATGTTGACATTTAGTCAGTGTTAGCCTCTATTCAGTTTTATATTTTGCTTCGTACATTATCTTGTAATGTGGCCCATGGCCATAGTATGACATTAGATGTTCAGAGCCTCTGAGTCGTAAGTGGTACACAAGGATAGGTAAGGCACCGGGTGCCGGTCTCTCCCCCATGCTCGGGGCATGACAAAAGTGGTATCAGAGCAATTCTGTCCTAGGGAGTCTACAAGTCGTATCTCGTAGAGTCTTATTTATGGGTGTGTTATGCACCACACTTATAAATAGGAGACTACCGGATATTTAGGATGGTTACTTTTCTTTCTAATCCAGATGGTGCGATAGAACTGAGTCATAAGTACCCACTCCTAATCTTTACCTTATTTATGTTTTAGTGATGCCTATTACTACTAGACGACAGGCGCGAGCCGCTAGCATGGGTCATTAGGCTACAAAAGTATAAGAAGGAGATATAAGTTACACTATGGAGTCAGACCCATCGGAGATCATGGGTTCTTTTGAGGAGGATCCATATGATTCATCCGTTCGAGTTGTTTCAATCACTCCGGCAGTAGATGGGGTGAGAGGAGTTCCGACCTCACCAAGGCCCTTAGTTTCATTATCATAGCCCATTGATTTGGGTAGGAGGGGAGTGGTGCATGGATTGGCACAACCGGGTTCCCCTAAGGCTCAAAACTATGTCATGGTATTTGCGGACACCAGCTCTTCTGAGGTTCCAGATAGTCCACAGTCTTGGGAGTCCGTCAATCAAGGTTCATCTGTGTATGTTATGAAATATATAGAGGAAGAGGATAGTATTCAGGCCAAGATGAGGAAGGTAATTGATAAGGATATGGAGATTCCGCTTCGAAGTGTGTCTGATCGAGGCTCTCACATAGGACGAGGCAAGGACACTCTACTATAGACTTCCTCCAGATGTCAGCTGGTTGGTGAGCTCCACCTCCTCTTGGAGTATTACCAAGTCAGGGTTCTGAATATGTTAGGTTGTTTTAGGAGGACGTAGGGGGCCCTGTCCCGACTTGTATATATCATGGTTATGTTTTCTTAGAGGTTTTGCAGATAGTATCTTGTATATAGTTTTTGGTATGACATATCTACGGCCTTGTCGGCCCTTATTTATCTTCCGTGTAAATGTTTTTTTTTCTTGAAGGAGTTCTACGAGTTAAGTCCTAATATTGTTACATATATATATATGTAGATGTGCTCGTAATGGCCTGTGATAAGTTTGATAACAAATAAGGATAAGGTACGTGGCGTGCTTGTAATGACCCGTGATAAGTTTGATAAAAAAATAAGGATAAGGTACGTGGCGCTTGGTTAGGTAGAATTTGATGTTATAATGGGTATGGATTGGTTGGCTTCTTGTTATGCTAACATTGATTGAAGATCAAATGTGGTTCGATTCCAATTTCCAAGAGGGCTTGTTTTTGGAGTAGAAAGGTAATACGGCATCGCCGAGAGGTAGATTTATTTCCTATCTTAAGGCAAGGAGGATGATCAGAAAAGGTTATGGTTATCACTTAGTTCGGGTAAAGACTGTGGAAGTAGAGTCACCAACTGTTCAATCTATCCCTATGGTTAATGAGTTTCCCGATGTTTTGTTTTCGATAAGCTTCCAGTTCTTCCGCCAGAGCGAGAAATTAAGTTTGCTATTAACCTACTACCAGCTACTCAACCAATATCTATTTCCCCCTACATAGTGGAACCCGCAGAGCTAAAAGCGTTGAAGGAATAACTAAGGGGCTTGGTTGAAAAAGGCTTTATCTGACCTAGTACATCACTATGGGGAGCACCTATGTTATTTTGTGAGGAAGAAAGATGGTTCCTTGCGGGTGCGTATTGATTATCGACAGTTGAATAAGGTGACAATCAAGAATAAGTACCCCCCTCTCCCGAGGATTGATGATTTATTTGGTCAGTTGCAAGGTGCCAAGTATTTCTCGAAGGTAGACATAGGTCTGGGTACCCTCAGGTAAGGTTTAAGGAGGAAGATATCCCGAAGATAGCATTCAGGACCAGATATGGGCACTTCGAGTTTCGTGTTATGTCATTCGGTTTAACTAGTGCCCCAGCAGTATTCATGGACTTGATGAACCGAGTGTTCAGATCCTTTCTAGATCTATTCATGATTGCATTATTTGATAATATATTGGTGTAACCTCGTTAAGAGACTGAGCACGCATACCATTTGCATAATGTGCTCAAAGTTTTACAAAAAGGGAAGTTGTATGCAAAATTCTCTAAAGGTGAATTCTGGTTGAATTTTGTAGCTTTCCTTGGATATATTATTTCAGGTGAAGGTATTCGATTAATACACAAAATATTGAGGCAATAAAGACTTGACCTAGACCCACGACACCGACGGAGGTTCGTAGCTTTCTCCGTTTGGCAGGTTATTACAGAAAACCTGTAAAGGAATTTTCTTCTCTTTTAGAACCTTTGGCAAAAGTGCTCGAGTGGTATGTGATGTCTCGCTTGATGTTCCAGAATAACATAAAGAAATATATGGTGCAAGCAAGTGGAAGGAAGGTTGTGAATAAGTATAAATAGATATGTGTAGGTCGCAAGCTAAAGTATGGTAGAGCGATAAGGTTTTAGGAAGACAAGAGGAAGGATAAGAAAAGATGAGTGAAAAGGTGACGAGAATGGATAAGTTTTTGGGGTTAAGCTCATAAGAGAGCTGATGGTTTCTTTAAGTTATAGAAGACTCAGTATAGCCTGAATAAACTCAAAAGAGTCTAAGACTAGTAGCACTTAGAAGAGATAGAATGCTGCCCTGGTAGTGGAATAAGGGCGTAATCGTGATAGATGAAGGGTGAAGTTTGGGCCTTTGAAAGGGGGGAATCTCATGAATTGTAAAAAATTAGAATACCCATGTAAGTTAACTCAAAAGAGAGCTAAGTTTCAGTGGACTGATGCTTGCAAGCAGAGTTTCCAGGAGCTTAAGGACAGATTGACTTCAGCGCCAGTTTTAGCACTTCCAGAGGGTCCAGATGGTTATGCCATGTATTGTGATGCTTCAGGTGTTGGGTTAGGATGTGTCCTGATACAATATGGGAAAGTAATTGCATATGTTTCAAGGCAATTAAGGAAGCACAAGCGGAATTATCCGACCCACGACTTTGAGTTAGCTGCGGTTGTCCATGCACTTAAGGTATGGCGGCATTATTTATATGGTGTTCATGTTGATGTATTCACAGATCATAAGAGCTTGCAATATATCTTCAAGCAAGAAGAGTTGAATTTGCGACAAAGGCGATGTCTTGAGTTATTGAAAAATTATGATGTTAACATTCTCTACCATCCAGGCAAAGCTAATGTGGTAGCAGATGCCTTAAGTCGTCGATCTATGGGTAGCTTAGTACATGTAGAATCTGAGAAAAGACAATTAACTAGAGAGAATCATCAATTGGCTTGTTTAGGGATTCGGTTAGTAGACTCTGGCGATGGTGGAGTCGTACTCCAAAATATTGCAAAAACATTTCTCATAGCTGAAGTAAAGGAGAGGTAGTACGAGGACCTAGAGTTGGTCGAGTTGAGAGAGCGAGTCTCGCAACAGAAGAAGCCGTTGTTTGAACTCAAGGGAGATGGGGTTCTCAGGTACAGGAGTTATTTGTGTGTTCCATATGTAGCAGGGTCATGAGATAGGATTATATCAGAGGCACAATATTCGTGGTACTCCATTCACCCCGGGTCGACGAAGATGTATCATGACATTAAGGATGTTTATTGATGGAATGATATGAAGAAGAACATTGCTGAGTATTTCGCTCAGCGTCTTGGTTGCCAGTAGGTGAAGATAGAGCACCAGAAGCCCGGAGGACTAATGCAGACTATAGAGATCCCGACATGGATGGGAGGCGATAAACATGGACTTTATCATGGGTTTACCTTGTTCTCATCGTAAGTTCGACTCCACATGGGTGATAGTCGATAGGCTCACAAAATCAGCTCATTTCCTACCGGTCATATCTACATACACAGCAAAAGATTATGCCAAATTATACATTAAGGAGATAGTGCGACTACACGGAGTACCAATATGTCACGCCCCAAAATCGAGGAGCGCGACCGACGCTCAACCGAGTGAACCCGACCGAGCAAGCCAGTTAGATTCCTTCTACCCAAACTCATTCATGAATAAAGAGAATATATGTTTTCCTTAATTAAATAATAAAGTGGTCATGTCTGCAATTACCAATTTCTTACCATAAGTTTCACCATTTTTAAAGTCTCAAATGGACAAGTAATACAACCACAACATAGCATAGTTTGTCTTTCCCAACACCAATACACAACTCACACTATGTCCACGGAGTCTCTATAGATAAAGAAGAGTACAATGATAATGCCGGCAGCAAGGCCCCGGCTATACCTCAAACAGAATATACAAAGTACAAAAGATTCATGACCCCGGAATGAAATGGGGCTCACCAAGTCAGCTGGGAAGAAGGTGCACTGCTATCACTGACCAATATCTCCTGCTGTGGAACCACCTGCATCCATTGAAAGATGCAGCGCCCCCGGCAAAAGGGACGTTAGTACTGTCGAATAGCACTAGTATGTATAACTAAACACCCTCTCAATAGAATGACAAATAATAAAAATAAGATTATTTTAATATCAATGAAAGCCTTAATTAACATTAAATCTCAATTTAGAATCAAGACAGTGTTCAAATTAATTTCCATATCTCACATTGGGAAATTTTAGTATCGATATACCATTGTCCACAATACCGGTACCATTATTCACCTTACCAATACCATTATTCACAAAACCAATACCATTATTCACTATACCATTATTCACAAAACCAGTACCACCGCACTCTTAGCACGGAGTCTGATCACGATCCGATCGGCTAGGCTATCTCAGTAGAGACATCAACTACAATTTCTCTCAATATCAATACCATCGTCTTTAACATGGAGTCCGATCACGACCCTATCAGCTAGGCTATCCATTAGGGACATCGACCACAATCACAATTTCAATTACAATTTCCAGCACAATCACCATCATATGTGCGACATGATGTCCGATCACGACCTGACCAGCTAGGCCATCTTATTTGAGACATCAACCTTTTTATATCAATCATCGCATTTCATAATACTTTCACATCTTTTCATTTCATTGGCACTAGTGGCCATAATTATAAGATCATTCTTGGCACGTTGGCCATATTCAGTATTTCATGCTCACATTATCAATTTCAAATATCATCCTCATCATCAACAATAAACACAATTCAAATCAAAGTGTGTAGTACACATGTGAGCAATTTAGAGTCTAATGCACATAGAGATATTTCACAAAATTTGGCATAATAGCCTTCATTTGAACTTGACTTAAAGTCGAAACATTATTAATGCACAGCCCATATTTTAACACATCCTCAATTGGTAACATAACATGAATAGAGCATTTGGGATGCTTGTTGAACATATATCTTTCAACCCAATCTTACTCGGAATAGCCAATTTCATAATGAATCACTCGGGATTTACATAATTTACATGAATATCGTGGGATTCAATTCTAAGAGAAGATTTTAGCCAACATACCTCACTTGAGCTTCCTTACACTCTAAATGTTCCGGAGTTCTTAGCAACTTCAATCTATTGTAGAAATATAACAAATTGAATCAAAATTAGGAAGATGATCATGGTTCGAGCTCATTTGAGCATTTTATCAAACACTAAGTGTGCATAAGGTTTCAATGTCCTTTTTATGAAGGATTTCATCATCCCCCAACCCAATCTTTACCATTTTTAGCTCAACAATCTTCCTATATCCTTTGATAATACACGCATGTAAAATAAACAACTCTCATGCCCAAAAATTATCTTGCTAGTTACCCATTTTTATAAAATTTTGAAATTAAGATTTAGGGTGTAGAATTTTACCTCTAGGATGAAGACCTAGTGAGCTTCCCTTCTTAATCTTCCAAAACTTGAGCAAGAATTGAAGAACACCTTCTCACTCTAGGGCACTCTCTCTCACTCTAAAATATCAAATTATGTATCAAAAATGTCCCAAATAGTGTATTTAACGAAATAGGGTCGGGTTTTAAAAACCCAAAAAATGGAGCTCCGGAACAAGGTATGCGATCGCATAACCGATATGCGGATCGCATATCGGTCGCATAAGTGGTTACAAAATAGCCAAAAGAATTGTCTGTGCATGCGGTCACTATGCGATCGCATAATGCACCGCATAACAGTTATGCGGTCGCATAGTCGACCACATAGTTGCTTCCAACTGACCCAATTATCTGCCTCACAGAGCGGCCATTATGCGGTCCGCAGAGTGGTTCTGCGGTCGCATAATGGACCGCAGAAATGCACTTTTTTCGCCAAAACTTTTTCTTTACTTTTCGGTGCATTGTTCAACCCAAAAAGTCTGAGTCGCGGTTCGCAAGCTCGCCGCGGAGAATTTCTACAATCCTCAAACATGTAAGCCTAGTCCGGCACCATGAAACATTATTTTCTTTGCAAACTTTATCAGGCTTTACACTTAAGTACTTCGAAATTTTTTCGGGGTATTACACAATATCTATTATATTTGACCATGGGGCCCAGTTTACAGCACATTTTTGGAGGTCTAGGAACTCAGGTGAATCTCAGCACAGTTGTTCATCCACAAACTGATGGACAAGTCGAGCGCACAATTCAGACGCTCGAAAATGTGTTACAAACATGTGTATTGGATTTTAAAAGAAATTGGGATGAACATCTACCTCTTATCTAGTTTCCATATAATAACAGTTACCACTCCAGTATCCAGATGGCTCCGTACGAGACTTTGTATGGGTGTAGGTGCAGATCTTCTATGGGGTGGTTTGATGTTGGAGGATCTGGGTTACATTGGCCGGACCTAGTTCAACAGGCCATAGAAAAAGTAAAGCTTATCCGGGAGCGACTGTTGACAGCTCAGAGTCGTCGGAAGTCATATTTTGACGTGCGGCGACGAGATTTAGAGTTCGGGATTAATGACTGGGTATTATTAAAGGTGTCACCTATGAAGGGTGTGATGAGGTTTGGCAAGGAAGGCAAACTTAGCCCACGGTATATTGGGCCATATAGGATCATTCGGAGGGTGAGCCAAGTAGCTTATGAGTTAGAATTGCCCTCAAAATTGGAGTCTGTCCATCTATTTTTTCACGTATCTATGTTACGGAAGTGCATTGGCGATCCTACCCGAGTGGTGCCCACGGATGATGTACAGATTACAAAGGACTTGTCATACGAGGAAGTTCCGGTTGCCATCCTAGACCGACAAATCCACAAGCTACGGAATAAGGAGGTAGCCTCCGTGAAGGTCTTATGGAGAAGCAAGAATATAGAAGAGATGACGTGGGAAGCTGAGGAAGAAATGAGGTCTAAATACCCCCACCTATTTCAAACCGGGATATGGCTCGAGATGGGATACCTCAGCACAACCCTATTCAGGCCAGTAGGTCCTCAAGTAAAATCTTGTTTTTGACGTTTTGAATTCATATTAGACAGTTATGTGAGGCCAAGTGTGGCATGTATAGTATATTTTCTGGCTGCGCGTAGGGTGATTTTAGTTTAGTGTACGGAGGAGACTCTGGCAAAAAAAATAAATTCCAAGGTATCGAAGAGTAAACATTCGAGGACAAATGTTTCTAAGGGGGGAAGGACGTTACATCTTGCGTTCGTACGTTAAAGTTTCATCTTCAATTAATTGACATAGACTCGGGGATGAGATTATCTTGAGGTTAGCATATTTATGCTATTTATAACAAGCGATAAGTAAGTGCCGTGAAGGATTAAAGGGTACACGAATTAAAGAAAATGAATTTCGTTGAAGGTTGTCGATTTGGGATAAAATACGGTCCGAGCTATAATACCTGATATTTATGGACTAGTACCATACAAGGTACCATATGACCGTGATAGTATGATGTATAAAGTATATTAAAAATGAATAGAATTTTAAGTAATTTGAGACAACTCTTAATTGTGCGGGTAATTAATTAATTATCGAATAACGGGACATTACCTAATTACCTAATAAGTGGATAAAAATTAATATTTCCCACCCCCACCCCCAATCCCAACCCCACGTGGCAACAAGGAGCTATCCAAACAAATGACTAAGGGTCATTTGAGATTAAGTGGCAACCTAATGTATGAATTTCAAGACACTTCATTTAGGATTTTAACTACAAGTAACATTTCATTCTCAACAATCAGATTCCTAAATTCCTTACACATTCATATCATTCCAATATTTTCCATATCAAAGACACTAACGTTGTCCATTATGATAAGTTTTCAATTTCTCATTTTCAAACACTTCAAATCAGATTCTAAACCTTACATTAAGCAACGTGATTCCTACAAGTTTCAACAATTACAACGAGAATTATTTACACATTAGCAACGTAAGATTTTGCGATTCTAAGGGAGTACGGTGCTACCTTTTTCAAGAACATCATACAGATTTTCCCCTACTTCAGGTATGTTAAGGCTAAGCTCTTCCTTCATTTTGCATGATCTCGTAATTACACAGGTTTGATAAACGAGGTATAAAGAAAATATTCATGTCCCGAAATTTACGTATATTTTCCTAGTCTTGTAAGTTACAATATTCTCCCTATCGGGACTTCATATTCAATTGAGTATTTTCTTTTTCCAGTCAAGAGAGCAGAAAGTCTATATATACAATATTACAGTACTTTCATTACCATCGAGCTATAATCGATGGGCAAGCTCCTATTGGGCAACCTCTGATCAGATGGTAAGTTATATACCGAGCCTACTGTGGCCGAGCGCCTATGAGTGAGCCCAGTTGGCCGAGATACAGAGCCTAGTATGGCCGAGCGCCTATGAGCGAGCCTACTACGGCAGAGCAGTTATATACATATACATAGCCTCGTAAGGCCGGACAACTATTTTACTTACTATATTGAGAAAATAGAGTCAGTATCAGTAGGTGAGCATATCTTCATATTATCTTTGACCCTCAGCTGCTTTTAGTTATTATATTATCAGTTCAGTTTCAACTTTCAGTATAATGCCTTACATACTCGGTACATTACTTTGTACTAACGTCCCTTTTTGGGGGCGCTGCATTTCATGCGTGCAGGTTCAGACAGACAAATGAGTAGACCTCCTCAGTAGGTGTTGCCCGAGTTCACCTTTATCGGTAAGCTCCCCATCCTTCGGAATTGCCGGGTTTAGAGTTTTGTGTACATCCGGTATATATATGTATATAAGTTAAGGGTAGGTCGGGGCCCTGTTCCGATCACAGTACATCTATCAGTAGAGGCTTGTAGACATATCCTGTCAGTTAGTGCAGTATGTTGGGCTTGTAGGCCATGTATGTATATTTTGTTGGCCTGTCAGTTATAGTAGTTATGACGGCCTTGCCGGGCCAGCTTTATGTTGACATTTAGTCAGCGTTAGCCTCTATTCAGTTTTATATTTTGCTTCGTACATTATCTTGTAATGTGGCCCATGGCCAGAGTATGACATTACATGTTCAGAGCCTCTAAGTCGTAAGTGATACGCAAGGATAGGTAAGGCATCGGGTGCCGGTCTCGCCCCAGGCTCGGGGCGTGACATATACATAACATCATCAAGCCTCTGAGGGCATCCCGTCATATCATCTCGGCCACTGTAGGCAAAATCATCAACATATACCAATTGATCAGGTGGTGGTGCGTATATTGTGCGTATATAACGCCGTAACCTTTTCCCATATACATATAATATACGCGTATATAACGTCATCTGGTCATGGGTCAATATACATGTATAAATGAATGAAATGCATAAGAAGTGAGTTAATAAGATTTCTCGGAATGTCATAAAATCAATATGTCTACGTATCATTCTGAGACCCATGAACAGAAGATATAATAATATGTCACATGGGGAATCAAGAACATAGAGACCCCTAGTATTTCTATGAATAAAGTCATTTATGAAAACTGTGTGTTTGCTCGTTTCTTTTTGTATCATTTGGATCATGTCAAAAAGAAAGAAGGGATGGCCTTAACATAGATGGAGTAGGGAAAAATCTGTATGATGTTCTTGGAAAAGGTTGCACCGTACTTCTTTAGAACCAAAAAATTTCATGTTGCTACTGTGCTAAGAAATCTCCTTGGCTGAAGAAATCACGTTGTAGTATCTTTGTAGGAACTTGCAGGAATTGTAGGAATTTGTAAGAAATTGTGTTGCTAATGTGCTAAAGCTCACGTTCTTGATTATAGTGTTGTGTAAGGAATTGTAGGAATCTTATTGTAGTGGTTGAGAATGAAATGCTGTTTGTATTCAAAATCCTAGAAATGAAGTATCTTGAAATTAATATATTAGGTTGCCACCTAATCACAAATGACCAAGAGTCATTTGTTTGGTTAGTGTCTTGCTTCCACGTGGGGTGGGGGGTCTTAATCTTATCCTATAACCAATTAATTAATTAGATAATATTCTGCTACCCGATAATTAATCAATTACCCACATAATTAAGAATTATCTCAAATTACATAAAATTATACTTATTTTTAATACACTTTATTCATCGTACTATCACGGTCATATGATATCTTGTATGGTACTAGTCCATAAATAGCGGGTATTATAGCTCTGATCGTATTTTATCCCAAATCAACAACCTTCAATGAAACTCATTTTCTTTAATTCGTGTACCCTTTATCTTTCATGGCACTTACTTATCGCTTGTTATAAATAGCATAAATACGTTAACCTCAAGATAATCTCATCCCCGAGTCTACGTCGATTAACTGAAGACGAAACTTTAACGTACGAAAACGTGAGATGTAACATCCTTTCCCCCTTAGAAACATTCGTCCTCGAATGTTTAACTCCCTGGGATTTATATAACTTTGGCAGAGTCGCCTTTGTAACAATACTACTACCAACTCTTCCTGTAGAAACTCAATGATTCAACGCCACATATGACCACAATCATCAATAACTAACATAAGGATCCATACACGTACCTTAAGGTTGTGATGTCTCAGTCAGACCCTTATCTGGATGAGGAAACAAGTAGGGATATCTAGACTCCATATCTTCCTCGGCCTCTCAAGTCATTTCTTCCACATTGTTGTTTCTCGAAAGTACTTTCACCGAAGCTACATCTTTAGTTCTCAATCTCCGAATCTGTCTGTCTAATATAGCAATGGGAGTTTCTTCATATGATAGCTGCTCTGTGACCTGAACGTCGTCAGCTGACACGATTCAGGAAGGATCTCCGATATATTTACGGAGCATAGACACATAAAAGACTGGATGTACAGACTCCAAGTCCGAAGGCAAGTCTAACTCATATGTTACACGGCCTACCTTGCGTATGATCCTATATGGTCCAATGTACCGAGGGCTAAGTTTTCCTTTCTTACCGAACCTCATAACACTTTGGAATCCCTAGTCATCAACCTGAAACTCTAAGTCTCGCCGTCGATTATCCGCATAAGACTTCTGACGGCTTTGAGCTGCTAATAGCCTTTCCTGTATAAGCTTAATTTTCTCGATTGCCTGTTGTACTAATTCTGTTCCTACTAACATAGTTTCCCCAACATTGAACCACCCTATAGGCGACCTACACTTCTGTCCGTAAAGAGGTTCGTATGAAGCCATCTAAATACTGGAATGATAGCTATTATTATATGCGAACTCAATAAGCGGCAGATGATCATCCCAGTTACCTTTGAAGTCTATCACACAAGCTCGTAATATATCCTCAAGTGTCTGAATAGTACGCTCAGTCTGTCCGTATGTCTGGGGATGAAATGTTGTACTAAGACTTACTTGAGTCCCTAATTCTTTTTGGAAGGATCTCCAGAAATTAGATGTAAACTGAGCTCCTCTATCCGAGATAATAGATACAGGGACACCATGCAGTCGTACTATCTCCTTAATATAAAGCCTTGCATAATCCTCTACGAAATATGTAGTCCTAACAGGCAGATAATGGGCTGACTTTGTAAGCCTATCAACAATCACCCATATTGAATCAAACTTACGCTGGGTACGAGGTAAGCCTACGATGAAATCCATATTAACTACTTCCCATTTCCAAGCCGGAATCTCCATAGCCTGCAATATCCTTTTTCATTAGGGCACTGAGCAACAAACTCCGCTATATCCTGCTGATAATTAGGGCAACAAACTCCGCTATATCCCTTTTCATTCCGTCCCACCAATATAATTCCCTGATATTATAATACATCTTTGTTGCTCCTGGATGGATAGAATAACGAGAATAGTAAATTTCTCCCATAACCCACCGACGCAGCCCTGCAACATTAGGGACACATAATCGTCTTCGATATCTGAGGACCCCATCTCCTAAAATTTCAAATGGTGTCTTCTCCTTCTGAGGGGTGGTATCCCTATAATGAATTAACATAGGATCGTCGTACTGACGTTCCTTCACTTCAGTTACTAAAGAGGATGTTGTCGTATCCTGAATAGTAATTCCAATATCACCTGAGTCCAATAACTGAACTCCAAGACTAGCTAACTGATGAATCTTATAGGCTATTCCTCTCTTTTATGGCTGTAAATATGTCAGGATACCCATAGATCTACTGCTGAGGGCGTCGGCTACTACGTTCGCCTTCCCCATATGGTATAAAATATCAATATCATAATCTTTAAGTAGCTCCAACTATCTCCTTTGTCGTAAATTCAATTCCTTTTGCTTGAAGATATACTGGAGGCTCTTATGATCCGTATAGATATCAACATGAATTCCATACAAGTAGTGCCTCCACATCTTTAGTGCACGAATCACTACGGCTAACTCTAAATCATGGGTTGGGTAATTCTTCTCGTGTTTTCTTAGTTGTTTAGAAGCATAAGCTACAAACTTACCGTGTTACATCAGTACACAACCCAATCCAACACCCGAAGCTTCACAATAGATAACATAACCATCGGTCCTTCTGGGAGCGTTAGAACAGGTGCTGAAGTTAATTTGTCCTTTAATGCCTGAAAACTCTGTTTGCAAGCATCAGTCCATAGAAACTTTGCTCCCTTCTGAGTCAACTTTGTCAAAGGTACTGAAATGGAAGAAAATTCCTCTACAAATCTCCTGTAATAACCTGCCAAACCGAGAAAGCTACGAACCTCCGTCGGTGTTGTGGGTATAGGCCAAGTCCTTACTTCCTCAATCTTTTGTATATCAACCCAAATACCTTCACTCGAAATGATATGCCCAAGGAAAGCTACAGAGTCCAACCAGAATTCACATTTAGAGAATTTTGCATACGACTTCCTTTTTTGTAGAACTCTGAGTACAATACATAAATGATCTGCATGCTCAGTCTCTGAAAGAGAATACACCAATATATCGTCAATAAATACAATTACGAACATATCTAAAAAGGTTCTGAACACACGGTTCATCAAATCCATGAATACTGCTGGGGAATTGGTCAAACTGAACGACATAACACGAAACTCAAAGTGCCCGTATCTAGTCCTGAATGTTGTCTTCGGAATATCTTTCTCCTTAACCCTTACCTGATGGTATTCGGACCTCAAGTCTATCTTTGAGAAACACTTGGCACCTTGCAACTGATCAAATAAATCATCAATCCTCGGGCGGGTACTTATTCTTGATCGTCACCTTATTCAACTGTCTATAATCACTACACATCCGTAAGGAACCATCTTTCTTCCTCACAAATAACATAGGTGCTCCCCACAGTGATGTACTAGGTCTGATAAAGCCTTTTTCAAGCAAGTCCTTTAGTTGTTCCTTCAACTCTTTCAGCTCTGCGGGGCCATTCTATAGAGAGGAATAGGTATTGGATGAGTATCTGGTAGTAGGTCAATAGCAAACTTAATTTCTCGCTTTGGCGGAAGACCTGGAATCTCATCGGGAAAAATATCGGAAAATTCATTAACCACAGGGATAGACTGAATGGTTGGTGACTCTACTTCCACATCCCGAACCCGAACTAAGTGATAAATATAGCCCTTTTTGATCATCTTCCTTGCCTTGAGATAGGAAATAAATTTATCTCTCGGCGATGCCGTATTACCTTTCCATTCCAAAATAGGCTCCCTTGGAAATTGAAATCGGACTATCTTCGATCTACAACCAATGTTGGCATGACAAGAAGCCAACCAATCCACACCCATTATAACATCAAATTCTACCATATCTAACTCGATTAGGTCTGCTACGGTAGATCGACTATGAACTACTATTATGCAACCTCTATATACTCACTTAGCTATCACTGAGTCCCCAACATGTGTAGACACCTCAAAAGGTTTAACCAATTCAAGTTTTATTCCAAACTTACTAGCAACCAACGGAGTAACATATTATAAGGTGGAACCTGGGTCAATCAGTGCATATACATCATATGAGAAAACTCATAATATACCTGTAACAACATCGGGTGATGATTTTTGATCCTGTCATCATGCTAATGCATAAATGCGGTTCTGAGGACCGCTCGAGCTAGATACTCCGCCTATGCCTCTACCATGACTCATTGGTGCTTGTGAACCTTGCCAAGGGGGCGTACTGATGATGACGAACCAGCTACAAATCCCGCTGGCTGAGCTATGCTTGTATCACCTCTCGTCGGACAATCCCTCATAACGTGGCCCAGATAAAAACAAGTATAACAAATACCCAACCCCATACGACACTTCCCGGCATGCTGCTTACCATACTGGAAACATCGTGGCAAGGGCGGCCTTATCTGACTTGACTCACCCCTATACTGAGAAATTGAGGCCTTGGAATTCTGAACATGCCCCGAATATGAGGGAACGATCAAATCTCTTACCGCCAAACTGAGGTGGTGCGCTAGCCGATGGCTGGGCTCGATACCTCGGATATTGTTGTCTCTGACCACCTCGAAACTCACCAGAAGGACCCGAAGACCTCGCTCTATTATTCTGGGCCCTATCATGCTCACGATCGGCCCTCTGCTTCTGCTTACACTCCTCTACACTCTGAGTATATGCCTGAATACGAGAAATATCCATGTCTGACTGAAGTGAGACCAACATACAATCGTAAAGCAAGTGCGACTCTAACCTCATCACGAACCGCTGAACTCGATCCTCCATCTTAGATACAATAGTGGAAGCATACCTAACCAACGAATCAAACTGAAGACTGTACTCCCGAACACTCATGTTACCCTGTCGAAGGGTCAAGAACCTATCAACTCTGGCCCGTCTAAGCTCTGGTGTCAGATAATGACGAAGAAAAGCTTCTGTAAACTCTTTCCATACTGCTGGAGGGACATCCTCACCTCTGGACAATTCCTAAGACTCATACCAATTAACTGCAACATCTTGGAGTCTATAGGAAGCTGTCTCAACTGACTCAGTCGCAGTGGCCTTCATTACCCTCAACGTCCTCTACATTCTATCAATAGATACCTGAGGGTCCTCGTTTGGATCTGCCCCCGTGAATACCGGAGGGTCTAAATTAATGAAATCACGAACCCTCGCACTGACGGACCTATCTGCATGACCAATACTTACTTCCTGACGCCGAGCCTGCCTGGCTACTAATCGATTTAATAGCTGAATAACATCTCGCATCTCCTGACCCGATGCATCTAGTTGAGTGGACTGAACATATAGGGGCGGGCGCTGAAGCTAGTGCCCCTCGGAGCTCTCCTGGAGAGGGCAGGGTATGTGAAGTCTGAGATGGAATCTCACTATGAGACTCTCCCCGAGCCCTGGTAACTCGTGGCGCTCGACTAGTAATCTCACCAGCCACGGAGTTTCCCTTCTGGGTGGTTGTAGTCTTTGGAGGCATCGCTGAAAATATAACATATCGTTAAGAATATGAATTCTTATATCGCACGATCTAAGATAAGAAGAGAAGATAACATCCTATATGTCCTATAGCCTCATGTTTATAAGTGTGGTGCACGACACACCCATAAACAAGACTCTACTAGACACAGTCTGTAGACAACCCTAGGACAGAACTGCTCCGATACCACTTTTGTCACGACCCAAACCGATGGGCCGCGACGGGTGCCCGAATTCTACATGTCGAATATCCTTAAGTATGCGTTTAAGATATGATCATGAATAACGTATGTGAGGGAAACCTATCCAAAATACATATGTACATATACACGCAGAATACAGTGGGCGAGCCGGCAACTATAGACAACTATATACCCAAAAGTGGAAGCCGACAAGGCCACATACTATCCAACTATACATAACTGTCTACAGACCTCTAATAGAAAATGCAATTGTACAAGGACGGGACTGGGCCACATCATACCCATATATGTATACAAGCATATCGTACCAAAATCAAAAGCAGCTCCGGATCAAGTAGAGAACGCCAACTCTCCCTGATCAAGGATCCTAAGAAGAGGGACCGTCTGCTTGCCTACCTGCACCTGCGGGCATGAAACGCATGCCCCGGGAAATAGGGCGTCGGTACGAATAATGCACTGAGTATGTAAAGCATGAAAATCAGTACATAAAAGACATAGATGAAACACGAAATAAAGAATTCCGCCTGTAAGTCTAAATAACTTGTAAACCCTGAAACATTTATAATGTCATGCACGTGCGTACAAATATCGTGTCATGCATGGGTATAGGTATACATAACATCATCAAGCCTCTAAGGGCATCCCATCATATCATCTCAGCCACTGTGGGCAAAATCATCAACATATGCCAACTGATCAGGTGGTGGTGCATATATAACGCATTAACTTTTCACATATCCCATATACATATGTATACATATAAATACGCGTATATAACGACATCTGGTCATTGAGTCAATATACATGTATAAATGAATGAAATGCATAAAATATGTTAATAATCTCAATATTTCTTTCGGATAAACTTTATCAACTACGTATCATTCTGAGACCCATGAACAGAAGATATAATAATATGTCACATGGAGAATCAAGAATATAGAGACCCCTAGTATTTCTATGAATAGAGTCGTTTATGAAAACTATGTGTTTGCTCGTTTCTTTTTGTATCATTTGGATCATGCCAAAAAGAAAGAAGGAATGACCTTAACATAGACGGAATAGGAAAAAATCTGTATGGTGTTCATGAAAAAGGTTGCACCGTACTCCTTTAGAACCGCAAAATTTCATGTTGCTACTGTGCTAAGAAATCTCCTCGGTTGAATAAATCACGTTGTATTGTCTTTGTAGGAATTGTAGGAATTTGTAAGAAATTGTGTTGCTAATGTGCTAAAGCTCACGTTCTTGATTGTAGTGTTGTGTAAGAAATTGTAGGAATCTGATTGTAGTGGTTGAGAATGAAATGTTGTTTGTATTCAAAATCCTAGAAATGTAGTGTCTTGAAATTAATATATTAGGTTGCCACCTAATCACAAATGACCAAGAGTCATTTGTTTGGTTAGTGTCTTGGTGCCACGTGGGGTGGGAGAGGGGTCTTAATCTTATCCTATAATCAATTAATTAATTAGGTAATATCCCGCTACCCGATAATTAATCAATTACCCATATAATTAAGAATTATCTCAAATTACTTAAAATTATACTTATTTTTAATACACTTTATACATCATACTATCACGGTCATATGGTATCTTGTATGGTACTAGTTCATAAATAACGGGTATTATAGCTCGGACCGTATTTTATCCCAAATCGACAACCTCCAATGAAATTCATTTTCTTTAATTCGTGTACCCTTTATCTTTCATGGCACTTACTTATCGCTTGTTATAAATAGCATAAATACGTTAACCTCAAGATAATCTCATCCCCGAGTCTACGTCGATAAACTGAAAATGAAACTTTAACATACGAAAACGCGAGATGTAACAACATCTTAACCCTAAATTATATGTAGACACCCGAACCTTGCTCTGATACCAATTGTTGCGGAAGATCGTGGGTTAACTAACACACAATCACACACAAAACAAATAGAGAAGAAAAATCAACACAAGGATTTAACGAGGTTCGGCTAAGCCTAATCCTCGGGGCAGAAACAAAGAGAATTTTTTACTATGAATGAGAAAAAAAGCACAATACAATCTATAGACTCCCCAACTACAACTACTATATATAGATCCCAAATAGTCCCAAATCTATAAGATAAAGGTTTTCCAATTTGACAAGGACTATAAGTTTTTCTAGGAATATGAGTTTTCCTAAATTTATAGGGATTGTGGATTTCTTAAAAATATAAAGAAATAATTCAAGCCACAAAATAACATTGGTAAACAATTGTATTTCCAAATTATTCCGGACCAAAAATATCATACACCAGACGAAAGAGTTGTAGCCTTCTTATTTTTCCTCTCGATGCATGACGTTTTTCTTTATTTTTGCACCTTGAGGCTTAAGTTTGAGATAACTTTGATTAAGTCGGTTTAATAAAAGAAAATCAATTTTAATGCTGAATTATTGGACAACAAATCACCCGAGCAGTCGGCAGCACACTTTCCTAAAAGGTGACAAAGAAATTCCAAAGAATGACTTGGAGGCTACTCTAAAGTCGCATTTTTCTAAAGCCAAAAGTCGACTAGTGCCCAAATGTCATCTCTCGATTTCTTGCCTTAAACCGCCATTACAAGTAATTCTCCTTTTTTCATGACTTTACCAGGAGGAAATAAGGCAGTAATTTACACGTAGGAACTTTCTTCATTTTCCCCAAGAAATTATCAACACTACTTCCAAACCCTCCCACTTCAATAAAAATCTTACACTGTTAGTGCATATTTTCAATCTCATTTCCTATATTTCTTCTCTAATCGCGAGAGCTCTCTGCTCTCCGATCAATCATACTGTAATGCACTGATTGATTTCTCTGTGATAATAATCAGAGTGATGGCTGAGATCGCCAAGCTCGTCGATGTTCTCTCTTCCGGCGATGATCTCTCTCAAAGACTTCGCGCTGATTCATCACTCAATCTAGGGTTCCGGAAACTCTGTTCAATTCTCGGGCAAGCCGTAGAACTCGTCGCTGGCGATGGCAACAAGTTAGGGCTTCAATTTTGGGATCAGTCGCAGATTCAAGCAGTCGCTTCCCTCGCACTTGCACTCGTCAACTCCACTCGATCTTTGTCAGGTACTCTTAGAACTATAATTTGTGTATTCATGGATTTAATTGCGAGAAATTTTATGCGTGTGACTTAATTTAATATTATTACAGTTGAGCGAGTTGAACCTGTAATTGTGGCGGCTATTCAGCTTTCTGTAGAGTTTGCGTTGTGCTATCTGGAAAAATGGATTTGCAACAGTGATGATTCAATGCTGCAGGTATTGGAACTGTAGTGGAATTTGTTCTTTAAGTTTGTTAGGCTGTTGTTTATGCACCATATTTTGTGCTGTATTTAATGTTCGTGTTCTCTCTATATTTAGAGCTATATCCTGCAGCTACTGGAAATAGCACTAGTTGATGAAACGGATAAAGAGCTTGATTTGTTGCAGCCATGTTCGCCTAATGCTAGCATGGATATGCTGCCAATAGCTGTAATTGAAGATAACATTAGTAAATGGCAGGACGATACGAGATGCATGCTTCAAGGTATTCTTGGATCCATTTTAAGCTGCCTTGTATGTTGAATCACATGGTCTCTAATGTGTGTTTTTACCTTTTTTTTTCCGGTTTGCTTCTGCAGGGGGGAGATGTTCAAAGGAAGAGAAAGCAGCTGATAGTCTTCTAATGACGTTAGCTTCTGAATGGAAGCACCCTGACAATGTGAATACAACCACTCTTGGGCAGTCTGTTCCTTATGATTGTAATAAATTGATCAATGTGTCTCAGCATTGGGCAGTTGTACATTTGGAGTGTGTTCATCGTCTTGTTACTATTTGCAAGGACCTTTTAAGACTTCCCGTTCCATCTGATGAGAAATCTGCCATTCCTAATTTGAGGAAGAGATTTTCATTTTGTGTGAAAGTATTCAAGTTACTGGGTAGTCTTACTAAAAATAGCTCATACACTCACTTTGATACCAAGTTATTCCAGTCTGTTGCTTCATTCACTGAAGTATTGCCCACCCTGTTCAAGCTGGCTTTTGATTTCGTAAGTGGATATCCTGCAGTTGAGAGTGGCTTAGAAAGTCAAGTAATGCTGTTGCTGGAAGAGTTTATTCAAATTGTACAGGCAATTTTCTGCAACACCAATGTGTTTCAAAACATCCAAGCATGCATCGCAGCTTCAATATTGGATCATTTGGATCCTGACGTGTGGAAGTACAATAGTGCTGTTAACCCGAGGCCTCCTTTGGCCTACTGCCCCCGTGTGGTTGTTTATGTTCTCAAGCTAATATTAGATGTCAGGAATAGAACATATCAGCTATTCGAGTACAAGGGCCTCGCTGTTGAAGGTGTGAGTACCAGCCAACTGGTGGAGCCTCCTTTATGTCAGGTTCACTCAGCTAAGGTCAACCTGCTGAAGAAGTACTCAGTGGAGGAACTTTTGAGAATAATATTCTCACCATCAGTCCAATGGGTGGATAATCTGATGCAACTACTCTTGTTCCTTCACTCTGAGGGTGTCAAATTGAAGCCTAAATTGGAGAGGTCATGTTCCAGTGTCACCAAAACATCTGTTACTTCTGAGTCTGAAAACACTGCTTGCCATGAAGATGAAGCCCTCTTTGGGGACCTTTTCTCTGAGGGCGGTCGCTCAGCAGGATCTGTGGATGGGTATGATCAACCTGCTGTTGCACATAGTTCAAATACAAGCAACACGCCCATTCAGGCTGCTACCGAATTGCTCAGCTTTTTGAATGATTGCATTTTTTCACCTGAATGGTGTGGTCCTGTATATGAAGATGGGTGCAGAAAATTCACAAGCTACCACATTGATATTTTGCTTTCTGTACTTAGCTCCGAAGGATGTGATGCTGATGCAACAGGTCATGATGCTGGGATAGCTCTAAATGAACAAATGAAACTTGGTCATCGACATCTCAGTGAAATTTGCCTTGATCTGTTCCATAACCTCCTATCGCGTCATGCTTTGTCTGATCGAGTTGAAGAATCACTTGTCGAGAAAATCCTGGTTATTGAAAATGGTGCTTTTCTTTACAATGATCTAACTCTTGGTTTACTTGCGCATGCTGTTGTCTGTCTGGTAGATTCTGCTGGCAGCAGCTTGAGGACCAAAATGTACAATATATTTGCTGATTTTGTGCGTGAAAAGGCAAAGACAATATGTTCAAAGTGTCCTAACTTGGACGAGCTTCTGGGGATCCTTCCATCTTTGTTTCATGTGGAGATACTGCTAATGGCTTTTCACCTGTCTTCAGCAGAGGAAAAGGCTGTTCAGGCTAATGTGGTATTCTCTGCTCTTAAAGCCGTTGCTGTCCCGTCTGCTGGTTTTGATAGTACGCAATTGTCATGTTGGGCTCTATTAATTTCACGTTTGATAGTAATGCTTCGTCACATGCTATTTTATCCCCTTGTTTGTCCATCATCCCTGCTTTTGGAGTTCAGGACCAAGCTGAGGGAAGCCTCCTTTTCAAGATTGAGGCCTTGTGTCAGTGGCAGTCGTGCTTCATCTTGGGTCTCAATTTTGTTTGAAGGTGTGATGGGTGGATTCATTAAAGAAACACCTACCTGCAATGCCTTGCTAAGTCATCTGATTGATATCACTCCTCTTCCTCCATCTGCATGTAGAGATGATCCAACAATAGCATGCCTAGGCTTGTCCTGGAATGACATATGTGCCTCTTTTTCCAGGATTCTGAGGTTTTGGGAAGGTAAAAAACCTGAAAAAGTGGAGGACCTGATACTTGAAAGATACATTTTTGTGCTTTGTTGGGATCTACCAGTCGTGAAATCCACATCAGAACATCTGCAGCGTTGGCTAACTAGTGCTGAAGTTCCTGAACTCTCAAATGCTGAACATTTTGTTTACTTTAGCCAATTATTTTCGGGTGAAATGGGGAAAATTAACTATAGTCATCTTTCTGTTGTGTTGTTGGATTTGATTCAGCGGTTGCATGATTTACACGTATCAGAGGATGTGGGAGAACGCGGATGGTATTTTCTAAGGTCTGGATCTTGGTTATCTCTGTCACTTTCGTTGCTTACTGCTGGTACTATTGGACACTGCATGGATAAGTCACTAGCTTCTGCTGTTCCCATGTTACCAGAGCAGACATCAAGAGATGGTAAATTTTATGCGTTCACTGAAGGTGTTATTTCTACTTTAGTTGGTACAAATCAAGTTGAGCGGTTGATTAGAGTACTGTCATCTTTGTTGAAGAGATACCTACAAGTTTATCAGAAAGCTTTAATTATGACGATCGACGGTGATCAGTTTTCGCCCAACCGACTTTCACCTGCAATGTCATTTGTGCATGCTGGTTTTGACAAATGCAAGCAGGACGAACTCCTTGAGAAGATGGGTTCTGATCCATGCCAGTATAAGCCTCTCTATGGAACTTTGTCAAGGCTGGATACTGCTCTTGACAAGTTATCTTTAGGAAGTCATTCTAAAATCTTATGGGAATCTTTGCTGCATGGATTCCCCTGTCTTCTTCAACCTCCAAGTGGAACTCTGCTTTCGTCTATCCTTAATGTTGCAGGAGTCGTAAATTGTATAGATGGGCTAATGAAGGTCATTGATGCTGGAGGAATTCTTTGCTTGGAGACACAGGCCATCTCTCAGATTCTTGAATTGGTCTGTAGGATCAAGTGTGACAGTATATTTGAAGACCTTCATGGAAAATGTAATGCTATTTACCAACGGTTGACCGAAGGCTCCGGAGGAGTTGACTACAGTAGCTTATTCGTATTAAAGGACATGGAGGAGTTTTTAAGGTGTGTCAATGAGAGAGATGGTGGCGATATTAGCGGCATTTATGAAGTTCTGGTTGTCAAGGTAATTGATATTGTTGAAAGCTTAAAAAGAGAGCCTTCTGGTACTGGGGTTTTGAAATACTTTCTCTCTCTTGAGGACGGCTCCAAACAGATTAAGGATCTTTATGGTTCACAACGCGGTGATTTGTTGGTTCTGGTTGATGCTCTAGACAGATGCAACTCTGAGCAGGTCAATATAAGGGTTCTTAACTTTTTTGTTGATCTTTTATCTGGAGATATGTATGCTCATGTCAAAGAGAAGTTGCAGAAGAAGTTCCTTCACATGGACATGGTCTACCTGTCAAAGTGGCTTGAAACCAGGCTTTTAGGATCTGTGACTGAAGAATCTAGTGGAGTTGCATGTGCAACAGGAGCTTCAGTTTCTCTAAGAGAATCAACTATGAATTTCATCACATGCCTGTTGTCTCTGTCTTCTGGAATCCTTTCGCAGGAACTACATAAGCATTTGGTGAAATCTATGCTGATTTCACTTGATAAGGCTTTTCTGCTATTTGAGTTCAATGTTGCCAAATGTTATTTCAATTTTCTTGTTCAGCTTTGTGGAGTTGAAAGTTTAATCAAGCAACTTATGCGGCAGACGATGTTGCTGACTGAGAAGCTGGCTGATGATGAGAATCTGCTTCAAGGGCTGAAGTATCTCTTTGGTTTCTTTGCAAGTGTCTTGAGTGATTGCTGCTCTGCCAAAAGTGCCACTGAACGATCTTTTGTAAAGTCTATCTCTAGCAGTAGTTCTGCGGTGGGGTCTGCACCTACTAGATCTGTATGTTCCAGGAAGAACGCTGATGCTGTGGTCCTTTCTTCCAGTCAAGGTGCGTCCGCAATTGAGTGTGATGCAACTTCTGTTGATGAAGATGAGGATGATGGAACATCTGATGGCGAGAACGGTAGCCTGGACAAGGATGAAGAGGAAGATAATAACAGTGAAAGGGCCCTCGCCTCTAAAGTTTGTACATTTACATCTAGTGGTAGCAATTTTATGGAACAACATTGGTACTTCTGCTATACATGTGATCTGACTGTGTCCAAAGGCTGTTGCTCTGTTTGTGCAAAAGTTTGTCACCGAGGTCATCGTGTGGTTTATTCTAGGTCCAGTCGCTTCTTCTGTGACTGTGGTGCAGGAGGTGTTCGTGGTAGCAATTGTCAATGTCTGAAACCTCGAAAATTCGCTGGAAGTAACAACACAGCCAGTCGTGGTGCTAGTAACTTCCAGTCTTTTCTGCCTTTCACGGAAAATGGAGATCAACTTCCTGACAGTGATTCAGATATTGATGAGGATGTTTTGGTGGAAGCAGACAACTCTATCAAGATGTCTATTCCAAAGGACCTTCAAGATGGGATGCCGATCTTATTAGACGAACTTGATCTTGAAAGTTGTGTTGTGAGACTTTGCTCTTCACTGTTGCCTTCTATTACAAGCCGGAGAGATTCTAGCCTTTCGAGAGAGAGGAAAATTTTCCTGGGTGATGAGAAAGTACTTTGTAACAGTGTTGATCTTTTGCAATTGAAGAAGGCATATAAAAGTGGATCGTTAGATTTGAAGATAAAGGCTGATTATTCAAATGCCAAAGAACTTAAATCCCACTTGGCTAGTGGTTCTCTTGTTAAATCTTTGCTCAGTGTTAGCACACGAGGTCGGCTTGCTGTTGGAGAAGGTGACAAGGTAGCCATATTTGATGTTGGACAGCTTATTGGACAAGCTACTGTTGCTCCTGTGACTGCAGACAAGACCAATGTGAAGCCTCTTTCTAAGAATGTTGTCCGTTTTGAAATTGTAAATCTCATTTTCAATCCACTTGTGGAAAATTACCTTGCGGTGGCTGGCTATGAAGATTGCCAGGTTCTCACAGTAAATCATCGAGGTGAGGTGAGTGATCGTTTAGCCATTGAACTCGCTCTACAAGGTGCTTATATCAAACATGTAGACTGGGTCCCTGGATCTCAAGTTCAGCTAATGGTGGTCACTAACAAATTTGTTAAAATATATGATTTATCCCTTGACAACATTAGTCCTGTGCACTATTTCACTTTGCCTGATGGCATGATTATGGATGCTGCACTCATTGTGGCTTCACAGGGTAGGATGTTTCTGATTGTCCTTTCAGAACATGGTAGCTTGTACAGGTTGGAGTTGTCAACAAAAGGGAATGTTGGGGCCAAGCCATTGAAGGAAATCATGCAAATCGAGGGTAAAGAGAGACATGCGAAAGGTTCCTCCTTATATTTTTCATCAATGCATCGGTTACTCTTTCTGTCCTTACAAGATGGGACCACCTTGGTTGGCCGAGTAAATCCAGATGCAACTTCTTTAACTGAGGTCTCTGCCATATTGGAGAATGAAACAGACTGTAAACTTCGGTCAGCAGGATTGCACCGGTGGAGAGATTTATTTGGTGGCAGTGCCTTATTTGTTTCCTTCTCAAGTTTGAATTCAAATGCCGCAAGTGCTGTCTCATTTGGTGAATGTCAAGTACTCGTACAGAACTTGCGACATTCAGTGGGTTCAACTTCTCCTGTTGTAGGGGTTGCCGCTTATAAGCCTTTGTCAAAAGACAAAATCCACTGTCTTATTTTACATGAAGATGGAAGCCTTCAGATATACTCACATGTTCCTGCTGGTGTAGACTCTGGTGTCAGTGCTGTCAGTGATAAGGTTAAAAAGCTTGGCCCTGGGATACTCAATAATAAGGCTTATGGAGGTGCAAAACCAGAATTTCCACTTGATTTTTTTGAGAAAACTGTGTGTATAACGCAAGATGTGAAGCTGAGCAGTGATGCTATCAGGAATGGTGACTCTGAGTTAGCTAAACAAACCCTGGCTTCTGAAGATGGATTTTTAGAGAGTCCTACCCCCGGAGGATTCAAGGTATTAATTTCTTGTTGTTTCTGTTATATTTGTCTCCTAATTCATTAAATTTTCCTCTCTCTAGACATGATTGTTTGAGATTCATTCTTTAAGTGGAAAATCTTTCACATATGAAAATGCCAAAGTCGGAGTTAAGTGATTTTTGCCTGTCCTAGCTTTTGTGTTTGGTGGTCTGACTATACAAACCAGGAGATTTGGGAGAGATGAGAACATGATTATATGAGGTTGTTATCCCTGCTTTTGCCTGTTGAATTCTAAGTGAGTTGAAGTGCTAGTGTTTTGATAAAATTTTAGCTGAAGTTATTTACTGGAAAGAGACAGGTGAAGTTTGGACGAAACCAAGAAGTAAGGCTTACGTGCATAGTTATATGGACTCACTTTAAGATTAAACGAATCCATTGAATTGGATATCATTGTTTGTGTGATTGCATTTACTATTTTCTTTGGGATAAGGTAAAATAATTTCATTAATATGAAAAACTTTCCATACAAAAAAGTATATCAAGTAGAGAGCCTACACATAAACATGGTTCTTTATGAGTGCAACCTATCTTCTGTACAGACTGGAACCCCTCATGGGTGCACCTAAAGGAAACTAGAAGCAAGAGGTTATTCCTTGTATCTACAAAGCCATTCTGCACACCATCAAAGGCTCTTCTTTCCTCTTTCCATGAAACCCACATAAGAGCTAGTCAGGCAACATCCCATGCTTTGCGTCTTCTCGTCTTTCTTCCGTAGGCCCAACGGTGTAGCATCACCATTATCCACTGTACGCTAAACCAGTTCAACACTAATCATAACCGTATTGCCATTTTCTATACCAGGGATAGCAATGAAACCAATTATTACAAATGCTTAGGGTAAACCTTTTTCTAGCTTCTAGGGTCTATTCCTTAGGGAGCGGTCTGAGTTTTGCACTCAAGTGATTGGACAAAGTTGATAATGTTCTGGTGTAAAAGAAGCGTAACATGCACGTATAACTTACCCTTCTCCATGCTTTTTGTTTAACAGATGCTTTGTGCATCTTTGCAGTTCTGACATTGCAATTGTTTCAATTTCACTTTGTAATTGCTTCAAATCTGTTTGTCAAGAAGCAGTGCGCAAACTCTTATATATTTTATCAACTAGGATAAAAATATAAGTAATAATTGATGGGGAGAGCTGAATTAACATATAAATATGTAGCTGGTATTCTCAGAAGTGAGTTGAACTGGTGATGTTAGTGAACTTTGGTTTTAAGAACTTGTTGTTCCCTTTTGGAGAATATGAGATAAACTTGGGCTAAGTAGTCTAGGATCATTCCAGGAATATGCATTCATCCTTTCCTTTTGGAGAATATGGTAAACTTGGGGAAAAGTAGACAAGGATCATTCCAGGAATATGAATTCAGCAGTTTTCGCTCTTTTGGCAATGTGGATAACACAATTAGGAATCACTTTTCAGCCTTCTCTACCTTTTTATGAGTGGTTACTATCTTCAAGGAGAGAAATACTAACATTTTAATACAATATTATTCTTACTTGTACAGTTTGATATTCCTGTGAGCTCTCTGGTTTTGGTTTTTACTTTCCCCAATGTTGCATTTTTTGTCGTCGTTGTCGTTTTCTTTTAAATTAGTATTCTAGCTTTTGATGCACTTTACTCGGGAATCTGGGTCATAGCTCTGTATATTTCAGCTTTATAATGTGTGCCATTTTTCCAGATAGCTGTTTCCAATTCGAATCCCGACCTTGTCATGGTCGGTCTGCGATTGCATGTGGGTAACACATCTGCGAATCACATACCTTCTGAGATTACTGTATTTCAGAGAGTGATAAAATTAGATGAGGGAATGCGTTCTTGGTATGATGTTGCATTTACAGTCGCCGAATCACTTCTTGCTGATGAAGAATTTACAATCTCTGTTGGACCAACATTCAGTGGAGCTGCTTTACCCCGAATAGACTCCTTAGAAATTTATGGCCGAGCTAAGGATGAATTTGGGTGGAAAGAAAAGATGGATGCTGTTCTGGACATGGAGGCTCGTGTACTTGGTTGTAATTCGTGGCCTGCTGGATCTAGGAGGAAGTGTCGTGCAACACAGTCTGCACCACTGCAGGAGCTGGTTGTGGCTGCTGGATTGAAGCTCTTGTCAAGAATCTACTCTTTGTGCAAACCGCAAGGATGCTCAAAAGTTGAGGAAGCTAAGGGGGAGCTGAGCAAATTGAGGTGCAAGCCCTTGTTAGAAGTTATATTTGAAAGTGACAGAGAGCCTTTGTTGCAGGCAGCTGCCAATCGTGTCCTGCAAGCCGTCTTCCCAAAGAGGGAGATATATTACCAAGTAACTGCCCGGACTATATGTGTGAAATGAGTGAATTAATCTTGCTTTTTCTCTATTTATGTTAAATATCTTAATGTGACCAGAAATTTGTATCTGAATAGGTTAAGGATGCCATGCGCCTGGCTGGTGTCGTGAAATCCACTGCCATGCTCTCATTAAAACTTGGTGTCGATGGGACCACTGCTGGGTGGATAATTGAGGAATTTACTGCACAGATGCGCGTGGTTTCCAAGATTGCGCTGCATCGTCGCTCAAACCTTGCCTCTTTTCTTGAGATGAATGGTACTTTTTCTTGTTCTTTTGGTTTACAGCTACTCTTTACAATAGAGTCCAGTGTTTCCAAGCCCTTGGACGGGGTACCATCTGACTAGGGTCAAAATAATGAAGTTAGGGCATTGTTTCTTTCACTAATTTTGAACCCCTCCCTTGTGCTCATGCACCCTCTCTCTTCTCCCCCCCCCCCCCAAAAAAAAATAAAATAAAATAAAAAATAAACGTTCACATGCGCTCTTGTCACTGTTGTCTTCTATCTGGTGAGCGATTGTTATGTTTATTCTGCATGGTTTACTGACCTTCGCCGACATTTATGCTGCAATTGATTATGACATTGCGAATTTTACCTTCACAAAACAAATTTTGGGGCTTCCTTGCGTGGGCAATTCCTTATTTATTCTTTTGAATGTAGGTTCTGAAGTGGTTGATGGACTTATGCACGTCCTTTGGGGAATTTTAGACATAGAGCAACCTGACACACAGACTATGAACAATATTGTTGTATCGTCCGTCGAACTTATTTACTGTTACGCCGAGTGCTTAGCATTGCATGGAAAAGACGGAGGCAGGTCTTCTGTTGCACCTGCTGTTTCATTGTTTAAGAAACTGTTGTTCTCTACCAATGAGGCTGTTCAAACTTCTAGCAGGTTGTTATAGCTCTTGAACCAATTTCTTTGAAAGCATAACTGTGATATTCCCATTTTCATTCACTTATGTCTCCAAATCTTCAATTCTTTGGTTCCAGCTTGGCTATATCTTCAAGATTCCTTCAGGTTCCGTTCCCAAAGCAAACAATGATAGGTACTGATGACGTGGAGAACCCATCCTGTGTTCCTACGCGAGTTGATGCTTCCGCTGGAGCTAGTGGAAGTACTCAGGTCATGGTTGAAGAAGACTCCATCACATCATCTGTTCAATACTGTTGCGATGGTTGCTCTACTGTTCCTATCCTAAGGCGAAGATGGCACTGTACTGTTTGCCCAGATTTCGATTTGTGTGAGGCATGCTATGAAGTGCTAGATGCAGACCGTCTCCCACCACCGCATTCTAGAGATCATCCTATGACAGCTATTCCAATTGAAGTGGAAACATTTGGTGGTGAGGGAAGTGAAATTCATTTCTCTACTGATGATTTAAGTGATCCAGGTTTGTTGACAGTTGCATCTGATGTTGGTGTGCAAAATTCTGCGCCATCAATCCACGAGTTGGAACCAAATGAATCGGAAGAGTTTTCACCGTCGATACTTGATCCTGTTACTATTTCTGCATCCAAAAGAGCTGTTAACTCTCTTCTTCTTTCTGAACTACTTGAGCAACTGAAAGGATGGATGGAAACCACTTCAGGAACTGGGGCTATTCCAGTCATGCAGCTCTTCTACAGATTGTCTTCAGCGGTTGGTGGACCCTTTGCTGACAGTTCAGAACCTGAAAGCATAGGGTTGGAGAATTTGATAAAGTGGTTTTTGGATGAGATAAATCTGAATAAACCTTTCGTAGCCAGAAGCCGTACCCCGTTTGGAGAAGTTACAATCCTGGTACTTATGTTCTTTACCTTAATGCTGCGAAACTGGCACCAACCAGGATCTGATGGTTCGGCAAATAAATCTGGTGGTGTGACTGATGCGCATGACAAAGCTGCCTTGCATATCTCACCTTCCACTTGTGTTGCTGTTTCACCTACCTTAGATGGTCAAGAGAAAATTGACTTCATCTCCCATTTACTTCGTGCTTGTAGCCATCTTAGGCAGCAAGCATTTGTCAATTATCTGATGAACATTCTACAGGAGCTAACTCAAGTTTTTAAATCTCCACCTATTAGCACTGATCCATCTTCTGGGTTGAACACGGCTTCTGGTTGTGGTGCTTTGTTGACAATCCGCAGGGAAGTGCCTGCGGGTAACTTCTCTCCATTCTTTTCAGACTCGTATGCAAAATCACACCGTGCAGACATATTTGTGGACTACCATAGGCTGTTGTTGGAGAACACTTTCCGTCTGCTCTATAGCTTGATACGACCAGAAAAGCACGACAAGGCTGGGGAGAAAGAGAAGCTCCACAAGATGACTTCTGGTAAGGATTTGAAGCTAGATGGATATCAGGATGTCCTGTGCAGCTATATCAACAATCCTAACACCAGTTATGTTAGAAGGTATGCCAGGAGGCTTTTTCTGCATCTCTGTGGTAGTAAGACACACTACTACAGTGTTCGAGACTCTTGGCAGTTCTCAACTGAAGTTAAAAAGCTCTATAAGCACATAAATAAATCTGGTGGATTTCAAAGTTCTATCTCGTATGAGAGAAATGTGAAGATAGTAAGGTGTCTAACGACCATGGCTGAAGTGGCTGCAGCTCGTCCTCGAAATTGGCAAAAGTATTGTTTAAGGCATGGTGATGTTCTTCCTTTCCTTCTGAATGGAATATTTTATTTTGGGGAAGAGTGTGTTATTCAGGCATTGAAGCTTCTGAATCTGGCCTTCTATACTGGGAAAGATAGCACCCACTCATCACAGAAAGCTGAGGTAGCGGAAGCTGGAACAACTGCGAGTAAGTTAGGGTCACAAGCCCCTGAATATAAAAAGAAGAAGAAGGGGGAAGACAATGAATCTGGTGTTGAGAAAACTCAGTTGGATATGGAAGCAGTGGTTGATGTTTTCATTGGAAAAGGTGGTGATGTGTTGAAACAATTTATTGACTGCTATTTATTGGAATGGAATTCAAGCGCTGTGCGCTCAGAATCCAAATCAGTTCTCCTCGGTGTATGGCATCACGGGAACCCGGCATTCAGAGAAACATTGTTAACTGCACTTTTGCAGAAGGTAAAATCTTTACCAATGTATGGGCAGAACATCATTGAATATACAGAACTTGTTACATTCTTGCTAGGGAAGGTCCCTGATCATGGTGCGAAGCTACAGAGTGCTGAAGTTGTTGACAAATGCTTGACTGCCAATGTGATTAGTTGCATATTTGACACACTTCATTCACAAAACGAGCTTTTGGCGAACCATCCAAATTCTCGAATATACAACACTTTGAGTGGATTGGTGGAATTTGACGGTTACTACCTTGAGAGTGAGCCTTGTGTAGCCTGCAGCTCCCCCGAGGTTCCGTATAGTAGGATGAAGCTTGAAAGTTTGAAGTCAGAAACGAAGTTTACTGACAATCGCATCATAGTGAAATGTACTGGTAGCTACACCATTCAGAGTGTGGCAATGAATGTTCATGATGCTCGTAAATCCAAGTCAGTGAAAGTTCTGAACCTTTATTACAATAACAGGCCCGTGGCTGACTTGTCAGAGTTGAAAAACAATTGGTCCCTTTGGAAGCGTGCAAAAAGCTGCCATCTTGCTTTTAATCAAACTGAGCTGAAAGTTGATTTTGCCATCCCAATTACAGCGTGTAATTTTATGATTGAATTGGATTCATTTTATGAAAATCTTCAAGCTTTGTCCCTCGAGCCGTTGCAGTGTCCCCGTTGCAGTCGGGCTGTGACTGATAAGCACGGTATTTGCAATAATTGTCATGAGAATGCTTATCAATGCAGACAGTGCAGGAACATCAATTATGAAAATCTTGATTCCTTCTTATGCAATGAGTGTGGATACAGCAAATATGGTCGCTTTGAATTTAATTTTATGGCAAAGCCAAGTTTCACTTTTGATAGCATGGAAAATGAAGAAGACATGAAGAGGGGATTGGCTGCAATAGAGGCAGAGTCGGAAAATGCTCATCGTAGATATCAGCAGCTTTTGGGATTCAAAAAACCTTTGCTGAAGATTGTGTCTAGTGTTGGTGAAAATGAGATGGATTCTCAGCAGAAGGATTCGGTTCAACAAATGATGGTCTCTTTGCCTGGACCTTCATGCAAGATAAACCGTAAAATTGCTCTTCTTGGTGTCCTTTATGGTGAGAAATGCAAAGCAGCATTTGATTCTGTCAGTAAGAGTGTTCAGACCCTCCAAGGTCTGAGGCGAGTTTTGATGAATTATTTGCATCAGAAACAATCAGATAATGTTGGTCCAGCCTCCAGATTTGTTGTTTCAAGGGTACCTAACAGTTGCTATGGTTGTGCTTCCACTTTTGTCACCCAATGCTTGGAGATATTACAAGTGCTATCAAAAAATCCAGCATCCAAGAAGCAACTTGTTGCTGCTGGTGTTCTGTCTGAGCTGTTCGAAAATAACATCCATCAGGGCCCTAAAACCGCTCGTGTCCAAGCTAGAGGAGCTCTTTGTGCCTACTCTGAGGGTGACACTAATGCGGTAGCTGAGTTGAACAGTCTAATACAGAAGAAGGTAATGTATTGCCTTGAACATCACCGCTCCATGGACATCGCGTTGGCTACACGTGAAGAGTTGTCCCTGCTTTCTGATGTGTGCTCATTGTCGGATGAATTCTGGGAATCAAGATTAAGGGTCGTTTTCCAGTTGTTATTTGCATCTATCAAGGTGGGAGCTAAACATCCTGCAATATCTGAACATGTGATACTTCCTTGCCTGAGGATCATATCTCAGGCTTGTACTCCTCCAAAGCCTGATGGTGTTGACAAAGAGCAAGGAGCAGGAAAATCTTCTCATGTCACGCAAGTGAAAGATGACAGTTCAAATGTTTCTGGGTCTAACAGCCTTGTTAGTGGAGGAAGTAAGTCAATGTCAGAGTCGTCAGAGAAAAGTTGGAATGGTTCTCAGAAGGCTCAAGATATACGACTGTTAAGCTATTCAGAGTGGGAAAAAGGAGCCTCCTATCTAGATTTTGTGAGGCGACAGTATAAGGTTTCTCAGGCTGGGAAAAGTGGTCAAAGATCCCGTCTTCAAAGGCAGGACTACCTGGCGCTGAAATATCTTCTCAAGTGGAAGCGACGTGTTTCAAAGACAGATCGAAATGAGATATCATCATTTGAACTGGGCTCATGGGTTACAGAACTCATACTGAGTGCTTGTTCGCAGTCTATTAGGTCAGAGATGTGTATGTTGATTAGTTTACTCTGTGGCCAGAGTTCATCACGACGGTTTCGCTTGCTAAACTTGCTCATGTCTTTGTTATCGGCAACTCTTGCTGCTGGAGAAAATGCTGCTGAGTACTTTGAACTGCTGTTTAAAATGATAGACTCAGAGGATGCTCGTCTTTTCTTGACGGTGCGTGGTTGCTTGACAACAATATGTAAGTTGATCACTCAGGAACTGGTTAATGTTGAAAAGTTGGAGAGGAGCCTGCATGTTGACATATCTCAGGGCTTTATTCTTCATAAACTTATCGAGCTCCTTGGCAAGTTTTTGGAGGTTCCGAACATCAGATCCAGGCAAGTAGTCTTCACATTCTTAATATATTGAATTATTCACTGCTGACATATTTGCTGATCAATCTTTCTTGACTGTTCACTTGTAGATTCATGAGAGAGCATTTGCTTTCCGAGGTTCTTGAGGCTCTCATTGTGATTAGGGGGTTGGTTGTGCAGAAGACAAAACTAATAAATGACTGTAACAGACTTCTCAAAGATCTTCTTGATAGTCTTTTGCTAGAAAGTAATGAAAATAAACGTCAGTTCATCCAGGCATGCATCTCTGGTCTACAAATTCACCGAGATGAGAATAGAGGGCGAACTTCTTTGGTACGTAATGAATTTCTTAATTTTTCCCAAAAGAAAAAAGTTGCAATATTAGTAAAGTGTTCTGGTCTTTGAAGTGATTTCCAACTATTGCTTTTCTGTTTCTTCTTCGGTTTATTTTGGGCACAACAATAGAAAAGTGCGTAGGAGATCTGATTTCCTCTTTTGCTGGAGAATCAGATTGTACATGCCAAGCTACTTAATTAAGGATGGTAATTTCAATGCCAATGGAACAGTTTGTCCATGATCTCTTGAATTTCTTTCTTCTCAAGGTTCTGCATCAGATATTCCCAGCTCCAGATGAGAATCAGTTCACATCTTTTGTTAGTGTAAAGCATAATGCTGTAATATTTGCTCTTTAGTTGATATTGGGAAGGACCCATTTTATAAGGCAGAGCGGAGCCCTTACTTTTCCTTTTGCAGTATACTTGATAACTGCCTGGGTTCCTATATATTTTGGTTATATAGGGAATCATTTCGATGTCTTCCTCCACTATCTGTTTGGTGCATAGTATTTTAATCAGTGGATTTACACTGTTCTATTTTGTCTTTACAAGCAGTTCATCTTGGAGCAGCTCTGCAATCTGATTAGCCCCTCAAAACCAGAGCCTGTGTATCTTTTGATCTTGAACAAGGCTCATACACAGGAAGAATTTATGAGGGGATCGATGACAAAGAATCCATATTCGAGTGCTGAAATTGGTCCATTGATGCGTGATGTCAAAAATAAAATCTGCCAACAGCTTGATCTCTTAGGTCTTATTGAAGATGATTATGGCATGGAATTGCTAGTAGCTGGGAATATTATTTCTTTGGATTTGAGTATTGCTCAAGTCTTTGAGCAAGTGTGGAAGAAATCCAGTAGTCAGTCTGCAAGTGTAGTTGCCGCGGCAACTTCACTTTCTTCCAGTGCTGCTGTATCAGTCAGAGATTGTGCCCCAATGACAGTGACCTACCGACTACAGGTTCTCTTGTTCTTTTCGCTGCCATTTTATTGTAGAATGTACTTGATGAAACCTTAAAAGAAAAAATGGTTCTTCCCATGGCTTTCTGTTATGTTTTTTTTTTCTCTGTCCTTCGAAATTTTGATTTACGTCTATGCGTAATCGGCATTCTTATAGCTTCTTTGATACACTTAACAGTTCCCCTATCTTCTATTCAGGGATTAGATGGTGAAGCTACTGAGCCCATGATTAAAGAAATTGATGAGGATAGAGAGGAGACCCAAGATCCAGAGGTGGAGTTTGCCATAGCTGGCGCAGTGCGGGAATGTGGTGGACTGGAAATTCTTTTAGGAATGGTTCAGGTATAAGTATTGATCCAAACTTTAGCAGGTTATTCTTTTTATACATGTAGCTCATTTTCCTTCTAGTAGTTCTTTTGTTGTCTGGTATTCCCTTTTCTTTCAGTTTTATTTCCTCTTGTTGGAACTGGAGTGTATTTGGGTTGTTGAGTTGAAGGAACTCCCCAGGAAAGATATTCATTTCTGTAGCTTAAACAAATTACATACTGGTGATGAATGGATAATGACATTCTGTTTATGACCTTGTTCATGTCTTTCTACTGGTTTATTTTGCAGCGATTGCAAGATGATTTCAAGTCCAATCAAGAGCAGTTGGTTGCAGTGCTTAATTTGCTCATGCTTTGTTGCAAGATAAGAGAAAACCGAAAAGCATTGCTAAAGCTGGGTGCTTTAGGCTTACTTCTTGAGACAGCTAGGCGTGCTTTCTTTGTGGATGCCATGGAACCAGCTGAGGGTATTCTTTTGATTGTGGAGAGCTTAACGCTAGAAGCAAATGAGAGTGATAACATCAGCATTACTTCAGGCGTTAATGTAGTCTCCAGTGATGAAGCAGGTGTTGGTGAACAGGCCAAGAAAATTGTACTACTTTTCCTTGAAAGATTATCCCATCCATCTGGACTTAAAAAGTCAAATAAGCAGCAGAGGAACACTGAGATGGTTGCAAGAATATTGCCTTACTTGACTTACGGGGAGCCTGCAGCAATGGAAGCTCTTGTGCATCATTTTGAGCCGTGTTTGCAGAATTGGTGCGAATTTGATAGGCTGCAAAAACTGTACGAAGACAATATGAAAGATGAAACAATTGCACAGCAAGCCTCAAAGCAAAAATACACCCTGGAGAATTTTGTTAGAGTTTCAGAATCGCTCAAGACAAGTTCCTGTGGAGAGAGGTTGAAGGATATTATACTGGAAAAGGGGATTACTGGGGCTGCAGTCAGCCATTTAAAAGAAAGTTTTGCTTTCACTGGACAGGCTGGTTTCAAATCAACTGTGGAGTGGACATCGGGTTTAAAGTTCCCATCTATTCCTCTTATTTTATCCATGCTGAGGGGTTTGTCCATGGGCCATTTGGCCACTCAAAAGTGCATAGATGAAGGAGGAATCTTGCCATTGCTTCATGCTTTGGAGGGTGTCTCAGGTGAAAATGAGATTGGAGCCAGGGCTGAAAACTTGTTGGACACACTTTCTGATAAGGAGGGAAATGGTGATGGGTTCTTAGCCGAGAAAGTTCACCAACTACGTCATGCAACGCGGGATGAGATGAGGCGACGAGCATTGAGGAAGAGAACAGAATTGCTGCAGGTTCCTTGTCATACCACTTGCACTTCGCTCCACTATACTGTTTGTTAATGTCCTTTGCGTCTTCATCTTTGTCTTGGCTTAATACTTTTGATCTGTTGCTTAGTAATGATAAAAGACTGCCCGTTTTCATCTGAAGCATATTTTATGGTCAAATCTTCCCAGAAAATTTGCATATCAATAGCCTCCTCTTTGGTATGAAAGCGTCTTCCAGCAAAACTGCATATCAATAGTCTCCTCTTTGGCATCAAAGCATTTCCCCGCACTAGAGATCCCGAGGGGAATAGACACAACAGGAGTAATACTTAGAATATATTTAAGTACCTGAAACATGTTACTAAATATATATTTAAGCTGGAAGATAAAAGTTCAGTTTATTTTATGTAAGAACTGAGAAAGACAATTGAGGTGCTGCAGAGATATTAGAGAAGCTTAGAAGCATTATCTATCTTTTAGGAAGCAATTGAAGTTGAAGCTAGGACTCCTTCAACGTGCATAGGCAGTTCATATTGTTATATGCAGATGCTAAAACAGAGAATAGTTGTGGCACAGCATGTCATTTGGTAATTTTTCACTTTCTTTGTAGCAGCTGTGGTATTTTCCCCAACTTGATCTTTTAACTCTCTGATATGTTTTCTGTCAAGCATCTAATTGGTTCTTGTAAAAATATCTTTTGATCTAGTGGCGATATGCTTCTTTACATTCATGTGTTTCTTGAGTTTTGTTTAATGAAGCTTAGAGATTTGTCCAGGATGCAACATCTAATATCTAATTGAGATATAGATTCTCTAAAGTTGTTTCAGTTGCCAATATCATAACTATGGAGCTTTTTCTCGTTTTCTATACCAGGGACTTGGTATGCGGCAAGAACTGTCCTCAGATGGTGGTGAACGTATTGTTGTTGCTCAACCAGTCTTGGAAGGTTTGGAAGATGTTGAGGACGAGGAGGAGGAAGGATTGGCTTGCATGGTTTGTCGTGAAGGCTACCGCTTGCGCCCTACAGACTTGCTTGGCGTTTACACTTATAGTAAACGGGTTAACCTTGGTATTGGAAGCTCTGGAAATGCTCGTGGAGACTGTGTTTACACAACAGTCAGCCATTTCAACATCATACATTTTCAGTGCCATCAGGAGGCTAAACGAGCAGATGCAGCCTTAAGGAATCCTAAAAAAGAATGGGACGGAGCAGCCCTAAGAAACAACGAGACACTATGCAATAATCTATTCCCAGTGAGAGGTCCATCAGTACCAATGGGCCAATATATACGATATGTTGATCAATACTGGGATTACCTCAATGCTCTTGGGCGTGCTGATGGAAGTCGGCTCCGGTTGTTAACTTACGACATTGTTCTGGTGAGCTGCCATTTTTCGTTATTCCTTTCCATGTTTACATTCCCCCCCCCCCCCCCTTCCCTGTTTTCCTTTCTTTTTTATCATTCCCTTTCTTTGTGGACGGGGTCGAGGGATTAGTGGGTTTTTTTGACAATGAGGTAGGTGAATGTTCTTAAAATATAGACTGTTGATGCAAATACAAATCTGTTTTGGGTGACTTGCAGATGCTTGCTCGATTTGCAACTGGTGCTTTATTTAGTGCAGATTGCAGAGGTGGTGGAAAAGAGAGTAATGCTCGATTTTTGCCTTTCATGATGCAAATGGCTCGTCACCTTCTTGATCATGATTCTTCTCAGCGGCATATCATGATTAAGTCTATCTCAACTTATTTAAGTTCTCCCGCATCAGAATCCAGAGCCTCCACTACTGCTGGAACTCAGACTTCTGCTGGTACAGAGGAAACTGTCCAATTCATGATGGTTACCTCACTTCTTTCAGAATCCTATGAGTCGTGGTTGCAGCATCGCTCTTCCTTTTTACAACGAGGTATATACCATGCATATATCCAGCGGACTCATGGTAGGCCTGTGCCTCGTTCTTCACGCAATCTGTCTGGGGCTTTGAAACCAGAGTCAGGAAGTACAAGTGCATCTGCTTCTGAGGCTGGGGGGTCAGTTGAGTTATTCTCAACTATCCACCCGATGCTTGTCTACACTGGTTTGATAGAACAGCTGCAGCGCTTTTTCAAGGTCAAGAAATCATCTAGTATGACCCTCTTGAGAACCCAAGGTACTTCTAAGAATGTCGAAGAGGATGACGAGAGCAGAAAATTAGAAGGCTGGGAGGTCGTCATGAAAGATAGACTATTAAATGTGAAGGAAATGGCAGATTTCTCCTCGGAACTATTATCGTGGCTTGATGACATGACATCGGCGACGAACTTCCAGGAGGCATTTGATATTCTTGGTGTTTTGGGCGATGTGCTTTCTGGGTTCAGTCGATGTGAGGATTATGTACATGCTGCAATCAGTGGCGGGAAAAACTGATCTATCAGAAGTGTCTTGTTGATGTGTTTTCTGGCCTTCTGGGTTCAGTCAATGTGAGTGTTATGTACATGCTTCACTCAGATGTGGGAAATACTGCAGACTTGTCGGGGGCTGTTTCTTGGTTCGATGTTGTATTCCCAAGATTTTTGGTTGAGTTGAGTGTGTCAAATATTCTTTTGTAGATGCATCTCTTGTTCCACTGTATACACAGATTGCTCGTATAGTAATTGGAATGATTTTGCGAGTGAACCCACAAAGAGCCCCCGAGTTTTGTTTCCATCATTCTTGATGCTGTGAATAATTGTCAATGCAAATATGCTATCTTCAATTAGTTCTTTTGTTTACTGCATCAGTGTACTAAATCTATTGATGTATGTCGCGAATGATTTACCCGTCTAGACAGTTGCCTACCGTTTATTAGTCATTTGCATCGTTGCGGCATATTAGTATTTTGATACGGTAAATATTTGTAGTTATCTTGACAGTAACAGTATTAAATGAGCAACTAGCTTCGACTGTCTGTTGAATTTATTTATCTTAAGAGCAATTTGAAGCTTTGTAATTTAACTTCAGATGGGGATGTCCTATATTCAGTCATGCAGCTGAAGTGAATAAAGATAATAATGACAGGAGTCCTGCACTCCTAATTTGTGAAAATCATTGAAATAGGTGTACCAAACGTATAATAGACTGTTAAATTGACTTGATGAAGTCTGATCAAGAGAGCTCTGACGTTGGATTCTTCCACCTCAATATATTGGAATTCAATTACCCCAATCGCAGATCCTTCCATTTTCAGAAGTTGCTTCCTGAACGAAGGTTAAACAGCTTGCAGCATATCAGCTCACGCCGCCATAACGCCAGCAACATCAGGACCACGATAGTCACTTATCACCATTGACATAGACGGATTACAATTCTTAGATGATAGCATGGATATTGGGATTGAAATAGGATGGGTTGACTCTTTATACCCAGGTCCTGCGCTGCTTCTGTTGCCCTCATAGGCAATGGTATCCACTCGGCAATATTGTGCAATAGTTCAATATATGCCCCTCCACTGTACACAGCCTCACCTCACCATGTCCATTATCATATTCTGCAATTTCAACTTGGATTTTTGGCTTTAGTTTGACCAAGTAGGACTGGATTCATAACTAAGTTACCATTGAAGGAGTGTTAATGGATGGAGTTAGTAATGTAAGTTAGCTATTATTTGGGTTGCCAAATATTGCCTACCTAGCGCATTATAATGGGATAACCTTGAGTATAGCGTTCTTCATGTCCTTGAGAAAGTACATACGATCCTCCCTAAAATCCTAAGTAAATGGACTGCAGTATTCTAGCAGCCAAGCGAGCAATAAGGAGACCCTTGCACAAGAAAAATAATCGCACTAGAGAGCATAAGCACAGAATTTGTAAGAAAACCGACAACCAAAGAACATGCAGCATAACTTAAAATCACCAATTTTAGCAAATAAAGTACCTATACTTAGGAAAAACAAATAAGATCCCATAGCCACTACAAAGTACCTAAACAACTGCTAGCAAAACCAACCCTCGCAAAAATAAAGATATAAAAAATATAAAAGAGAAGAAAGAAAAGCCTGGAGAATACCAGTAAAAAAAAGAAATTATAGACTAGGAAAACACAGCTAACAGCAATATATGAATGTAAACATCCTCAGCCACAATACAATACAAGATGACGGCTGAAATTCAAGTGTAGATGACACTAGTACTAAGGTAACAAATTGAACTCCAAATAACCAATCTGGATGATTAACAAAATCATGACACATCTGCCACAACTGGACGTAGAGTGATTTAAGTTACTATTATACTACCATTCAGTAGAAACTGCAAAAATACGACGTTCAATTAAACTTTACTGTTGAATATCATGTGTCTGCAACATAAACCTTCAACAGTCTTCAGGAGCAAAAATATGGAGGGGTTGCATAAGACAATCTAGCATGAGGTAAACTTATAGGCAAACTCTCACACCAGCCAAGAAGAATATTTTCTCTTTCTATCGTTCTATTCTGGAATGCTTCACAAATTGCTGACCGGTCATCAATTCATTGCATCATAGTCATCTAACTTCTCATTGTACTCCAAGACCTTTCTCCTAATCTTGGATGTATCTACCCACGTGATGAAGTCCTCCATATTTCTTGTCACAAGAAATGCTGGATCAGTAACTGTATCGGGTCCAACTCGAATATGACCCTGTTCTATATAAGTCACTGCTTCCTTCATGTGCTCGGCAAACTTCAGCCGCACCAAGATAGTGGAGAGCCTACGCCTGCAAATGAAGAGCACATCCATCTATTTAGCACCCATAACAATATCATGCAATAACACGATCCCATTTATGGGCAACTAACGGTGACTTGAAATGTTGTCTCAATCAGTAACTATGTTGCTCAGACTCTCCAAAAGTGCTGCCGCACCCGTGTCGAATCCTCCAAAAATGCACTAAATTTGGAGGATTTGACACGCACCCAACAACATTTTTGAAGAGTCCGAGTAACATAGATCAGTAATCCGTAAAGAATTGCAGAATGATTGATTATGCTTGGAAGCTATGTGGGCTAGAGCATTTTCTGATCCACATAGAACTGCTTAATATGGAATATAGAGCTCACTTACCGGCAGAAGGATGAAACTGATAAGTTCTCGCACACAGCTAAGCTTTTCCTCGTAGTTATTACACCCATGTTATACCTGAATTAAGGAGACATCTATCAGAATTTGTAATCACACGACATCTGTGGCAATAATAAAGACAGATTACTGAATTGATCGAGAAAAGATCTTTATCAAAAGAAAAACCAAAAGCAATAAAAACTCATCTCTCAAACTAGAAAAAAGGGAGATGGGGAAACACGTTTGTGCGCATACATTATACTGCTAATCGCCATCTATCCATTAAGCTCATATGATATAATACATAGAAACCAAGCAAAAGGAGGATCAGAGGCCGAGATATACAGTTCTCAACTGTTTCAGAAAAAAAACATGTTTGCCTAGTATCTGACGTTTATTTATTGAAAACAATAATTTAATAGTTGGAGATTTTTTTTTAAATAGCTACAACAAATTAAGGTTTTCTTGACTCCTGCTACATTTTCTTCTCATCGTGCGTGCCACATTAACTATATATCCTAAGCAAAATCATAGGTCTAAAGCAATTAGCCTACACAAACAAATTGATATCGCATCCCTAACTAGTATCACTTGGCAAATACTCTCTCAGGCACTCCAAATTTGAAACTTAATACACAAAGCAGAATAACATAAGGCTAAAGCACTGACAGCTTTTCCAGAAGGGCATCAGTCATCTCAATCCGATAAGGATCTCTCGGGTCCATCTGCTTTAGTATATTCACCAGCTTCTGCGCCATTCTGCATAAACCCGAGTACCTAACATACACACACAAAAGAAAACATAAATACATAAAGAAATAGCTCTTTAAGCCACTAAAATGAAAACAGGAGAATAAAAAGACATACTTTTTGTAGTCGTCTCGGCCAGTAACGTGGTAGCGACGCATGACATTAGGTTCTCTGTGACCTCCTTCTCTCTTCCATTGTAGAAAATCCACCTTCTTTAGAAGCTTCTGCTCATGAGCTTTTAGCTTCCTCATCTTTGACCGAATTCAGAGGAAAAGCTTCGCGATGGCACTATTAGGTTAACCTAATGAGAAAGAAGAAGAAGAAGAAGAAGAAAGGAGAGAGAATTGGAAAATGGGTTGGTTTCGGGTTGGACCGATGAAAACAATATAAAAAGGCCCAAGTCAATAAAGATTAGTAGGCTAGTCCATGGGCTTAGTGGCTAATTTGAGTATTTTTCTCAAATAGCCCTTTTCCAAACGACAATAATTATTAAGGAGAAAATTACCCTTTATAACCCCTCAAAATTTTAATATACCATATTTTTGACCATTGACAGAAAATGTCCCTCCGGCCCAAACATATTACATCTAATAGCCAAAAATATTTATTTTGTATATTTTTTGTATAGAGACAGTAAACAACAACAAAAACAACAACACACTATAATCTCACTAGTGAGATCTGGGGAGGGTAGTGTGTACGCAGACCTTACCCCTACCCTGGGGTAGAGAGGCTGTTTTCGATAGACTCTCGAATTCCTCCCTTCAAGAACTCCCCACCTTGCTCTTGGGGTGACTCGAACTCATAAACTCTTGGCTGGAAGTGGAGGGTGCTCACCACTAGAGAAACCCACTCTAGTTGTTGTATAGAAATAGTCTATTTTTATATATTTGTTGTATAGTGACAGTCTATTTTGTATAATGATAGTATATTTTGTATATATTTTTGTATAGTGAGTCTATTTAGGTATTACCTTTCTATATTTTTGTATAGTGACAGTCTATTTTGTATAGTGACAATCTATTGTATATAAATTATATAGTGACAGTCTATTTTGTATATATTTTATATAGTGACAGTTTATTTAGTATATTTTTTGTATAATGACAGTCTATTTTTGTATATATTTTGTATAGTAATAGTCTATTGTATATAAATTGTATAGTGACAATCTATTTTGTATAATTTTTATATATGACGATAGTATATTTTGTATATATATTTTGTAATAATACCAATATTCAAAAGAAATGCTCACCGTCCACGATTGTTAGGGAAAAACCTAATATTAAGTGGAATGATATTGCCGGGTTGGAAAGTGCTAAGCTAGCTTTGCAGGAATCTGTTATTTTGCCTGTCAAGTTCCCTCATTTCTTCACTGGTGAGTATTTGCTTTTATTTGGTATATTTGTATGGTTGCCATATTTTCTAGTGAAAAAAAAAATTGATTGGTGTGGGTGATTGTATTTCTTAAAATTGATTCTTAACGCTTTGGAGTACTTCAAAACCCATTTAAAATACGAGAAAAACTCTAAGATTAAGGAAGCGATTACTCAGAAATTTACCGAGTATTTGCGCCGGACGGAGGAGATCCAAACTGTGTTGGATGAGGGTGGGACCGGGCCAGGTCCAAATTGAGGGGATGCGACTGTGGCGACAAGGCCCAAGACGAAGATGAAACCCAAGGATGGCGAAGATGGGGAGGATTCTTGGTTATAGCCTTTTAATTAGTTTTGGGCTATAAAATACATACCGAAATTTTGTGGCTAGCGGCTGTCCATAATTGAAGTTTGCTCATAATTAAGCTAGCGTTTGGACGTAGATTTGGTTGAAACATAAAAAAAAGAGTTTTTGAGGTTGTGTTAAAAAATACTCTTTCCGGTCCACAATAAGTGATTTTTGGATGTTTTCACATAGATTAAGAAATCTACATTTTTACATTAATTAGCAATGTAATTGACCATATTAACCTTTACTATCTCTTCACATAAATACCCCTAACACATACTCCAACATTATTTACTGCAAGGGCAATACTCCAATATTATTTACCCCTAACACATACTCCAACATTATTTACTCCAAAAAATTACTTATTGTGGACCGGAGGGAGTAATTTTTAAAAGTTGAAGTTATGTTTGGACATGCATTTTATGAAATTTTTTTAAAGTTTTGTGAGTGGAAGAAAAAATTTCACCAAAAACTACCCTAAACCAGATTTTGGGAACAGATCATATTCCTTGATCAAACAATTTTGAAAAAAAAGTATCCAAACACCAATGGCTAAACGGGAGCTAAACGTCAGGGCTGACGTCTGCCTTACTTCTCCTCGGGTGATCAATCTGCTAATTTGCTTTGGTGCTGCAATTGTGACTATAATTAAACATATTGTAAATTGTGATTATTTAAAGTGACTACCTAGTGTCTTTTTGCCGGCTTTTTTTATAGAGTACCTACTTTATGTTGGGTTCAAATAAGTAGTGCATAAGAAAAATTCACTGTGAAGGAATTTGAACATTGGACCTTTTAATTTAACACCTTTACATAACAAGTCGTTTGTTGTTTGGGTTAGGAGATTTGATTTCTATATGAAATCTAACAACGTTATGACGATGTCTAATTACTATTTTTTCCTTTCCTCATTACTAGTTTGTGCATTGATTATGGCGGAATTTATGTAGTACTAATATATTATGGGGACAAAATATGAAGTTAGAAAGTGAATGTTACTACTAAGACATGAATTACAACAACTATACTTGCCCCCATTCTAACATACTTTCTCTTCTGGCTAATAATTAACAAACAAACTTTTATTTCGTTTAAAATATGAGTACTACATAATACTAATTTTAAATATCACGAACCAAACATATAGCAAAAAATATTCATGTATAATTAATTCCTACCTACAATATACCATATTAAGGACCATTGCAGTTCGGATTTAACATGCCTCCTCTTCCACCAAAAGTGTTTCTTCCCTCTTATTATGTAGCTTTTCGTCATTTGAATGGCATTATAATTTGCTGCTTATACTCGTGATAACTTTTCCTAGCAGGACAACTTTCTTTTGCGCGCATCTTATATTGAATGCTATTCAATTCATCAAATTTGCAATATGGTATATAATTCCCAACTGAAGATGCTCTATTTATGTAGCCATAATCTTCTTTTACGTGCATCTCACTACCTCAGCACCTCCGTGCCGGATCCGCCTCTCATATAGGAAATATAAAATTCTATATTTATAAGTATATTCACTTGAATTTTCTTTTTCGAGGTTATCCTAGTACAAAGCATTGATACATATTGCCTTCGTTCGTGCCACACAACTTCTTGATTGTACACAATTATGCGCTATGGAAACTTTTCTATTACCACTGGCAGTATTTACAAATAATATTAACCGAGATGTAACATCTAAATCAAATAGCCTTAAAATGAAAGCAACTTCTCATATTCAAATGGAAGCTATGTCCAACAGGGAAATTTGGGAGTGATAAATAAAAGTAGCAGCCTCAGAAGATTATGAACCATCCCGTGCAGAGCCACCAGCCACTTCAACTGTCTCCCCACCTAAACAACTGAACTGATAAGGAAGAATCAGATGCAGAACAATCTAGACACCGGCATAATCCCATACTACATTTGTTCTGTTCTAAGCCTTTTATGAAAAATATCAATATTCTCACCACTACTTAATGATGTTGCTATTTGTGTGTTTGCCAACGTCAAGCTGCACTTTAAGATTGGCCTGTGACATATCCACTCCCATGGATGCTAGTGTCTGATTTAAGGTATTCAACAACCTGCTCACCACAGAGATCTCCCATGTCACAGGAACAGGATCCAAATTAAGTAGCAACAATAACTACTTCAGAATTATTGACTTCTAACCATAATCTGTTCGAAATCCAAAGGTTGTCAGCAAACTAGGAACACATCAATTAGTCCTTCACTTGATTATTTTGAGAATTCTGGAGCAAGTTAAAAGTAAGGCTCAAACATTTAACATACAGATTGTTACGCGGCGCCTTCCTGAAGTTCCTTGGAAGGGCGACGTAAGGCTAAACAACCGATGTCAGTGCGGTTGCTATGCGCCAACTGAGGTCCTCGCCGTACGCTTGACTAGATTGTCAGTGCCGTACGGGAAAACCAATGTCGTGAGCAATTGAGCAGCGGAAAATGAGCAACCGATGATGAAAGCTGATGATTGTATTGATGATGATGATGAAAGCTATTACAAGATGCAATGCGGTGTCGGGGGGGAGAGACACCAGTACAGAGAATTGTTTGAATGCTTGAATGTTTGAATGCTTTGGTCCCCCTTAATAATGCTTAAAAAAAATAAACCAAAGTTACATGAGTTGACCTAAGAAAGCTGTAGAAGCACACTGAAAATGAATGAAGTAAAACTACTCTATAATTACAATGAAAAGGACTTAGTCTTCTATGGAAGCAAGTCCGATGGCAGCAACTTTGTCTTGAGCAGCAGGGTCTGCGCGCGCATTGCTGTGGGCGCGCGCGACACTATTTGGATCTGCCAGCGGCTGGGCGCTGGTGCTTGGCATTGGGTCTGCGCGCGGGGCACTGTCTGGGTGTGCGGCGCTGATGGCAACAGGATGATTTGTGCGCGCGGCATTGTCGGTGCGCGCGGCACTGATGGCATTGGCCAGCCGCTGGGCGCTGGCATTGATTATCGGTGGGGCGACAGAGGCACATGCTCGCTTGTCACTTGGCGCTGCCGAGACCACGGGGCCGACCGTGGCTCTAGGCGTTGGGAGGCTTGCCGGGACGCCACTGGGCGCGTCCAAGGGGTCATGGGTCGATGATGGAAAGCAGCCCATGACATTCTCCCCCACCTGAGTTGGCGACGTCCTCGGAGCCTTACCTGCAGGATGATGATGATTGGTCAGGCTCTTGATGACTGGGAGGTCTGTTCCCCTCGGTGCTGTGAGATGTCTTTCTGAATGATCTTCCATGCATTTCTGAAATGGCCTGAGGCGGCTGACATGGAAGACTGGATGGATTTTCCACCAGGCTGGTGTGTTCAGCTGGTATGTGGATTTCCCGATGCGCCTTTCAATGGAAAAAGGCCCGATGTAGCTTGGCAATAGGCGAGGATCTTGGGTCCTCTTTGCAAACAAGTTTCGCCTCGGGGTTCTTACCATCACTTTGTCCCCTGCTTGATGTTGGGCAAAGCGACAGTTTTGTTCGGCATGCCTCGTTGCCCTGTCTTGGGCATTGACAAGATAGCTCCGCACTATCTTCAAAGTTTGTTCCCATTCTATAGAGAAACTGGCAGCTCGATGAGATGATGGTATGTTTGGTGCATTCACATTATGTGGGAGTAGCGGTTGCTGTCCGGTAACAATTTCAAAAGCGCTTTTGTTTGTATGGGCGCACTTTTGTGAATTGAAACACAGTTGAGCAGCATCCAGAAGCTTCACCCAATGTGTTTGTGACCCGGTAGCAAATTGGCGGAGATATTCCTCCAGCATGTCATTGAACCGGTCTGTTTGATCATGTGTTTGCTGATGATGATGGCTTGAGTTGTAACTCAATTTGGATCCGAGGCAACTGAAGAGTTGGGTCCAAAACTTGCTAGTGAAGCGTGGGTCGCAGTCACTGATGATGGTGCTGGGCATACCCCAATGTTTGACAACATGGGAGAAGAAGAGTCGAGCTGTTTCTTCTGCCGACATGTTCTGTGGGGCTGCGATGAAGGTAGCATACTTGGAAAATAGGTCTACTACCACCATGATGGTTGCATGATTTCCGACCTTGGGTAATCCTGTGATGAAATTCAGGGAAATGCTTTCCCAAGGTCTCTGTGGGACAGGTAGCGGCTCCAAGAGTCCTGCTTGTGCTGGGTGATCTGACTTGTCCTTTGGGAATGCTTGACAAGTCTTCACACAATGAGGGGCGCCATGAGCTGTTGGACCCCGATGATGTGATGCCTGTTTGATGATGTTGAGGGCAGCCAGAACTGTGGGTTCAGGTCTGTTGATTCCCTCCTTAAACTGCATGGCCGTGATGTTTCCAGCGGCCATCTTCTTGGATATGCACGGTATGGTGTGGGGTTTGGCCTCGTTGTCTCCCATCATTAGGAGCATGTTGGCATATGGTACCGGGATTGTGTTGGTCTGCCTGAGGAATTCCAATCCCACTATCAGTTCGAAGTCATCGATGATAGCTATGCGTAGGTCAAATATTCCCTTGTATGGGCCAAGCTGGATTGGCGCTTCTTTGGCTATTCCACTCACTTGCTGAGATGGAGAGTTGATAGCCTTGACACGACCCTTGTATTTTTGTACTGCTAGACCGAGGCGTTGCACCTGAGTTGAGGCCAGGTAGTTGTGGCTAGCACCCGTGTCTATCAATGCCCGAATAGGTCTGCCATTTACTTTCATGTCAACGAATATTAAGGTCCTCTTTTGTGATGTGGGAGGTCTCTCGTTCGCCTTTCCTTTCCCTTTCTTGTCGATTGGGAATGTCTTCTTCTTGGGGTTGCCAGTACTGGTTCCCGCCAAGGTATCATGAATGGAGCCGACAAATGCGTTGAAGGCACCTACTGGATCGGTACCGTCTAAGTCGTCGGCATCTGACTCGTCATCGCCAACAGTTTGTTGAGCATTGACTTGTGTATTGGGGCATTGATTGTTCCAATGTTCCCCGCCGCAATGACGGCATTCTGATGGGGGCTTTCTCCCCTGATGGTTGTTGACTGATGCAGTAGTGTTACTGCTTGAGGAAGGAGTCTTGGATTTGGATGCACCTCGATCTCCTCCGTTTCTGTTGGGGCCACCGTTGCTAGGTTGGCTCCCGTTGTATCCCCCTCGGACAGGCGGCTGGGGCCTATCCTTCTGAGTTTCCAACTGGTAATCCCCAAGGGCACTCAGCAGCTTGAATGGCCTTGGGCAGGGTATCTACCCGTTGTCTTTGCAGCTCCATACGAGCATGAGGTTTCAAACCTTCTATGAATGCAAATAGTTTGTCTTTGTCCCCCATATCCCGTATGTTTAGCATGAGTGCGGAGAATTCACGCACGTAGTCCCGCACCGACCTGGTGTGGCGGAGTTCACGCAACTTTCTTCGTGCATTGTATTCCACATTTTCGGGGAAGAACTGCAGGCGTATGGCGACCTTCAGTTCTGCCCATGTCTGGAGAGTATCTTCACCGGCCCTGATGGCTTCGTATTTGACTCGCCACCAGAGTTTTGCATCGCCTTGAAGATACATGGAAGCAGTTGCTACCTTTTTGGATTCTTCCAAATGTCCAACGGCATCGAAGTATTGTTCGATGTCGAAGATGAAGTTTTCCACTTCTTTAGCATCCCGGGCTCCGTTGTATGGCTTGGGCTCCGGAATTTTCAGCTTTTGTGGAATGGGGGCAATGTTCATGGCACCCCTGATGTGGTTTTCGCCTCCTTTGAGCAGGCTTTGTAGTGCAGCATTGACAACATTGAGCTGGCCTGTCAAGTTGTCTATGGTTTGCTGCATGACTGTCAGTCTGTCTGCCTCTAGTTCCCGATGGGCTAAATCCTCGGCACGCTCCTGTTGGAGGTCCTCGAATTGGCCATGAATTTTGGTTGCCTCGACGGCAGCCGTTTGCCGGTCTTCCTTAGAGTCTTGACTGATGTTTGCTATGTCATTTTCGGCCTGCCGCATTTTGCGGTCCAGGTCGTCCAACCTTTGCACTAGGCTGGTTTTTAGATCAGGCAACGTATCCATGATGGGCCGTAATGCGTCAACCGTCTCTTCTAGGGTCGCGATGCGATCCCCGTGATTCACCATGGTCAGAAATGGTGATGATGATGGCAATGAGTTCCCTCGTCCGATGTCGAGCCTAGGCTCTGATACCAACTGTTACGCGGCGCCTTCCTGAAGTTCCTTGGAAGGACGACATAAGGCTAAGCAACCGATGTCAGTGCGGTTGTTATGCGCCAACTGAGGTCCTCGCCGTACGCTAGACTAGATTGTCAGTGCCGTACGGGAAAACCAATGTCGTGAGCAATTGAGCAGCGAAAAATGAGCAACTGATGATGAAAGCTGATGATTGTATTGATGATGATGATGAAAGCTATTACAAGATACAATGCGGTGTCGGGGGGAGAGACACCAGTACAGAGAATTATTTGAATGCTTGAATGTTTGAATGTTTGAATGCTTTGGTCCCCCTTAATAATGCTTAAAAAAAATAAATCAAAGTTACATGAGTTGACCTAAGAAAGCTGTAGAAGCACACTGAAAATGAATGAAGTAAAACTACTCTATAATTACAATGAAAATGACTTAGTCTTCTATGGAAGCAAGTCCGATGGCAGCAACTTTGTCTTGAGCAGCAGGGTCTGCGCGCGCATTGCTGTGGGCGCGCGCGACACTATTTGGATCTGCCAGCGGCTGGGCGCTGGTGCTTGGCATTGGGTCTGCGCGCGGGGCACTGTCTGGGTGTGTGGCGCTGATGGCAACAGGATGATTTGTGCGCGCGGCATTGTCGGTGCGCGCGGCACTGATGGCATTGGCCAGCCGCTGGGCGCTGGCATTGATTATCGGTGGGGCGACAGAGGCGCATGCTCGCTTGTCACTTGGCGCTGCCGAGACCACGGGGCCGACCGTGGCGCTAGGCGTTGGGAGGCTTGCCGGGACGCCACGGGGCGCGTCCAAGGGGTCATGGGTCGATGATAGAAAGCAACCCATGACATTTATATGCTTGTTATTATTGACCAGATACGTAACAAAACCTGAATTTTGATGCATCAGGTGACAAACATTAGGACATATCAGGATTCCTGCAGCCCATGAGTAACCTACTGGCTGAAAACCATATGACATATTAAGCAAGTTTATACTCTATTCATTCACTTGGCAAGTCCTGTTAGTTCCAGAAGGTCCAGCTCCGTAAGAAATTCAAACTACAACTTTTTTCGGTCGAAACAGAATTTCTATCAGACCAAGCAAGAACAACTTCACAAAATCTTAGCAACATAGAAGGGCATCATACAGAGAGCAGCTACAGTATCCTATTAAGGAAAATCCACCTTAAGTTTCTCTGGCTTCAACATGTCTTGGAGTCAAGAATGTGCCAAGACTTGACTCTGGTAGGTCATAATGACAAACCGTGAACAACAAACAAATTTCAGAATAACTGAAACGGAGAGAATGTCGTACTAATGCTCAGATATAAACCAGAAGGAAATGTAACTAATTCTGTAAAGGAATGTGCCAACAAATGAACTGAGTAAATGAGAGAAGAGTAAAAGACGAGAGTTGTATGCAAAGTAGCAAACCACTGAAACCAACAAGCTCTCCACATTAATAGAAATGTAAGTGAATTAAGCATCACACAGATCTTACCCATGGCATAAACGTTGAGGATTCTTCACTCCATCCCTGGTATGTTCCTTCATACATCTGTAGTTTCTCTTGTAAAAACTGGATATACTGTATAACCTGTATTTCGTACCAAACCTTGAAGCTGGGCCTTGTGATCACCTAATGTAAGAGATTGAAGAAACAGCAGTATAGGCAAGCAAGTGAAATGTCACACCTCCAACAAGAATGAAGCTTTGTCACTCTTCTGATCACTTTCTGGTATGAGATCTCTCAAAATCTGAAATCTGAAAAGAATTGAGCATAACTCAGCCTTTGACACTGACAATATTGAAGAAGCTCCATAAGAGAACCTAGAGTCCTCTTAGAACAGAAAGAGCATATGTGAAAATACTTTTATCCTTGACGGCTAGAAGCAAAAGCTTAAATTGTTCACCCAACAAATGACAAAAAATGCTTCATTTCAGCAAGAATAACCAAAAGGTTTCATAGTAAAGAAGGAAAAACTTTTTATTTGCTTGACTGTTTTTTATTTTGTTTCCCTTACCTAGCCACTTCTTAGCTTACAGGCATAAATAAATGCAACATTATCGATTACCATGGAACTTGATTCATAAAGCCATTTATTAGCCAAACTGATCTGGAAGTCACTCAAGGATATCTACGCAATTCAAATGGTGAAACTGATGTTAAGTCAATCATCGACTTTAAGGAGACTCTTGGAGATAATTGAGGTCTATCATCAAAATTTTAGATGTAAAGCAGTATCATTAGACTATGACACCAAAATGGTAACATTAATTCTTCGTAAGGACCTATTAGAATGAAGACAAACAACTCACCCATGAGTTGACATTTTGAACAACCGAATTAACACTTGAAACTGGCTCCCCTCATGAGCTAGCTTTTGGGGTTGAGTTAGGCCCAATGTCCATATTTCACACATACTACCATGCAGTAATCATTGACGGCTGTCTAAAGAAGCTTAAAAGTTTATTGAAGCGCGGCTAATTCTCATATTTACTGGATTGGAAGCCAACCAACAAATGGCTTAAATATTCAAATTAATTCGCTTGGGCAGAGATATATACGGCTACCCAGTGATTTCATTTACAAGTACGCAAACTTTCTATATTACTATATATGGCTACCTAGTGATTCCATTTACAAGTACCATGGCTGCACGCTTTCTATATAATTATTTTTAATTATCGGCTGGAGGCTATATAGAGAGCAATGGTAAGCTAATAAAAAACATTTCTTGCATTGCCCCGAAGAGAACATATAGTCCTCGATGACATACAGAGAACGAATGCATAAATCCCTGACAAATGTTCTTCTCAGGTATAACAGGATAACTCAATGCTCGCAGAAATAAAATTAACAGTTGCCTGAGAAACAAATAGCTAACCACCCACCCTACCATATGCAAAAATGAAAATACTTCCCCTCTTACAATACTTCAGTGACTTCACAAAACAATTTATTCGACTGTATTCGGGGAAGGGGGAACCGAAGCTAAAAGGACATCCTTTATAGAAAAATAAAAATAAATTTTTCTTTATAGACAAAAAAGGAAAAAAAGAAAACTTGCCTCTCGTTAATCTTGCTCCTTCGTCGTTGCTCAGCATCAGAGTGCTTGGAACGAACAGCATTTGCTGCCTTCTTCCCTTCTACTTTCACTGCAACCAGTATTACAAGAGCAAATGCATACATGTCCATATGTATCGTATAAGTTATACACATACCGTTTCGGGAAGAAAACTCATAATCGTCCACTTCATGTTGACTCTTCACAATCCTTACCATTTTCCACCGTGTCAGCCGCTCTTATACCAAAACCACACAACAAAATTCAGTCCAAACATCTATAATTTTATACTAATACAATTTTCGTTTTGGAAAAAGTAACAGCTGCATACAAGAACGACGAGAAGGAACAAATACACAGAGACGGCGATCCGTATATTTATATGTATGTATAGACAAAGCTAACCCAAACAGGCTCTTAGTTGATGCCCTAGGCAAAGATTGAAACTACTGCAGTTAAGTGGCTGCTTTAGATTTTTCTTGTTGCTCATTTGTGCCTATGGAGACACTCCATAAATTGCGCCAAATTTGTTTTTTCTTTTTGAAATATTATTTTGGTGATGATGTGCTAAGGTAAAATAACTGCGCCTTCCGTCCCAATTGATGTGACATAACATTTTTTTTTGCCTATCAAGAAAAGAATTATACTTATCTAAAAATAATTTAAAATTAAACTAACCATTTTAAATATTGGTGCCTTGTTTTAAACCACAAATTTTAAAAATTTTGAATTCAATCAAAAATTTCCGAGAGATTGACAAAGTTAGCCGCTCGGCAAAAACTATAAACAACCGCTAGCCCACAATTGCACATTACAACATGTAGCCAAAAATAAATAAATTATGTTAACCGGCATTCTTTTTTCCCGTTTTTACTATTTACAAGAGGTTAAGTTCTCATAATACTTTTTATTTGTCTATAAATCCTTATAATACTCGGTTATGTTTCCAGAATGGTAACTACTAACTATGTCTCGATGAAAATAGAGATACGATAAATTTAACTACTTCAAATTAAATTTATCAAGTCAACTGTCATAGAAACAATCTTACCATCTTTTCTCTTTTTTTTTTTTTTTTTTTTGAAAAGGATTCTGATCCAGAATCTATTCCAGTATTTATTAATCTATTATATTATGTCAATCTTGTCTTGTTGAAAATGGTTAATAAACAACACATTAACAATGACATCTATTATATTTTGTCAATTTTGTCTTCTTTCTTGGAAATAAATCATTCACCCAAAAAAATGTAATAAAAATCAATAATACAAACTCTCGACACTTCTTTTCAGGCCAAAACTCCAAAACTTTCTTTATTCCATCACTTCCATTCTCATTTTATACAAAATTTCATCTTGCCTTACAAAATTCCCCTGGTTCAATTTATATATTTTTTCACAAATTCTATAATCTTCACAACTCAATTCTTCTGTTTAATTCACATTGTTTCTCCTTCTTCACAACAACAATCAGAATGGATGGTGACACTGTATAATTCAGTGTATACTGACTAAGTATATTATATAATAAGTGTATACTTAATGTAAACTCACTGAATATGTACTTCTTATACATTATATATTAAGTATACATAAATGATACACTTTTTATACAATAATTTTACATGATACACTTTTTGAATTTTAGAAATTTTATGATTGTTCTTTCACAGATAACTATGCATAACATTGAAATATATACTAGATAGACTGCCAGTAAACAATTTATATACAATAGACTGTCACTATACAAAATGTATACAAAATAGACTGTCATTATACAAAATATATATAAAATAGACTCTCACTATACAAAATATATACAAAATAGACTGTCACTATACAATTTATATACAATATACTGTCACTATATAATTTATATACAATAGATTGTCACTATACAAAATAGACTTTCACTATACAAAAATTATATAAAAAATAGAGTGTTACTATACAATTTATATACAATAGACTGTCAATATACAAAATATATATAAAATAAACTGTCATTATACAAAATATATACTAAATAGACTGTCACTATACAAAATATATACAAAATAGACTGTCACTATGCAAAAAATATACTAAATACACTGTCACTATACAAAATATATACAAAATAGGCTGTCACTATACAAAATATATACAAAATAGACATTTCGGGCTGTTAGATGTAATATGTTTGGGCCGGAGGGACATTTTGTGTCACTGAGAAAAAGTATGAGCTATTAAAATTTTGAGGGGCTATAGAGGATCATATACCCAAAATCGCCTCATAAATTAGAATGGAGGGATCGCGAAGTATTGATAATTGAGTGGCAGTCTAGTAACAAAACTTCAACTGTAAGATTGAACTTTTACTGAATCCTTCCCTTTTGGTTACTGTTGAAACAAATAGTATTTGAAGTTAAGTTGAAAAAAGATATTTAAAAGTTGAGATTTTGGACATAAATTTTACTTGAAAAAAGAGGCTGAAGTTCTATCAGAAAAACATTATCTTACTTGAAATACTCAAGTTTTTAATCACTATTTCACCGGTATTTCAAAATACAGAAGTTCAATATTTGCAAATAATGATGACCAAAAGGGCAGCCCGGTGCACTAAGCTCGCGTTATGCGCGGGATCCGGGAAGGGCCGGACCACAAGAATCTATTGTACGCAATCTTACCCTGCATATCTGCGAGAGGATCTATGACCAAACCATTATTTGCAAATGCTGAACATACTCCTTATTTATAGCCAAACATCTATGGTACCAAAAAAAATCCTTTGGTTGTTCATTCAGAAACAGGAAACTGAACTAATTTCCTGATTACAGAGGATTTCTTCCCCTTGCGATGATGATGGCTAACTCGTCTGCGACAATGTACATCCTAGTGGAAGTGCAAAATGATGCCAGTAATGAAGCTTACAATCTATATCTATCTATCTATCTATCTATATTATTATAAAAACACGAATAATTTATGCAGAATCTTGAACGACTAAAATATCCTCGAAATATTGATCGACTTTTATGCCCTTAAATATTTATATAATTTAAGGATCTAATTGTAAATTAACCAATGATAGGAATTCCTTTTCGAATTAAACTACAAGACTTCTCTGAAATGAAGTATAAATTTATCAGTTCGATTCTCCTATTTTTGGTATCTTTCGTAGGCCTATGTCTAATATTTAAGATTTACACCACACTAAGGTTTTCTCCCTAGATTCTTTTTTTTTGTTTTTTTTTCCCTCTTTTTTTCTTTGGAATCTGTAGTGATTAGCATGTAGCTTATTGTAGGATAACATGTAGCTTATTTTAGAAGAAAATAACGTGAAAAAATAGAGTTAATGACCACTGCATCTGCCCTGTGATTCTAATTCAGTTCTCTTTCTCACCGTAGATTCAAGGTAGCCTATCAGATACATCATGCTCGCGCCTCTGCACCTTTTCCTATTATAGGTAGGACATTCCTCTTAGAAAATATTTAATTATTTTTTTTATCTAGAACAAGTACAACAATTATCTAATTTAATCATTCATCTTGGAAGGTTCAAGAAATATTTAATTATTTTTTATCTATATACTTGGTGAATACATGCAATTGAAAATTTATCTTTTTAAAATACGTTTTATAATAATTGATTGGAAATATAAGCGCAAAGCACTCACATGGAACCTAGAGTTTGCTATTTAACACATAGAACATTTGTTGAATTATAAGTTCGATTAATTGTGTATAACTTTAAACTTACATGACTATTTGACTCTCTCTCTCTCTCTATATATATATATATATATATATCACAAAAGTATAGCTTTTTAATTTCTCTATGAAGTGTAAGTTTTGTGTTTAATTTTTTATTCTTTTGAATCGATGCAAAAATATTGATAGGCTTTTATACATGGAGTATTATTTTTTTTTCTTTTGTCTTCTAATGTCTTTGAGTTTTGTTGATAATGTGATATTATTTATTACGATTGAGTTTATCTTAATCTTATTGTATTTAAATTGTTCTATGAAAACTCTAGAGGTTATAATAAGTATATGTAATTACTCAATTTTTATCGTATAAATTGAGGTGAATTGTTTAAATGACTTATGGCCATATCTTCAAAAATTGCTTCTTTTGGTTCAAAAAATTTGTTTAAAAATTAAAAAATATAATATAAAATAAAATTTATTTTAAAAAGCAAATAATGGACCGAAGATACTTCAAACTTCTTAAAAAAAAGACTATATCTTCAAATAAAATTATTTCTCGTATATAATTTTCCTTAAGTTTAATTTTTTGCTCTTCTATGTAAATAATTGACTGAAAATTTACGTGCAAAGCACGTACATAGAGACTGGCATTATTATAAAAGTGAAAAGCCCAAAACAAAAAAGTTAAAACACTTAAATGCCCTTTTAAATCTATATTATTATAAAAGTGGAAAACTCAAAACAAAAAAGTTAAAAGACTTAAATGCCCTTTTAAATAGATAAAAAATTAACGTTTTAAATATAGATAAATAAAATATTTTAGTGAAGAGTTGTGTCTTAAGATGAAAGGTTGCATATTTTCATCTTAAGTTGATTTTTTCTTCCCCATAAATTGTTTGACTTTGCAATAGATAATTGCTTCCGAAATCAAATCTTCCGTTTCCAATGTGACTTAGACAGAAGTTTGGAAAAATATTTTCTTCAAAAGTATAGCATTTTTGATTTTGAAATCGCAGGAGCACGATATACCGAAATTCTGTATACGACATATAGTGATTCTTCCATCTCTACTTCTTTATTTATACAAAGAAATATAGCACCAAATTTCTTTGAAATGGAAAATTCACAGTTGGGCATGTTGACACCGTTTCGTTAAAATGAGTGTCTCTCTTTGAAATTGAAAGAGTAACAAGGGTCTCCACTCAAAGTTAGAAGTGGATCCTGTGACTTGGATAATGAGTAAGACACTACCAATTTCTTTTTGAGGTAATACAACAAATTTTCAATTTTTTTAAATGAAAAAGAAAAGAATAAAACTATGCATGTGGTATTTTTTGTCAATAATATGAATGCCTGACTAGAGTGGTGATTTTGTTGCTAATGTTATGCAAATACTACACCAAGCGGAAATGACATTTTAAAATGGCAAAGGCTGCACAGTGCACTTTTCTCGGAAGCAAATTTATATAAATATAGAGAATAGTGATATTTAAAGCCTCTGATTTGATGATGGAGTGCCCGGGTGTGAAATTGTAAAGATGGTCAAAGCAAATAGTATCAAATTAAAGTCAGGGCAGATGCAAACAAAATTAAAGATATATAAAGAGGCACAAAGGAAAAATTATATAAAATGCATTCAAGTATGTCAAGGGTTGGAGAAAAATTTCCATATGGCCTTGTTGCACGTACAACTGCATTTTCCTGTTTGATACTTGTGGAAATTCCTTCGTCACTTCCAATATAAGATACTTGTGGTCTTGACATTGTATAGCCAAAAAGATGACATCAGAATCAAAATGATGAGAAAATAACAATTAAATCAGGTTTTTACTGTATAAAACTCCATTTATCGTGAGTTTTGTAAAATTTATTACTCCCTCCGTTACAAAAAGATTAGTATAGTTTGAAGTATGAGAGTCAAAGTACTTAATTTTGACTGTGAATTTGGACATAAATTCTTCAAGTTTTTGAAAATAAAATTTATATTTTCGGAAACTACATAAAGAGTATTATAAGTCATAATGCTAGCATAAAAGTAGGTTGTCCACATTACACCTCTTGGGATGCGATCCTTCCCCGGACCCTGCGTGAACGCGGATTACCTTGTGCACATGGCTGCCCAATATAATATATATGAATATATATAGATGCACATGCATGTAAACACACATGTATATAATTATATGTACATGTGTGTCGGTTATCTTTTTATTTTTTAGGTATAAATAACATTATCTGAATGATCTATCACTATGTACATCTTTATCAAGTAGTAACATATAATATTACAATTAATTTTCATTTATTTCCTTTAAGTTTATTATGTGATGAGTATACGAATTGTGACAAAAGTACAATATTAATCGATAACTAATAACTTTGTTCGATTTACCTGATTTTTTGTGTACGTGTTTGTCATGATTTTGCTATGTTTAATTTCCTTGTATAGAATGCAACAAATTTCCATTCAACATATTTCCATCTTGGGGTAAAAACATATCTTGGCATGTATGTATAGATAAAATGGCATGATCAATAAATAAAATTGCTAATGTTTGAAGGGACATAGAGTAATAATTATTAATATTAGTACCTATATATCCAACGGATAAACCCCGACAAAGAAGTAATCACAGGACGATCAATATTGATCATTCATAGAAATTTTTACTTTATCTTTTTTTATGTATAATTATTTATTCAAAGCTTAGTTTAATAATACTATTTTTATTTTACAAAATCATGTATTACATAACTTAACATACACGTGCGGAGAAACTAGTATCATAATAAGCATGAACTAATGATGTGGAAAGAAAGAAACATGTTACGATTTGTTAAATTAAGTTAATGGTATAAAAAAGCTTTACATTGTTAGTGTATATAACTTAAATCATATCCAAAATTAAGTTAATGGTATAAAAAAGCTTTACATTGTTAGTGTATATAACTTAAATCATATCCAAAAACACAATTCCATGCCAATTTGTTGATTCAATACTCTGCATGATGACTTTCCTATATCTTTTAAGCTGCAAAAATAAGCTCAAGCGTTGAAACAAGGAACGAAAGACAAAGTGCTCATTCTGCTTCTCTCTCATTTATGCTGGCCATGTTTCTTAATTCAACCTGCTGATTTTCTATCCTACTTGCCATTCTTGAACTGTCGTATCCTGTAAAGGACATGGTATCTTCTTTGACAAGGCGCCTCTGTCTTATTCTCAGTATTGCATGCGAAATTTCACCCATGGAAGGACGCTTTCTAGGAGTCCTGTGTATGCATTTGTGAGCAATTGCAGCAAGACTCCTTACTTGCTCTAGACTGCATGTCCCAACAAGCTTCTTGTCAAGGATCTCGTCAACCCCATCTGAGCTCATAGCCGCCTTGGTAGATAAAGAAGTCAAGAACAAATATAAGAATGTAAAATTTGCATCCGAAAACATAAAAGGTAAGTGTCTGTGTTGGGATGATATGGAAACTTACAAGATTTACGTATTCCATTAAGTTCTGATGTGGATGAATAGCGGTGATCAGTTCAAAAAGGATAACGCCAAAGCTATAGATGTCACTCCTTGTCGTAAACTTGCTTGTGGATATATACACTGGATCGATGTAGCCATATGTACCTTTAAGGCCTGAGTTGCGGCCATCATATACCTCTTCTTTTGACAGCCCAAAATCAGCAACCTAGTTATAAAGTGAGAGGTAAATATTCGAAAAGACAATGACATCAGCCTATATGCAGAGGAAGTAACTTATTAGTGACATCAATAGCAGCAAAATTATGTCTGCACTTGTCAACTAATTCGCTATTAGCATGATATAAACACGTGATCCACTGACCTTAGCTCTCATAGAATGATCTAGCAATATATTGGCAGACTTCAAATCACGATGTATCACTGGGGGAACCGCCTGTTGGGAAGAAATGTGAACAAAGAATAAGTAACTAGTTTTGTAACCATGGAAAATACAAGCAAATTGGTTAGTAAGCTTACCCCGTCATGAAGATACTCAACGCCATGTGAAACATCAAGGGCTATTTGCAACCGATCTTCCCAACTCAAGGTGTGTTCCTCACCTGAACATGTGCAGAATGAAGAAATTTCATCACCTCTTCTTAGTCGACAAAAGGTTAAAAATAGAGAAACCACACAGAAGGACAACAAGAAGCTCCATTGAATGTAGAGACAATTAACATTCAGATTCTTTTCTATTTACTGACCATCCACTCCAGATTCCTTTCCTTTTAAGTGATGATTCAACGGGAATTGGCAGTTCAGTTGCAAAAAAGTTTGAGTTTGTATAACATATACATGGATGGATATAACTGTCGATAGTAGCGGCAGAGATGACGGCAAGTTGGAGGTTAAGTAATATGAGAACTAGAAAAAAAAAAAAAAAAAAACTCTAAAGCCTGCCCCTTATTACGGTTAATATGAAGGGAGAGAAAGAAATAGGATATTTTTTAAGGCAATGAGAATTCGTTGACGAGGTTCAATGTTCTCTTATATTTCTTTTGCTTACTTGATTTATATATCAAAATCACACCTTTGCAAACACCTTCTTGGTTCAGTATAAGTGAATCCTTTAGATTTATCCAGTAATAAAAATATCTCTTATTCACTAAATGATAATTACACCTCTAAATTTAGCTGCCTGGAAAACAATCTTGTATGACAATAAACATCTGCGGGAAACTAGGAAGATTAAAATATCTAGAAGTTTCTGATCAATAGTTATCTCCAATAAAAGTAATATTATCAACAAAAAGGAGCAATACACTTACTGTATAAAAGGTTTGCCAAACTTCCATTACTCATGAATTCATAGATTAACATGCGATGTCCTTTATCCACACAATAGCCAACCAAATTTACCAAATTCCGATGATGAAGCCTACCTAGAAGTGTTACCTGCACAAACACCAATCTAATCAGAACTTGATCCAGAACAATCACATTCTTGAAAAATACAAATAGAGGAGTGTAAAGATGCATTATTGTACTATCTGAGAGTTGGAAATCAATATGCTTAGAAGAAACTCTAAAAGACTTTCAGAAACTATATGGTATTTTTTTTTGGGCCTTTTTCTTACCTATTGTAAATAGGAACTTCCCCTAAAGATGTCCCAAGTAAATCCATTACATTAAAGTGAGTTCACATCATCTTTGCCTTACGAGATAAAAGGTTCAATTGAGATACCACTTTTTATCCCAAAATAAGGTGGCAGATGCAGAACTAAATTCTTAGAGGGGCCAAGATAATAGAATAAGATAGATAAACCTATTTTTCAGGACCAATGTACAAATTTGATATAGTTCATCAACACTTGCGAACCTACATTGAGTGTCTAATCAAAAACATTAAGATAATGGGTAGGTTCGGTAATGAGTAGATTAACCCAGAATCTTTATAACCGTCTTGAATGTCCTTCAACACCTGATGTGAGGCATTGCATTTTTAAAATACCCTCCCGTACATACAATCCAATTTAAGGGTCTACACATGAATTAAACGATTGAATTCACGCGTGAGGAATAGATTTACAAACGGTTAGCTAGCTCAATGCATGTAAGAGAATCTAGGTATCCAACCCAAAGTTCTAACATAATTAGTGGAGTAACCACTTTTCAGTACCCTTATGCATCTAATGTGAAATATTGTATACCTCGAACAAAATTCATGATATATGTGAACAACATTTGCATGTTAAAGGCAGGAAATAAATCTCAAAAATAAAAGGGAACTTTTAACATGGAAGCCACAGTAGTGGTATATTCGTGGCAAAAAGTTAACAAGCAATCCACACCTCTGTAAAGAACTCCTTTTCTCCTTGTTTTGAGTCCGTAGCAAGAACTTTCACAGCAACCACTCCACCAGCAGGCATTGTAGCTTTGTATACTGGGCCGAAAGACCCCTGACCCAGTATGGTTGTAAAGTTTTGGGTAGCTTTCTGAATGTCCCTGGAGTCCCACAAAAGACCAGCTCAAGCAGTTGGCAGTTGTTAAGAATTTAATGGGCAATTCATAGAGACAAATGTAACCAATAATAAGTTTATTTTCACAGTGCGAAGTAAAAATAAAATCCAATTACAGATTCAAGATATTCTTCAACATCCTGATTTCCTAACACATTAATATCATGTTTGAAAACCAATAGGTTCATTAGTGGAAAAAAAAGGCAAGTAGCTAATCAATAGACATTGAGAAGAGGAACCATGATTGATGAGTTTCCGTTAGTTACTATTCAGAATACAATAACATGAAAAGCTGTTGAACATACAAGGTAATTTCCCCACTACAGATGTTAAACTTTAGAGCTGTAGATTACATACTTGTAAGAGTATCTTGGTATTCCAGATGCTGAAGCAAAGTGAACTTTACTAGGGTGACTCCACCAACTGGGCTGTGAATTTGTGGCCGGAAATCCTGATGTATTAATAGCAACAGAACTCGACAGAGATGCACTAAAATCAACGCTTGTATTGAGTCCATTTGTCCGTATTGGAAGAGCTGCTATACATCGCTCATTTGCTTGGCGCTGAAGACGAGCACGTCTTTTGTACCACCGAATTCCAAAAAACACAAGTGATGCAATGAGAATTCCAAAAGCCACACCGACACAGATGCCAATAATAACTAAATCAGCTTTATGAACCATTCTTCAATCTTTTCCCAAAAGCAAGAAACTTGACCATGTTGCGAGACTGGGATGGAGATTAGCTGTCATAACAAATGTAAGTATCCATTCGGAAGTGAATAATGCACCTTCTCCAATCAATCTCCAAATTAAGATTGAAGTAAGGAAGAAAAATATTAAACTTAGCAGAACATATAATATTATTCATACTAGCTGAAGGAAGAAAGATTACGCGTTGTCAATTAAATTTGGCAAGTAGAGAGCACCGAGCATCAGCAGGAGAGTACCCTCCCCACTGATATATTGTTCACATTGACAGTAGGAAGAAAATTACACATTGTCAATTGAACTGGGTAAGCGTATGGGAGCATCAGCTGAAGACAAATTGCTCCACACACCTATCCCTTTTAGCTGTGATCCAAGAATTGTGGTTGCTTCTATTTCCTACTCTTTGCTTTGGGTAAAACCCCTAAAAGGATGGAAATTTCAGCAAATCCATTCACTTAGGATTATGAAGTAGATTAAAATAAAAACACATATCTATGAAAATAAATAAGGACAAAAAGAATCAGGTAAGATAAACCACAGCCCCTGAAGAATTATCCGTCTCCTATTCCCCATTTGGCTTCGCATCAGATACATTGCTCGGTGGTCAAATTCTAATTTATTTGATGTCATCTAACAGTGTAAGACCACAATGAGTCCCCTAGTTTGGCTATAGAAAATCACATTAGCCTATTTAACAAAACCTTGTAGCTCCAACACGGGGGCCAAAATGCACCTTCAAGTTTCCATGTGGACAATGTGCTAACAAAGACTCAGAACTGCTACTTAGCCTAACAAATTACAATGATCCTTCATTCTTATCTCGATAGGAGACAATTTCAGTACTGTCTTCTTTGCTTTCTTTTATGAGACAGAAACCAATAAATTCAGTTTTCAAGAGAGCGTGCAGTCCAAAAATAACGGTAAAAGACTAGATCACGCGATTCTTTTCATTCTACTCCCTCTACTGGTGCCATAACAAAATCAAAGTACTTTAAAACCCCAGTTCGCGCATCTAGCAAACATACGAAAGTAAGGATCTTTTTCCCCTAAACCCCATCAATTCACAAGAACAGAATACATGTAGTAACTGAATAAGCAAAACAAAGAAAGAAAATGAAGATCAAGAAAAGCATACCTAATGAGCTGACATAGCAGGTGTCAAAGGAGGAAACTGGGATTCCAACAAAACCAACAAGTTTGATGGTTGTTGGAGACGGGACATGAGGAAATACTGAATTATGACAAAGAAACTGTAAAGGGTGTGTGTCAATTTGGATTGGCTGCTTTTGGTGCAGAGAATAATAGACCAAAGCAAATGCACGCGGTTTACTTTATAAAGGAACAGACGTTAGTAATGGGTTTAGTAGTAGTACAAAAACATGGATTACTAGATTTGGGTGGCTAAGGACACATTAAAGGGCGTGTGTAAGGGGTTTGACAAAACTTGGACGAGTCCGCCTTTGGATTTGCGTGGTTTTCCTTGTTTGTCTTTAGTTGATTTTTCAATTCTCTATTCCTACCCCGGATGCCATTTTGGTCATCTCCTTTTTTTTTTTTAATAAATGTAATCATATTAAAGTTTAAATATAGATTCTTTTTTCAAAAATGTCACTAATGTGATGCAATTGAGTATTTTAATAGTTTCAGGAGATCATCTTCTCTTAAAAAGTTAAGTGATTTCTCGTAAAATATTTACTACACTGAAAATAAAGTCACTTGAAAAAAAAATTACTACAATACAAAATTTATGAGAGTATGACATAAAAGTTTATCCTTCAAAGTTATGAATGGATTTTACTCAAAGTTAAAATAGTTTAATGAATTGTTAGCTCGTATATTTTGGTAAATAAAAAAACATCTACTCCTATACATTATAAACTTTTGGCCAAAATAATATTCTTAAATAAGAAATTTTGTCAAACCTATATGGTGGATACCTAAGTACTACTACAACATATCGTTTGAATTTTCATAAAGCTGTTGATTGACGAGCGCAAAACACAACACGAAATTGATGCTCGCTAGCCAAAGATAGTATAGTTTAATTATCGTTTTCACATGAATTTGATTTAAATAATGTTTAAGTAATTTCTGGTTTAACGCTATTCAAGATGATTAACACTTTAGTTGGGGTAATTATGAACTAAAATTAACTACTAAAATTAAAGCAAGAAATAATTGATCACAGAAAACTAGAGAGTAAAGCAATGAGTTATTATCAAGACGAACAATAAGGGTTTTGACATGATATGTGCAAGATTGCTATCCTAAATATGATACTATTATATTTCACTCTTGAGGTTTAATCGATTCTCACGAATTCAATAGGTGATTAGCTTATACTTTCGATTCAGACTCCTTTCTCGATTAAATCTAAATCTTTCAAATAAACTAATGTGAAGTGCGGTGAAACTTGCAAGAATCTATTGGTAGGAATGATCTAAGAGAAACTTTTTGCGAATATTTCTCAATCCTAATTTAAACGGTAACTCAAAAAGCTCTCTCGATTACTTCAAAGAATCGCCAAAATAAACTAAGGCATACACTGCAATGATATTCTATAAGATGCTCCTCTTTCGATTAAACACTATAAAGAATAAAATCACAACTCTATTAAAGCTCCTCCAATGAACTCAAGCAATTAAACAATATTCAAATCCATAAACAACAACCAAATCATGTCAAACTCTAAAGTAAACTACTCCATAATTATAGAGTAATTCATCACAAATATAATTAAAGAGTGAGAAAACATCAATTTAACGTTACAATCCAAACTCCCGTATTGAATTGATGGAAAGATGATGAAATCCTGTGTCTTGTAGCCTCCAATGCTCTCCCAAAGCTTAAAAGGTCAAAAGTTCTCTAAAAATCATGTTTTTGGATTATTTATATCATGTAGGAACGGGCCCAGACGAAACTATCCTTTCCAAGCCGAAGTAGGAGAAATACTCTGTAAAAATTACACATGCGCGGCGTATGGCGCGCCGCCCCACGCGGTGGAGAAGTTCAGAGAGTTGCTTTTTACACTCTGCAGGAATTTTGCACTAGCGCCCCGCTACGCATGGCGCGATGCGGTAGTGCAATTTTCTCAAAGTAATTTTTGTTTTCTCATTTTTTGACATCCATACTTGGTCCTCGGCCTCCGAACGTGATCCTGACTTAATTTCTTGAGCTTTTACTTAGACTTCAAAGCTCCAACATGTTCAAATTAGCTCCAAACTATCTTAATAGCTCGGAATTATTTCCTGCAAGGTATAAAACATGTAATAAGCACAAATCACCATTATTTAAGCTCAACTCCTAGTAAAATACAGTGATTAAAGTGCAAAATATGACTAAAATACGGGTTGCTAGACTACCAGAATCCATATCATATTTTTAATTGTTTTACTTCACTTGGGCGCAATGTGGGTCCATAAAGACCACTTCCCAAAGCAGATGAATGTTGGTTAGGTTTGAAGTGACCTAGAAAGGGTCCTGACCAGGTTGCAAACTGAAGTAAAATATAAAAATATTCCTTTGGTTGGTTTGGTCAGATGATTTTGTGTGCCATGAACTGGTCTCCAAAAATAAATAAATTCCATAAATACTGCTAGTGGTAGCTAGCGATCACGTGCGTATTGGCTTACTCTCTATATCGATCATCCCATATTACATTAATACTCCTACAGGCTACAACAAGTTGAGGGAATTAAATTAGCTGTTGCTTGTGTCTATTTGAGAAAGAAATAATTGTATCCACCAGTAAAAAAAACATAAAATACCAACAAACAAAAAAAATCAAAAGGATGTCAACTGCATTGGAATAAAGTTTATTAGAAAAAGAACTACATTGTGTTAATTTGAGAATTGGTTGAACTACAGAGTGTCGTTCAAGCACCCTCTATACGTTACTATTCTTTGCCTCAAGCATTTGAGTCTCAATTTATCTGTAGCAGACGTGTAATTCGTATAGCTTGGTCAAAAATAGGATGAAGTTACTAACAGTCTGTAGAATACCTGTTACTATCGGTAATGCGATGCACCCTTTTCACCTTTTAATCTGATCATATATAATTCTCCTTAATCTTTCTTCCAGCACATTATCTGCTCAATCCTTGGATCGTGCGTCATTTTAGCTGAAAAAGGAAGAGATATTGTAAGATATTGCAATAACTTATCCTAGCTTCCAGTTGCTTGTTCATTTAGGTTTTGTATATAGAAGTTTGATTTAAATTATATACATTTGAAAGTGTAAAAATTAAATTATTAGTGCAGTTTAATATGCTATAGCATGTTATTGCTCTATTTTTATGTTATCATATCATATACTTATTATAGTATCTAGTTAACTGTTATTGCAAGTCAATTTAACCTAATGGTATACATTGTCAATGCATAAAACTTTAGACTTTTAATTATCGATTACCTGTAAATTGACTTCTAATAGTGACTGACAGTCAATATAGAATTAAAGACTTGGCGAAGTACTTTTGGGTCTTACTGGCAATGCTAATTTGAATTATAGCCATTATATTAACCATGGGCTAGCTTTTAATTTGTGTTGGCAGGGAAAGTGACTGCATCTATCTGAGCAAATTGATTTATTCCAGCAAACGGTGGAACGAGAATTTTCTAAGCAGCTTGATGATTTACTTGTCAAGGTCGCTATTTTTCGTCTCCTTAGGCAGCTATGACTATATCAACAACTATCTTGAGCCTAAATTTTATGACTCCAGCAAACGTTACTCTCCTCAATCCTTTGTGTAAGTACTTCTCACTGATACACTCGCTCAACAGTTTCAGGCAAGCCCGTCTCACATTATTCTAATTTATTTTTTGCCCCCAAAAAGAAAAGTGTACGTAGAATCTTTTAAAACACGTGTTAGAATGATTTTGCTTTAATTTGGGTTTCTTTAATGAGTAGAGGTTATACAAATTAGAAGTTAGTAAAGTAGTATTTAGGATAACCAAATTAGGATTTGTTGTATTTAGGACGACAATCGTGATCTGATTTTGGTGGCATCCTTCGTAGAGAGGTTGTTTCCAATAGAAACTCGGTTTCCTTCCTCCAAGAACTCCCCATCTTGCTCTTGGGGTGACTCAAACTCACAACATTTTGGTTGAAAGTGGAGGGTGCTTACCACTAGAGCAACATACGCTTGTCCTACTTTATACTATTGAATTATGTTAAATTAGACAGGCACAATAAGTTCGAGTGGGGGTTTTAATTTTCTAACTAGGTCGCTTAAAGCAAAGGCGACCTACAGTTAGGTTTCTTTTCCGGCCATGGGAGAGGGTGATGCGAGAGCATAATAAGATTAAATTTACCCACACAGGCTGCACTAACACTACATTATTCATTTTAAGTCTTCATTCTTATGTATTTGATTTGTCAATCTTTTTCTTAAAAAAATTACATAACTTGAAACTAGATAGAAAGTAGTACTAAAAATACAACTTTTTATAATTAAAGTATTAAAATAATTGAAAAGTTTGTTGAGGTTTTTGTTATTTAAGATGAAAAAGTCTTAAAATGAGGGTGAATGGGAAATGGAGGGAAAATAAAATTTTTGAGTAAAATTTTAAGTTTCCCCCTCTTGACAATGAGACATTGTCCCATATTGGAAGAGGAAAAGATTTTTGATGGGTATATATATAATTGCTCTTCTTGTAACTCTTAAAGAGTTAAGAATAAAGCAAGCCTCGCGCCGTCGTCGTCGTTGCTCGGCTCGGCTTCGGCTACTGGATTTGGATTTGGATTTGGAAATTGCCCACCAGCTGCAATAGCAGCCGCCTAATACTCTTCCCACCATGGCCAAGTGCTTGCTCCACAAACAAGCTAGTGCATGCTCCATCAACAAAACTGAAAACGCTCAACTTTGGCTATACATTGCACTCCTTCCTCTCATCATTTCCATACGATTTTCTGAATTTCTATTCCTTTGTTCTACCGCTACACCAGTGTGTTATTCGTTCTATCCCGGGAGGAAATAATCCATAACCTTGGGTACTTGGGGGTGATTAAATTCCTTAAGGAAACACTGTGAATTCAGTGGGCTCGAATTAATTACTGTTTCATTACGATAACTTATATTTTGCAGAATTATTATTTACAAATACAGCAATATTGGCGGGATTAACAAAGTTGTGATCAAAGAAAAAGATGTCTGATTCAGGCAAGCCCTTCTCATATTATTCTTTATTTTTTGCCAAAGAAAAAAGTGTATGCAGAATCATCTACAAACATTTGTGTTAGTACTTATGATTTTGCGTTAATTTGGGTTTTATTTTTTATGAGCAGAGGTTATGCCAATTAGGAGCAAGAAAGGTACTAGTAATATTCGAATTAGGACCCATTGGTTCTATTCCATCACTCGCAAGATTGGACCCCCAACGGACGATGTATTGAAGATTATAACGAGCTTACCCGCAGTCACGGGCAGATTTAAGCCTAATTTATGGAACTCGTGAACTCATGGTCTCTACATCAAACTAGATATTATATGTATATAATTTTTAAAATTGATCTAATATTATATACTGGCTAGACCTGTCAAATGAGTCGGTCGACCCACGACCGGCCCACATAACCCATTATAATTGACCCTTTAACAGGCCCATGACCCACTAAACCCTAACCGGACCAACCCATTAATTTAAGGGCCCTGGGTCGGGTTATAATATTTTGACCCACTGAACCGGACCGGACCCGAACCGGTAGCTGACCCACAGGTCAACCGGCCCGGACCAGCTCACAACCTTAGGGTGCGGGCTTAAGGGGTTACGGGTCCGGGTTGGGTCAATATATTTTGATTAATGGGTCAAATTCGGACCGGTCCCTATAAGAAAGTGAATCGGACCAGCCCGGTTAAGGACCCACGAGCCAAGAGTTAACGGGCCCGGGTCGGGTCGACCTATTTAACATGTCTAATGCTCGCACCCATGCTACAAAGAGACTAAATGATGCACTTGATTGAATGTTCAGTTATTCACTTAAAGGAGCCAGGATCAATTCTCACTTACTACTTTTTGACATCATTTGTCATGGAAAATATTTTGAAAAATATTTTAGTGAAAAATATGTTTTAATATTTTGTTGTTGAGTACGTAGATGATATTTTCTGAAAAAATATTATAGATTAATTATAATAGTGGCAAATCGAAGAGTGTTATCATGATAAATTTATGAATATTAAAGATTAATAACAGTATTTAAATGTTAGGCGGAGCAAATACATGCATGAAATTAAAAGTTAAGATATAGTTATAAAAACAATAACTTTCGCCCATAAGTTAGGAAAGTCATTTTCCTCGTGTAGTTGATATAAAACTTTTTCTAATAACCACCAGAAAATTCCTTATTCTAAAATAACGTTTTCAAAAGTGACTTTCATCACACCAAATTAAACATAATGTGTCTGTATATTCATAAAAAATGACTTGCCTTGAGAAAGCTAAACAAAGTTTATATTGCGTTTGTAGGTTTAAGTGAACCAAGCAATCCTTGATGCATTTCTTGGGCTATTGGATCTGCTTGCATTCCTGAGCTGGTGCCTTGCAACATAGCAGCTGTATATATTTTTATGAATCAAAGAAAATTAAGGACCAAGTAGAGATTAGAAAGTTAAAAAAGAGATTTGTAGCGATAAAGGAGTAATAATTGATATATTAAAGAACCCATTTTAGTTGTTGGTAAGATCCCTTTTCAACGTCGTATTATTGAGTTGCTTATATATCTTTTATAATTTACATAAGCATATATGCCATTGAAAATGCCATCGCGTGACTAATTTACAGTTACAGTATACAAGTTAAACAGAATTTGATATTGAGTTTAGGACGTAAGTTTAACAGAAACCGAATTACTCTATTATCACACTGTTTACCCTCAAAATCGGATAACAATTGAATTTGTAAGTGGTTTTAAGGATACGCGGATTAACTTGATACAAAGTGATAAATTAAGTTGCAATTGAAATAAACAATGATAAAGTAAATTCAAACCACACGAATTGGACAGTTTCAATCTTGGAAGGTTAGCCACCCTCGAGCCAGATGCACTTTGATCGGTATCACGATACAGAAGAACTCTGCTTAAAGAGAAAAATAATAATATTTTGCTTTGGAATGTGTGTTACAATGTGTTAAATAAATTATCAAACCCCCTTTATATAGTAAAGGAGTCATACTTTAAGTACAATTCTATAAAAGGTAAAAAATCTCTTGATTTGCCGATTGCTAGTTCCTCATTGATACGTGCCGAGATTCTCGCCTTAATATCCGACCGGTCACGGATATTTTGGTCTTCTGTTATGCTAACAATATTTTTTCGAGCTCGTTCGGGGTTAGGATCGATTCCGGGATCACGACCTCGATATTCTCGAAGGCGGGCATTCCAACCATGGGTTCTAGCCCGGTGGAACTTGGGGTCGATCTTCAGCCCTTTATTGCCATGTTCCGAACCTGATCTACCATGTCGCAGGCGATCTTGATTTCGACCGTATATAGATAGTCCCCTCGTTTTTCGGAGAGTAGACGACGAGAAACGACATGAGCTTTCTGTTCTTACTTCGATACCCCGCGACAGAAACGACAAAACAAACGAAACCTCTCGTCAGTCAAGTCTTAATGGCATTAAATGCATGTCAACCGCCGGTCGGCCAAAACTGGATGTGAACCTCCAATGAAATACTATAAAATCCTCTTCCTTTGTTCATTCAAACTTTACATTCAAACCTTCTACCTCGTACCTTCGAAATTTCAATACCTTCTAGGAGTTATACTTTGGTTATTTGAGATCCTTTGCAAGAACCCTTGTTCATTTCCATCTCAAACCATCAAGTGTACTCCTTTAACTTCCTCTTTTTCCTCCATTTTCAAAGAAATGGCGAAAACTTCAAAAACGGTTCCCTAAAAAGAAACATCTTCTACCTCGCGGCCGGCTATCGAGGAGACCGTTTCGCATACTGCTATCGAGGAACCAGTACCGAAACCCCTATTGAAAATGTTCGTCCCTGGAGGATGCTCGGTAACCGCCGATTTCAAGGTTGAAAAACCTTCCCCCGTACAAGGCCGATGTGAGGAGGTCTCGAGATACATATGCTCGATCACCGAAGAAGTCCTTCCTACGGTTAAAAAGGATTGCAATTGGGTTGACAAGCACGTGGTGGTTTCCGAGCCCCGATGAAGACATCACCACCCACGTCGAGGGATACTTCAGTGTTTACACTAATCTCTTTACACTGGGCCCATTGGATCCGGTCATCATCGACTTCTGCAAAAGATACGAGGTATGCCTCGGTCAAATTCAACCCTCATTCTGGAGGATCGTGGTCCTTCTTCGGTTCTTCGTGAGCAAGATCGATGGATGCCCGTTCACTGTCGACCACCTTATGCGCCTATACAATCTTTGAATCTTTCGGGAGGGATTGATCAAGCTCGTGCGTCGGGCCAGTAAAACCCCGTTCTCGAGTATCGATGAAGATCAGGATCGAGGCTGGCTAGGCCGTTTCGTCCGAGTGAGGACCTCAAACTTGATCACATCCGGTCACATGACGTTCCCGAGAAGTGGAATATATCACGTACGTAAAATTTTGTTTTCACAATCTTATTTTATGTTTTTTTTCCTTCCTTCTTATCGGTGCATTGTGGTGGTGCAGGTGCCGCACGGGTCCCGAATGCAGTCCCTCGACTCAAGGAGTGGGTCGAGGGCTTCGTGTTACAAAGGCCATATTCCGAGCGATCATGGCACGAACTTTCGAAGGGCCGGTGGGAGGCCCGTTCTCATGGTGAGATTCCTTTCCTGAGTAAGTAATATTTGGGTTCCTCTCGTGTCATTAAGTTCTCACCTGTTTCATTTCCTTTTGCAGGTTTATTCAAGGATGTCACACTGAGGCCTCTATCAGGTGGTGAGAACCTCCCCGCCGAGTCCTCTGCTCCGAGACAGGGTGATGAGAAGAAAAGAAAGAGGGCTCCGAGTTCTTCAAGCTCGGAGAAGAAAACACCAAGGAGAAGGTTGGTGCGCAAATCCAAAGAAAGCACAAGCTCTCCAACATCATCTTCGAATTCACTCTATCGCTCTATCGATCGAGGGACAAATCCTAAGAAGAAGGAGAAGCCTTCGATCTGATGGCCTGCGTGTCATCGCAACTCGAGGGGCAAGGGGCCTCCGAACGGTAGAGAGGAGAGGCCGATTTGCCTCAAGTTAAGGAAGCCAACGAGGAGGCCGTGGCCGATGTTTCCCGAGCCATGGGCAATGCCCCAAAGGAAGCACATGGTGTGAGAGACATCACTGAGTCGCCCTCGTTCACCGATTCCATATATAACGAGGCTCAGACGGTGAAGGAACATCCCAATGAGGGGGCCCACGGAGTGGACGACCCCTTCAGCAGCTTTTTTGATGGCGTGAATTCTACCGTCACAGAGGATGTCACCGGATTGGGTGACTTGGAGGTGCCGAAGAAAAGTCCATCTTCGGAAACAAGCAGGCTTTTCTCAAGCCGAAACTGATCAACCAGTTCCCGGCTCCGAGTGTGGATCCTGAACGGAAGCGATTGATCGTCATCTCCAATCCAAAGGATGCCCGGGTCCTCTCTTCACCCATAGGGGTGGCCAGTTACCTTCGGTGTCTTGTGACCGAGGAAGACCAAGCCAAGATGAATGAGGTTGACGCGCCATGCCTATTTAACGAAGCACAACATGCGCTAAACCAGGTAACTTTAGATACCTCTTGATGACTTTTAGTTTTTACTTAGATTAATTTATCATAACATTTTTCTTTGTGTGTGTAGGCCTCGGTGCTTCATTATGAGACTTTTCTCTGATATCGGGATGAACTGAACCATCTTTAGGCCGAGGTCTGAGGGCTCACTGAGAAGAGAGATACTTACAAACTTCACGGCGAGTGGCGTAAGGGGAGGCTAAGAGCCTCTGAGCTGAGCTGGAGGTGGCTCGGAAGGATCATAGCGATCTGGTCGAGCAGGTAAAAATATTTGAGGTTAGTGATGATGAGCTAGACTCGGTGACTAATGGTCAAAATCCGCAGGTCCAACATAAAATCGATCGGATCGAACAACTTCGACCTAAGATGGATGTTGTCAAGGCCGAGACCGACGAATGGAGAGGCAGAATGGACCGTCTGGCCTCAGAAAAGGAGACTGCTCGGGCTCAGCTGACTTAGGCTAAGACCCAGCTTCGAGCGACAAAGGAAAGGGCCGAGGTGCAGGCCAAAAAGGTTGATGAGCTCTAGTCTCAGCTAAGTGCGGTCGTCTCTGATCGAGAAAATCTTGCCAAGGAGCTTGAGACGACCAAGTCAGTGGTCTTGGTGGTTAAAGGCGACGCCGACGAGATGGTGTCCAGTTATAAGGACGATGCCGAGGTGGCCCAGGATAGAACGAAGGATATCGTCGAGCATGTGAATCCGCAATCCCGAAAGGGAGGCCCTCGAGGAGATTCATGTTCGGGGTTTTGACTAGTCGGCTGAAATCGAGAGTGCTAAGGGGCTAGAAGTCGAGGCCAAGAAGTTGGCTTATCCCGAGGATGAAGAAGGCTTTGAGGGTTCGAGCGGATCTGAGGGTGGGGTAGACTCCGAAGACCCTAGCAACGAGGCGGGCTCCGGTGAAGACCAGGCCATTTTAGTGCCTTGTAATTTTTTTTTATTTTTTATATTTTTGTACTTTTGTACTTTTTGTCAATGTCGTTTGGCCTTTATAATGACTATATGTATATATAATACAAGGCTTCCTTTTCCCTTTGACAATTTTTGAGTTTTGTTTTCCTTTGTTTTATTGTTTATGTTTGCAAAGATCGAAATGCCTTAGCATGAAATAGTTAGGTCATATTCGGAGGTTTGAATAGGCCTTGCCTTCGACATTATTTTGTTTAAGTTATCGTGGGGGTTTGGTATGACCAGAAATTTTCCCTAAAGTACTTATAATGTTTTAGATTATAGTTTGCCGAGGGTATCCTTTAGAACCGGTTAAGAAATTTTTCAAGGCCTTATTTTTTGTTACGGGTCTCGGATGTCTCCGAGCTATTTTAAAATGGTCGTAGCCTTTTAGTTCGGGTGTTTTCCAGTGGGCTTGTCACCTCGAGTTATTCGGACTTGCCTAAGATAACAGTCCCCGAATGGGGATGACCGTAGCCTTTAAGGTTCGGGCGCTGCCTAATAGGTCTTGTGCCCCCTGGCTCTGATAGCCTGGGCCGTCCGAGTTTGATTCTGGACGACAGTCCCCGAGTGGGAGTGATCGTTTAAACCCGGATAAAGGTGGCCCTTGGGCTCGATACCTTTAGGGGATCGAATGTAGGAAATTCAGAAAAAAAATAATTTAAGGGACAAGATGTTTATCCGCATGGTAGAGACTTCTTTTTATTTCTGTGCATAATATATACGATTACACATGCATACAAACTTTATGTCAAGGCTCGAGCAGTCTATGTGGGCACGGTTCATTTGACTGTTTGGCCCTTAAAGTAAATCCTATCGATCAAGCCGAGACCATTCAATCGCAAAGTTTCTTTCCTTGCTAAAGTCATTATCCGAGGGTAATGCCCCCCGGTGTTCGGGGCCAATCGTAGAGAGGCCTCTAATACTATTGTCGTGATCTTAGATACCGGTTCATTATCGGTCTTCGATTCTAAGTTAGCACGATTTATTGTTGCCTCGTTAAAAACCTTGCCGGAAAACCCATTTGGGACAAAACCGGTTCAAGAAAAAAAGAGTGCAACTCGTGCTTTCAGGCCTAAAAATTGTATCGTTCTTTGATAGTTTCCTGCAAGTGTTAGTTCGAAATGCAAATAATTAAAAGGAATGAATGGGGTCGTACCTCAGCAGTAGTATCGCTTCAAGTGAGTTATGTTCTAATTGTTCGGTAGTCGTTCACCGTTCATTGCTCCGAGTTTGTATGATCCCTTTCCGGTGATCTCGATAATTTGATATGGCCCTTCCCAGTTCGGCCCCAGCTTCCCTTTGTTTGGGTTCCGGGTGCTTAATATGACCTTCCTTAACACTAGGTCCCCGACATTAAAGTGTCGAAGGTTGGCCCTTCGATTATAATACCTCTCGATCCGCTGGTTTTGGGTGGCTAATCGGACAAGGGCAGCTTCGCGCCTTTTATCTAATAGCTTTAGCTTCATGTTCATGGCCTCGTCGTTTGATTCCTTGGTTGCATATCGGAACCTGAGACTTGGTTCTCCGACTTCGACCGGTATTATAACTTTGGCGCCGTAAACCAGCGAGAACGGGGTTGCCCCGGTACTGGACTTCGATGTCATACGGTATGCCCATAGGACTTCGGGCAGGATTTCCTTCCATTTCCCTTTGGCGTCAGTTAACATCTTTTTAAGGTTTTGGAGTATGGTTTTGTTGGTCGATTATGCTTGTCCGTTCCCACTAGGGTGGTATGGTGTTGATAGGATCCTTTTGATCTTATGGTCTTCGAGAAACTTACTTACTTTGCTGCCGATGAATTATTTCCCGTTGTCGCAGACGATCTCGGCCGGCATTCCGAACCGGCATATGATGTGGTCCCAGATGAAATCGATGACTTTCTTTTTCCTGACCTTCTCGTATGCCTAGGCACCGACCCACTTAGAAAAATAGTCAGTCATAAATAATATAAATTGAGCCTTACCGGGTGCCCATGGAAGGGGGCCAATAATGTTCATTCCCCACTTCATGAACGACCATGGTGACAAAACCGAATGCAGCAGGTCCCCGGGTTGATGAATCATTGGAGCATGTCTCTGACATTCATCACATTTTTGTACGAACTCCTTCGCGTCCTTTTCCATGTCGATCCAGTAGTAGCCGGCTCTGATTACCTTTCGAACCAATGATTCGGCGCCTGAGTGATTTCCACAGGTACCTTCGTGAATTTCCCTCAGAACGTACTCGGTATCTCCTGGTCTTAGACATATCACGAGTGGGCCATCAAATGTTCTTCTAAACATGGTTCCATCTTCGAACAAGCTAAACCAGTATGCTTTCGTACGTACGACCCTTGATTCTTTTGGATCTGAGGGCAGCTTTCCGGTCTTCAAATATTCTATATATTTGTTTCTCTAGTCACAAGTTAAGATCATTAAGTTTAACTCGGCGTGGACTTCTTCCACTACCGATCGCATGAGTTGTACTACCGCCCTCGAGTTGAACTCGTCGTCCTTGACCGCTGAACCTAGGTTAGCAAGGGCATCGACCTCACTATTTTGATCCCGAGGTACGTGTTGTAGAGTCCACTCCTTGAATCGATGTAATGTTACCTGCAACTTATCCAGGTACCTTTGCATTTGTTCTCTCTGACCTCGAACGTCCCATTAACTTGCTTCACCACAAGGAGGGAGTCACACTTAGCTTCGATTACCTCCGCCCCCAAGCTTTTGGCTAGTTCGAGACCTGCAATCATGGCCTCATATTCAGCCTCGTTGTTAGTCAATTTTACAGTCCTAATAGATTGTCTAACTATATTGCATGTTGGTAGCTTCAATACGATACCAAGTCCGGACCCTTTTGCGTTCGAGGCACCATCCGTAAAGAGGGTCCAGATCCCCGAAGAAGTCCTCGAGTTCATCAACAACTCTCTTTCGAACTCGGATATTAGGGTCGGCGTAAAGTCGGCCACGAAGTCTGCCAAAACTTGAGATTTAATTGCGGTCCAGGGTCGATATTCAATATCGTACCCGCTAATTTCTACGACCCATTTGGTCAATCGTCCCGAGAGCTCAGGTTTATGCATTATATTTCGCAATGGGTAAGTAGTCACGACACATATAGGATGGCATTGAAAATATGGTTTCAGCTTCCTAGAGGCGCTTAGCAAAGCGAGTGCCAATTTTTCTAGTTGAGGGTACCTAGTTTCGGCCTCACCTAGAGTCCTGCTAACATAGTAAATAGGAAATTTCGTACGTTGCACTTCCCAGACTAGGACTCCACTTACCGCTATCTCTGATATAGCCAAGTATAGGTATAGTTGTTCGTCTGTCTTCGGCGTGTGAAGTAGAGGCGGGATCGATAGATACCGCTTGAGTTCCTCCAAGGCCCGTTGGCACTCCGGGGTCCATGTGAAGTTATTCTTCTTCAATAGTGAGAAGAATTGGTGGCTCTTATCGGAAGACCTCGAGATGAATTGCCCCAGGGCGGCTATGCGTCCGATTAATATTTGCATGACCTTCATGTTGTCCACAACCATGATATCTTCGATGACTTTGATCTTGTCGGGGTTGATCTCGATTCCCCGGTTGGATACCAAGAATCCGAGGAATTTACCTGATCCAACTCTGAACGCACACTTCTCCAGGTTCAGCTTCATATTGTATTTCTTCAGTATGTTGAAGGTATCCTGCAAATGTTTTAAATGGTCCTCTGCTCGCAGGGACTTAACCAACATATCTTCAATGTAAACCTCCATTTGATTTTTCTATTTGTTCCTCGAACATCCGATTTACTAGGTGTTGGTAAGTGGCACCGACATTGTTTAATCCGAATGGCATCATGTTATAGCAGTATGTTCTGCACTTAGTGATGAAGGAAGTTTTTTCCTGATCGCCCGGGTTCATCCATATTTGGTTGTACCCGGAGCAGGCATTGAGAAAATTGAGGATCTTGTGGCCGGTCGTGGCATCAATCATGCGATCGATGTTGGGCAAAGGGAAGGAGTCCTTGGTACATGCCTTATTCAAATCCTTATAGTCTACACACATTCTTAATTTATTCCCTTTTTTAGGGACTACCACTACGTTTTCTAATCAATCCGGGTATTTAACCTCTCGAATGGACCCTATTTTAAGGAGTTTAGATACCTCGTCCTTGATGAAAGCATGTTTGACCTCGGACTGGGTTTCCTCTTCTTCTTGACCGGGTGGAACTTCGGGTCCAGGCTTAGCTTGTGATCCCTGTCGTATCAAGGTGGGACCAAGCGAAACAACCTTCGTTAGCTATAAGAAATTGAATGAGTTATTTCCTAGCCTCGGGGCTTAACCCCTTTCCCAGGTCTACCTTTCGATCGGGCAAGTGTTCGGTTAGTACTGTCATACCCCGTTTTTAAACTTAACCCTCTTTTAAAATAGATAAAAGATTTTAAAGCTCAAAATGGGTTTCAATTTGAAAGTGACAAAAGATTGTTTATAAGAGATTTTCTCATAGTCGCCACTTGACATCAGTGGCGGAGGCAGGATCTCCGCGAAAGGGGTTAAAAAAAAAAGATTGTAACTAGTAAAAATTGAACCTATGACCTTTCAAAGATTTTGAACCCCCTTGACCACTAAGCTACACTTTTGAGTTATGTTAAGAGGGTTCAAAACTTAATATACAGAGGTAAAAACAGATTTTGCCTTGTATATACAATGTAATGTTTCGACGAAGGGGGTTCGGTGAACCCCTTTTCGCCCCCCTAAATCCGCCCCTGCTTGACATGAATCTCGGTGTACCAAGTCACCGTTTAATAACAATTTTTCCTTAAAACATTTTTGAATCTAAAACATAGTCTTCACCAGAAATCCAAGTAAGGGGGTTCATTTGACTCGGGGAGAAGGTGTTAGGCACTCCTCAAGTCCCGTAACTAGTACGGTTGCATACTTGATCAAATTGAATTTTAATAATATTCTAATTGAGGTAAAACATACAAAGAAAACAAACACAAAGAGGTTCAAGGTTGTCCCCTACCTAAAAAGGAAAAGAAAGGAAATAAAAGTCTTAAACTAGCCTATACTAATGCTTCCTCGAAAAGATCATAATAACTAAGGGAAAAACCTCTAGTCTCGAAAAGAAAAATAAATAAGTTGCCTAATATTTGCCTAACCAAGTGTGGTCGGCCAAAATATGCTACTATCGAACAATGTACTAAAATAAGATAAGTAAAAGAGAACTAAAATAAATAAAAAAAGATTGTTCGCTTCATGGCCATGTTCTTTTAACTTTTCATTTCATGCATTTGACCAAGCCCGATCCCTAAAGCATGCGAGAAATACTTAATTACTAATGGGCTAAATCTTTTACCTAGCTCCCGCGGCATAAGAACAATCAGTTAAAATAATTCACTCAAGTCATCTATTTACACAAAGATAGTGGTCAACACATGAAACGCATAAAAGGAAAGAAAATTATGACAACTAAACAACGCAAAGAAAAATGAAAATAAGGTGTGCTGGATTCAAAGAGTATTGTAAGAGCTTAGAACCTAACCAAACCCCATTCTCTTTCTTTAAATTTTCCAAGGACGAAGATACACGAAAGCTATCTTTCAAAGCGAGGGCATGCCTACTCTACTGACACGAAGTAAAATTCTCAAACCAATTAGTGTGTTATCCTCATGAATAACTTTACTCTCCAAATCAAACAAGAACTATTCAAAGTTAAAAGCCTTTATCATAAATAACACGAGTCGTGAACATTATTTTTAATCAATGAAACATGGAGATTTCAAACCAGATTACTAATTAAAATGAAGTGAAAACCCTGAAAATGCACTTTCAATTCTTGGAAATTAATTGATGGAAGTACTATGCCGATATTAGTCCAACAAGTTAGATATTGACTCAACCAAAATATGAAAGGAGATAGTTTTTCAAAAGAAACTTAGCAACTATATTTATAAAGCCCAATAATAGTGAAAAATTTCTAAACAAATACATGACTTAATTTTCATATTCAATGTCCCAGAAAAGTTAATGAAAGCCTTCAAATAATCATTCACCTACTTAACGTAACAAGAAAATAAGCACACAAACAAGATGACACATATTAGAGATCTACGCACTTCAAACTCATTCACCACAAAAATTTAACATAGAGAATAATAATAGAAATGGACTTCAATGAGCGGGTTTGAAATTCGACCGATACAAAACTTGAACCTAAAATCCGACTGAATAAGAAATAGCAAAATTCGTCCGAGAACCGCGAACTTCGACCTCAACCGACACTTCGAATCGGCACTGCAAACTTCAAACTAAACCAAGCACCTTATCGAAACTCCAAGAGAGCTCGAAATAGGAATCGAGTCAACCAATTCGCACCAAAAATCAAACACGAGCAAAATTCAAACTTGGTAATTTCTGAATACAAATCGAAAAGCCAAGAACTGAAAAATGGAAAATCTTTTTTGGAATTTTTGTTTCTGGAAACGTAAATACTAATTGCGCTCAAACATGAACATCTTTTTTTTGAAATAACTAGAATCCGAAAATTAGAAAAGAGAGTAAGCTCGACGAACACCAAAACCCTAGCTATTTTTCAAGTTTCTCTCTCTGAATTTTTTTCCGAAAATCCTCCATTTATCCCAATATATACTCCTTCCCGAACCTTCTTTACCAAGTCAAGAAATCTCTAGAACTCCCCCCTAAAATCGATTTTCCCCATCTTTTTAAACAAAATCAGACAAATAAAAGCCTAGGATCTTTCACTTCTCAGATCCTACGGCTACCATTTATCCAAATTCGTTCAAGAGATAGAAAACATGCGTGAGGGAGTGAGAATCAAATGTCAGAAGTTTGTTATTTTGATGACAGTTGATACCCAATTTTCCCCTCATATTTTTAAAAATACATATGTAATATCAAAATAGCATATTTGCATCATTATTTAGTTTAAAAACCTATACAAGTATTTTCCCATAATTTTCTATAATTTTTAGAGCTTCAAATTAATTTTCTTATATTTTTATTATATAAATATCTAGTAATTATCCTTTAAATTATTTTGTGATGACTTAATTATCCAAAAATATTATTTGCATCCATAATACATGTTCCAAACATTTCTATTCTATTTTTTAAAATTGCATTAGCATTTTAAAGCTATTTATCTAATTTTACAATAATGACCTATATTCTTCAAATAATTGCGTTTATTACGTTATTTATGCCAAAGTATTATTTTTATATTTTTATAATATTAAGTTAATATTTTTAGTCATTTTATTGCACAAGTAGCATTTTATTATCTATTAGTTATTTTATAAATTATTTTTAAAATAATTATTGTGTATTTAATAGTTGGCCCAAAACAGGCCAATTTTCGGACCTACAACTACCCAGACCTCAGCCCAATTACCCCAGACCCTAGCCCATTTACCCAGTCCCAACACAAATAACCTACTAACCCCAACCCGGTCGGTACCCGCTTTACACGACCCGCCCCAGCTTTTCTTTAATCCTGGTTGTTGATCTCTCAAGATCAACAGCCCACAATTAAACCCTCCCTTTAACTAACCTAACTTCTAACCCTAACCCCCATTCACCTTTTGCCCGCCGCCTCTATATCCTCGCATCTCCCATCTCCCTCTTTCAGAAACCCTAGCCGCCTCCCTCATCTTCTCCACATCCGAGTAAATCATGGACTCCCTCTGTGATTTACTTACCTTTTATGTGTTACCTCGTTATTGTCTATAAGATTATGATGTTATATGGTACTTGCCCCAATTTTGGCAAGTACCAGTTCCTAAACGGGATTCCGCCGCCTTCAATCTATGAGATTTCGACGATATTTCATCTATATGCACTCTATATGGTCTGATTCACCGAGATCTTCGACTATCTATGCTTCCTTTCGAACTAGAGTTTGAATTTTTTCATTGTTCCTTACTGATTCATGACTGATACTTTTTCTTTTCCGTGTTTGACTATTCTTTTCCTTATTTCTGTTTAATCTGCCATGTTTCCCTATTTTCTAATTTATTTTGCCCAAAATCTGACTATAAATGATTTTTGGTATGATATTTTCCTTATTCTCTGTTTCATCTTATGTATTCCTTTATTTTTAGTATTATTTGTGTGATAATTGTTATTCCTTGTTGATTTACTGAACCCCTTTGTTTTACGCCCTAAAAACCGATTCTAATTGATTCTACTATATCTTTCCTTATTTGTATTTGAATAATTTATTTTCCATGTTTACTTGGTTGATTTCTACACTATATAAACCCCTCTCATGAAACGCCTTAGGGGAGAGATTTTCTGAACCCTAATTTTGGCTACTATTTTTCACTACTCTCTCACTCACTCATTGTTACCCTAAAACACTATAAAATTATTGAATAGCCTCCTCTGGTGCAAGCACTGCCCAGAGCTCATTTTTGAGGCTCTTGCGAACTCTGAAACATCGGGAATTTTGGGTTTTTGCTATTACACTTTGCACTCTTTTGATTCTGCTACTGGTTAGTGTTTAAACCCTCATAATGTTTACTTTCTTCCCTTCTTTCTGCACATGTATCTGAATTTTGGTTCAACTATGATGGTGTTCAACTTGATGTCATTCTGTGTTAATTGACGCATGAGAGTAGTGTATTGTTCATGTCATGACTCACTATGATTTTCACTCTGCAATTCCCTATCTCCTAAGACTAGTTCTGTACCTTGTAACATCTTTACATGTTAATTTTGAACTTCAATATTGTGGTTGTATATTGTTTTTGCCTATTGTATTTAGATAATGCCCTATCTTCTAAGACTAGTTCTGCACCTTGTGTATGATGGTGTACTTTTTGTAATACTGCCCAAAAATCTATTTTAAACTTGTGTCTTGCTACCCTGATTTTCTAAAGGCAAACATTCTATTTCAACTGACTAGGACCTTGCTCCTAGGTGAACATGCTTTTTCAGTATGCCTTGGTTCACTTGCTACTTTCTCCTTTCTGTGATAATCAATATATGTATACCTCCATTATCTTCAAGTATTGATATGACCTTAGGTTTGACTTGACTTAATTTAGGCCATTAAATGTCAACTAGTGCAATCTAGGTATGTTTGCAAACTTGTTTTCCTTTTCCTATGATGTTTGTCTATGTGATGCTTTGCTACTGAACTTTGCTTAATTTTGCTGGTCTACCTGACCAGTTATGTTGTGTGATCACTCTGGGAATTTCTGTCCATTCTCTTTACTTGTTGCTTTGGTATTCTGAATTCCTATTCTTAGCCGGCTGAAAGCCAAGGCTACCTAGGTTCTCTGTTGGCCTCCCTAGTGTGAGTACTGCTCAGGGTCTAATTGAGGCCCTTGTGAACTCTGACGCACTAGGGACTTGGCCCTAGTCACTCCTCCTAACCTCCAAACTATCCCTAATGCTCTACTTCCCTATCATGTACTGTAATCTATGTTGGTTGCTCCAAGTGATGCAATATTTGGTGTTATGGCTCATTGAAAGGGGTCTGAACTCCCCTATTCGTGTGGTTCTTTGTTGAAGGTCTAAGTCTGCTATGCCAGAAGTTTTGAAGGACCAGTAAGGCTAGGTATTTAGTTATTCTATTTGGGCCTGCTATAGGCCTGTCTATTGCCATGTAATATTACTACTTTATTATTAATTTGGGTCTGTAATAATAATTTTCGTGTAAACGATTGAGGTGTTAGTAAAAAGGGATGGGGTAGATTCTAATATTAACGTTTGATGGGTAGAAAACATGTCTATAGGATTGAATGATGCTTTGCCTTATGTTATTCATTCTCTATGTACACTGTAGAAAGCATGCCATTAGGGAAACACACACACTTGCACTACTTGTTTATTAGTAAAGCCTGAACTTAAGTGTCTCAATATCTTTGTAGCTATAAGTTGATTAGAGAACCTTCCCGTAGGAAATATTGTTGAATTTCCTGTTAATTCGCATTACTAGAGATCATTCCTATAGGACTCTAATCATATCATTTGTTATGGTATTGCATATTTCACCTAGAGAATCTGCCTATAAGGTCTAACAATAAAATCAGACTCCTCAATTGTTAATCGTTAGAAATCCTGCCTATAGGATGCCACTGCTCGCCTTAATAACTGGTAATGACGCCCTTTAAACACTGTTCATCACTCACTTAGGCCATTATCAAGTGTATGAGTAATTCTGAATTTTCACTCCCTCTATCCCATAACTCACCTAGGCGCAACAATTATAGGGCTAGTAATTGAGGAATTTGCCTTCTCAATAACCAGTGTGTAATGACCTATGCAATCCTGTCTATGAATCTCGTTGGTTCCTGAATCTGCTTGCGTGCCTTGATGCCTGTCACCTAGAAATCATGCTTATAGAGATTTAAGATCCTTAATTCTGAATTGCCTAACATGAAAAACCTGTTTCGCGTGCATTTGTTGTTTAAGGGTGGAGGCAAACTTGAGCCTTAAATTGCCATATTTGAAGTCCAATGTGTTTTTGTATGTCGCTTAGTTTTAACATTTCTGAGCAGCCTAAGTGAGGTCTAGAACTATCCAAAATAGAGGTCCAATAAATCCTGGACCATAGGTATGGAACCGGTAGTGCACGCATCAGATACGACTTATAATTGAATTAGTGCGCTTTAGGTAACAGCTTTAACATAGTAATCGGGTAGCAGGAGATGATTGTTTGTGCCCGCTGAATATTATGAGTAATACCCCATCTTGAGGGAGTTACGAAGTATTATTTATGTTACACGGGGTGATCCTTTAGGCTAAAAAACTTAGGACCCCCCCTGTTCTTTATATGTTATTATTAGATCTAAATAATTGTATCCCCATGTTCGCACTAAGATCTGTATTAATCATGTTGTAATAAAGTTCTGTGACTTCTAAACTCCCTTTGTTTATTTGATCACCTAGCTTAAGCATAATCTTAAATTCGGCCGGGACCCACAGTTGTGGATCTCGAGGAGTGCCTAACATCTTCTCTTTGAGGTAACATGAGCCCTTACCCGATCTTTGGTGGCGTTGACTAGTCAAACAGAGTTATTTGCAGAATAGGTGCCCTAATGCACCTTAAAAAATCGTTAGGTGACGACTCTTCTCCTTTAACACTCTATCTCCCATTCTAAAAAGGAGTTGTCACAACGTCGAAGCCCGCTTTTCGCGAGAAGAAAAAAAAATGGGGCACGACAATGACGTGGTGAGATGAGAGGGGACCAGCGGACTCGAGCGAGTGAACTCGTGCCGATTTGGGTGTGTTTCTAGCGAGTTGGAGAGGCGGCAGAGAACTCTGGGACATAGTCATTGATGGTCTTTGTCACGACCCAAACCGATGGGCCGCGGTGGGCACCTGGTACCTTACTCAATCGAGTACCAACGTAACGTATATTTTGTATCATATTATCACAGGTAATTGAGCCGGAGAGGTTGTCGTGAGATAAGTAGAATAAAATATGAGGAAATACTCAATATAGGGTGACCCAACTTGATATACTGACTTATACATATGACGTACTGGCCTATAAGGCCATACCAGTATCCGTATACATGACATCTGTCTACAAGCCTCTAAGAGTACATAAATATCATAAAGGTCGGGACAGAGCCTCGTCATACCAAACAATATATATTCAAATCATACTGACCAAATAGGCAACTCCGGAGCAAGTAGAGTGCACAAACACCTTCTATTGAGCTGATAGCCTACTAGGAGAACTCTCAACCTGTCTATTGGGACCTGCGGGCATGAAACGCAGCGTCCCTAGGCAAAAGGGACATCAGTACAAATAATGTACCGAGTATGTAAGGCATGGCAGTAGTATATAAAAGATATGAATGAAACATGGAGTAAAGAACTCAACCTGAAATTTTGAATAGCTCTGTGAATCATGAAAATTTATAATGTCATGCATGTGCGTATAAATGTCATACCATTCATAGGTATATGCGTTCATAACATCATCAAGCCTCTGAGGGCATCCCATCATATCATCTCGGCCACTGTGGGCAAAATCATCAATGTATACCAGTTGATGAGGTGGTGGTGCGTATATAACGCCATAACCTTTTTCTATATCCCATATACATATAATATACACGTATATAACGCTTTCTGGTCATGGGTCAATGTACATGTATAAATGCATGAAATATATAAGAAATACGTTAATAAGATTTCTCGAATATCATAAAATCAATATGCCTTTCGGACAAACTTTATCAAATACGTATTTTTCTGAGACCCATGAATAGAGGATATAATAACAATTCACATGGGTAATCAATAATATAGACACTCATAGTATTTCTATGAATAGAGTCATTTATGAAAGTTGCGTATTTTGCTCGTTTCGTTTGTATCATTTGGATCATGCCAAAAGGAAAGAAGGGATAGCCTTAACATACCTTAACTCCGTTGAATCCTTAATACCTTCCAAGAAATTCTTCAAACAGCTCAATTAAATCTACCACACCATTAGGAGATTCAAAATCAGTGCTGAGTAAAGGCTAAGTCCTCAACTTAAACTAGTAGCTCGTTTACGTAAATTTGGGCAGCATCTCCCCTGTAACTAGGCCCTCCTCCAACACCATATACCAACAATAACAAAAACACAATAATAACAAAATGTAAGCATCATTTTCCAACCTTATCTCCATCACAATATACCACAAAATAACCCACACACCCTAATCACTTTATACATAAAACGACAACCAAAGTAGTGTTAAACAACTTAAAAAAATATAACGACGAACGACCAACCCACCATTCCATCATTATTTAGTGTTTCTCCATACCATTTGTCCTCTAAAACTCCATTAAACAGTAGAAAAATATACAGCCCAAAGGCAACACGAAACAACCCACAAAACAGTCTACTACAAGTCAAATAACTCGAACTCACGGTTTTCGATCACCCTCCCGTGAGTTCTAACTATTAGGAAATAAATTTATCAACATTCCTTGATATTTAAACACTTAAATACAGAAAGTACACATTTTCTTAACTATGAAGTGCCTTCCAAAACTCAAACTACAAAAAAAAAAAGAGGCGATATAGCGATACTTACGTCGTAAGGATCGTTTTAATGTTATTACTTCTTGATTCCGTGCCCGGGATGATAATATTATTTGAAGCTCTTATAGAGAGCTTAAGAGTAAAGTTAGGGGTGTTATTTGGGCGAGCTCTCTGGAAAAATGGAGAAAGAGACGAGATGGGATGTAAATATCCCATTGTTTTAAAAGTCAAAAAGGTGCTACTTGGCACCCTATGATTGGCCCTTTTTCCAACGCTTATAACTTTTTATCCGGGTGTCATATGAATGAACTTTTAAGTGCGTTGGAAACTAAATTCCAAGACCTTAAATTTGGTATATAATATCCCAAAAATACCTCATATCATACACGAAATATACTTCTCAAAAAGCTCTATTACATGGCAAATCCTTAGTCGGTGTTTCCGCAACTTTAATCCGATTTTTTTCAAACTTCATATTTTCTATCCAAACATCATATTTAGCCATATTATGACTTTAAATACATTTAAATCATGATTAATAAGTCTCATATTCATTACGTCACCTTGGGACGCACAGGCTGTAACAATCATCCCCCTATAGAAACATTCGTCCTCGAATGTTAAACTCCCAAAAATCGATAGAAATTTTGGTAGAGTCTCCTATGTAATGGTACTACTACCAACTTGTCACACAGCAAACCCAACAATACAAATCCACACAGGGCCACAATCATCAATAACACCAATGGCCTCACACGACCAATAACAATATCTAACATAAGAATCAAGTAACATATACGTACCTAAAGGCTGTGATGTCTCAGTCTGATACTTCTCAGGAAGTGGAAACAAGTGAGGATACCTAGTCTTCATTTCTTCTTCAGCTTCCCAAGTCATCTCCTCCACATTATTGTTAATCCAAAGTACTTTAAGTGAAGCTACATCCTTAGTTCTTAATCTCCAAACTTGTCTATCTAGTATAGCAAATGGGAGCTTCCCAATACGATAGTTGCTCTGTAACCTGGAACATCGTCAACTGGAATGACTTTAGAGGGATCTCCAATACACCTACGGAGCATAGACACATGAAATACTGGATGTACAGACTCCAATTTGGAAGGCAAGTTTAACTCATATGCTACTTGGCCTACTCTGCGTATAATCTTATAAGGTCTAATGTACCGAGGGCTAAGCTTTCCTTTCTTACCGAATCTCATAACGCCTTTCATCGGTGACACCTTTAGGAATACCTAGTCATCTACCTGAAACTCCAAGTCTCATCATTGATTATCTGTATAGGACTTCTGATGACTCTGTGCTGCTAATAGCCTTTCCCTTATAAGCTTAATCTTCTCAACAGCCTGTTGTAGCAACTCTGGTCCTACTAACTTAGTTTCCCCAATCTCGAACCATCATATAAGAGACCTACACTTTGGTCCATAAAGAGCTTCGTATGGAGCCATCTGAATGGTGGAATGATAACTATTATTATATGCAAACTCAATAGGTGGAAGATGATCATCCCAGCTACCCGTGAAGTCCATCACACAAACTGTTCGATTCAGATCCTTCGATGTTGAGAGTGTGGATGCCGGGATCACCTCGTCGACCATGAACATCTCTTTGGCGGCTGGTTGTTCCCCATAAACCGTTTTGCCTCCTCCGGGTGTTGGGAATTTCAGCATCTGGTGTCGTGTCGAGGGTATTGCCCTCATGTTGTGAATCCATGGTCTCCCGAATAGAGCGTTGTATATCATATCCTCTTCGACTACATAGCACTTGGATTCCTGTACGGTTTCAGCAACGTTCACTGGTAATGTTATCTCCCCTGTAGTGGTCTAGCATGCCATGTTGAACCCGTTCAGGATTCAGACCGCATGTACGATCTGATCTTGTAGGCCGAGTTGTTCCACTACCCTGGATCAGTTAACACACACTTAATTCAAGATTTATTTACGAGTACCAATATTACCAGTGCGTTGTTGGGGGGTTGCACGATTCCTTTAGCGTCTTCGTCATTGAAAGACAAGGTTCCTTCCAGCACGTAATCCCAAGTCCGTTTTTCCCATGTGATGGATACTTTGGTGTGCTTCAGCATCGGGCCCTGGGGAATGTCGACTCCACCAATGATCATGTTAATGACGTGATGAGGCTCTTCCTGTCCGGTCTGCTTTTCAGAATCCCTGTTCTCGAAGTAGTTCTTAGCCCGATCACTCAGGAATTCTCGGAGATGCCCGTTGTTGAACAGTCGAGCCACCTCTTCCCTTAATTGTCGTCAGTCTTTTGTTATGTGGCCATGAGTGTCGTGATATTTGCACATTAGGTTGGGATCCCTTTGGGCTGGATCGGACTGTAAAGGTCTAGGCCACTTGGTATCTTTGATGCATCCAATGGCAGATACGATATCGGTGGCATCGGCGTTAAAGTTGTACTCCGATAATCTTGGCGCTTCTTTAGGCCTGACGGGCCTGTCGAAGCTGTTTTTGCTAATGAGTCCCCGGTTGCTCTGACCTCAATCACTTCTCCTTTCGTTTCTCATAGAGTTCTGTCCGGACCCACTGCTTCTTTAGTCCTTATTATACGGCTCATACCGATCCCTGTTTGATCTCAGTTCACGATCAATGTCTCTCTTGACTCTGTCGATGGTTCTGACGGGATACACAGACCCGGAAGGGACCCCAAGCTCATCATCTTCGACCCTGATTTTCGATTGATACCGGTTATGGACATCGGCCCAAGTGACAGCCGGATATTCCACCAAGTTTTGTTTTAACTGATGTGAAGCCAACGAGCTCCGAATGTTGAGTCATTGGGTGAAAGCCTGAACGGCCCAATCATCAGCGAGCGGTGACAGGTCCATCCGTTCTATTTGAACTCGAGACACGAACTCTCTGAGCATTTCATTGTCCTTTTGTTTTACTTTAAAAAGGCTGGACTTCCTGGTCTCGACCTGGATAACCTCAGCGTGTGCTTTCACGAAAGAGTCTGCAAGCATAGCAAATGAGTCTATAGAATTATGAGGTAAGTAGTGATACCATATCATAGCTCCTTTTGACAAGGTCTCTCCGAATATTTTCAACAAGACAGACTCGATCTCATCATCCTCCAAGTCATTCCCTTTGATGGCACATGTGTAGGAGCTAACATGCTCGTTTGGGTCGGTCGTTCCGTTGTACTTAGGAATCTCGGGCATGCAAAACTTCTTAGGGATTGACTTTGGAGCCGCGCTCGGAGGAAAAGATTTTTGCACGAACTTCTTGGAATCGAGGCCTTTCAATATCGGCGGTGCTCCTGGGATTTGGTCGACCCTAGAATTGTAGGTTTCTACCTTTTTGTCATTAGCTTCGATTTTCTTCTCCCTTGATTCTACACATTTTGTCAGTTCCTCGAGTATCTTTATGATCTAGGGGTTAGTCCCCGATTTGTTTCATTCGACCTCTCTGCGACCGGTTCGTCCCTGCGGGTGACTTCCCGGGATGGACCGGGTTCAATTCTTCTCGGTGCGCGATTTTGGTTTTGTAACTGAGTTATCGCCGCATGTTGAGCCTGTAACATTTCAAAGATCATCCGTAAATTGATCCCATCTCCTCCAATATTTTGTGTATTTTGAGTTGCCGATCGGGCTCCACCACAGACGTTATTCTCGGGATCGGTAGACAGATTTATGTTGATAGCCACATGTGAATTAGCGTCAATCGGGTCCGCGACCGGAATTCCGATTGGATTAATGGGCAGTACCTCGTCACTGGGCACTATGTTGTTATTTTCACCATGATGGCCGGACTCATTGTCAACATGCAGGGGCGCTGATTGAGAGTTTGATATTTTAAGCTTTAACCTGAAATTAGAGACACTTCAAAGAACAAGTGTAAAGAGAAGTGTGTGTTATGAAAAATTGTATCAAATAACCACTATTATCATTAGCCCCACGGTAGTCGCCAAACTATTTATCCTCAAAATCGGATAACAATTGAATTTGTAAGCGGTTTTAAGGATCTGCAAATTAGTTGATATAAAGTGATAAATTAAGTTGCAATTAAAATAAGCAATGATAAAGTAAATTCAAACCACACGAATTGGATAGTTTCAATCTCGGAAGGTTAGCCACCCTCGAGTGAGATGCACTTTGATCGGTATCACGATACAGAAAAATAAGAGCTTAAAGAGAAAAATAATAATATATTACTTTGGAATGCGTGTTACAATGCGCTAAATGAATTATCAGACCCCCTTTATATAGAGAGGAATCCTACTTTAGGTACAATTCTATAAAAGATAAAAAAATCTCTTGATTTGCCGATTACCAGTTCCTCATTGATGCGTGCCGAGATTCCCGCCGTAATATCCAACCGGTCACGGATATCTCGGTCTTCTATTATGGTAACAATATTTCTTCGAGCTCGTTCGGGGCTAGGATCGATTCCGGGATCACGGCCTCGATATTCTCGAAGGCGCGCGTTCCAACCCCAGGTTCTAGCCCGGTGGAACTTAGGGCCAATCTTCCGTCCTTTATTGCCATATTCCGAACTTGACCTACCATGTCGTAGACGATCTTGATTTCGACCGTATACACACACTTACATTGACAATACATAAAGAAAGAAATAAAACAAATGTACAATAACAAACATGATTCTACAAGATACACTGCTCTATCAGATCATCTATTCTTTATGTATAATATATTTGGGCCTTCACTTGTATGGTTCAAAATTGTGAGGCCCAAATGTGAATACGGCTACTAATTAACTGATAAAAATAGCACGGTATAGTCAGATTTTACTGATGTTTTAATTTAATTAGTCTGTAGGCTCGTGATTATTAATCGGCGGCTTTCGGCGAGGTCCACTTCTTCCGCTGTAGTCTTTGCTCATAAGTTTTGCTACTTCATTTTCAGCATCACGAAACTCCTTTGATCCATCCACCTATCATAAATTCAGTATATCAAAACGCAAGTAATAAAAAAAAGGGATATAAGTTATAGGAGTATATCTATACATAGGCAACATAAAACATTTTACATCAACGATCAGTATAGTTTAACATATGTTATAACATGTTATTTACTCTATCTTTCAGGTTTTCAAAGTGATTAACTTAAGCTGATATTGTAAGAGTGCACAAAATTTAAACTCTTACTAAAAAGTTGACATCTAGTATTGTCTTAGGTCGGGACGTACGCTAACTAGACTGATTTTGTTCATTTCTATAATCACTTAAATTTCTTTCAAAATATAGTATCACTTAATTTCTAAGCAAAAACCATAGAATTTTTTGAGATGTGTGTCTGTTAATTTGTTCCTTTGGAAGTTTGTGAAAAAGAGAGAAGAAAACCTGAGCACTCATGTGATGTTGTAGTTGCACTTGAGGAGGAGCTTTCTTTGATTCACTTGTAGCATCTCCTATATACATATATATATCGAAACATAACCATAACATTAAATAAATAATTAAACGAGGAAAATCCAAAAAATACAAATATTTCCTTGCCCAACATCAATATTACCTAACTAAAATCGATAATGTTAAATTTCTTACACAATCAAGATTATTTAAAGGTAATTATAGATAACTATTCATAACAAGTGGAACTAGTAATATGAAAAACAAGGTAATTAATAACTTTCTATAGCATGATTTAATTAATGTGTAAAATTTTTGTAACAGTGTTAGTAGATATAAGTTACTAAATCCTAATTAAAGGCTAGAAAATGACTTGCTATATACTTGTTGTGTACCTAAAACAATTGAAGCTCTTCTGTCAGACATATGCTTTTCCTTCACTACCTTACTTGAAAATTGATCCATTAGCATTTTTCTTCCCCCAGCAGCTGAAGTAATGATAATATAGTCTGGAGAATCCTGTTCAGATTTGTCAATAGAGATGCTCATGAGCTAGCGTACAAAAAATACTCCAACTATTAATTGTAGTAAAAATCAAGAATCCAGAATTGACGGTATTTGGCACAATGAGAATCATTTTCCATGGAAAATATTTTCTATTATCTGGTTGACGAGTGGAAAATATTTTGTGAAAAATTTGTATATATTAAACATTAAACATTAATAATAATAATATTGAAGAGAGTTTTGATGAAATTTTTAAGTAAGAAAAATTAACAATAATCTGCGCAAATGTTAGTTGAATTCATTTTAATGCTTCATTTCAATGGAAAATGTGTTCCTAGCTCGCAGATAACTAATCAAACACTGAAAAATGATATATTCTTACATAAAAAATATACTTCCGTTGTCAAATCAAAGGGGAAAGCTTCAAAAATCAAACTTACGTCTTTTAGAAGAACTGCTTCTGTCTCTGTAGGGTACAAAATGGTGACAAAATTGCTTCTTTCTCCTAATTCAGAAAGGGGGGAAAATGGCCAGTTAGTATTAAATACTGTAAAAATGTCAAAATATATACATATATAGTGTACTTACGTAACTGAGCATGTCCTGAAGAGGACTGTCGTAGAACTAAAAAAGCAATGATCATAACATGGAGTATTACCAGCACAACGAAACTAAAAACTGAAGCCATTCCTGAGGAGAAAATTCTTCTTTTGTTAAAAGCATGAAACATTTGTATTTCCTCATGAAAAAAGAGAGGCAGTAATATATATAGGAGAATCGGTTTTTATAGAGTTCAAAAATCAAACTTGAGTCAAAGCTGAGGTCCCGACACCTGTCTTATTCTAATATGAACCGTAATATCTTACAGTACTTCGGAAATCTCAATTCATAAATTGTTTTAAATGAAAAAAATTGTAGGAATCTTATTTTTCTCCTCTCAAAAGACATTTTTCAATTTTGCAGTACTGACTTCTTGCAGTATACCTTCACAAATTAAGGTTGCTTGAATTAAATGCATGTTCATCCCAAGGATTAATCGTACCAAAAAAAAGTGGAAAAAATTGAACATATTTGACTGTCGTGCGGTAATCTCAATTAGACATATTTGTCTCTGACATGAATGCCAAAGGCAGATTTCACGTTCGATCTGTCTTGGTTTTAATCGTTATTTACCTTTGACATAAAGGAGTTATAAAAAGGATGCTAACTTGATTCAATCATCTAAGTGGTATATAATCGACTATGAATTGATTGAAACAAAGTTTAAAGTGAAATCAATATAGTCTTGTGTTGTGTACAAGTACTAGCATTAGCTAGTTTGAGGATTTGATTGATCTGTCAATTAATCAACTATGTCATAATCCCGAATTATGAGAGGTCATTTGTATGAATACTCTACATTAATTCCCTTCTATATGCAGGTTAATATGTACAACTAAAGTATTTAATTAGAGGATTCATTATAATTAGAATCTTTCTTTTTGCTGACAACTATAGAATCCTCTCTCATCGTAGAGGTTTTAACTATACTATCGAAAACCAGGAGTCCTATATATTTTTCAATTTTCATGTACATACACTAATTGCGAAAGACACATTAATCGAGTGCAATGGCAGTAGATATTTGAGAACTATAGCAAACGTGGTGGGATTTTCTAGGCACAGATATGCAGTTGTATATTACTGCGTGCTAAACTTTGAACAAGTCAAAACTTTTTTACTTTTAATCAAAATTTGTCAGTAATTTATAAAAGATGATGAGCTGTTACGCGTCCATATTCAAACAAAGCAAAACGAATTAAACACTCCACCTGCAATGCTGCATTCAGATCAGTATATAATTAACGGAGTTGGAGTTACCAGCAAATGTACTCAGACCTGAGTCAAAGATTCGATTACCAGCTTTAGTAAAGTTAAAAGTGTGTGTGGAACTATAAACTACTGTAATAGGCATGCTTTGGATGGGTACGTAGTTTTTTCATTTTTGTCCAAAATAGATGTAAAGCATACTCCTCTATCCCACTTATATGATGCACTTTTCATATCCTTTAGGAGTAATATTTTTAAAAAATTTAATTTTAAACTTCTCATTGTATTCTTAATGCGATGATTTATAATCATACAAAATTTTATGACTTATTTAGACTATAAACTTAAAAAAAATTCTTTCGTTCTAACTCTGTATCGAGTAGTGTATCACATAAAATGAGATGGAGCGAGTAGAAAGAAAAAGAAAGGGGGCATATTTTTTTACTCCCTCTGTTTTAAATTATCTGTTGTGTTTCTCTTTTACACGTCCCTTAAGAAATATTAATTAGGAAAGGGATTAGACTATTTTACTCTTATTTATGTTTTAAGAAAAAAATCTCTCTTCATTGAATATTTATTTTATTAATATGTTATTTCCATCTTCAAGAATATTTATTACTAAGGGTAAAAAAAAGAAAAAAATAATTAATTTTATCTTGAATTTATAAAATAATAAATAATTTGAAATAATTATTTTTAGCAGTAACCCGTGGTCTTTGCATGGAATTACAAAAAGAAGAAACTGAAAGGAGCTTTATGATACGAGGGGTATGCCCTCCAACTTATAGATACTTGTGGTTATTCCTTGAAAACTGTGTTGTTCCTGCTCCAACTCGGTTTCTTGGTCTTCTTTCCCCCTGGTTTCACTTAACCTCACTTTTACTGCATATTGGCAAAATGCAGGGTCTTAACGGAAACCAAGACGTTTTGTTTCGACGAAATGCATCGGAAAAACACTTCATAGGCATATTACAACATCAAGAAATGACAAAATACATAAGAAGGAATTGTATTTGCTCGTGATACGAAATTAGGCCGATTAGGAGATAGTTAAATCCCAAAGAAAAGGGATTAGACACGTGTAGGATGAGTAAGGGGCTACGAGTACCAATGCCCTTGTCTCCCTTTTTCACCTTAACCATGTGTCAGTTTTCCACCATGACGAGCAGAATAGATTCCAACAAACATAAATATCTTTAACAGAGAGTGGTAACATAAGATTGTACCGAACCTATTTTAAGCGTTGGGCAACTACAATGTTGATATGATTACAAATTTATAATGTTCAATAACGATGTACTTTGAGGTGTCAAGGTGTTATACTTTGACCTTCCTCTAAAGAGATACGTAATCAATACAAAAAAAAATGAAAAATACAACCATATGATGCGTGCACGGTGCAACTTATTTTCTTCCAAGTGGATATCAATGTTCATGTCGGATCAATTTCTTCAGAACTTGATATGAACTAAAATGGTGTTTAGTCGTTAGGCTTTGCGTTTGGACGGTTTTAAGGATTCTTTTTTTTTTTTTTTGAAGAAGATTCCTGTAAAAGTTGTCTAAAAGAAGAAGAAAATCCATGCACCAGAATCCTTTATGATATTGGTCAAACAGAGTAGTAAATTTACCATGTGCTTGGAACGTATCCTAAAGCCAAAGTGGTATAGCTTCAAGTCCTTAGATCTAGACTTACTTTTCAAGTGCATATGGTTGAAAACTACCAAGCAAATTGCTAGGATATATTAAGGAAGGAAAACATATCATCTACCAGAAATAAGGATATTATTCAGGAACAAACAAACCCGCCCATCAAAAGCCTGATTTCCATTGGGTTGCTTATTAGTGAAGTCTTTCTTCTTAAAATTTCCAAATTCATTGAACAACCCATTTTTGTGATCTGGAAATCTCCTCCCTCAACTTTAGTATGAGATCACTACTGATGCTAATACTAACTCTGCTTCTGTTGGTGGTATAGTGACCCCCTCCCTACACCCCCCCCCCCCCCCAAGACAAAATTACGCATTTCTTAGAGTTTATCATTTTTCACTCTTAGTTCATACTTGGCCTAATTACCCAAGTACTACAAATGCAACCTTGAAAGGAAAAACAAGGGAAGGAGAGGAAGCGGGCTGTACAGATACGAAGCTATTTGAAAGAGATGCTCCAAGCCAGTATATCAAGTGATCAACAACATGGTTTGTGCAAGAATGTTCAATTGAGCAGGAAATAGGAAGCATATAACATATGACTAAAAGAAGTGAAGCAAATTCATCAATGTGGGGGTGAAAATAACCATCTAATTCGACAGATGAGGACAGAAAACATTATTTCTGATATTTATAGTAGATTATGTAATTAAATGAGTCCTGCCTGAGAAAATGTAAAATTTTGCAACCTAATATTCAACCATGCTAATTTGAATAAGTTCTTTTACTTTTTACCTTTTTTTAATATAGATTTTATCACTTAAAGTCGTTTAAGATAGTTTCTGAATCTCCAAATTCAATTTTAAAAGGGTAGAGTTTATCCATCGTCCAATCTCAATAAGTATTGACCCAGGAAAAAGTGAAACGTGACAGCTTAATTGGGGATTGATAAGGATAATATACGCACAAACCGATGTCTGAGAGGGTCCAAAAATATTTCATATATATCTAACAGTAAGCATCTGAGCAATGCAAGTTGAAGCTAAGGATGGATATGAGGAAACACAAAGCATCAACCACGGAAAGAACAGAGCAAGAAAGACAACCATAAGTGAGTTAACCATACTGAGTAGTCTGATGCAGATAACAACACAAAAAAGGTCACAACTTCAAAATACTATAAAAAATGTAACATAATTAAAACAGTAGCAACCGTTATAAGCACCATTCTAAACAAAAGAAAGTGCTTGAACAATTATTAACCACGTAATGTCTACCTTCTCTGCAATAGTTAGTCCTTTAAGAAAGTGCCCCTTTTTCCTTAACTACCGTACAGCTTGATCGCCATAAATGTGTAACAAACGGACTTACTATTGATAGTGTGAGATAATAAAGAGCACAGATGTAAGATGAAGAGACACTTTTTTGTTACTTCAGTTAAGAAAAGCAACATGTATGTGCTAATTAATTACAAAGAGAAAAACAATGTACATAAGCTGGAACAAAACTTTATCTTACATCTGTACTTCCGAATTGTGCATCTGCATGGTCATCTCAAGAAGATGCCCAATGCTCAGGCCATCATGATCCCTCGTCCAAGCAAGGAAACATTTTAACCTCTTCCTCCTCCTTGAATACCACTGTAGCCATTAATGTTCACGCGGAAACCTCATCCAATTACTCACTTCAGTTAACTAGCGGAATTTGCATACGAGTTCGAAACTTTTAACCAGATAGATTAAGGTGGGTAAATCTAAGCTTGAGAATCTAGCTTAAGGAAATTTCAATGGTGAACAGCAGGCAGAAGGGAATTGAAGGAAACAAGATTGCTAAATCATCCAGATAGCTCATGTCCCCCTAAGAAGTAATTTGGATATTTAAGTTAAACACTACTTTAGTATATTGAAGCATCAAACCTTGGCTCGTAGAAGCAGACTTGGCTGTTATATGATTGAAGAGCACACCCAGCAATCCAAGACCACACCTTCTTATCGACATCATAAAGAAGGCCTTTGCCTTGGTTCCAGGATGTGAAGCATATTAGGTTATCCTGTCCAAAGCATTCAAACCTTTCTGCAGATAGTCTTAAAAGTGCACGAAAGTACCTGGGGGGCATCCTGCTTATCTCAACCCAGACGACTTTTGAGTGATCTAGTTCCCATATCCTCATACTTTGAAGAGTACTATAAAGGCCTATCCTTCCAACCAGAAATAGACGTTTGTGAGTGCCAGCAACTAGGTACCCATCCAACAATGAGCGTGGAAACTTAGCAGGGATGTGTTCCCACTGTCCTGTATCCAGCCGATACATCATCAAACCAAGTGGGGAGAGAGTTTCCAAATAGAGCCTTGAATCACAAAATGCCATCTTGGAGGAGCAAAGATTTACAGCAGGCATTGTCTGGTGAAGCGACCATTTGTCGATCTTTGAATTATACACCTCCGTTGGCAAAGACTTGTCGCCATAAATATCACTAGTGGCAATAACTTTAAATGACCTATCCTTTCTATCAACAACCATAATCAACTGCCTCTGTTGATTATAATGCATGCTAGGCAATGTCCTCCAAGTCTGTGTAAGGGGATTACAAACTAAAGTTTTGAACGTCAACCCATCTAATCCTGAGAAACAAACGAGACCGCCCGAAGAACCAACTAGCCAAAATGCCCACTGTGGTAAGAAGGTGAACGGTATTCTAAACCACTGTTTCAGTGGCAAGCTGAATACCGAACACTGAGGGGTCTGTGAGTTCTTCCAAAATGTGAGAAGGCAAGGTCCATGGGAGGGCACTTGCGAGTGAAACTTCAAAAAGCTATGATCTTGCAAAATCGAATTCCACCTTTTACAAACAGATCGGAGTCGAAATATCATGAATGGTGGAACTCTAGCTAAGATTTCATTCAGCAAATCCTCCGGAAGCATCGCCCAGATACTATCTTCCATCTGAACATCCGGTTGAACAGCTTTAGCAAATGTGGTAACAGTCTCTTCATCCAATCCCCTTGGTTTCGTCTTAACCACTTTCTGCCTTGAAGGACTTGTGTTTCTTGAACCTATACGCCCTAATGGGCTTGTATTCCTGGAACCACTACTTCCAAAGCTGCTAACTTGCCTGTGAATACTGTCCTCTTCAGGCAAAGATCCAATTTTTACCACTGTTGAATTCAATAACCCAGACCCAGATTCCGAAGATTCCGCTATTTCAACCATTGCATCAAATCCGAGATATCCCACCTAGCTGAAGCCTATGAACGTGGTCCAATTAAACCCCAGATAACCCGATTTTAATTGAGCAGCATTCACCTGACCACACTGGATGTTCCCACTTTCCAAACCCAAATTGACTTCAATCAAGGCAAAATTCGAAAATTCTCAACCCTAAACTTAAATTCTTGTCCAGTTTGGCGTGCATTTATATTGTAAGATTCCCCATAGAAGTGCGCAATTCTGGTTGATGGATACACTTCCAACAGGGTACATCGAGCTACGGATCGAATCTTTTTATCAATTGGGTTTCACCAGATCCGATTCGGACAATCCAGGATGCAGAAAACAAAACAAAAGATCGACTCTTGCTGAGAGAGTATGGATTTGAGGATAAAAATGATAAGAGTTGGAAAAAAGTGTTACCTCAATGGCGATTCAAGCCGTGAAAAGCAAACCCTGTTGCTAGTCTTCTCTCCCTCCTTGTCTGCTTCGCAATTGCGTTTGGGGGATTTTGTGATTTTGTCTCTAGTAGTGAACTCTTGAGTAGGTACTATAAATTTTCAGATATAGAAATACTGAACTGTAAATTTTATGGGGGAAAAACATATACTCGCAAAAGTATATTCTTTATTTAGTTCTGTCTCAAGGGATTGTATAATACTAGGGCTCCTTTTGTCCATAGAAAAATTCTTTTTTTTCAAAAAAAAAATTCATAAAGGTATTTGTCCATCAAATCATCAAATTTTACAAGTTTTTAGAATTTTTTCAAAAATCAAACATAATTTTTCAAGTGAAATGCATGTCCAAACATAATTTCTAATTCTAAATACCGTTTTCCAATTTAACTCCAAATACTATTGTTTTCCAAAAATTACAATTTTTATGTCCAAACACATACTAAGATGGCATATTCAGCAAAAAAAATGTAAAATGGATGGGCAGTAACTTTCAGGAAAATCATTAGTACATTTTAGTTTTTTAAAATACTTCTTCAACAGTAATTATTTCCAAAGAAACTCCCCGAAGCAAATAATTTCTTTCTTACATGGTTACAAATGTTAAAGAAAGAGAGATTTTAGAGTGGCTTTCGAGTTTACTTTTCGAATCGGATATTTTCACCAACCAAATAAATACATAATATATATCTTTACAATTATAAACTAGTTGTTAAAGCATTACCTCACATCCACTATACTAGAATCCTAAATTCAATATTGAGATATATTTTTTACGGTAAATCTTAAGTTTAAACCAAAACCAACTCATGTCCTAAAGGAGGACCTCGTGCATATTTTCACATAAATTTTTGAAATAAAATTTCTTTAAGTTTTTAATTCACAAAGGGTTTCACTTTGTTATGTGGCTAAACGTTTGGATGCTCAAGTCAAGGGATAGAACGGCTTCGCCTTTTATATATATATATATATATATATGCATTTTATCTTTATTTCGATAAAACAATATACGTGTGTTTTCAAGTGAAATTCTCCATCGGGGAAGCATGTTATTGGGAAAAGTCATAATCCCAAAAGAAATTTTAACATATCAACGAACCCATTTTAATATATGTGATAAATTCAAATATGTTTTTTATTTAGGGTGGTAATAAAGGTGAAACCAAATTCAAGTGAAAAAAAATCCCTTTGAAAAACCGAAATCTTAACATTTTTCTCCCCCTAGACCATTTTCTCAAACACTTAACCTTTAACTAATAAAAAAAGCAATACGAGACAAAACAATTTCAGGTTTCACATGCAAAGAATCCAAATGGTTAGCTTCTTGCCTTCTTCTAACAAAGCAAACTTGTGATCGGGTGCCTGAAGTAAAATAAAATACAATTTAATAGCAATTCCAATATTTTTAATTAATTTAATTGCTGCAATGATTGAACAATTTTGAATTATCAACGAAAAAGACTCTGTTTAAAGAATGGCAAAATTAGGAGAGACCGTTATGTTTGTCGTTAGTAAAAGAGCTGGATTTAATTTGTTGCGTGCCTTCCAATTCAAAATTAAGGGACCAATTGTCCTATTATTGGTGGATGACACACCACAGAAACGCTAGCTGGGCATTCACTGGTCAACTATCAAAATTGGGTACATTATTAGTAGTATTTCATATTTTGAGCGGCATTTATTTGAGGTTTAGTTTTTGAGTTTTCGAAAAAAAAAATATTTCCTTCACTTGTTCTTTTAGGAAAAAGTTACTAGTTTTTTATTGTTATTATTTTCTGGGTTTTGTAATATTCAAGGAATTGATTTAGGAAATCTTCCGAAAATTTAACTTCTACAACAAAAAAAGAAGAAGAAAAAGAAGCTAAAACAAACATTTTTTCTTAAAGAACTCAAAATTATGCTTGCAAACTCAAGTTTTGAAAAACCTCAAACAAACGCTTATATGTTTTTGTCCATGTTAAACCTTATTTTGTTTGAATGTGTTACGTCTTCACATATGTAGTAAAAATACGGTTTATCCGAAAAACGGATAAAGTTGAATTTATACGTAGTTCTAAGGATACGTAATATAAATTGATACAAATTGGGAAAGAATAAGTAAATGAATATCGAAATTAGTTATAAAAGAAATGAATGCAAACCGAACGAGCTAGTTAGCCTAAGCCTTCAAGTTTTATCACATTCAAATTGAGTGAAGAATGATTGGTAGAAGAAACAATATGACTAAATATCAAAAGCCAAAAAGGATAGTATTTGCTCTCTTTTCTCTATATCTCAAAAATGAATCTCCTCCTTCTACAAATCATAACAACTCTTAATATAGTGGGGGAATCCCATTTTGGATATAATTAAAAATATATAATGGGCATCCCATGATAAATTAATTAATTAGTTTTTTCTTGATTCAAGCCGTGATTTCTGCCGAGATTATCCCCCTAATTGCGGCTGTAACGACTTTTTTATTTCTTGGCTCGATCTTGATCTTGGCCGATCTCGATCATGATTGGTTTCTGGGGCTTGAGCTCGATCTTGGCCGATCTCTATTTGTTCGACCTCGATGTCTCGAGCTCGATCTTGGCTGATCTCTATTTGTTTGACCTCAATGTCTCGAGCTTGATCTTGACCAATCTCGATCTAGATTGGTTTCTGGGGCTAGAGCTCGACAACCAAACTTCGCATCATGGCTCGATATTACAATGACGAACCTTGGTCCATCATGTTCCAATCTCGAAGGGCAAACCCGATTTTGACCGTATACAGATAGTCCCCTCGTTTCTCGGAAAGAAGATAGCGAGAAACGATATGAATTTTCGAACTCCAACTAGATGGGCAATGACATTAGTGAAGAGCCCGATCGTGACGTATGCGACAAACATTTCGTCGGTCCAGTTATCAAGGCATTAAATGCGCGGCAGTCGATGGTCAGCCGCTACTAGTTTTGAACCGTTGTTGTGAAACCAATAAATAGCCCCTTTCTTCATCATTTCAAACTTTTACTTTCAAATCTTTTTCATTCCAATCTTCATAGTTCTTTGCCTTCTCAAAGCTCCCTATTTTCAGGTTTTCAAATTTCTTTGCTTGTTCTTCCTAAAACACCAAATACTTCAATCTTTATTCTTCTTTGTTCACAAAAACTAAATGGCCAAAACATCTAAAAACATTCCGCAGAAAGAGGCTACTTCCTCATCTCGACCGGCCGGCGAGAAACCAGTGGTGGAGCAACGCCTCGAAGAACTTATTACCGGGGTGTGTGTTATTAATTCCGACTTTAAGGTCGAGAAACCCTCATCGGTTGCTGGTCGATGCGAGCCGGTATCGAGATATATATGCTCGATATCCAAAAGCCTTCTTGATCTGGTGAAGAAAGATTGCAATTGGGTAAAGAGGTTGTGATACCGGCACCGGAGAAAGCAATCACTACCCACGTGAAAGGGTACCTAAGTGTTTATACTTATCCTTTCACGTTGGGTCCCCTCGATCCAGTCATCATCGATTTTTGTAAGAAATACCAGGTGACCCTCAGCCAAATTCACCCTTCTTTCTGGAGGATCGTGATATTGCTCCGTTTCTTCGTGAGCAAAATCGAAGGGCTTCCCTTTACCCTCGACCACCTCGTAAGATTATATAGCCCTCGACTCTACCGAGGTGGGCTGATAAAGCTTCAACGCCAGGCCACCAAGGCGCTCGCCTAGAGTATAGATGAATACAAAGATCGGGGTTGGATGGGTCAGTTCGTTTGGGTGAAGACCTCAGACCTAATCTCGGCTGAGAGCATGCCATTTTTTGAGAAATGGAATATGAAACGTAAGTACGATCCTGTCTTTAATTTCCGTTTGTTGTTTTTACTTCTTCATCATTTCTTATTAGTGTTTTTCTCGATGCAACAGTTGCTTGGATGCCGGGTGCAGTTTCTCACCTCGAGAACTGGGCCAGGATCTTGGTTTCAACATCAACATACACCGAGCGAGCGTGGCGCGATTTGTCAAAGGGCAGGTGGGAGGCTCGTACTCATGGTAAGCTTTCTTCTTGGCTTACCGATTTGCCTATCATTCAAGCATTTTTTCAAGCATGATTTTACTTACTTTCTCATTTTGTAGGTCTCGAAAAGGATGCGGCTATGAGACCCCCGCCCAGTGATGAAGAAGCTTTACCGCCTATCCCGAAACTGGCAAAGGTGATTAAGAGAAAAAGGGCCTCGAACTCTGAGGGTCAAAAACCCAAGAAGAGAATGGCCCGTAAACCCAAGGGGAACACAATCCCACTGACTATGGAGTTAGTCCAAAGACTAAGGGATGAAGAAGAAGAAGAAGGTGATTCTGGGCTGGTTGCCCTGCACGAGCTAGCACCGATATTCAGAAAACTTCGGAACCGCTGGGATTTGATACGGCTCCGTCTAGGCTCGATGAGGTCGAGGAGGAGACTCCGGCCCAAGTTCCCGAGCCAAGGAGAACCGAAGATGCTTTACCTTGGGGCGAAAAGACCGTTGAAGAGGCGGTGGATGTCGATGCCAAAATCGGGCTTGAGGCTCGTCAAGACGGAGGTGGCGCCCCAAAAAACCTACTTGGGGCAATAGATATCGGGGATTCCCCCTCGTTTCCTTCATTTTCCCAGTCGATGATACGCGACGCTCAGGCCGTGGAGACTTTTCACGGGGAGGGAGCCCATAGAGAGGAAGATCCTTTCCGTAGTTATTTTGTTGGGGTAGAAGATGTCACCGGTCTGAGTGACTTAGGGGCTCCGAAGAAGAGCTCGGGCGAGGTGGGGGCGTCTTGTCTTTTCAACGAAACTCAACAGGGCCTGAATCGGGTAAGTTCATATTTTCTTTGTCAATTTTCATACTTGTATTTTTCTTTCCTTGTATAATTCCTTCTTTCTATTTTTGTAGGCCTCTCTGCTTCATCATGAGGCATTTTTCCGATCCCGAGGGGAACTGATCCGGCATGAAGCTGAAATCCGAAGGCTTACTGAGGAGGGAGATGCCTTCAAGCTTCTCAGTGAGCAGAGATAAGGAGAAGCAAAAGGACTTCGGGCTGAGCTAGAAGCAGCTCGGAAAGAACAAGATGATATGGCCGAGTAGGTAAAAAGCATCTTTGAAGTTAATGATAGTGACTTGGGCGTGATGGCTAACAGTTCGGTCCCACAGGTCCAGCAAAAGTTTGATGTGATCAGGCAGCTTCGTGCTGAAGTGGACGCAATGAAGGCGGAGGCCGAGGAGTGGAAGAAGAACATGGACCGCTTTGCCTCAGAAAAGGAGGCTGCCCGAGCTCAACTGGCCTCAGCTGAGACCCAACTCCGAACCTTGAAAGAGAAGGCCTTGGTGCAAGCCAAGAAAATTGAGGAGTTCCAGTATCAGTTGGGCTTAACAACTTCTGATCGAGATAGACTGGTCACAGAACTTGCAGCGGCCAAATCGGAGGTCGAAATAGCCATGGCTAATGCCGATGCAATGGTGGCCGTCTACCGGTTCGATGCTGAAGCTGCTCAGGTTCGAGCAAAGGAGGTTATCGAGGTTGCTCAGGCTAGAGCAAACTGGGTTGTCGAGCATGCTAAATGCTAGTCTCAAAGGAGATATTCAAGGAGATACATGCTCGTGGCTTCGATCTTACAGCCGAGATCGAGAATGCTAAGGAGCTTGAAGCCAAAACCAGAGTGTTGGCCTTTCCTGATGATGATGATACCGGGAGTATGAGCGGATCTGAAAGCGAAGGAGGTCACGAGGGCGAAGATGCTGCTCCTGGAGAGGACTAAGTCCTTTAGGATTAGTATTTTTTATGTTTATTTTAAGACCGTTTCGGTCTTTTGTAGAGAAACTTGATCGAGCCATATTGCCCTTGTAAATGATTTTTGACATATATATAAAAGCTTTCTTCTTTTCAGCCTTATAAAATTATGAAGTTGTATTCTACGATCCGAGGTTTAGACAATTTGATTGGAATTGAATTAGTACAGCCCTTAGACTTTATGATCGAGTGAGTGCTTGCTCGAACTCGAAGTAAGGCAACCCTTAGGTTTTTTATTTGAGCGAGAATGGTCTCTCGTACTTAAGGCAAAAAATAGCCCTTCGCCTTTTGTAAAAAGATTGTTTATGGCTTTGTCCTCTTTTCGGCTTGAAAAAGTTTTTTATCATTTGTATTTGCGAAACTTGTAATGCCTTGGCATGAAATAAGGAATTGTTCGAGAGTTCGAACAATTTTGTACTCATTAGAGTTTTCGAGGCTTGATATTATAGAAGCCTTTTATAATTTTGCCGGGGGTAGCCCTTTTAACCGGTTTATGAAAGAATTCGAAGGCCTGTTTTGTTACGGAATTCGGACGTCTCTGACCCGTGTTAATTCGGCCGTAGCCTTTTTAGTTCGGGATTTGCCTCTTGGGCATATTTTCCTGTTTCACTTCGAGCTTGCCCGAAGTGTCAGTCCCTGAGTGGGGTGGTCGTGGCCTATAAAATCGAGGGTTGCCTAAAGGGTCTTATGATCTCGGAGTTTGTATAATTTGATCTCGTTTATTTTTCGGATGGCAGTCCCCGATTGTGGGGGTAATCATCCGATCTCTGGTCATGGTCGGCCCTTAAGCCTGTTTACATAATAGATCGAGAATATGAAATTGTAAAGTAGAAAAACTTTTTTAAGGTACGAGATATCGATAAAGAAGAATACTTCTCTTTATAAATTATTATACATGCGTACATATTCGAGCTTGCCCGTTTTACTTCGAGCTTACCCAAAGTGTCAGTCCCCGAGTGGGGTAGTCGTGGCCTATAAAATCGAGGGTTGCCTAAAAGGTCTTATGATCTCGAAGTTTGTATAATTCGATCTCGTTTATTTTTCGGACGGTAGTCCCCGATTGTGGGGGTAATCATCTGAATTCTGGTCATGGTCGGCCCTTAAGCCTGTTTACATAATAGATCGAGAATATGAAATTGTAAAGTAGAATTTTTTTTTAAGGTACGAGATATCGGTAAAAAAGAATACTTCTCTTTATAAATCATTATACATGCATACATGTTCTGTGCTAGGGCTCGAGCAAACTATGCGGGCATGGTTTGTTTGACCGTTTGGCCCTTACAAATTTTTTCTATCAAGATCCTGCTGCTATGAAGTAACTTCCTCGCATCAAACTTGATATTAGAGGGCAACACCCCTAAATATTCGAGGTTGATTGTAAAGAGGCCTCAGATATTGTTGAATTGTTCTAAGTTAGCACAATCAATGATTGCCTCATTAAAAACCTCACCGGAAAACCCATTTAGGACAAAATCGGTCTAAGGAAAAAAGAGTGCAACGCGTGCTTTCATACCTAATGGCTTCGTTTTGAAGAATCCATCGCTGTTTTTGGTCGAACACCTGCAGGGGTTAGTTTTTAAATATAAATGAAAATATGAGGGGCCGTACCTTAGCAGTAGTATCGTTTTAGGTGCGATACGTTTCAATTGCTCGGTAGTTGTTTGCCGTTTATTATGCTGAGCTTGTAGGATCCTTTTTTGATGATTTCGATCCGCTGTTTTTGGGCGGCCAATCAGACGAGAGCGGCTTCGTGTCTTTCGTCCAACAATTCTAGGCTTGTATTCATGGTCTTGTTATTCGACTCCTCTGTCGCATATCGAAACTTGATGCTAGGTTCTCCGACCTCGATTGGGATCAGAGCTTCGGTGCCATAAACCAATGAGAACGGTGTTGCTCCGGTACTGGATTTCGATGTTGTGCGGTATGCCCATAGGACCTCGGGTAGTATTTCTCTCCATTTTCCTTTTGTGTCAGTCAATCTCTTCTTAAGATTTTGGATGATAGTTTTGTTGGTCGATTCGGCTTGTCCGTTCCCGCTAGGATGATAAGGTGTTGATAGGATCCTTTTGATCTTGCGATCCTCGAGAAATTTGTTTACTTTGCTGTCGATGAATTATTTTCATTATCACATACAATCTCAGATGGCATCCCGAATCGACATATGATGTGGTCCCAAATGAAGTCCATGACTTCCTTTTCTCTAACTTTCTCGAAAGCCTGTGCTTCAACCCATTTAGAGAAATAATCAGTCATAAATAAAATAAATTGAACCTTACCTGGGGGCGATGGGAGGGGGCCAATGATATCCATTCTCCATTTCATGAAGGGCCATGGGGATAGGACCGAGTGGAGTAGTTCCCCGGGTTGATAAATCATGGGCGCATGCCTTTGGCATTTGTCGCATTTTTGAACGAACTCCCTTGTATCCTTGATCATATCAGTCCAATAATACCTTGCTCTGATTACTTTGTAGACCAGCGAATCGGCACGAGAATGATTTCCACAAGTGACCTCATGAATTTCTCGTAGGATGTAGTCGGTATCTCTTAGTCCCAAACATATTACCAATGGTTCATCGAACGTCCTTCTAAACAGCGTTCCGTCTTCGGACAAAGTGAACCGTGCTGCCTTTGTGTGTAGAGCTCTCGACTCCTTTGGATCTGGTGGAAGCTTCCCGTTCTTTAAGTACTCTATGTATTTGTTTCTCCAATCCCAGGTTTAACTTACAGAGTTTATCTTGGCGTGACCTTCTTTGATTACCGATCTCATAAGTTGTACGACAGTCCCCGAGTTGAGTTCGTCGTCTTCGACCAATGAACCTAAGTTTTTAAGAGCATCGGCCTAGTTGTTCTGTTCTCGAGATACATGTTGTAATGTTCATTCCTTAAATCGATGTAGAGTCACATGTAGTTTATCCAAGTACCTCTGCATTCAATCTTCTCAGACTTCAAAAGTCCCGTTAACTTGGTTTACCACGGGGAGAGAATCACACTTAGCTTCTATGACCTTCGCTCCCAAGCTTCTAGCTAGTTCGAGACTTGCGATCTTGGACTCATACTCGACCTCATTGTTAGTCAATTTTATAGTTCTGATAGACTGTCTAACTACATTACATGTGGGTGATTTTAGTACTATGCCTAGTCCGGACCCCTTCGCGTTCGAAGCACCGTCCGTAAAGAGGGTCCAGATTCCCGAAGATGTTCCCGATTTTATCAGTAGTTCTTTTTCAATCTCAAGTACGAAGGCCAACGTAAAGTCAGCCACGAAGTCCGCCAAGATTTGATATTTGATGACGGGTTGGGGTCGATACGCAATATCCTACCCACTGATTTCTATGGCCCATTTGGCCAATCGACCCGAAAGCTCGGGTTTGTGTAAAATATTTCGAAGAGGATAAGTTGTTACAATACATATCGAATGACATTGGAAATATGGTTTTAGTTTCCTAGAGGCGCTTATTAAAGCAAGCGCTAATTTTTTTAAGCGTGGATATCTAGTTTCGGCCTCACCTAAAGTCTGACTGACATAATAAATAGGGAATCACATACCTTGTTCTTCTCAGACCAGGACTCCATTTACCGCTATCTCTGAGATAGCTAAGTACATATAAAGTTGTTCGTCCACTTTCGGGGTATGAAGCAACGGCGGGCTCGATAAATACCGCTTTAGTTCCTCCAAGGCCTGCTGGCATTCCGGAGTCCATGCAAAATTGCTCTTCTTTTTAAGCAGTGAGAAAAATCGGTGGCTCCTATCTGAGGATCTCGAAATGAATCGTCCTAGGACGGCTATCCGCCTTGTAAGAATCTGCACGGCTTTTACATTATCCACTACTGTGATATCCTCGATAGCTTTGATTTTATCGGGGTTGATCTCGATTCCCCGATTGGACACCTTGAAACCAAGAAACTTGCCCGAGCTAACCCCGAATGCACACTTTTCGGGGTTTAGCTTCATATTGTACTCCCTCAGTATATCGAAAGTTTCCTGCAAATGCTTTAAATGGTCCTCTACTCGCAAGGACTTAACTAACATGTCATCAATATAAACTTCTATTAATTTTTCTATTTGCTCTTCGAACATTGGGTTTAATAGGCGTTGATAAGTTGCACCAGCATTTTTTAGACCGAATGGCATTACTTTATAACAGTAGGTACCATACTTAGTGATAAATGAGGTCTTTTCCTTATCCTCCGGGTTCATCTATATATGGTTGTACCCGGAGTAGGCATCGAGAAAAGTGAGAGTCTCGTGGCCGGTAGTGGCATCGATCATCCGATCGATATTAGGCAAAGGAAAAGATTTCATGGGGCATGATTTATTCAGGTCTTTATAATCTACACATATTCTATGTTTGTTTCCCTTCTTAGGGACTACCACCACGTTTTCTAGTCATTCGGGGTACTTTACTTCTTGAATGGATCCTATTTTGAGAAGTTTGGTTACCTCGTCCTTGATGCGGACTGGGCCCTTCTTTTTTGCTTCAATGGATGGAATTTTGGATCCAAGCGTAATCTATGAGTGGTTCTTTCCGGTGGTATCCATGTCATATCAAGATGAGACCAAGCGAAACAGTCCATGTTAGCTATAAGAAATTGAATAAGTTTTTTCCTAAGCTCGGGACTTAACCCCGTGCCCAGGTATACCTTTTGTTCGGGCAAATATTCGATTAGTGTGATTTTCTCCAGTTCTTTGACCGTTGATTTGGTAGCGTCAGAATCATCGGGGACTATGAAGGATCGAGGGATATCATAATCATTATCTTCGTCAGTCTTCTGCTTCTCTAGTTGGGTCGAGGCTGATGTTTGTGATTGTTATTTGATATCCCGTTTTTCCTTCGAATTTGATCCCTTTTGTCGATAAGAGTGATGATACCGGAATCACTTCATCGACGACAAACATTTACTTTGCTGATGGTTGCTCCCCGTAGATTGTTTTGATTCCCTCTGGTGTTGGAAATTTCATAACCTGGTGAAGGGTCGAGAGTACTGCTCTCATGTTGTGGATCCACGGCCTCCCGAACAGGGCGTTATACCTCATGTCACCCTCGATCATGGAACTTTGTTTCTCGGATGGTCCCGGCCATGTTTACTGGCAGAATTATCTTGCCCTTAGTAGTTTCACATGCCTTGTTGAATTTGTTTAGTACCAGAGTTGCGGGCACGACCTGGTCCTGTAGACCGAGTTGCTCTACGAACCTCGATCGAATGATATTGGCCGAACTACCTGGATCAATTAACACACACTTAACTTGAGTTTTATTCATAAGTACAGATATTACCAGTTCATCGTTATGGGGCTGCATGATTCCTTCAGCGTTTTCATCCTTAAAGGACAAGGTTCCTTTTGGTGTGTAATCCTGAGCCCGAGATCGCTTCTCCCTTATAATCGATACCTTAGTGCGTTTAAACGCTGGCCCTCGGGGAACATCGATCCCTCCGATAATCATGTGAATAATGTGTTTCGGCTCTTCTTGCTCGTTTTTTCTATTGAGCTCTCTGTTTTTGAAGTGATTTTTGGCCCGATCACTTAAAAATTCTCGAAGGTGCCCTTCATTGAACAACCGTGCTACTTCTTCTCTCAACTGCCTGCAATCTTCCGTTCTGTGGCCATGGGTACCATGATACTTGCACATTTGATTGGGATTTCTCTGGACGGGATAGATCTGCAGAGTTCGAGGCCATTTAGTATCTTTGATGCGTCCGATAGCCGATACGATGATGGATACATCAATGTTGAAGTTATACTCTGACAATCATGGTGCTTCCTTAGGTCCGGTATGCTTGTTGAAACCATTCTTGTTCATCAGCCCTCGAGACCCTTGGTCTCGATCACTTCTCCTTTCACCTCGTACGGAGTTGCGTCCTGGTCCGCTGCCCCTACGATCTCCATTATACGACTAGTTTCAGTCCCTGTTCGACCTCGGTTCTCAGTCGATGTCCCTTTTAATAACGGACCCAGAAGGGGTTCCGAACTGGTCATCTTCGACTCTAATCTTCGACTGATATCGATTATGTATATCAACCCAGGTAACAGCCGGGTACTCAATCAAGTTCTGCTTCAGCTGTTGTGAAGCCATTGAGCTTCGTTCGTTTAGCCCTTGGGTGAAAGCTTGAACGGCCTAATCATCTGTGACCGGTGGTAGATCCATTTGTTCTATTTGGAAACGAGATACAAACTCTCTTAGCATCTCGTTATCTTTTTGCCTTACCTTGAAAAGGTCCGACTTCCTGGTCTCGACCTTTATGGCTTCGGCGTGTGCTTTTACAAAAGAATCTGCAAGCATGGCAAAATAATCGATAGATTTAGGTGGTAAATTATGATACCATATTATTGCTCCCTTTGATAGGGTTTCCTCGAATTTCTTTAATAACACAGATTCGATCTCGTCATCCTCTAGATCGTTCCCTTTAATGGCACACGTGTAAGAGGTGACATGTTCGTCGGGGGTTAGTCGTTCCATTATATTTGGGAATCTCGGGCATGCAGAACTTCCTGTGAATCGGTTTCGGAGCTGCGCTTGGGGGAAGGGCTTTTGTACGAACCTTTTGGAATCCAAACCCTTCAATATTGGTAGTGGCCCCGGGATCTGATCAACCCTGGAGTTATGAGTTTCTACTTTCTTGTCGTTTGCTTCAATCCTCTTTTCTCCTGATTCTATCCGTTTTGTCAGTTACTCGAGCATCTTTATAATTTCGGGGTTAGTCCCCGATTCTTGTTCATTTGACCTTACTACAGCTGGCCCCGTTCTGTGGGTGACTTCTTGGGGTGGACCGGGCTCAGGCCTGCTTGATGCCTGGATTTGGTTCTGCAACTGAGCTATCGCTACCTGTTGAGCTTGCAACATTTCGAAAATCATACATAGGATGATCCCGTCCTCTCCAATATTTTGGGCATTTCAAACTGCAAATCGAGTTCCACCATGAATGCTATTTTCGGGGCCAGAATGTTAGTTCGCTTCGATGGCCATATGCGAATTAACGTCAATTGGATCCACGACCCGAGTCCCAACAGGTTCAACGGGTGGCCTTTCATCCCCGGGCATCACGTTGTTATTCTCATCTTGATGGCCAGATTCGTTGTTGATAGGTAGGGCCATTAACTGAGAGTTCGTCATTTTTAGCCTGAAATCAAAGACACTTCCAAGAGCAAGTGTAAAATAGTATGTGTTTTACGGAAGTTTGTATCAAAATAACCACTATTATTCTTAGTCCCACGGTGGACGCCAAACTGTTTACCCGAAAAACGGATAGAGTTGAATTTATACGTAGTTCTAAGGATACGTGATATAAATTGATACAAATTGGGAAAGAATAAGTAAATGAATATCGAAATTAGTTATAAAAGAAATGAATGCAAACGAACAAACTAGTTAGCCTAAGCCTTCAAGTTTTATCACATTCAAATTGAGTGAAGAATGATTGGTAGAAGAAACAATATGACTAAATATCAAAAGCCAAAAAGGATAGTATTTGCTCTCTTTTCTCTATATCTCAAAAATGAATCTCCTCCTTCTACAAATGATAACAACTCTTAATATAGTGGGGGAATCCCATTTTGGATATAATTAAAAATACATAGTGGGGATCCCATGATAGATTAATTAATTAGCTTTTTCTTGATTCAAGTCGTGATTTCTGCCGAGATTCTCCCCCTAATTACGGCTATAATGGCTATAACGACTTTTTTGTTTCTTGACTCGATCTTGATCTTGGCCGATCTCGATCCTGATTAGTTTCTGGGGCTTGAGCTCGATCTTGGCCGATCTCTATTTGTTCGACCTCGTTGTCTCGAGCTCGATCTTGACCGATCTCGATCTAGATTGGTTTGTGGGGCTTGAGTTCGACAACTAAACTTCGTATCATGGCTCGATATTACAATGACGAACCTTGGTCCATCATGTTCCAATCTCGAAGGGCAAACCCGGTTTTGACCGTATACAAATACAATTGACTTGAATTTTACTGGTAAAATTTATGGATCTCCGTAATATATAGAGTTTTAAAAGTACATGAATTGTAGCTTATTTGAATTTAAATCATAACGTGATATATGAGAATTACTAACCCAATCAGTACTAACATACTTGTGGCACCATAGAATATCTTTTCCCGTTTAACGATGTACTTTATTCTAAATTTCTATTATCTAGGACACGAAATTACCTAAACTACTTTGATTGAACTAAAATTAATATTTAAGATTAATGATATGCTTTTCTTACTTATAGAAATTTTGCTCAATTCAGTGACCTAAAGCTAAAAACTTATAAAGATATCAAAAACTTTTAATAGAATTTATTTATTTTATTTAAAGTTCGCTCTTCTAACTTTTTGAGATGCAAAGCTATATATTTATCTTTTTAAGAGTTATTTATTTCAAATATTTTTTTAATAGACAAGTCGAAACAATTGATGAGAAAAAGGTTGAGTTGAAAATTAGAGTATAAAATCGCCATATACAGAGGAAAAATGGAATGAACGTACTCCTAAAAAGAAAAATCAGAACCAACAAGGAAGGTATGTACTAATTAATGAGAGATAGAAACTTATCTTAATTTGCTAGAACAATTCAACCAAATAAAAAAAACTCTTTGTTTGTGAACTCCAACACAAATTAATGTGGATAGACTTTTCTATCCTTCATAAGTGTATAAAATGGTAGATAAAATTAGAATTATAATTAACGATTAAAAAATTTATTATTTGATCTTTTTACTTTTAGGGTTCATCATATGGAATTTTAAAAAACATTACATCCTTTTATGTTGACATTAGGAATGCATCCAATCTCTTTTCCAAATTTTCAAATTTATATAATTTCACATATTAAAACTATCAAAGGCAGTAAGTGACATAGGAATACATTAAATACCATTTTGACTCTTTTTAATGTAAAACTTAATAATTTTCTTGTACAGTGATATAAGAATGCATTAAATATTCTTTTCAAGTTTTTAAGTTTTTATTTTAATATATCCCGAGTTACAGTGAATTTTCTTCTCCTGCAAATGGCTTCTTATAATCACTAGAGAATACTACATGTGTCACAAAGTTACAATTAAGCCTTATAATAAATATTTGGAAAGTTCATTATTTTCTCCGAAATATAGTAAATTCTCGTTCAAAGTTTTTAGTTAAACTTTTCAAGTTGCTGACAGTAAAATTCTGTATAATGTTTTAGATTTTTTAATTAAATAATTTAAATCTTCATATCTATCAATAAATTTTTTGATAGCAAGAACCAAGATATCATATTGAAATAAATGGCTAATACTATTTACTTGAACGACCCCTTGTCATGAATATAAATAATAGCATTAGCATATAGTACTTGTTATGAAGCTAAAAGATTTTATCTCTTGTGAGAAAAGTAGAACTATAAATCATCATATCATATACTATATTATAAATGGGAATACTTTAAGTCAAGGTTAATTTATAAATTTATCCATCAAAGATCGAGTGACGATTTTACCATTAAATTCAAAAACTATTCCAATGAAGATAAATATACAAAAAGGTAAATATACATTTCAATGAAAATAAAAACAATATTTATGTACAAAAAGGTAAATATACGTTTAAATGAAGACAAAAAGTAAATAAAAACAACTAAATTAACAAAACAAGACTATGTAATTCAAGTACATCAACTAAATTAAGAAAGATTTAGATTATAGGCTAAAGTAGTACATAAGAAACTAGAGTCAGATATTGTATTGCTTCAAATTAATGGTAAAAATAGGGATATATTATGGTATACATCCACATGATCATGATGGTGGGTCTGGTATTAAGTCAAAATGTATTTATTACAGACAATTATGACTTTTTGGTGAAATCACTTTTGTTCTATAGAGTTGCATATCAATGTGTAAATGACGTAACTCCACTTATAAACAATCTCATATGTGAAAAAATCATTCCACTATTACATTGAAAACATCTATCGAGTTATGAGTGATTTTTGGACCTTTAATGAAAATAAAATGTGTTATGAAATATATCTTCACTTTTATGTTCCCGTAATAAAAATCAATAGCTTTGCTTGTTAAGTGAATCAGTACGACTTCAAAAGTATTTAAGTGACGAGTTAGTAGTTCTGGTGGTCCCGTATTTAATATTAAGTGAGAAGTTGTAGGTATGGATACAATGAGTTTTTACAAGTATGTATGCACCATTCATTATGCAATGTTAAGAGAAATTATAGAGATTTATACGAGCGGAAAATTTATTGTGTCCTAATTTAGTTTGAAGTTCGACACTCCATTGTCCTAATTAATTTTTATAATTTTTTTTAATTTTGTTTGACATGATAACTCAAGGCGCTTCCGATTATTGAAAAAGGAAAAGATAAATCATTTTTCTTGTAATACATAAGTTTTTTGGCATTTTAGCTATTTATTTGGTTAATTAGTACCTAAAGCTTTTTTAGCTTCTTAAACCTTTATTCTAGTGATAAAAGCGCAATTTTGTGAAGTATAGGTTAGAAGCAAAAAAGTTTTCCTAAAATGTTATGCTTGCAAGGAACAATTTCAAACAAAGGTCAACTTATATTAATACACTGAAATTAAAAATCTATACTAATAACATAAGAAGGCTTTCCATTGTTCCAAACAAATTATAGTGCGCTGCTAATTGACAATTCGTCAGTGCAATTAAAAAAAGAGAGATTTTTTAGGGCCTTTTTCTAGGATGAATATTTCAAGCGTCTAACAGAAAATTAATTACCCACAGAAAAAATGTAATATATGATCGTGATGATCCAAAAATGTCATCTTTAATTTAAACATTCATTTTTGTGTTTTATAAAGATGTTGAGAGCTTACCTGCTATGAGTTACGTATCACCTAAATAGTTAATGTTAATGGCGTTCCATTTCTAGTAATATATTGCTTATGAGGCCACTGTTAGTATTATTTTCATGTTGTGTTACATTGATTGGATTATGTATGTGTTGTTAGGATTAGTTTCTGGGATTCTCTGGCAGGTGGATAGGTTAGTAAAAATTTTGAGAGTTAGTAAAAATTCGAAAAATTGAAATGAGTGAAAAAAGAGATAAGTTATGTTATGTATTTGGGGGCGGACTCTACTTCTCATTTGAGGACTATTAATATGATAAATATTAATTGGATATAATAATAAGTGTACGAGGCATATTATAAGTGATGTGGGGTCTAAGTGGAGGCCTAAGTCTAAGTCAAGTTGGAAAATTTCATAATAGACTAAAGTTTCAAATGAGTACGCACAAGACCAAAATTTGGACAAGCATATCTAAATATATATAAGGAGTTATATGATGATCAACATATCAAATGAAAGGTCTTCGAGTCTAGTTTCTAATGCTTCAAACCGTTCATCATTTGAACACTCATACAAGAAGTTATAAACAAATTACCAAAGACTAGAAGAATGTGATTATGGCTGGATATTCTATCAAGTTTTGTTTCAACTATTGTGAAAGCAATGAGCTTCGACTGTTGAGCCCCTGGGTGAAAGCCTGAACGACCCAATTGTTCGCGACCGGTGGAAAATTCATTCGTTTAATTTGGAATCAAGAAACAAATTCTCTGAGCATCTCGTTATCCCCCTGCTTTACTTTTGAAAAAGGTCTGACTTCCTGGTCTCGACCTTTATAGCACCGGTGTGTCTCTTCGATTTTTTTCAACAAGCCAGACTCGATCTCATCATCTTCTAAGTTGTTCCCTTTGATGGCACATGTATAAGAGGTTACATACTTGTTCGGGTCGGTCGTTCCGTTGTACTTAGGGATTTCGGGCATGCGAAACTTTTTAGGGATCAGCTTCGGAGCCACGCTTGGGGGAAAAGGCTTTTGAATAAGTTTCTTGAAATCCAGGCCCTTCAATATCGGGGGATGCTCCTGGGTATTTGTCGACCCTAGAATTGTAGGTTTTCACCTTTTCATCATTGGCTTTGATTTTCTTTTCCCCTGTTTCTATCCATTTTGTCAATTCTTCGAGCAATTTCATGATTTCGGGGTTAGTACCCGATTCACTCTCGTTCGTTCTTTCCGAGATTGGTTCTTTCCTGCGGATGGCTTTTCGGGGGAGCTCGGGTTCATTCCTGCTCAGTGCTCGACCTTGGTTTTGCAATTGAGCTATCGTCGTCTATTGAGCATGTAGCATTTCGAAGATTATACGCAGGTTGATCCCATCATTTTCTCCGTCGTGAGTGTTTTGGGCAATCGAATGTACTTCCCTACGCACGTTTTTTTTTGGGTCGGTAAGCTGGTTTGTGTCGATGGCCATATGCGAATAGGCGTCGATGGCCATATGAGAACATGCGTCGATGGGAACCACTACTAGGATTCTATCAAGATCGACCGGTGTTGCTTCGTTACCGAGCGCTGCATTGTTGTTTTTGCCATGGTGGCCGGATTCTGTGCCTATATTTAGAGGGACAGACTGTGTGTTTGACATTTTGATCGTGACATAAAATCAGAAATACTTCAAAGAACAAGTATAAAATGGGGTGTGTTATGGTGAATCGTATCAAATTGCCACTATTATCCTTAGCCCCACTGTGGGTGCCAAACTGTTTACCCTCAAAATTGGATAACAATTAAATTTGTTAGTAGTTTAAAGGATATACAGATTAACTTGATACATAGCGATAATTTATATTGTAATTGAAATAAATAACGATAAATTAACTGCAAATCACGTGAATTGGATGGTTTCAGCCTAGGAAAGTTAGCTACCCTTGAGTTGAATATACTTTTATTGACACAAAGATACCAAAGAATAAGAACTGCGGTTAGATGTGCGACTGCAGAATCATTATGTGAACCGCAAAACCCATTGTGCGACCGCAAATTGGTCGCAGACCTGACCAGTGTAGCCCAGTTCTAGGCATCAGTTTTGCAGTCCATTGTGCGACCCGCATACCCATTGTGCAGTCCATTGTGCGACCGCATACCTGAGTTCTGAGGGTCCATTTTCCTATTTTTATAACCCAACCCTATTTTGATAAATAGGCTTTGTGACTTATTTTGGGGCAATTTTCTGATAATTTTAGAGAGAAGTGAGAGTGTTCTAGAGAGAGGAAGAAGCTCAAGTGCTTTGTTCATCAAAAATCTTGTTCAAGCTTTGAATCCAACAAGAAAATATCACAAGATCTTCACCCAAGAAGTAAGGTACTAACCCCTAGTCTTTAATTTCGAGTTTGGGTAAAGATGGGTGATTGTGAGTGTGATTCTTGGATGTGAGATTATTAGTTATACAAGCTTGTACCAATAAGGTTGTGAAAAAATTGTTGAGTTCAAATGGGTAAAGATTGGATTGAAAATGGTAGAAATCTTCAAAAAATTTAATTGAGGATTTGAAAGGCAATCCGATGTCGGAATTCGATAATTTTTATATGGTTGAACTCGTATCGGAATGGGTGTCCGTATTTTATGAGGTTTTTTGGGATTCGAGACGTGGGTTCTACTGTCAATTTTTAAATAAATTTTATATTTTAATCCGGAAAATTTATAATTTCATATGGAATTAGTTCCTACGATTCATGTTGAGTATGTTGAATTGTTTGCGATTAGATTTGAAGCTTTTGGAAATGAATTCGCGAGGCAAATGTGTATTGGAATCTTGAAATTGGTTGCGAAGCGAGGTAAGTGTCGTAGTTAACCTTTGACTTAAGGGAATAGAACCCTTGAATTATTTGATATTTGAAATTCATGTGAACGACATATAGGCGAGGTGACGAGTGTCTATACGTCATCGAATTAATTATTTGCATAATTATCTTAAAATCATAAATTATTTTAAATCATGAATTAATTATTATATTAATTATTTCTCTCATACCTTGCTCAATATTATGCCCTAAATCCATGCTATAATTGCTACATGTTTATTTGATTTATGTGACTTAATTGCTACTTGACATTTAGCATACTAATTATTAAATTGCCTATTTTCTCTTTAATTTTCACAATTAATTGCTACTTGTCTTCACTTATTTCTAAATAAATCATAATTATTGTATGCTCATTGTCTTATAATTTTATATTAATTATTGCATTTATTGGAGTAATTTCTTTTATAAGAATTAGTAAATTATATTATTGGAGGAGCGGGTCACACGCCGCAACAGAATTTATTGACATGAATATATTGGAGGAGCGGGTTGCACACCGCAGTAAAATTTATTGAAATGAATATATTAGAGGAGCGGGTTGCACCCGCAACCGAATTGATTGAAAGATATATTGAGGATCGGGTTGCACACCGCAACGGGATTAAATAAAAATGAATATATTGTGGGATCGGGTTGCACGCCGCAATAGAATTGAATATGAATATTTTGTGGGATCGGGTTGCACGCCGCAACGGAATTGAATATGAATATATTGTAGGATCGGGTTGCACGCCGCAACGGAAACTGATTGAAATAATAATTGGTTATGACTGTCGAGTTGGCCTCAACTGCTGAAATGAGATACCTGTTTTATTTCTATTATTGTTGTTATTTTTATTATTATTTTTGCGTACCGGTTAATGTAAGTGACTTGCCTTAGCCACGTCACTACTTCGTCGAGGTTAGGCTCGGCACTTACTGGATACATGGGGTCGGTTGTACTCATACTACACTCTGCACTTCTTGTGCAGATTTTGGAGTTGGTCCCAATGGCGTATAGTGGATTTGCTCGGATTCAGCTACCAAAGGAGACTTGATGTATAACTGTACAACGTCCGCAGTTCTGAAGTCCCCTTCTATCTTATCTTAGTTGTGTATTATCCTTCAAACAACTTGAATTTTATTCAGACCTTAATTTGTATTATTCTAGTAGCTCATGCACTTGTGACACCAGTCCTGAGATGGTATTTAGACATCGCTATTATTATGAATTATTCACTCTATTTCAGACTTTATTTTCGCATTTATTTCTTTGTTATTAATTAATTTAAAATTATTTTAAAATGGGTAATATTAATCTAATGTTGGCTTGCCTAGCAAGTGAAATGTTAGGCGCCATCACGGTCCTGAATGTGGGAATTTCGGGTTGTGACAAGCTGGTATAAGAGACTTGTCGCGGCCCCGTTTTTCTCGCAAAAAATGGGCTTCGACGCGTGCCAACTCCTTTTAGAATGGAAAATAGAGTGCTAAAGAAGAAGAGTCACCACCAAACGATTTTAAGGTGTGTTAGGGCACCTATTATGCAGATAACTCTGTTTGACTAGTCAACGCCACCAAAGATCGGGTAAGGGCTCAAGTTACCTCAAAGAGAAGGTGTTAGGCACTCCTCGAGGTCCACAACTGTGGGTCCCGGCCGAACTTAAGATTATGTGGATTACGATTAAGCTAGGTGATCAAGTAAACAAAGGGAATTCATAAGTCAAAGAACTTTATTACAACATGATTAATACAGATCTTAGTGCGAATATAGGGATACAACTATTTAGATCTAATAACCACATATAAAGAGGAGGGGTGTCATGACCCGAATATCCCACCTTCGGACTGCGATGGCGCCTAACATTTCACTTGCTAGGCAAACCAACGTTAGAATAATATTAACCAATTTTTAAACAATCTTTACATTATTAATAATCAAGAAAACAAAAGCGGAAGCAAAGTTTGAAATATAGTGAAATAATCCAAAAATGCAACGGTGTCTAAATACCATCCTAGAATTAGTGTCACAAGTGCACGAGCTTCTAGAATAAATACAAATAAAGGTCTAAATAAAATAAAGCTGTCTGGAAATAAACGCACAGCTAACGTAAAAATAGACGGGGACTTCAGAACTACGGACGCCATGCAGTTATACCTCAAGTCTCCTATGGTAGCTGAAATCCGAGCAAGTCTACGGTACGCCGCTGGGACCAACTCCAAAATCTGCACAAGAAGTGCAGAGTGTAGTATCAGTATAACCGACCTCATGTACTGGTAAGTGCTGAGCCTAACATCGACGAAGTAGTGACGAGGCTAAGGCGGGTCACTTACATTAACCTGTACGCAATATTAGTAACAACAACAATAATAGAAATAATTCAGGTAACTCATTTATAATAATTGAATCCAACTCAGCAGTAATAACCAATTATCATTTCCATCAATTCTGTTGCAGCGTGTTACCCGCTCTTACCATATATTCACACTCAATTCTGTTGCAGCATGCAACCTGCTCTCATAATATATTCACATTCAATTCTGTTGCAGCGTGCAACCCGCTCTCACAATATATTCACATTAATCAAGTCTGTTGCAGCGTGCAACCCGCTCTCACAATATATTCACATTAATTAAGTCTGTTGCAGCGTGTAACCCGCTCTCACAATATATTCACATTAATCAAGTCTGTTGCGGCGTGCAACCCGATCCCCCAATATATATATATATATATATATATATATATATATATATATATATGTCGACTTTTAAACAAGTTTGTTGCGGCGTGCAACCCGATCCTCCAATATAGACTATTAATAAGTCTGTTGTGGCGTGCAATCCGATCCTCCAATATGGACTTTTAATAAGTCTGTTGCGGCGTGCAACCCGATCCTCGAATATGGACTTTTAATAAGTCTATTGCGGCGTGCAACCCGATCCTCCAATATGGACTTTTAATAAGTTTGTTGCGGCGTGCAACCTGATCCTCCAATATGGACTTTTAATAAGTCTGTTGCGGCGTGCAACCCGATCCTCCAATATAGACTTTTAATAATTCTGTTGCGGCGTGCAACCCGATCCTCCAATATATTCATTATAATCAATCATGTTGCGGCGTGCAACCCGCTCCTCCAACATATTCATTTATCAACTCTTATAGAAGAAATTTTCCCAATAAATGTAACAATTAATATAAAATTATAAGATAACAAGCATTCAATAATTATGATTTAATCATGAAACAAAAAAATGACAAATAGCAAATTATTATGGGAATCATGGAGGAAATAGGCAGTTTAATATTTAATATGCTAAATGTCAAATAACAATTAAACACGTAATTCAAATAGCATGTAACAATTAATGCAGGAATTCAAGAATTAATATTTGACAAAGAATAGGAGAGAAACAATCATTATGATAATTAATTTATAATTTAAAATAATTTTTAATTTTTCAAGTAAGCAGGCAAACAATTAATTTGACGACGTATAGACACTGGTCACCTCACTATACGTCGTTCACATGCAATTCACATAACAAATAATTTAAGGGTTCTATTCCCTCAAGTCAAAGTTAACCACAACACTTACCTCGCTTAGCAAATTCCAATCAATTATTCAACCACAACTTTTCCTTTTAAATTTTTCTCCAAAAGCTTCAAATCTATTCACAAACAATTCGATATATTCAATACGAATATTAGGAATTAACTCCATATGAATTTACTAATTTTTCGGATAAAAATCCGAAATTCACTAAAATATTTGGCAGTGGGACCCGCATCTCAAATCTCGAAAACAACATACGAAATCCGAACATCTATTTCGAGACGAGTCCAACCATATAGAAATTATCCAATTCCGATGCCAAATGGACCTTCAAATCTTAAATTTTCGTTTTTGGAAGATTTTAGAAAAATATGATTTTTCTTCCATAAATTCACGGATTCATGATATAAACGAGTATGGAATCATGAAATATAATCAATATAGGATAAGTTACACTTACCCAATGTTTTTCCGTGAAAATCGCCCAAAATTTGCCTTAACCGAGCTCAAAAATGGGAAGGAGTTGAAAATGGGTCGAAACCCCATTTCCAGAACTTAAGTTCTGTTTCTGGAATTTTTACCGTTCGCGTTCACGAAGGTACTCTCGCGAACGCGAAGCACAACTTTTTGATGTCCAACTTTTACTCTTCGTGAACGCAAGGGCTACTTCGCGAACGCGAAGCTTGCCTGGCTTGGCCTTCACGAACGCGAGATGCCCTTCGCGAACGCGAAGGCAATTGACCTGGCCAGTCTCTTTCCCTTCGCGAACGCGAGGCTTCGATCGCGAACGCGAAGCTTCGCATCCCAAGCCTTCGCGAATGCATTCTCTCTGTCACGAACACGAAGCACAAAATGTGCCAGAGCCAATTTGCTCTTCGCGAACGCGAGATTCCCCTCGCGAACGCGAAGAAGGAAACCAGAAGCAGGTTTCTGCATTTTCCTCAAGTCCAAAAATGATCCGTTAACCACCCGAAACTAACCCGAGCCCTCGGGGCTCCAAACCAAACACGCACCCAAGTCTTAAAACATCATACGAACTTGCTCGCATGATCGAATTGCCAAAATAACACCAAGAACTACAAATTGGATACCAAATCAAAGGAAATTTTCAAGAAAACTTGAAAACTTATATCTTTACAACCGGGTGTCCAAATCTCGTCAAATCAACTCCGATTCTCACCAAATTCGGAAGACAAGTCATAAATATTATAGTGGACCTATCTCGGGCTCCGAAACTAAAATACGGATCCGAGGTCAATAAATCCAACTTCAGTAATTTCTTAAAAATCATTAAACTTTCAAGCCTTTAATTTTTCATCAAAATTCCATATCTCGGGATAGGGACCTCGGAATTCGATTCCGGGCATACGCCCAAGTCCCAAATCATGATACAGACCTACTGGAATTGTCAAAGTACTAATCCGGGTCTGTTTGCTCAAAATGTTAACCAAAGTGAACTCAGTTGAGTTTTAAAGCTCTATTTCACATTTTAATCCATTTTTTACATAAAAACTTTTCGGAAAATTGTACGGACTGCGCACACAAGTCGAGGAATTATACATGATGCTTTTCGAGGTCTTAGAACACAAAATTACTTATTAAATTTAAAGATGATATTTTGGGTCATCACTTTCTCCACCTCTAAAACAAACGTTCGTCCTCGAACGGAGTTAGAAAAAGTACATGAGCTAGAGAAAAGGTGTGGATACTTACTCCTCATGTCCGACTCGGACTCCCAGGTAGATGCCTCTACCGGCTGACCTCTCCATTGCACCCGAACTGAAGGATAACTCTTAGACCTCAACTCTCGGACCTGCCGGGCTAGAATAGCCACCGGCTCCTCCTCGTAAGTCAAATCTTTGTCCAACTGGACAGAGCTGAAATCTAACACATGGGATGGATCGCCATGATATTTACGGAGCACACATGGAACACCAGATGAACCGCTGATAAATTATGTGGTAATGCAAGCATGTAGGCTACTTCACTCACCCTTTCAAGAATTTCAAAGGGTCCGATATACCTAGGACTCAACTTGCCCTTCTTTCCGAACCTCATTACACCTTTCCTAGGTGAAACCCAGAGCAATATTCTTTCTCCAACCATGAATGCAATATCATGAACTTTACGGTCGGCATAACTCTTTTGCCTAGAATGAGCTGTGCGAAGTCGATCCTGAATAATCTTGACCTTATCCAAGGCATCCTGTACCAAATCGATACCCAACAACCGAGCCTCTCCCGGTTCAAACCAACCAACTGGCGATCGGCATCGCCTTCCGTATAATGCCTCATATGGAGCCATCTGAATGCTCGACTGGTAGCTATTATTATAAGCAAACTCCGCAAGTGGCAAGAAATGATCCCAAGAACCTCCAAAGTCTATAACACAAGCGCGGAGCATATCTTCCAATATCTGAATAGTGCGCTCTGACTCTCCATCTGTCTGGGGATGAAATGTTGTACTCAACTCCATCCGCGTGCCTAACTCACGCTGTACAGCCCTTCAGAAATGTGAGGTAAACTGCGTACCTTGATCTGGAATAATAGACACGGGCACCCCGTGAAGGCGGACATTCTCACAAATGTATATTTCAGCTATCCTCCCTGAGGAATAGGTAACTGCCACTGGAATGAAATGTGCTGACTTGGTCAACCTGTCCACAATGACCCAAACTGCGTCAAATTTTCTCTGAGTCCGTGGGAGCCCAACAACAAAATCCATAGTGATACGCTCCCACTTCCACTCAGGAATTTCTAACTTCTAAAGTAAACCACATGGTCTCTGATGTTCGTACTTAACTTGCTGACAATTCAGACACCGAGCTACATATGCAACTATATCCTTTTTCATCTTCCTTCACCAATAATGTTGCCGCAAATCTTGATACATTTTGGCGATACCTGGATGAATAGAATACCTGGAACTGTGTGCCTCTTCGAGAATTAATTCATGAAGCCCATCCATAATAGGCACACAAATACGACCCTGCATTCGCAGAACTCCTTCTTCCCCCACAACAACCTGTTTGGCATCACTGTGCCATACCATGTCCTTAAGGACAAGTAAATGAGGATCATCATACTGCCTCTCTCTGATGCACTTATATAAAGAAGACCAAGCGACTGAGCAAGCTAGAAACCGACTGGGTTCTGAAACATCTAACCTCACGAACTGATTAGCCAAAGTCTGAACATCTGCAGCTAATGGCCTCTCACCAACCGGAATATACGCAAGACTTTCCATACTCACAGCCTTTCTACTCAAAGCATCGGCCACTACATTGGCCTTTCCGGGGTGATACAAAATGGTGATATCATAATCTTTCAACAACTCCAACCATCTCCTATGCCTCAAATTAAGATCTTTTTGTTTGAACAGATACTGAAGGCTGCGATGATCAGTAAATACCTCACATGAGACACCATAGAGGTAATGCCTCCAAATCTTCAGCGCATGAACAATGGCTGCCAATTCTAAGTCATGGACAGGATAATTCTCCTTATGAACTTTCAACTGCCGTGTTGCATATGCAATTACCTTGCCATCTTACATTAATACTGCACCAAGCCCAATGTGAGATGCGTCACAATATACCGTATACGATCCTGAACATGTGGGTAATACCAACACTGGCGCCATAGTCAAAGCGGTCTTGAGCTTCTGAAAGTTCAACTCACACTCGTCTGACCATCTGAATGGGACACCTTTCTGGGTCAATTTGGTCTTAATAGTTGTTCATAATCAATTACAGAATAGTCAATTAACTTCATGTTAACAAAAATCTCGTTTCAAACCTTCACAATACTAATAACGAGATGTGAGACATGAAGATCTCATAATTATTTACCCGAATTAACGAGTCACATTTAACGCTACCTGGGCGGGCACCTACCTCGTAGGTTACAACTCAATATTACAACACGAATTTGGAAAGTATGCACAGAGAATTTCATACGAATATTTTTCAAATAAGCCTAGCAGACATGACTCCATATTAGTACTATAGTACAAATTTAATTTTCACTAGGGAGAATTTAAACACAAGAATTTTTTTATCATAAGGATCTCGTCCTTATATAACTTCCACCGCAGCTCATAGCCCGATTTAAACATATCAATTTATTTTAAAATACGAGGACCTCGGCCTCAGTTCTGAATCACAAGCAATATGCACATCTTGCCAATCGAAACTTTTCATTTTCTCATTTTAAATAACTTTCGTTAAACAAAATCACAGCACATAATGAAACCCACACCGGTAGGGCATATAATTCACAATTTGTAATTAATTATCCGGAAATACATCAGAACATACCGAAATAAGTACCAGAAAGGCACCTTTATCCTCACATATCTTATTAGAGTCCATCATGGAATGATAGGTGTAGTTATCTCCATAAAACCTCCCAACATAAGTGGACACATAAGTAGATTATAGAATTACGAAGCCCACTCATAAGTGGGACACAATAGGAGGACTCCTCTTGATTCTCAGAACCGAATCAAGTTAAGGAAATTATTCCTTTATTTTAAATCGAGGTCGTACCTATAACAACACCATCTGAAGTAACGACCTCCACTATACCATAAAACAAATATAACAATGGCTGGGTCTCCACCTCTAGGACGCCTTCTATTCGCCTGTCCTCCACCCTTAACTGGTCGTGTGGGTGGTGTAGTAACTGCCATGGGGCACGTAGCCTGAATGCTTTGATGAAATATGCCTCTCACAAGTTTGGGACAATTTTCTCATGATGTGCCTAGTATCGTTGTATTCATAACAACCCCTTTGCGGGTTTGGCTGCTCATATTGAGTCCGTGCCAGATGACTGGAATAACCATCGTAGGAAACTCATGCCGGTGGTGCATTAACAAAACTTACTGGAGCACCCCGGGTAATCCGATGTGCGGACTGGCCTGGTTGACTGTCCGAGCCCCTGCCATAATGATTTTTTTTCAGTAGAATCCACTGAATTCCCCAGAACTTCGAAGCGCCTTGGTCTCCTTATCTTGGCAATTTCTACCACTAGCAGAAATGAAGTATGAAGTATTAGTCTGTAGCTCCTGAGTCATACAAAATTTTACGATCATAATTAAGTCCTTTAATGAGTCTGTGGACTCACTCTCTGGCTGTAGGAAGCAAAGTTGGAATATGACGGGCTTACTTATTGAACCCGATGGCATAGTATGACACCGTCATGGTGACCTGATGCAATCGTTTAAACCCTATGCGCCATGCATTACGGAGAGTCCGGGAAACAAACTCTTTCAAAAGCATTTTTGAGAACCGAGCCAAGTGGGCGGTGTTGTATTGACTGGTCTGCCCTCTTCATATGCTTGCCACAGACACCTGTGGAGAATTATCTCTCCCAAGACCATTTTCTTCTTTTGTTATGCTGACTCAACACTGTTGAGCTGACCCATTTCTTAACATACCCTTCGATTCTTCTCAGAGGTAACCCTTACCCCTATTTATATACAACGATCACAAAAGTATAGCTCCATACAGACAAATCTTGGCACAAACCACATAGTCCAGAATCTCGTCATCCACTGTACTTCCTCCGAAGCACCCCCAAAATCCGCAACCGTTACGTCCACGCTGAGTAGACCTTCTATAAATTTAATGTTGTTTCTCTAACTTTTTTGGTACTGAAGTATAAGATTATTACGGAGGCGGACATACCTCAAGTCCCAACCTTATCCTCTACAAGATCTCAGGGCTTAAACACATATAAATTTTGGAAGAACCTTTCAGTACTATATATATACATTTCAGGCCAAAACTGATATAACACATGACTCGCAATCCATTCATTGATAGTGGACTCCCCCACTCGATGCGAAGTCATAGTTCACCACGTCCGATGGTCTACAATATTAACCTTCACAACTCGTATAAATCAACCAGATGCCAAGGTACATTGCACCCCCCACATTATTCACTGGGTGATCTCTTTATACATCTGCATCTTCAGTCGGAATCACACGTTGAGGCAATGCACAACTGATACTGAGCGCACAATGCCATACATGAGTAGATACAAAGGAATGTGAGATATAGATTTCAAGCAAATTCAATGTCGCACGATAAGGAATGAAAGAGGTGATATTATTCCTAAACTTCATAGCCTCTAAGAGATAAGTACAGACGTCTCCGTACCGATCCTTCAGACTCTACTAAGCTTGCTCGTGACTCGTGAGACCTATATAACCTAGTGCTCTGATACCAACTGCCACGACCCGAATTTCCCACCTTTGGACCATGATGGCGCCTAACATTTCACTTGCTAGGCAAGCCAACGTTAGAATAATATTAACCAATTTTTAAACAATCTTTACATTATTAATAATCAAGGAAACAAAAGTGGAAGCAAAGTTTGAAATATAGTGAAATAATCCAAAAATGCAACAGTGTCTAAATACCATCACAGAATTGGTGTCACAAGTGCACGAGCTTCTAGAATAAATACAAATAAAGGTTTGAATAAAATAAAGCTGTCTGGAAATAAACACACAGCTAACGTAAAAATAGACGGGGACTTCAAAACTGCGGACGCCATGCAGTTATACCTCAAGTCTCTTCTGGTAGCTGAAATCCGATCAAGTCTACGGTACGTCGCTGGGACCAACTCCAAAATCTGTACAAGAAGTGCAGAGTATAGTATCAGTACAACCGACCCCCTGTACTGGTAAGTGCTGAGCCTAACATCGACGAAGTAGTGACGAGGCTATGACGGGTCACTTACATTAACCTGTACGCAATTCAGGTAACTCATTTATAATAATTGAAGCCAACTCAGCAGTCATAACCAATTATCATTTTCATCAATTCTATTACAGCATGCTACCCGCTCTTACCATATATTCACACTCAGTTCTGTTGCAGCGTGCAACCCCCTCTCACAATATATTCACATTCAATTTTGTTGCAGCATACAACCCGCTCTCACAATATATTTACATTAATCAAGTTTGTTGAAGCGACCAACCCGCTCTCACAATATATTCACATTAATCAAGTCTGTTGCAGCGTGCAACCCGCTCTCACAATATATTCACATTAATCAAGTCTGTTGCGGCGTGTAACCCGATCCCCCAATAATCTTGCCGAGATCTGTTACTGCCTGACCCCTATATATGTATGTCGACTTTTAAATAAGTTTGTTGCGGCATGCAACCCGATCCTCCAATATGGACTTTTAATAAGTCTGTTGCGGCGTGCAACCCGATCCTCCAGTATGGACTTTTAATAAGTTTGTTGCGGCGTGCAACACGATCCTCCAATATGAACTTTTAATAAGTCTGTTGCTGCGTGCAACCCGATCCTCCAATATGAACTTTTAATAAGTGTGTTGCGGCGTGCAACCCGATCCTCCAATATAGACTTTTAATAAGTCTGTTGCGGCGTGCAACCCGATCCTCCAATATAGACTTTTAATAATTCTGTTGCGGCATGCAACCCGATCCTCCAATATATTCATTATAATCAATCATGTTGCGGCGTGCAACCCGCTCCTCCAACATATTCATTTATCAACTCTTATAGAAGAAATTTTCCCAATAAATGTAACAATTAATATAAAATTATAAGACAACAAGCATTCAATAATTATAATTTAATCATAAAACAAAAAAAATGACAAATAGCAAATAGCAAATTATTATGGGAATCGAGGAGTAAATAGGCAGTTTAATATTTAATATGCTAAATATCAAATAACAATTAAACACGTAATTCAAATAGCATGTAACAATTAATGCAGGAATTCAAGAATTAATATTTGACAAAGAATAGGAGAGAAATAATTATTATGATAATTAATTTATGATTTTTCAAGTAAGCATGCAAACAATTAATTTAACGACGTATAGACACTCGTCACCTCACCTATACGTCGTTCACATGCAATTCACATAACAAATAATTTAAGGGTTCTATTCCCTCAAGTCAAAGCTAACCACGATACTTACCTCGCTTTGCAAATTCCAATCAATTATTCAACCACAGCTTTTCCTTTTAAATGTGTCTCCAAAAGATTCAAATCTATTCATAAACAATTCGATATATTCAATACGAATATAGGAAATAATTCCATATGAATTTACTAATTTTCAGGATAAAAATCCGAAATTCATTAAAATATTCGGCAGTGGGACCCACATCTCAAATCTCAAAAAAACTTACGAAATCCGAACACCCATTCCGAGACGAGTCCAACCATATAGAAATTATCCAATTCCGATGCCAAATGGACCTTCAAATCTTAAATTTTCGTTTGTGGAAGATATTAGAAAAATCTGATTTTTCTTACATAAATTCTCGGATTCATGATATAAATGAGTATGTAATCATGAAATATAATCAATATAGGATAAGGAACACTTTCCCCAATATTTTCCAGTGAAAATCGCCCAAATATCGCTTTAACCGAGCTCAAAAATTGGAAGGAGTTGAAAATGGGTCGAAACCCCATTTCCAGAACTTAAGTTCTGTTTCTGGAATTTTTACCCTTCGTGTTCGCGAAGGCACTCTCGCGAACGCGAAGCACAACTTTGTGTTGTCCAACTTTTACTCTTCGCGAATGTGAGGGCTACTTCGCGAACACAAAGCTTGCCTGGCTTGGCCTTCGCGAACGCGAGATGCCCTTCGCGAACGCGAAGGCAATTGACCTGGCCAATCTCTTTCCCTTCGCGAACGCGAAGCTTCGCATCCCAAGCCTTCGCGAACGTGTTCCCTCTGTCGCGAATGCGTTCTTTCTGTCGTGAACGCGAAGCACAAAACATGCCAGACCAAATTTGCTCTTCGCGAATGCGAGACTCCCCTCGAGAACGCGAAGAAGGAAACCAGAAGCAGGTTTCTGCATTTTACTCAAGTCCAAAAATGATCCGTTAACCACCCGAAACCAAACCGTGCACTCGGGGCTCCAAACCAAACATGCACCCAAGTCCTAAAATATTATACGAACTTGCTCGCGTGATTGAATCGCCAAAATAACACCAAGAACTACGAATCGGGCAACAAATCAAAGGAAAGTTTCAAGAAAACTTTAAAACTTATATCTTTACAGCCGGGTGTCCAAATCTCGTCAAATCAACTCCGATTCTCACCAAATTTGGCAGACAAGTCATAAATATTATAGTGGACCTATACCAGGCTCCGAAATCAAAATACGGACCCGAGGTCAATAAATCCAATTTCAGTAATTTCTTAAAAATCATTAAGTTTTCAAGCTTTTTATTTTTCATCAAAATTCCATATCTCGGGCTAGCGACCTCGGAATTCTATTCTGGGCATATGCCCAAGTCCCAAATCACGATACGGACCTACTAAAATTGTCAAAACACTGATCCGGGCCTGTTTGCTCAAAAGGTTGACAAAAGTCATCTTAGTTGAGTTTTAAAGCTCTATTTCACATTTTAATCCATTTTTCACATAAAAACTTTTCGAAAAATTGTACGGACTGCGCACGAAGTCGAGAAATTATACATGATGCTTTTCGAGGTCTTAGAACACAAAATTACTTATTAAATTTAAAGATAACATTTTGGGTCATCACAAGGGGGGTCCTAAGTTTTTTAGCCTAAAGGATCACCCCGTACAACATAAATAATACTTCGTAACTCCCTCAAGATGGGGTGTTATTCATATTATTTAGCGGGTCTAGACTATCATCTCCTGCTACCCGATTACTATGTTAAAGTTGTTACCTAAAGCGCACTAATTCAATTATAAGTCGTCCTTATGCGTGCACTACCCGTCCCATACCTATGGTCCAGGAGGTCTTGGACCTCTATTTTGGGTGGTTCTAGACCTCACTCAGGCTACTCAGAAATGTTAAAACTAAGAGATATACAAAAAATCACATTGGACCTCACATATAGGCAGTTAAGGGCTCAAGTTAGCCTCCACACTTAAACAACAAATGCACGCGAAACAAATTTTTCATGTTAGGCTGTTCAGAATTAAGGAACTTAAATCCCTATAGACATGATTTCTATGTGATAAGGCATCAAGGCATGCAAGCAGTTTCAGGAACCATGGTTGTTCATAGACAGGATTATAAAGGGTGTTGCACACTGATTATTGAAATGGTAGATTCCCAGTTATTAGTCCTGTAGATGTTGCACCTAGGTGATTATGTAACAAAGATAGTGAAATCTATCGAGAGAAACCCAAAATTACTCATGCCCTTGATAATGGCCTAAGTGAGCGTTGAACAATGTTGAGATGGGGCGTCATTAACAGTTATTAAGGCGAACAGTGGTATCCTATAGACAGGATTCTAATGATTAGCACTTGGGAACCTGATTTTATTGTTATACTTTAACCTTATAAGCAGGTTTTCTAAGTGTACAATATGATGCAATAACAAATGAAATGATTAGAGTCCTATAAGCATGATCTCTAGTAGATATGCTGCAGCAATGCAAATTAAAGAAAAGTTCAACGGTATTTATTTCCTATGGGCAGGTTTTCTAATAACATGTAGCAACAAGGATAATTGAAGCATTTGAGTTCATGCTTTGCTAGTAGACAAGTAATGCAAGTGTGTGCTTCTCCTAATGGCATGATTTCTATAGTGTGCATAGAGAGAGAACGACATATATATAGCAAACATATCATTCAGTCCTATAGGCATGTTATCTACCCATCGCATATTAATATTAAAATCTACCCCATTACCTTTTACTAATAACCCCAATTGTTTATACAAAAATTATTACAGGCCCAATAATGAGTAAAGTAATAATATTACATAAAAGTAAACAGGCCCACAGTAGGCCCAAATAAAATAACTAAATACCCAGCCTTACTGGGCCTTCAAAAAAAAGCCACGTTCAATACACGATCATGGGTGCATAGAAGAGCCCATACCAATTCAATGATCCACAACACCAAGTGTTGTACCACTTGAAACAACCAATATAGATATATAGTACATGACAGGGAAGTAGAGTATTAGGGACAGTTTGGGAGGTTGAGAGAATGACTAGGACCAAGCCCTAGTGTGTCAGAGTTCACAAGGTCCTCAATTGGACCCCAAGCAGTGCTCACACTAGGGAGGCCAATAATGGAACCTAGATAGTCTTGGATTTCAGCCGGCTAAGAATGGGAATTCAAAATATCAGAGTAGCAAGTAAGGAGGGTGGACAGAAATCAAATAATATACCAAATTGAGCATACAGTACAACTGGTCAAGTAGGCCAGTAGATTCAGCAAGGTTTACATAGCAAAATACCACATAGACAACCTCATAGGACTTAGGAGAAGAAAACAGGTTTGCAGACATACATAGGTTATCATGTATAGATGCATGAAGTTGAACTAGTTGAAACCTAAAGATCCAAATTAAGTTAAGTCTAACCTAATGCCATATTAATCAGTATTTAGACATAATAGAGGGACACACATTGTGATAATCACAAAAAAGATAGGGTAGCAAATGAACCAAGGCATACTGGAAAACATATTAGCATAGAAGCAAAGTCATAGTTAATAGAAAAATAGAGTATTTATCTCTTAAAAATCAGGACAGCATGAAATATGTTTAAAGCAGACTTTAAAGCAGCATTCCATAGAGTTGGGACTAATATATAAAGGGGCAATCCAATATACAGAGGACTTAGCACTAAAAGATTCATTCAAGTGGGGATGGCTCCCATAGAGTTATGGTAGCACCCAAAACAAAATATGAAGAAATTTTGTAACTAACAACATACAATCACAGTAGTCAGGCTCATATCAAAATAGACTTTCATTGAAGTTCAAAACTAAACATGCTAAGATGTCAAATGGTATAGAACCCATTTCAAGAGACAAAAAATCACAGAATGCAAATCATAGTGAAGAATACGTATTAGCATAACACAACAGTAAACTATCCCATGCATTTACTTATCACAAAATGACATCAGAGTATTGAACGTTAACATGCTCATGTAATTCAACTACATATGTAGAAAGAAAGAAAGAAATTGAACATTGCAAAGGTTTAAAATACTAACCAGTAGCAGAATCAAAAGAGTAAAGAGCGTAATAGCAAAACCCCCAAGTCCCCGATGCTTTAGAGTTCACAAGAGCCTCGAGAATGGGCTCCGAGCAGTTCTTGCACCGGAGGAGGTTGTTTAATGGCCTTGACTTTCAGCCGGCCCCAAATTCAATGATTTTAGAGAGTGTTCGAGTGTAATAGTGAGTGAGTGAGTAAGAAAGGAGAGTAGTGAGAACAGTAGCATGGATTAGGAGATTCAAAAAAGGTTTGTTCAAGGGGTTTAAGGGGAGGGGTTTATATAGTAGCGGATTTAACACATAAGATAGGGAAACACGATAAATTAATCACAGAATAAGGAAAATATGGCATGCCAGAATCGATTAGAATTAGTCTTAGGGCAAATAGCACATAGAATAAGGAAGTACTGTAGATTAAACAGAGAATAAGGAAAATATAGCATGCGAGAATCAATTAGAGTCAGTTTTAGGGCAAATAACACATAAAATAAGGAGGTACGGTAGATTAAACAAAGATTAAGGAAAATATCAGTCAAACACAAGAAAGGGAAGAATATCAATTGAAAATCAGTAAAGAAAAAAAAAGGAAAGTCTCAAACCCTAGTTGGGACTGACGACTTAAATCGAACCAATAATGCAAGAATCGTTCAATATAACATGTATATAGACGAAAGATCGTCCAGATCTTCACAGAATCAAAGTAAATCGGTCCGTTCTTAAGAAGTAGTTCTTGCCAAAAATAGGAAAAGAATTAAGTAACACCATAAACATGCATATAATGATAGAGTATCACAAAATAGGTAAGTAGATCATGGATTAATTCCATGTTTGAGTCGGAATTGGAGAAGGTTAGGGTTACGACAGCTAGGGTTTAACAGAGAAGAAGAGAGATGGGAGAGGGTGTGAAGGCGGCTGGGCAGGGGGAAATGGGTTAGGGTTTTGGGTAGTTTTAGGTAATTAAAAGGGTTTGGATTATTATGGGTCGTTGATCACTCGAGCGGGTACCGGCCGGGTATTTTAAAAGGGTAGTTTGGTTTTGGGCTTGGGTAAGTTGGGCTAAGGTTTGGGTTAATTTGTGTCCGAAAATAGGTAAAAATTAGGCTATTATTTAAATACCCTAAAATTTATCAAATATTATTTATAAAAATGCTTAATAAATAAAATAAAATATTATTTATATACTAAAATATTTAAAATAATAACTTTGTGTTATAAAAATATAAATATGCTATTTTGACATAAATAATATAAAATAAAGAGCCTTTATGTATGAATATAAGCCATTATTGTAAATTGGATACATAGCTTAAAATGCTACTGTAATTATATGGAATGAAATAAAATGTTTGAAACATATATTATAGGTGCAAAATAGTTATTTTAGGTAACTAAGTCATCAAAAAATAATTTAAAAGGATAATTACTAGATATTTCTATATAATTTAAATACAAGAAAAATTAATTAAAACTCTAAAAATTATGAAAAATTATAGAAAAATGCTTGAATAGGTTTATATACTAAATAATGATGTAAATATGCTATTTTGAAAGTATATATATATATATATTTTGGAAAATATGAGGGCAAAATTGGGTATCAACAAGACTTATAGATATTTTTTTATACCTTACTATTTAAATTCATATACAGTATGATCGTGGAAGCCGCAGTGGCGGAGCCACATTCACTCAAGGGGTGTCGGTTAGTCGAAAAATTACATTGTGTACTTAGGTATTTTTTTTAAAAAAAATGTATATATACTATGTATTGACACTCCTTAATTTCTTGGTGAGTTTATTTCTTTATATTTTGGTCCCCTTAATGAAACTTCTGGCTCCGCTATTGGCGAAATGTATAACTTTCAACTCTAAATTAGTGGTTAACTACTAGTAGTATAATTGAAGATAGTAAAGCTTGGTTATGACTAATGGTGTTATCTTTAATAAAGTTTTGTTTACCCGAAAAACAGATAGAGTTGAAGTTATACATAATTCTAAGGATATGTGGTATAACTTGGTACAAATTGAAAAAATAAGTAGAAATATATCGAATATTGACTGTAAAAAAGAATGAATACAAACCCAATTTGAGTAAAGAATGGTTGATAAACGAACAAGATGAATCAATGTCCAAATCCCCAAAAAGGATAATATTTGCTATATGTGTGTAAATCTCAATAATCTCTGAATGTGAGGGTGTATCAATGTATTTCCATCTGCCTGTCACAAATGATAGCCACTCTTCATATAATTGAGGAATCCTACTTTGGAATAATTAAAAATATATACTGGGGATCCCATGATAGATTAGTTAATTAGTTTTTCCTTGATTTCCGCCGAGATTCTCTTCCCTAGTGCGGCTACAACAACTCTTTGTCTCTTGGCTCGATCTCGATCTTGTTTGGTCTCGGTATTGGTCGGTCTTTGTGTCTTGAGCTTGATATTGACTCGAGCTCGATCGGTCTCTTGGACTCGAGGTCGATATCGACTCGAGCTCGATATGATTCGAGCTTGATATCAATCGGTCTCTGGGTATCGATCTCGATATTGACTTGAGCTCGGTATTGATCGGTCCCTGGATCTTGAGCTCGATAACCCAACTTCACATCACAACTTGATATTATAATGATGACCCTCGGTTCATCATGCTCCAATCTTGACTAATTATATGAAGGGCAAATTCGGTTTTGACCTTATATAGATAGTACCCTCATTTCTCGGAAAGAAGGTGGTGAGAAACGATATAATTTTTCAACCTCTGACTAGATACATACTGACATCTGCGTCGAGCCCGGTTGTGATGTATGTGACAAACGTCCCGTCGGTCCAATTACCAAGGCATTAAATGCGCGTCAGTCGATGGTCGGCCACTGCCAATTTTGAACTGTCAATGTGAAATCTATAAATGGCCCCCTTCTTAATCATTTCAAACTTTTACCTTCAAATCTCTTCTTATTCCAATCATCACAATTCTTCGTCTTCCCCAAAGCTCTCTATTTCTAGGTTTTGGAATTTCTTTGCTTGTTCTTCTCAAAACACCAAATACTTCACTCTCCCTTCTTCTTTGTTCACAAAAATTTAGATGGCAAAAATATCTAAAACTGTTCCGCAGAAAGAGGTTGCTTCCTCATCTTGGTCGGCCGGCGAGAAAACAGTGGTGGAGCCACGCCTTGAAGAACTTGTTCCCGGGGTGTGTGTTATTGATTCCGATTTTAAGGTCGAAAAACCCTCATCGGTTGTTGGTCGATGTGAGCCGGTATCAAGATATATATGCTCGATACCAAAAAGCCTTCTTGATCTGGTGAAAAAAAAACTGCCACTAAGGAGTTGAGCCGGTATGAAGCTGAAATCTGAAGTCTTACTGAGGAGAGAGATACCTTTAAGGTTCTCAGTGAGCACAGAGAAAGAGAAGTAAAGGGACTTCGGGCTGAGCTAGAAGTAACTCGGAAAGAACAAGCTGATTTGTCTGAGCAGGTAAAAAGAGTATTTGAAGTTAATGACACTGCCTCGGGCGTGATGGCTAACAGTTCGGTTCCACAGGTCCAGCAAAAGTTCGACGTGATCAGGCAACTTTGTGTTGATGTGGACGCAGTGAGGGCGAAGGCTGAAGAGTGGAAAAAGAACATAGATCGCCTTGCCTCAGAAAAGGAGGTTGCCCGAGCTCAACTAGCGTTGGCTGAGACCCAATTCCGAAGTTTGAAAGAGGAAACCTCGATGCAGGCCAAGAAAATTGAGGAATTCCAGTCTCGGTTGGGCTCAACAATTTCTGATCGAGAGAGACTGACCATAGAACTTGCAGCGGCCAAATCGAAGGTCGAGATAGCCACTGTTAATGCTGACGCAATGGTGGCCGTCTACCGATTCGATGCCGAAGCTGCTCAGGTTCGAGCAAAGGAGGTTGCTGAAGCTGCTCAGGCTTGGGCAAACTAGGTTGTCGAGCATGCTAAATGCCAATTTCGAAGGGAGACTCTCGAAGAGATTCATGCTCGTGTCTTCAATCTTACAGCCGAGATCGAGAAAGCTAAGGAGCTTGAAGTTGAAACCAGAGCATTGGCCTTTCCCGATGATAATGATTTCGGGAGTACGAGCGGATCTGAAAGTGAAGGGGGCCTCGAGGGCGAAGATGCTTCTGCCGGAGAGGACTAAGTCCTTTAGTATTTTTTGTGTTTCTTATAAGACTGTTTTGGACTTTTGTAGAGAAATTTAATCGGGTCGTGCTGCCCTTGTAAATGATTTTTGACATGTATAAAAAACATTTTTCCTTTTGTAGCTTCTGAATCTTTCGCCTTTTTGTTAATTTATACAAAGGTCAAAAAGTGCCTTAGCATGGAATAATTATTTGAAGGTCCAAGACTGAGATAGTAAGGACCAATAGCAAGTACTATGATCGAACGTTTCTTATAGGTGGTCCCCGAGTGACTGTTCGAACTCGAATTGAGGCAGCCCTTGGGCTTGATAGATAGTCCCCAAGTGAGAATGGTTGCTCGAACTCGAGTTAGGGTAGCCCTTAAGCTTTATGGTTGAGTGAGGATTTGGTTGAACTCGAAATAAGGTAGCTCCTGGGCTTTAGCAGTCGAGTGAGGATTTGCTCGAACTCGATGTATTGTAGCCTTTGAGATTTGTAGTCGAGTGAGAATGATTTCTCGAACTCGAAGTAATGGTAGCCCTTGGGCTTTGTAGTCGAGTGAGAATTTGCTCGAACTCGAAGAAAAAACAGATCTTAGGCTTTATGGTCGAGTGCGTGTTTGCTCGAACTCGAAGTAAAAAATAGCCCTTAGGCTTTATGGTCGAGTGAGTGTTTGCTCGAACTCGAAGTAAAAAACAGCCCTTGTGATTTATGGTCGAGTGAGTGTTTGCTTGAACTCGAAGAAAAAATAGCCCTTAGGCTCTATGATCGAGTGAGTGTTTGCTTGAACTCGAAGGAAAAATAGCCCTTAGGCTTTATGGTCGAGTGAGTGTTTGCTTGAACTCGAGGAAAAAATAGCCCTTAGGCTTTATGGTCGAGTGAGTGTTTGCTCAAACTCGAAGAAAAAACAGCCCTTAGGCTTTATGGTCGAGTGAGTATTTTCTCGAACTCGAAGAAAAAACAGACTTTAGGCTTTATGGTCGAGTGAGTGTTTGCTCGACCTCGAAGAAAAAATATCCCTTAGGCTTTCGAGTAAGAATAATTTCTCAAACCCGAATTAAGGTAGCCCTTAGGCTTTATACGTAGTCCCCGATTTGGGGAAATAGTTCGAACTTGAATCAATGTAGCCCTTGGGCTTTGTAGTCGAGTGAGAATTAGCTTGAACTCGAAGTAACATAGCCCTTAGGCTTTATAGTCGAGTGAGAATGATTTCTCGAACTCGAATTGAGGTAGCCCTTAGGATTTATATGTAATCCCCGATTCGGGGTAATAGTTCAAACTTGAATCAATGTAGCCCTTGGGCTCTGTATAATTCGATCTTGTTGATTTTTCGGATGGTAGTCCCCGATTTATGGGGTAATCATTCAAACTCCGGTCGTGGTCGGCCCTTAAGCCTGTTTGCATAATAGATCGAGAATATGAAGTAGAAGAACCTTTCTGAGGTATGAGATATCGGTAAATAAGAAATTTCTATTTATATGTCATCATACATGTGTACATGTTTTGTACCAAAGCTCGAGCAAACTATGCGGGCATGGTTCGTTTGACTATTTGGCCCTTACAAATTTTTCCTGTCGAGACCCTGTTGCCATGGAGTAATTTCCTTGTATCGAACTTGATATATTCGAGGGCAATGCCCCCCAGTATTCGAGGTTGATTGTAAACAGGTCTCGGATACTGTTGAATTGCTCTAAGTTAGCACGATCAATGGTTGCCTCATTAAAAACCTCACCGAAAAACCCATTTGGGACAAAACCGGTCTAAGGGAAAAAGAGTGCAACGCGTGCTTTTAGACCTAAAGGCTTTGAATTAAAGAATCCATTCCTATTTCTAGTCGAACACCTGCAAGGGTTAGTTTCGAAATATAAATAAACATGGGAGAGTCGTACCTTAGCAGTAGTATCGCTTCAGGTGCGATACGTTCCAATTACTCAGTAGTCGGTTGCCGTTTATCATAGCGAGCTTGTAGGATCCTTTTCTGACGATTCCGAGAACCTGATATGGTCCTTCCCAGTTCAGACCCAGTTTCCCTTCATTCGGATTTCGGGTGTTTAGGGTGACTTTTCTTAGCACCAAGTCCCCGATTTTAAAATGTCAAAGATTGGTCCTTCGATTGTTGTACCTCTCGATTTACTATTTTTGGGAGACCAATTGGACGAGAGCGGCTTCTCGTCTTTCGTCCAACAATTCTAGGCTCGTATTCATGGTCTCGTTATTCGACTCATCTGTTGCATATCGAAACCTTATACTAGGTTCTCCAACCTCGGCCTAGATCAGGGCTTCGGCGCCATAAACCAACGAGAATAGTGTTTCTACGGTATTGGATTTTGATGTTGTGCGGTATGCCCATAGGACCTCGGGTAGTATTTCTCTCTATCTTCCTTTGGCGTCGATCAATCTCTTCTTAAGATTTTGGATGATGGTTTTGTTGGTCGATTCGGCTTGTCCGTTCCCACTGGGATGATATGGTGTTGATAGGATCCTTTTGATCTTATGATCCTCGAGAAATTTAGTTACTTTGTTGACAATGAATTATTTTCCATTATCACATACAATCTTAGATGGCATCCCGAATCGACATATGATGTAGTCCCAAATGAAGTCTATCACTTCTTTTTCTCTAACTTTCTCGAAAGCATGTGCTTCAACCCTTTTAGAGAAATAATCAGTCATAAACAAAATAAACTGAGCCTTACTTGGGGCCGATGGGAGGGGGCCAACGATGTCCATTCCCCATTTCATGAAAGGCCATGGAGATAGGACCGAGTGGAGTAGATCCCCGGGTTGATGAATCATGGGCGAATGTCTTTGGAATTTCTTGCATTTTCGAATGAAGCCCCTTGCATCCTTGCCCATATCGGTCCAATAATATCCCGCTCTGATTACTTTGTGGACCAGCGAATCGGCACCGGAATGGTTTCCAAAAGTGCCCTCGTGAATTTCCCGTAGGATGTAATCGGTATCTCCTGGTCCCAAACATATTGCCAATGGTCCATCGAACGTCCTTCTAAACAGTGTTCCATCTTTGGACAAGGTAAACAGTGTTGCCTTTATGCGCAGAGCTCTCGATTCCTTTGGATCTGATGGAAGCTTCCCGTTCTTGAAGTACTCTATATATTTGTTTCTCTAATCCCAGTTTAAACTTGTGGAGTTTATCTCGACGTGACCTTCTTCGATTACCGATCTCATGAGTTGTACGACAGTCCCCGAGTTGAATTCATTTTCTTCGACCGATGGACCTAAGTTTGTAAGAGTGTCGGCCTAGCTGTTCTGTTCTCGGGGTACATGTTGCAAAATTCATTCCTTAAATCGACATAGAGTCACCTGTAGTTTATCCAAGTACCTTTGCATTCGGTCTTCTCGGACTTCGAAAGTCCCGTTAACTTGATTTACCATAAGAAGGGAATCATACTTAGCTTCTACGACTTCTGCTCCCAAGCTCCTAGCTAGTTCGAGACCTGCAATCATGGCCTCATACTCAGCCTCATTGTTAGTCAATTTTGTAGTTCTGATAAACTGTCTAACTACATTACCTGTGGGTGATTTTAGTACAATGCCTAGTCCGGACCCCTTCGCGTTCGAGGCATCGTCCGTAAATTGGGTCCAAACTCCCAAAGAGGTACCTGATTTTATCAGTAGCTCTTTTTCAATCTTGGGTACGAAGGCCGACAAAAATTCAGCCATGAAGTCCACCAAGATTTGAGATTTGATAGCGGTTCAGCGTCGATACTCAATATCATACCCGCCGATTTCTATGGCCCATTTGGCCAATCGACCCGAAAGATCGGGTTTGTGCAAAATATTTCGAAGAGGATAAGTTGTTACAACATGTATCATATGAAACTGGAAATATGGTTTTAGTTTCCTAGACGGGCTTATTAAAGCAAGTGCTAATTTTTCTAAGTGTGGATATCTAGTTTCGGCTTTGCCTAAGGTCCGACTGACATAATAAATAGAAAATTGCGTGCCTCGTTCTTCTTGAACCAGAACTCCACTTACCACCATCTCCGAGACAGCTAAATACAGGTAAAGTTGTTCGTCCACTTTCGGGGTGTGAAGCAGCGGCGGGCTCGATAAATACCGCTTTAGTTCTTCCAAAGCCTGCTGGTAGGAGTGTACCTGAGGCGGTTTGGTTCGGTTTTTTATTAAACCAAAACCAAACCAACTATGTCGGTTTACTAAATTTATAATCAAATCAAACCAACATAAACTCGATTTTTTCGGTTTCGATTTTTGTCGGTTTTTTCAGTTTCCTTAGTTTTTCGGTTTATTTTCGGTTTTCCTTTTTAATTATATTATGCTTGAAAAAGAGATCAAATAATCACCAATTGTCCGCATGATTACTATTCATTAAAATAATATATGAGGAATAGCAATTGTTCGTATGAATCATAATTCCAATACCTTCCATAATAGAAAATGACAACAAACATGTGATAAACCAAAAGCTACAACCCAACTTGTAGTTCCACAAAAAATATTAAGTTAATTAAAGTTGTCCAAGACAAAAGTTAGAAATAAGCAGCAAGCAGCCAAGCACCATGAATAGGTTGACACTATTTTATTTAACTGAAGTTCTAAACTAATCAATACTCAAAGGGTCACCTGGACATTCTGAAGAAAAAAAACAGTTACATGTTAAATAATATAAAGATAGAATCAAATTCATTACGAATTAAATATATAAAATTACCTTCTTCAACTTTAAGAGTGAACCTTTAACATTAAGAGTGATTTCATCACAAATGTAAGTGCAATATTGGATTAAAAGAACACAACTCGTAACATCAAATTTCAGGACCAACAATATAAGATAATATGTAATTGGTTTAATCAACAATTGGTCTAATCAAATACTTTAGCTTACCAAATTGTGTTGGAGCAGTAAGATTAATATGTAATTACAAACTTGAACAGTGGCTCGGAATAGCAAAGAAGGAAGCTCGTCGTGAAGTGGATGGAAGGGTTTTCACTATTTGGGATTTTTTGACTTTGGAGTTGGAAGATAGGGAAGATACAGAAGAATGAAGACAAGGAATAACCTATTTTATTGTCTTTTCTTATTGGGTTTTAATTTGGGCTTCAAATTTAGGTTGTATAATTAGAATCTATTAAGTGGATAGTGAATTTACAAGCCCACAAATAAATAATATCTCAAGATATTGAAAACTATAAAATAATTTAGAAAATACTTACAAATTAGATTTTAATGATTATTTTTTATGTATAAAATTTTTAAAATCTATTTATATATTATGTCGGTTTGGTTTAGATTCGGTTTGACATTTTTTTTTGTTAATACCAAACCAAACCAAGAGTGATCGGTTTTTTATTTTCCAACACCAAACCAACCAAACCAAACCACGAGTCAGTTTTTTTCTTCGGTTTGACTTGGTTCGTCGGTTCGATTTGGCTTGACGGTTTGGCTTGTACACCCCTACCTGCTAGCATTCCGGAGTTCATGCAAAGTTGCTTTTCTTCTTCAGCAGTGAGAAACATCGGTGGCTCCTATCCGAGGATCTCGAAATGAATCGTCCTATGGCGGTTATCCGCCCCGTTAGCCTCTGCACGACCTTTACATTATCTACTACCGTGATGTCCTTGATAGCTTTGATTTTATCGAGGTTGATCTCGATTCCTCGATTAAATACCATGAAATCAAGAAACTTGCCCGAGCTAACCCCGAATGCACATTTTTCGGGGTTGAGCTTCATATTGTACTCCCTTAGTATGTCGAAAGTTTCCTGCAAATGCTTTAAATGGTCCTCTACTCGTAGGTACATAACTAACATGTCATCAATATAAACTTCCATTGATTTTCCTATTTATTTTTTGAACATTCGATTTACTATGCGTTGATAAGTTGCACCGGCATTTTTTTAGACCGAATGGCATTACGTTATAACAGTAGGTACCGTACTTAGTGATAAATGAGGTCTTTTCCTGATCCTCCGGGTTCATCTGTATCTGGTTGTACCCGGAGTAGGCATCGAGAAAATTGAGTGTCTCGTGGCCGGCCGTGGCATCGATCATACGATCGATATTAGGCAAAGGAAAAGAATCCTTAGGGCATGCTTTGTTCAGGTCTTTATAATCTATACACATTCTAAGTTTGTTTCCCTTCTTAGGAACTACCACCACATTTGCCAGCCATTCGGGGTATTTTACTTCTCGAATGGATCCTATTTTAAGAAATTTGGTTACCTCGTCCTTGATGAAGGCATGTTTGACCTCAGACTAGGCCTTCTTTTTTTGCTTTACCGGATGGAATTTCGGATCCAAGCTTAGTCTATGAGTGGTTATTTCCGGTGGTATCCCTGTCATGTCAAGATGGGACCAAGTGAAATAGTTCATGCTAGCTATAAGAAATTGAATAAGATTTTTCCTGAGCTCGGTATCTAACCCCGTGCCCAGGTATACCTTTCGCTCGGGAAGATATTCGATTAGCGTGATTTGCTTCAGTTCTTAGATCGTTGATTTGGTAGCGTCAGAATCATCGGGGACCATGAAGGATTGAGGGACCCCATAGTTATCTTCTTCTTCAGTCTTCTGATTCTCTAGTTGGGTCGAGGCTGACGTTTGTGATTGCTATTTGGTATCCCGTTCCTCCTTCGAATCTGATCCCTTTGTCGATGATAGTGAAGATATCAGAATCACTTCATTGACAGCAAATATTTCTTTTGCGGCCGGTTACTCCCCATAGACCGTTTTGATTCCCTCCGGCGTTAGGATATTCAGAACCTGGTGAAGGGTCGAGGACACTGCTCTCATGTTGTGGATCCATGGCCTCCCAAACAGGGCGTTATATCTCATATCGCCCTCGATCATGTGGAATTTTGTTTCTTGGATGGTACCAGCCAGGTTTATTGGCAAAATTATCTCGCCCTTAGTAGTTTCACGCGCCATATTGAATCCGTTTAGTACCAGGGTTGCGGGCACGACCTAGTCCTGTAAACCGAGTTGCACTACGACCCTTGATCTAATGATGTTGGCTGAACTACCTGGATCAATTAACATACGCTTAACTTGTGTTTTATTCATAAGTACAGATATTACCAGTGCATCGTTATGAGGTTGCATGATTCCTTCCGCATTTTCGTCACTAAAGGACAAGGTTCCTTTAGGTGTGTAATCCTGAGTCTGAGATCGCTTCTCTCTTACAATCGACATCTTAGTGCGTTTAAGCACCGGCCCTTGGGGGACATCGATCCCTCTGATGATCATGTAAATGATGCGTTGTGGCTCTTCTTGTTCGTTTTGTCTATTGAAATATCTGTTTTTTAAATGCTTTTTGGCCCGGTCACTTAAACATTCTCGAAGGTGCCCTTCATTAAATAACCGGGCTACCTCCTCTCTCAACTGCCTGCAGTCTTCAGTTCTGTGGCCATGGGTGCCATGATACTTGCACATTTGATTGGGATTTCTCTGGGCTGGATTAGACTGCAGAGGTCGAGGCCACTTAGTATCTTTGATGCATCCGATAGCCGACACGATGGCGGATGCATCGATGTTGAAGTTATATTCTCATAACCTTGGTGTTTCCTTAGGTCCGGTATGCCTGTCAAACCCATTCTTGTTCATCAGCCCCCGAGACCCTTGGCCTTGATCACTTCTCTTTTCACCTCGTAGGGAGTTACATGCAGGTTCGCTACCCCTACGATCTCCGTTATACAGCCGATATCGGTCCTTGTTCGACCTTGGTTCTCGGTTAATATCCCTTTTAATAACGGACCCAGAACCCAACTGATCGTCTTCGACTCTAATCTTCGATTGATATCGATTGTGTACATCGGCCCGGGTAACGGCCGGGTACTCGATCAAATTCTGCTTCAACTGTCATGAAGCCATCGAGCTTCGTTCGTTCAATCCTTGAGTGAAAGCTTGAACATCCCAATCGTCCGTGACCGGTGCTAGATCCATTCATTCCGTTTGGGAATGAGATATGAACTCTCTTAATATCTCGTTATCTTTTTGCCTTACCTTGAAAAGGTCCGACTTCCTGGTCTCGACCTTTATGGCTCCGGCGTGTGCTTTTATGAAAGAATCTGTAAGCATAGCAAAAGAATCGATAGAGTTAGGCGGTAAATTATGATACCATATCATTGCCCCCTTTGACAGGGTTTCCCCGAACGTCTTCAATATTACGGATTCGATCTCTCGTCTTTGTCACGCCCCAAACTCGGGGAGCGTGACCGGCGCTCAACCGAGTGAACCCGGTCGAGCAAGCCTATTAGATTTCGTTCTACCCAAACTCATCCATAAATAAAGAGGAGATGCACTACATTAATCAAATACTGAAAATATTTTATTAAGAACTCCCATTTCATTCCATTAGCAATTTAATTCATAATTTCCAAAGTATTGCAAGTTAATAGATTTAATGAAAAACATGTTTCCCAAATAGCAATATTTCTAGTACAATTTCCAACATCATACACCACCCAAAACCTGTCTACGGAGCTTCTAAGTATGAGAGAAGAATAGTATGGAAGTGCCGGCAACAAGGCCCCGGCTATACCTCAAGACACAAAGTATAACATCAAGTGACATCGGGTCCGGAATAGAGTTGGGCTCACCAAAACATGCTGAATAGGGAGTAACTGCTAACGAGGACCAAAACTGGCCGCTACTGAATCACCTGCATCCATTGAAGATGCAGCGCTCCCGACAAAAGGGACGTTAGTACATATGGAATAGTACTAGTATGTAAAGCTATCTGTCCTCTTTCAAAATAGAATACCTATGTAAGAAAGGGAAAACCGTGGAAATAACAATCAATAATCAATGATATTCAAATGCCAAGTTAAAACATAATAATTTCAAAAATATGAAGATAACACTGTGAAGTGATAATCAAAATATGATGATAATATTATCTTTGGTTGGGAGATATTTAGCACCGATATATCACTATTCACAATACCAATATTTACAATACCGATATTTACAATACCAATACCACCGTACTCGTAGCACGGAGTCCGATTGTAACACCCTAATTTTTTACTAATATTTGCATTTTCGATTGAGTATCTTTATAGTGAGGATAAATTTATACTTCGCACTTTCTAAACGTGAAATTTACAATACATGAAAATTCCTTACTCTAGGTTGTGTTAATATTGACAAAGAAGTTCCATGGTGTTGCTATGTGTAATACTTAATATTATTTTGATGAATTGTTGTTAAATACATTATAATTAAGTTTTTGGGCTGCCACCCTTTTGTATTTATCTAAGGATATTTAGTAGTTGGGCAGCCATTTTTATTTCATATTTATCCAAAATTCTTAAAGATAACTTTGATTTACTTAGTTTTCCATAAACTCTCCATTTTCATTCTTTCAAGAAAAAGAAAACCCCTACCCTCTCTCCTTCTTATCACCTAAAAACTTCATGGAAACTACCATAAATTTCCACTAAACCAACCAGCAAAATTCGTTCTTGGTGAAGCTCAAGTTGCTCCTCTCTTTTGTGGTAAGTTACTAAACTCGTTTTTATACTAGACAACTATTAGTGTTTTCTTCATATCGTTTTGTATGGATCTTCGTTTTAAGTGATCAAAAACTTTCTGAAAAGCTATTGCATAGATCTATAACTCTTATGAAGGAACCAAAACCTGGTTTTCTTTTATTTACCCGAAAATAGGTGATGAAGTACAAGGCAGGTGCTGCCCAGATTTTCTATTTTACAAACCCTCCCTGTACTACTGTTAGTAAGTTTAGCATAACATTTTGTACAAAATTGATATGGGAGTGATTCAAGATGTTCTGAAACGCTAAGACATATATCTACAACTATAAAGAAGACCACACAGTCTAGTGTATCCTTTTTCATCTTCAAATCTGAGTCACAACACGAGACAATGATACTGTCCAGAATTTCTGTATCAAACATTTTAGGTAATTTTTACCAATATCATGTTTAGTTTGATATGTTAAATCACTGAACTTATATAGATATTTTATTATGTATTTAGGTTATATATATGCTTGTAAAATCTAAGGGGAAGTGTTTGAGAAAGTGGACGGATTTGGTTTGTCTAGGGCGTAGACGATTCGAACGTCCTCAAGTTGTGGTTGAACTATTTTGTGGTAAAACACCAAGGTTTGTGTATAAACTTTGTACTCTTTTTACTTGCTGGAATATTTTAAAATAACCTGATATTTTTTTTTCTTGTCTTCAATTAATAGTATTGTATTCGTGTTATATCAAGTATTGCAAGATATTTGCTAAATCGCCCACTCGTACGGATTCTTTGATCATTTTGCATTCTTGTTGGGACTTTGTCCTTCTTGTGGTAGTGACTTTGTCACTCATCTTGGCATGCCTCTTGATTTGGATCTTTTGCCATCTTGACTTTGGATTTGTAGTTCTTCTTAAATTATGGAATTTGTCTCTGTTAAGTATGAACTAGGAAGCCATTTTTAATATAGTTCTTGATTCTCTTGACTATTGGGTTTTGACCCTACTTGATTTGGGACTTCGGTCCATCTTGATATCTGATTATGCTTAGTGTGATGGCATAACGTACATATTGGGCGAAAAGTGGATATTTGACAAGCTTTCTTGGATTGATAGTATACGCTTTCTCAACTCTTGAATCTTAAACATTGTTATTGATATTTGGAAACACTTTAAGGGTTGATATTTGATACTTTTGATATATTTGTTCGCTTGTTTTAAATTGTGTTTCATTTGAGCTACCTATAACAAAAATGGGAATTGGAGAAGTTAATGGCTCCAAGCCCAAAGTTTATACGCCACTAAGCTTTATGATTAACGATAGGTATTTTCTATCGTAGGTAATGTACGGGGTAAAATTTGAAGATGACTTTATGAAGTAGTCTTTTTGGGAGAACTTATGGAGATCACATTTGCATATGCACCATGGTTTTGTATAGTTTTGGGACTTGTACATGATATATATGTCACACTTATGTATGTTATTTGGAGGCTTGGATATTAAGACCAAAATCTTGTAACTTGAATTTGGTAACTTATTTTGCTGTTTTAAGGTGTGTTAATAACTCAAGTCTTGTAATATGTTAAATTTACACTTTGTCTTATATATATGTACAAAGGAGAAAACTAGTTTTTCTTTTTATACCCGATAATTTGAAATTTATGTGCAATACAAACTTGCAGTGATGTCGAAAGAAAGTATAATTTTGTTAGGAAGTTGCTTTAACGTGTTGATTATTCAATAAGGGTTATACCGCATTATGTTTAAATTTTGACATTGTATTTCATTTTGAAAAATAAAATAAAAATTATGAAGAGTATTTTCGAAAATAAAAATATTGCACTTTGGACCTCATCGCATGGGCCTATTTCCGCTACTAAATTATTCTGAATATTTTTTTTAATTAATATCTTCTTAATATTATAAGTAGTAAATTAGATTTATTTCGTAAGTAGTACCCTCCCAAATGGGTTGCTACAAGTTTTGGTATCAGAGCTTAGGTTTGTGATTCTAGGATATTTGTTGTGATCGTACCTAATATTTTTGTTATTTTCTTTCTTGAAAATGACTTGGAGATTATAAATTTTTGCGTACTTATTTAATGTAATTTGATGTATTACTTGTGCGTATGCATCATGTATATGTCCCTAATGTAGTGTGATCTTATCTTTTATAGGAATTTTAATAAGGCTTTTTCTTCGAATAGAGCTGTTGAATCCGTTGATGAAAGTCAGGCCCATCATAATGCTCCACCTCAACTCCAAGAAGGAGATGAGGTACCTTTGCCTAACCTAAATCATCATCATGTTAGTGAAAATGAAGTGGGCAATAATCCAAGAGCAATGGGTCATAATACTCTTATTATGACTCCTCCTTTTCAGCAGATGGCTGAGTTCTTTCGTCACTTGGCTGGGACAATGTCAGAACCTAGTGAAATGAATTTTGAGAAGATGAGGAAAATGGGTGGAGTTGAATTTGAAGTCACTACTGATCCCACGGTATCTGAACAATGGATCGAGCGCATGCAGAGGGTCTTTGAACAACTAGAGTGTACTAATGCTGCCAAATTTAAGTATGCTATTTCTCTTTTACAGAAAGATGCCTATGATTGGTGGGTAAGTGTGCCAAATGCAAAAGCAAAACCTCTGATGCTGACTTGGGATGACTTTGTGAAAGCATTTCGTGCGAAATATGTCCCCCATGTCTACTGTGATGTAAAGAAAAATGAAATTCTGAATTTAAGATAAGGGAGTATGTCTATTGCAGAGTATCAACAAAACTTTCTCAGGCATTCTCGCTATGCTGGTGGTATTATTGATGGTGAAAGAGACAAGTGCAGAAGATTTGAAGAAGGTTTGAATGGTTATATTCGAAAATCTGTGGCAATCTTGCAACTTGAGGATTTTTCCAAGCTAATTTCAGCTGCTTTTTCTTGGGAAAGAATTGACAAGGAAGAAGCTAGTAGGAGAGAAAACAGGTTTAGGAAGGGTAATTCAGATTATGGCGGTCCATCCAAGAAGGGAAAGTTTGACTATTCCAAAACTGAAAGTGCACAAAAGTCATCATATCATAAGCAGAATAAGCCAAATTTCTCTACTGCTAGTACTCCAAGTTATGTCCAAGGCAAAACTTATATACCTACTTGTGCACAGTGCGGAAAGAATCACTATGATGCCTGCAGAAAATCTTCTGGTGCTTGTTTTAATTATGGAAGTATGGATCATAAAGTGAAGGATTGTCCTAATCCTAATCCTCTTTCATATACACATACAGAGGGTTCAGTTCAAAAGCCTATCACTACTCATTCTCAAGCTAATAGCGGTGCAAGACCTAGAAATATGCAAGTGGCGGGTTCAGGTGGAGCTAATCAGGCTAGTGGGTCGAGATCTACTGCACGAGTCTATGCTATGAGACAGAAGAATGACCTAGATGGCCCGGACGTGGTTGTTGGTAAATTTCACTTATTTGGCATATCTGTTGCTACATTATTTGATCCAGGATCTTCGCACTCTTATGTTTGCTCATCACTTGCATTTCATGATACTGTTAAATCTGTGAGACTTGACTTTGATGTGCTGGTCACGAGTCTATTAGGTCATCAGGCTATTGTTAACAGGATTTACCGAGATTGTCCATTCATGATTCAAAATCTGGTCTTCCCTGCATACTTGCTTGAAATGCCCTTCCAAGACTATGATGTTATTGTTGGTATGGATTGGCTCCATAGGCACCATGCATTAATTGATTGTAGGTTGAAGCAAGTGACTTTTAGAATTCTTGCATACTCACACATAGTAGTTCAAGGAGAAAGATCATTGACAACTAATATTATTTCTGCGGTCTTAGCAAGGAAGATGATTTGTTAAGGTTGTGATGCCTATCTTGCTCATATAGTCGATACACGATTATGGAGTCCAAGTCTTAAGGACATATCAACCGTGTGCGACTTTCCTGCTGTATTTCCTGATGATATTCCTGGGTTGCCTCCAGAAAGGGATATTGAATTTCCTATAGAGCTTATTCCTGGAACTACTCCTATTTCTATCGCTCCTTATAGAATGGCTCCAGCTGAATTAAAAGAGTTGAAGGCTCAATTGCAAAAACTTCTTGAGAAAGGTTTTATCCGTCCCAGTATTTTGCCTTGGGGAGCTCTTGTTTTATTTGTGAAAAAGAAAGATGGCACTCTTAGGCTTTGCATTGATTACCGACAGCTGAACAAGGTAACAATCAAGAACAAATACCCACTTCCTAGAATCGATGACTTGTTTGACCAACTGAAGGGTGTCAGCTTGTTCTCAAAAATTGACATGTGGTCTGAATATTATCAGTTGTGTGTGAAGGATCAAGATGTTCCTAAAACTGCTTTTAGGATCAGGTATGGCCATTATGAATTTTTGGTAATGCCATTTGATTTGACAAATGCTCCTGCTGCATTTATGGATCTAATGAACCGTGTATTCAAGCATTATCTTGATCAATTTGTGGTGGTGTTTATTTATGATATTTTAGTCAATTCTAAGAATAGAGAATATCATGATAGCATCTCCGGATTGTCATGCAAATTCTGAAAGAGAGGCAACTCTACACGAAACTTTCCAAATGTGAATTTTGGCTGAGTGAAGTGGCATGTTTGGGGCATATTGTATCAGCTGAAGGTGTGAAGGTTGATCCTAGTATGATTCAAGCTATTGTTGATTGGAAACCTCCTAAAACTCCAACTGAGATTAGAAGTTTCTTGGGTTTAGCAGGATACTATAGGAGGTTCGTGGAGGGCTTCTCTATTATAGCTTCTCCTTTGACCAAACCTTTGGGCAAAGACGCCAAATTTGTGTGGGATGACAAGTGTCAAGAGAGCTTTGAAAAGCTCAAATCCTTGTTGACACAAGCTCCAATACTTTCTTTGCCAGCTGAAGGAAAAGATTATGTGATATATAGTGATGCATCTCACCGTGGCTTGGTTTTTGTTTTGATGCAAGAAGGGAAAGTAATTGCTTATGCCTCTCGAAAGTTGAAATCGCATGTGTTGAATTGTCCCACTCACGATCTTAAACTTGCTGCCATTGTTTTTGCCTTAAAAATTTGGAGGCATTACTTGTACGGGGAGAAATGTCACATATTTACTGATCACAAGAGTTTGAAGTACTTGGGTACACAAAAAGAGTTAAACTTGAGACAACGTAGATGGCTTGAACTCATCAAAGATTATGATTGCACGATTAATTATCATCTTAGTAAAGCTAATGTGGTTGCAGATGCGTTGAGTCGCAATTCCCTTGCAAGTTTAACTCTAAGTCCTTTGCCCTTGCTTCTTGAATTAAGAGCCATACATATTTGTATTTCATTTAATTCTAATGGTTCTATCATTGCTAATTTGCAAGTCAAGCCGGTCTTACTTGAGCAGGTCCAAGAAGCGCGGAAGTTAGATGAGAAGCTTGTGAAACGGGTTGAAGAAGTCCAAAATGGAAGAGAATCAGATTTTACATTGAAGAAAGATGATCATTTATTTTATAAAAATAGGTTGTGTTCCTAATGATGATGAATTGAGGAAGCAGATCTTGATTGAAGCACATAGTTCGCCTTATGCAATGCATCCTAGAGGTACTAAAATGTACCAAACCATCAAGGAGAACTATTGGTGGAGTGGTATGAAGAAAGACATTGCAGAGTTCATTTCTAAATGTTTGGTGTTAACAAATAAAAGCTGAACATCAAGTGCCGGCTGGTCTACTGCAACCCTTGTCAATACCTGGGTGGAAATGGGAAAGGATAACGATGGACTTTGTTTCTGGACTTCCACGCACTCAAAGGAATCATGATGCAATTTGGGTCATTGTAGATAGACTAACTAAGAGTGCTCATTTCCTGGCAATCAGAATGGACTACTCACTGGAACGTTTGGCAGAATTATATATTAATGAGATTGTGAGGCTACATGAAATCCTTGTTTCTATTATGTCTGATAGAGATCCAAGGTTTACATCCAGATTTTGGTCTAGCTTGCAAGAAACTTTGGGTTCTAGGTTGAATATTAGTACCGCTTTCCATCCACAAACACACGGCCAGTCTGAGAGGGTAATACAAATCTTGGAGGATATGCTTCGAGCCTGCATTATTGAGTTTGAGGATAGGTGGGACAAACACTTAGCCCTAATAGAATTTGCTTACAATAATAGCTTCCAATCAAGTATAGACATGCCTCTTTATAAAGCTTTGTATGGGAGAAAATGCAGAACGCCTCTTTGTTGGAACAAGGTTGGTGAAAGAAAATTGGTGGGTCCTCAGATTGTTCAATAAAGTGAAGATAAGGTAAAAATCATCAAGGATCGCTTAAACATTGCCTTAGAAAGACAAAAGTCTTATGTTGATCTTAAGAGGCGTGAAATTGAGTATAAAGTGGGTGATAGGGTATTTTTAAAGGTTTCTCCATGGAAGAAGATTATGAGATTTGGCCAAAAATGTAAACTTAGTCCACGATTTATTGGACCTTATGAAGTGCTTGAGAGAGTTGGCCCAGTTGCTTATAAACTAGCTCTTCCACTAGAGTTAGACAAGATCCACAACGTCTTCCATGTTTCTATGCTTAGAAGATACCACTCAGATCCATCTCATTTTCTTCCTATTGAATTTATTGAGGTCAATCCTGATTTGACATATGGAGAAGAACCAATCCAAATCTTAACGCGTGAGTTAAAGGAGCTTAGAAACAAGAGCATCCCCTTAGTGAAAGTTCTTTGGAAAAATTATTCTGGCAAAGAAGCTACCTGAGAGCGAGAAGAGGATATGCGAGTTCAACATCCTCATTTGTTTAGGGACTAGTACCACGTAAATTTCAGGACGAGATTTATTTAAGGGGAGAGAGTTGTAACACCCCAAATTGTTACTAATATTTATATTTTCGATTGAGCATCTTTATAATGAGGAGATATTTTTATTTCGTACTTCCTAAATGTGAAATTAACAATACATGAAAATTCCTTACTCTAGGTTGTGTTAATATTGACAAAGAAGTTCCATGGTGTTGCTATGTGTAACACTTAATATTATTTTGATGAATTATTGTTAAATACATTATAATTAAGTTTTTGGGCTGCCACCCTTTTGTATTTATCTAAGGATATTTAGTAGTTGGGCAGCCATTTTTATTTCATATTTATCCAAAATTCAAAGATAACTTTGATTGACTTAGTCTTCCATAAACTCCCCATTTTCATTCTTTCAAGAAAAAGAAAACCCCTACCCTCTCTCCTTCTTATCACCTGAAAACTTCATGGAAACCACCATAAATTTCCACTAAACCAACCAGCAAAATTCGTTCTTGGTGAAGCTCAAGTTGCTCCTCTCTTTTGTGGTAAGTTACTAAACCCGTTTTTATACTAGACAGCTATTAGTGTTTTCTTCATATCTTTTTGTATATAGCTCTGTTTTAAGTGATCTAAGACTTTCTAGAAAGTTATTTCATAGATCTATAACTCTTATGAAGGAATCAAAACCTGGGTTGTCATTTATTTACCCGAAAATAGGTAATGAAGTACAGGGCAGGTGCTGCCCAGATTTTCTGTTTTACAAACCCTCCCTGTACTACTGTTAGTAAGTTTAGCATAACCTTTTGTACAAAAATTGATATGGGGGTGATTCAAGATGTTCTGAAACGCTAAGACAATATCTACAACTGTAAAGAAGACCACACAGTCTAGTTTGTCCATTTTCATCTTCAAATCTGAGTCACAACACGAGACAGTGATACTGTCCAGAATTTCTGTTTCAAACATTTTGGGTAATTTTCACCAACATCGTGTTTAGTTTGACATGTTAAATCATCGAACTTATATAGATATTTTATTATGTATTTAAGATATATATATCCTTCTAAAAGCTAAGGGGAAGTGTTTGAGGAAGTGGACGGATTTGGTTTTTCTAGGGCGTAGACGATTCGAATGTCCTCAAGTTGTGGTTGAACTATTTTGTGGTAAAACACCAAGGTTTGTGTATAAACTTTGTACTCTTTTTACTTGCTGGAATATTTTAAAATAACCTGATATTTTATTTTTCTTGTCTTCAATTAATAGCATTGTATTCGTGTTATATCAAGTATTGCAATATATTTGCTAAATCACCCACTCGTACAGATTGTTTGATCATTTTACATTCTTGTTGGGACTTTGTCCTTCTTATGGCAGTGACTTTGTCACTCATCTTGGCATGCCTCTTGATTTGGATCTTTTGCCATTTTGACTTTGGATTTGTAGTTCGTCTTAAATTATGGAACTTGTCTCTGTTAAGTATAAACTAGAAAGCCATTTTTAATATGGTTCTTGATTCTCTTGACTATTGGGTTTTGACCCTGCTTGATTTGGGACTTCGGTCCATCTTGATATCTGATTATGCTTAGTGTGATGGCATGATGTACATATTGGGCGAAAAATGGATATTTAACAAGCTTTCTTGTATTGATAGTATACGCTTTCTAAACTCTTGAATCTTGAACATTGTTATTGATATTTGGAAACACTTTAAGAGTTGATATTTGATACTTTAGATATATTTGTTCGCTTGTTTTAAATTATATTTCATTTGAGCTACCTATGACTGAAAATAGGAATTGGAGAAGTTAATGGCTCCAAGCCCAAAGTTTATACGCCACTAAGCTTTATGCTTAGCGATAGTTGTTTTCTATCTTAGGTAATGTACGGGATGAAATTTGAAGACGACCTTATGAAGTAGTCTTTTTGGGAGAACTTATGAAGATCACATTTGTATATGCACCATGATTTTGTATAGTTTTGGGACTTGTACATGATATATATATGTCACACCTATGTATGTTATTTGGAGGCTTGGATATTAAGACCAAAATTTTGTAACTTGAATTTGGTAACTTATTTTGTTGTTTTAAGGTGTGTTAATAACTCAAGTCTTGTAATATGTTAAATTTACACTTTGTCTTATATATATGTACAAAGGAGAAAACTAGTTTTCCTTTTTATACCCGATAGTTTGAAATTTATGTACAATACCAACTGGCAGTGATGTCGAATGAAAGTATAATTTTGTTAGGAAGTTGCTTTAACGTGTTGATTATTCAATAAGGGTTATACCACATTATGTTTAAATTTTGACATTGTATTTCATTTTGAAAAACAAAATAAAAATTATGAAGAGTATTTTCGAAAATAAAATTATTGTACTTTGGACCTCATCGCATGGGCCGATTTTCGCAATTAAATTATAATATTATTTTTAATTAATATCTTCTTAATGTTGTAAGTAGTAAATTAGATTTTTTTTCGTAAGTAGCACCCTCCCAAAGGGGTTGCTACACCGATCACAACCCGATCAGCTAGGCTATCTCATTAGAGACATCAACCACAATTACTCTCAATATCAATACCTCCGTCTTTAACACGGAGTTTGATCACGACCCAATCAGCTAGGCTATCCAATAGGGACATCAACCACCATCACCATTTCAAATATAATTTTCAGCACAATCACCACCATGTGTGCGGCATGATGTCCGATCACGACCTGATCGGCTAGGCTGTTTCACCACAATGCTGCTCTGATACCAAGTTTGTCACGCCCCGAACCTAGGAGCGAGACAAGCACCCGGTGCCTCACCTAACCTGGCGTACCAAATTGCGACTAAGGGACTCTGAACACATAATGTCATACTTTGGCCATGGGGCCACCTTGCAAGATAATTTGCGAAGCAAAATATAAAACTGAATGGAAACTAGCGCTAACTAAACATCAATATAAAGCTAGGCTGAAAAGGCCGTCATAGCTACTACAGCTGACAAACCACCAAATTATACATACCAGGCCTACAAACCCAACATACTGTACTAACCAACAGGATATGTCTACAAGCCTCTACTGATAGATATATTGTGATCGGAACAGGGCCCCGACCTACCCATATTATATATATAATTACATACATAAGATGCACACAAAAACTTAGACCCGATAACTCCGAAGGATGTGGAGCTTACCGATCAGGCTAAACTCTGGAAACACCTACTGAGGAGGTCTACTCGTCTGTCTATCTGAACCTGCATGCATGAAATGCAGCGTCCCCGGAAAAGGGACGTCAGTATGAAATAATGTACAGAGTATATAAGGCGATAACATAACTGAAAGTTGAAACTGAACTGATAATATAATAACTGAAAATAATTAGGAGTCAAAGATGATCTGGAGATATACTTACCTGTTGATACTGACTCAACTCCTTCAATATAGTAAGTAAAATAATTGTACGACCTTATAAGACTCGGTATATATAACTGCTCTGCCGTAGTAGGCTCGCTCATAGGCGCTCGGCCATACTAGGCTATGTATCTCGACCATGCTGGGCTCGCTCATAGGCGCTCGGCCACAGTAGGCTCGGTATATAACTTTCCATCTGATCAGAGGTTGCCCAATAGGGGCCTGCCCATCGATTATAGTTCGATGGTAATGAAAATACTTATAATACTGTATATATAGGCTTGCTGCTCTCTTGACTGGAAGAAGACAATACTAAAATTGAATATAGAGTCTCGATAAGGAATAATATTGTAACTTATGAGACTAGAATAGTGTGAATAAATTCATGAATATGAACTTCTCTTTTTGTCTCATTACTAACACATGTAGCTACGAGATCATGCCAAAATGAAGGAAGGCTTAGCCTTAACATACCTTATCACAATCTTTCCAATCACCAAGTTGAACTCACCTCTTCGCACCTTAATCTACAAGAATGATAATAATACTATCGTTAAGTTACGAAAGGTACAACTATCGCACAACGAACGACAAACCTATTTTGTATTAAAACGGGCAGCATCTCCCCTATAATCCTTACTTCCTCCAAATTCAAGATAACACCAACAATACAAGAACAGAACAATAACAACATATATACATCATTTTCCAGCCCTATATACACCATCAAATACTACAAAATAGCCCAACACACCCCAATCTCTTCGTACACAAAACGACCACCGTAGTAGTGTCAAACGACCCGAAAATATTATGACGAACGACCAGCCAACCACCCTACATTTATATGGTGTTTATAAACCCCCTTCCTCCTCCAAAACTCCACAAAATAGTAGTAAAACACGCAGCCCAACAGCAACACAAAACAGTCCACAACAAGTGAAAGAGAGAAGTAAACTCACCTTATTTGTTGGATAACTCAGCTCTTATCTTGGTTCTTCAAACTCTAGGTTTTACCTCCAATTAGAACTTGAAAGGGAGAGAAAATCAATTAGGGTTTGTGGAAAATTTTTGGGAGGATTCTTTGCAGAGCTTATGTCTGGTTATTATGCTCTATTTTAAGTCTAATATATGAAGAAAATAGGCCTTTAAAAGGCCTCTTTGGACAACCCAAAATGGCCCATTTTTGGGCTTTCATTTAAGCAAGTAGGTGACACACCTACTTGTCACCTAGCAGCTTGCGCAGTATCGCACAAATGCCCATATCTTTCTACTCCAATATCGTATTGACAAATAGTTTAATGCGTTGGAAAATAGACTCATAGATCTTTAATTTGATGGGTGGAACACCCCATAACTCTAGGTATATTGGGAGAAAATTGCAGTTACATTTGACCCAAAGTTTCAATAAAACTTATGAATGTAACTTGTGATGACTTTCATCGACTTTTGTTCCACAACTCGCTTGACTTCAAAACATAACACACGGATGTCATACGACTAATATAAATCATAACATAATCTCCTTATCATGTTAATCACCCTAGTCTCACCCCAAAGGTACATGTTATAACATTTTCAACTTGTCGAATTTCGATGAAACATTGTTTTATTTAATTGCTTTAGCTTCTGAACTGTCCAAACCTCTTTGTACTTGTTGTTCATGATCTTCAATATTTGTAACCTCATAGGTAATATGATTAACTTACTTTATATACTTTTAAATATTATCTAATTTTTGGTCCTACATTAGTTTGCTTACGACGCATTTTTACGTACGAAAATATAGGGTGTAACATCACTCCCCCCTTGGGAACATTCGTCCTCGAATGTTTACTCTTAGAGACTTTGGAAAGTTTTGCCAAAGTATCCTTCGTACACTAGGTTAAAATCAACCTGCACGTAGCCAGAAACATACTATGCATGCCACACATGGCTAATCTTTATAAATAGCAGCAATTTGCCTCACCGACCGTAAATCATAAATATTGAAAGTGAAAAATAAAAGCTTACCTGATGACCTGCTAGCCTACATAGAGCTATGTTGTAGCGTCCCATCTCGAACCATATCTTCAGTTTGAAATAGGTGGGGGTATTTAGACTTCATTTCTTCCTCCTATTCCCACGTCATCTCTTCTACATTCTTGCTCCTCCATAAAACCTTTACGGAAGCTACCTCCTTATTTCGTAGATTGCGGATTTGTCAGTCTAGGATGGCAACTGGAATTTCCTCGTATGACAAGTCCTCTGTAATCTGTACATCATCTGTGGGCACCACTCGGGTAGGATCGCCAATGCACTTCCGTAGCATAGATACGTGAAAAACCGGATGGACAAGGCCCAATATACCGTGGGATAAGCTTGCCTTTCTTGCCAAACCTCATCACGCCCTTCATAGGTGATACCTTTAAGAATACCCAGTCATTAATCCTGAACTCTAAGTATCGTCGCCGCACGTCAGAATATGACTTCTGACGACTCTGAGCTGTCAACAGTCGCTCCCGGATAAGCTTTACTTTCTCTATAGCTTGCTGAACCAGGTGTGGCCCATGTAACCCAGATTCTCCAACATCAAACCACCCTATAGGAGATCTACACTTACGCCCATACAAAGCCTCATATGGAGCCATCTGGATACTGGAGTGGTAACTGTTATTATATGCAAACTCGATAAGAGGTAGATGTTCATCCCAACTTCTTTTAAAATCCAACACACATACTCGTAACATATCCTCGAGCGTCTGAATTGTGCGCTCGGCTTGTCCATCAGTCTGTGGATGAAAAGCTGTGCTGAGATTCACCTGAGTCCCTAGACCTCTCTGAAATGACCTCCAAAAATATGCTGTAAACTGAGCCCCACGGTCAGATATAATAGAAACTGGTACTCCGTGTAGCCGCACTATCTCCTTAATATATAACTTTGCATAATCTTCTGTTGTATATGTAGATCTGACCGGTAGGAAGTGAGCTGATTTCGTGAGCCTATCGACTATCACCCATATGGAATCGAACTTACGATTAGAACGAGGTAAAGCCGTGATAAAGTCCATGTTTATCGCCTCCCATTTCCATGTCGGGATCTCTATAGTCTGCATTAGCCCTCCGGGCTTCTGGTGCTCTACCTTCACTTGCTGGCAACTAGTACATTGGGCGAAAAACTCAGCAATGTTCTTCTTCATATCGTTCCACCAGTACACATCCTTAATGTCATGATACATCTTCGTCGATCCAGGTTGGATGGAATACCATGAATAATGTGCCTCTGACATAATCTTGTCTCGTAGCCCTGCTACATCTGGAACACACGAACGACCCCTGTATCTGAGAACCCCATCTCCCTTGAGCTCTAACAATGGCTTCTTCTGCTGCGGAACTCGCTCTCTCAACTCGACCAACTCTGGGTCCTCGTACTGCCTTTCCTTGACTTCAGCTATGAGGGATGATTTTGCAGTGTTTTGGAGTACAACTCCACCATCCTCAGAATCTACTAACCGAACCCCCAACGAAGCCAATTGATGAATCTCTCTAGCTAATTGTCTTTTCTCGGGCTCTACATGTGCTAAGCTACCCATAGATCGGCGACTTAAGGCATCTGCTACAATATTAGCTTTCCCTGGATGGTAGAGAATGTTAACATCGTAATCTTTCAATAACTCAAGCCATCGCCTCTGTTGCAAATTCAACTCTTTCTGCTTGAAGATATATTGTAGGCTTTTATGATCAGTAAATACATCAACATGAACACCATATAAATAATGCCGCCATATCTTAAGTGCATGGACAACCGCAGCTAACTCGAGGTCGTGGGTCGGATAATTCCTCTCGTGCTTCCTCAACTGCCTTGAAGCATACGCAATTACCTTCCCATGTTGCATCAGGACACATCCTAACCCGACACCTGATGCATCACAATACACGGCATAACCCTCTAGACCCTCTGGAAGTGTTAGAACTGGAGCTGAGGTCAACCTGTTCTTAAGCTCTTGGAAACTCCGCTCGCAAGCCTATGTCCATTGAAACTTAGTTTCTTTCTGTGTCAACTTCGTCAATGGTGCCGAAAGGGAAGAAAAACCCTCTACGAACCTCCGATAGTATCCTACTAAGCCTAGAAAGCTACGAACCTTTGTCGGAGTGGTAGGTCTAGTCCAAGATTTCACGGCCTCAATCTTCTGAGTGTCCACCTTTATCCCTTCATCTAATACAATATGCCCCAAGAATGCTACAGACTTCAACCAGAACTCACATTTAGAAAACTTAGCATACAACTTACGATCCACGGAGGGTTTGGAGTACCGCTCGCAGGTGGTCTGCATGCTCATCCTCTAAACGGGAATAAACCAGAATATCATCAATAAATACTATCACGAACAGATCTAAAAATGGCCGGAATAGGCTATTCATCAAGTCCATAAATACAGCGGGTGCATTAGTCAACCTGAAGGACATGACAAGGAACTCGAAGTGGCCATATCGGATCCTGAAGGCTGTCTTCAGAATGTTTTTTTCCCGAACTCTGACCTGGTGGTACCCCGACCTCAAATCTATCTTTGAAAAGCATCTAGCCCCTTGCAACTGATCAAACAAGTCATCGATCCTTGGAAGTGGATACTTATTCTTAATAGTTACCTTGTTCAGCTGCCTATAATCGATACACATCCTCAGCGAGCCGTCTTTCTTCCGCACAAATAGTACTGGTGCACCCCAAGGTGAGGTACTGGGCCTGATGTAACCTTTCTCCAGCAAATCTTTTAACTGCTCCTTCAACTCCTTCAATTCGCCAGGTGCCATTCTATACGGAGGGACGGATATTGGTTGAGTTCCTGGAAGCAAATCGATGCTAAAATCAATCTCTCGCTCTGGAGGAATACCTGGAAGCTCATCTGGAAACACATCTGCATACTCTTTGACTACGGGAATATACTGAAGTGTAGGTATCTCAGCATCTGCATCTCTAACTCGCACAATATGATAAATTTACCCTTTTGCGATCATTTTCCTCGCCTTCAGATAGGAAATAAACCTACCTCTGGGTGTTGGTGTATTACCTACCCATTCAAGGACTGGCTCACCCGGAAAATGAAATCTGGCTGCCTTTGCTTGGCAATCAACTGTGGCATAGCAAGCTGCCAACCAGTCCATGCCCATGATAGCATCAAAATCCATCATCTCTAGCTCAACTAGGTCAGCTGAGGTCTGACGACTACAAATTGTCACCGTACAACCTCGGTAAACCCGTCTAGCAATAATCGATTCTCCGACCGGTGTAGATACCGCAAAAGGATCACTTAGTATTTCAGGCACTATACCAAACTTCCTCGCGACAAATGGGGTAATATATGATAAAGTTGATCCTGGTCTATCAAAGCATAAGCATCGTGAGAGCAAATAGTTAATATACCTGTCACAACGTCTGGTGAAGACTCCTGGTCCTATCGACCCGCTAAAGCATAGATACGGTTCTGATTACCACCTGAACTGGAACCTCTACCTCTGCCTCGACCTCTACCAGCCGAAGACTGAGACTCGCGCCCTGAAGGATGCACGGACATAGATGATCATGTTGCTGAACTCGCTGGTTGTGCCATTCCCCCAGAATCTCTATTTGGGCAATCTTGCATCATATGCCCCGGACGCCCACATGTATAACAAGCATCAGAACCTGCTCGGCATTGGCCCAAGTGTCCACTACCACAGATGTCACACCGTGGAGAAAATGACCATGTCTGCGCAGAACCTCGATGTTGCTGCAAACCCGACGCCCGTGAGCTCTCACCTGGTCCTGACTGAGTATAGCGGTTATACCTGTAACCCTGTAACTGAGGTGGCGGATGCCTAGGTGGCCGTCCGAAGTACTGGGTCCTATAACTACCCTGATATTGCTCCTGAGACCTGGGAAATCTCATCCTCTTACGTTGCCCTTGCTCGGCCCTTTCTGTACCCTGCTGCCGACGCCTACCCCTTTCTATATTCTAGGCGAATGCCTGAATCCGGGAGATATCCATACTATCCTGCAATGCAGCGGTGGCACATGCCTCGGTTAACTCCGGGGCTAACCCTGCTATAAACCTGTGAATCCTGTCCCGCATAGTAGCAACTATGGATGGTGCATATCTGGCCAATGATTCAAAATGGAGACTATACTCTCGAACACTCATATTACCCTGCTTGAGGGCTAGAAACTGATCGACTCGAGCCTGTCGGATCTCCCGCGGTAAGTACTGGTCAAGGAAGGCATCTGAAAAATTCTCCCAAATAGCTGGAGGTGCATCACGTCCCCTAGACCTCTCCCATCCCTCGTACCAAAGGATGGCTATATCTCGGAGTCGAAAAGCTACTAGCTCAACTGCTTCTTTCTCCGTGGCATGCATAACACGAAAGATCCTGTGAAGCTGATGTATGAAATCCTGCGGGTCCTCCCTCTGATCTGTCCCCGTGAACTCTGGGGGACTCAAAGCAATAAACTCTCGAACCCTTGAACTCCCAGACCCCTCAGAAGTTCTTGCACTAGCTGATGCCCTAGCCTGTTGCTGGGTAGCTACCAACTATGTCAACAAATGCACCGCACTCCTTAAGTCCTGATCTGATGGAAGTGGAGGGGGAACTGGATGTGCAGTTTCCCTAGGAATCTCCGTAGTTGGTGGAGGAGCCGGTAATGGCTGAGTAGGGGTCTCGCCTTGAGCCTCAGACTGGGCCACATCTATTGGGGGTACCCTGCTGGTCCCCTCACTTACTGCTGTATCTCTCCTCTGGCTAGCCGTAGTCTTCCTAGTCACCGTCATCTGTGCATGCAAACACCAACACATAAGTTTAATTCAAATTTCCTATAACTCAGTTCTGTAGCACGATTTAGATTTCAAAGAAGGGTAACCAACTCCTAAATGCCCTGTAGTGCCCTGCTTATATAATGTGGTGCACAACACATCTATAAACAAGACTCTACTAGACACGGCTTGTAGACTCCCTAGGATAGAACTGCTCTGATACCAAGTTTGTCACGCCCCGAACCTAGGAGCGAGACAAGAACCCGGTGCCTGACCTAACCTGGCATACCAAATTGCGACTAAGGGACTCTGAACACATAATATCATACTTTGGCCATAAGGCCACCTTGCAAGATAATTTGCGAAGCAAAATATAAAACTGAATGGAAACTAGCGCTAACTAAACATCAATATAAAGCTAGGCTGAAAAGGCTGTCATAGCTACTACAGCTGACAAACCACCAAATTAAACATACCAGGCCTACAAACTCAACATACTGCACTAACCAACATGATATGTCTATAAGCCTTTACTGATAGATATATTGTGATCGGAACAGGGCCCCGACCTACCCATATTATATATATAATTACATACATAAGATGCACACAAAAACTTAGACCCGATAACTCCAAAGGATGTGGAGCTTACCGATCAGGCTAAACTCTGGAAACACCTACTGAGGAGGTCTACTCGTCTGTCTATCTGAACCTGCATGCATGAAATGCAGCGTCCCCGGAAAAGGGACGTCAGTACGAAATAATGTACAGAGTATATAAGGCGATAACATAACTGAAAGTTGAAACTGAACTGATAATATAATAACTGAAAATAATTAGGAGTCAAAGATGATCTGGAGATATACTTACCTGTTGATACTGACTCAACTCCTTCAATATAGTAAGTAAAATAATTGTACGGCCTTATAAGGCTCGGTATATATAACTGCTCTGCCGTAGTAGGCTCGCTCATAGGCGCTCGGCCATACTAGGCTATGTATCTCGACCATGCTGGGCTCGCTCATAGGCGCTCGGCCACAGTAGGCTCGGTATATAACTTTCCATCTGATCAGAGGTTGCCCAATAGGGGCCTGCCCATCGATTATAGCTCGATGGTAATGAAAATATTGTAATACTGTATATATAGGCTTGCTGCTCTCTTGACTGGAAGAAGACAATACTAAAATTGAATATAGAGTCTTGATAAGGAATAATATTGTAACTTATGAGACTAGAATAGTGTGAATAAATTCATGAATATGAACTTCTCTTTTTGTCTCATTACTAATACATGTAGCTACGAGATCATGCCAAAATGAAGGAAGGCTTAGCCTTAACATACCTTATCACAATCTTTCCAATCACCAAGTTGAACTCACCTCTTCGCACCTTAATCTACAAGAATGATAATAATACTATCGTTAAGTTACGAAAGGTACAACTATCGCACAACGAACGACAAACCTATTTTGTATTAAAACGGGCAGCATCTCCCCTATAATCCTTACTTCCTCCAAATTCAAGATAACACCAACAATACAAGAACAGAACAATAACAACATATATACATCATTTTCCAGCCCTATATACACCATAAAATACTACAAAATAGCCCAACACACCCCAATCTCTTCGTACACAAAACGACCATCGTAGTAGTGTCAAACGACCCGAAAATATTATGACGAACGATCAGCCAACCACCCTACATTTATATGGTGTTTATAAACCCCCTTCCTCCTCCAAAACTCCACAAAATAGTAGTAAAACACGCAGCCCAACAGCAACACAAAACAGTCCACAAAACAGTCCGCTACAAGTGAATAACTCGAACTCACGGCTTTTGATCACCGTCCCGTGAGTTCTTATGAGTATAGAACGACTTACCATGAATTTACAGAAGAAAAATTGGAAGAAAGAGAGAAGTAAACTCACCTTATTTGTTGGATAACTCAGCTCTTATCTTGGTTCTTCAAACTCTAGGTTTTACCTCCAATTAGAACTTGAAAGGGAGAGAAAATCAATTAGGGTTTGTGGAAAATTTTTGGGAGGATTCTTTGCAGAGCTTATGTCTGGTTATTATGCTCTATTTTAAGTCTAATATATGAAGAAAATAGTCCTTTAAAAGGCCTCTTTGGACGACCCGAAATGGCCCATTTTTGGGCTTTCATTTAAGCAAGTAGGTGACACACCTACTTGTCACCTAGCAGCTTGCGCAGTATCGCACAAATGCCCATATCTTTCTACTCCAATGTCGTATTGACAAACAGTTTAATGCGTTGGAAAATAGACTCATAGATCTTTAATTTGATAGGTGGAACACCCCATAACTATAAGTATATTGGGAGAAAATTGCAGTTACATTTGACCCAAAGTTTCAGTAAAACTTATGAATGTAACTTGTGATGACTTTCATCAACTTTTATTCCACAACTCGCTTAACTTCAAAACATAACACACGGATGTCATACGACTAATATAAATCATAACATAATCTCCTTATCATGTTAATCACCCTAGTCTCACCCCAAAGGTACATGTTATAACATTTTCAACTTGTCGACTTTCGACGAAACATTGTTTTATTTAATTGCTTTAGCTTCTGAACTGTCCAACCCTCTTTGTACTTGTTGTTCATGATCTTCAATATTTGTAACCTCATAGGTAACATGATTAACTTACTTTATATACTTTTAAATATTATCTCATTTTTGGTCCTATATTAGTTTGCTTACGACGCATTTTTACGTACGAAAATATAGGGTGTAACAGACGTAATCCTTCTCTATCAATCAATCTCATCCCAATTAAGGGGAATAATTTTATCACATCAATATCATCCCAAATAAAGGGAATAATTTTATCACATCAATCTCATCCCGAATAGGGAAAATAATTCATAAAAATAATATAGGTACAAATGTATTTACCTCATCATCTTTTACATTGTATGAATCTCCACTAGTATTTTCAACCAATAACAACAACAATATTTTTCTTGGCTCTTTTGGCCATTCACAAGATTCTTTATTCAAGGTACGATAACCGTATTTGATATTCCACACTTTCATTTCTTCCCTCTTATGTATCATCATCATAAATATCAACATATATACTATTCCGGAAATCACAACTTTAAGTTCATTAGAAATGAACAATTTAAGCATAATAGATTTATTTTCAAGAAATGGAGTAAAATAATTGGCAATTGATGCGCAAGTTAAAATCATTAACAAGTAACACACCATTTATAATTGAAATACTTTTTTCCAAAAAGGGCAATACACAATTTTCACTCATGAATATGTAAGAGCGCAAAACACATTGAAAATACTCACAAAGCATAACATTTGTTAAAAGAGCAACATATGGGCATGACTTTAGTTCATAAGCTTTTAGACAATTCAATTTGCGAAGTCAATTTGGAATAGTTGAATCAAGGCTCATTTTATAACTTTTCCCACATCATTTCATTACATTGGAACCATTGGCCACAAGTATAACTTTCACTCTTGGCACGTTGGCCATACTTTATATCCCCAATTCATTTATTTCACTTCCAACTATCTTTATAGATTATCAACAATAAGACATTTCCAATCAAGACTTTAGGTACACATATGAGCAATTAAGAGTCTTAAGCATATTGGGATTTTCTCACACAATTTGGCATCATAACCTTCATTTGAAACACGACTCAAAGACATTGCATTTTAATACACATATCATTCTTGAAAACATTCCCAAAGGATAACATAATGTGATAGGAACATTCGTAACACGTTTTGAATACATAATTCTCAACACTTTGCTTATTCGGGACAATCGAATTTATTGGGAACATCTCGGAACATAGAATAAGGAACTTGATACAACCATACTTGAAACTTACGGGAACATCATGGAATTCAATTCTAAGATAGTTTAGCCAACATACCTTGATGGAGCTCTTTAGAGATATTAAAACCACCCACTACTCTTACAACTTCAATCTACATCAACATATTTCAACTGGACCAATATTAGTAAATATTTCCAGGTTTTTGGTCATTTTGGCATTTTATCAAACACCTAGAGTGCATAGTATCCAACTACCTCTAGTAATGGTGTTTCTTCATCCAACAATGCCTCCTTACCACCAACAAGAGATACTACAACATACTTTGTCCACTAACTACCTTCTTAGCACCATTATAATCATCAATGAACTCACATCTACCAAATTTCACTAATTAGCTCATTACAAAATCTCTACAACACCCAATAATCTAGTTTAAGTATTTATGGCTTCCAATCACTATCTCATAAGTGCTAGTACTTATTCCTTTCTCATTTATTCACTAAAAATCCATGCATGTAGGTTTAAGGGTGAAAGATTACCTCTTGTAGACCAAATCTTGAAAGTCAACTTTTAGAGTGTTCTTGAGATTTTGAAGAAATCCTATGGAATCCAATCAAAACCTTGTTGTAACTAGTGACTGAGAAGTGAAATCATCATAAAAACACACTTAAAAACTCACCTTAGGTGTATATTGGAACCTTGGCTGGATGGGTGATGGAGAGAAAAACCCTAGTCTTGATATCCTTTTATTCTTCTCTCTCCCGCTCATGTATTAATAGGCCCAGGTACAGTATTTTTCCACTGGTGCTATCCCTGTGCTATAAGGCTTTAGCTCACTGGTTTGCTAAAATCAGGTGCAGTATGTTTCCACCGATGCTATCCATGTGCTATAAGGCTTTAGCTCACTGGTTTGCTAAAATTTTCTGCTTCCCTCATGTGCTATAGCTGCGCTTTACGGAGATAGATCATTGTATTTTCTTTAGTCTTATTACTTTGAAATTAACATCCAAGGGTTCACCATTATTACAACACTCAAAGATTAATAAAATAATTATTCCAAGTATCCAAATAACTTTATTCACTCCACTAATTCTCATGTGGTTCGGGTCTAAATTAAATTGTATTCCTAAGCTCGAAATCAATCGAATTAGCAATATAAATTCAAGGGGCCTTACACATTAGCCTACCTCGGAACCACAAACCTTGAGTTCTTGGAAAATATTTTACGGGGCCTTACATTCTCCCCCACTTAGGTTCATTCGTCCTCAAATGAGAAGTAGAGTCCGCCCAAAATACCCAACATAATTCATCTCCTTCTTTCACACATCGCAATCCCCTAAATTTGACACTCCCAAATTTTCTAAATATTTCGTCAGAGTTTCTTTTGTATTCGGGCCTATCTACCTGCCAGAAAATCACCAAAACCACCCCTAATAACACGTCCACAATTCGGCAAAACATATCAATATATCAATAATACGAATCTCTACATTACCGGCATTACATTGTCGTGAGTGATATCTGGACATGAGCTGCATATATTTAAATCATAACACCTAGAGATTACCTTTCGATCCACAATTATTTGACTATATAATCAAGTGAGAATATTTTATTTTCCCAACACTTTCGTCCTTCGAGGTGACCTCCTCGACTCACGAACTTCGCCATAGCACTTGACGGAGGCAATCTCAATTTACGAACTTATCTAACAGGAATGACAACTAGGTAACTCTTATAAGCCAATTACCCATTAACTTCACCTTTAATAGTTTCCACCGAAACGATAGGCAAAGGATTTCCAACAAACTTCTGGAACCTAGATACATGATGCATTGGGTGCATGCAGGACAACGATGGGAAAACATCATACTCATAGTTTGGCCTATTCCTTCAATATTCCATAAGGCTTAATGTGACTACACATACTTTACCTTCCTTAACAATTCACCCAATATATTCATAGAGAAAATCTTGAGAATAACCCGTTCACTTTTTTCAACTCTAAATCCCTATGCCGAACACACAAACTAAACCTTTGGCGACCTCCAACAATTACTCTAAGATGTGCTAGCATGAATATTACCATAAAACTTCCTATCCAATATATTTAATCACGGGATAATGCTTCTTCTTTGACATATTTGAAGCTTCAACCCCCATAGGTTACTATAAATAGGAACAGCGAGGTCCGAGATTGTGCTGGAATTATTCAAAATCCATCAATATGCTGAGCAAGGCATTTCAAGAGGTTATATCCTAAGAGACATGAAGGTTACTATAAATAGCACTGACATGGTTAATCATTGTGATGACTTCATTGATTTGACAAATGAGGCATAGAGTTGCCTACTAGGCATTGATAATGTAGGGACCATGTTCATGATTCTGAGATTTAAAAGAAATGAGTCATTTTAGACATGTGACATATGGGGGGCATGGTTGGGAGGATAAATACATTAGCGTCAATTATTCTTGGAAGACTAAGAGCCATGAAAAGGACATCAACAATTGTTTTATTCCATAAGTGCCTTGTTCGACAATAGTAGGCCTCAAAGAGAAATTGCCAAGTACGTGACACCAGTCGCCTCCTGGAATGTAGGCAAAATCAGTTTAACTCGAAATGAGAATATTCTAGCACCCTGAATGTGATATGGGTTTCAAAATACATGAAGTTGAATTATGCTCTTAACAGTAACTAGCAAAAGGAATCTATGCCACAAGCCAACGAGGATGAAAAAGTTGTTGAACACTTGTGAGATTATTATCATTCTGACAACTTAACCCCTTTCCGATAGTTGATCCTATATGAGAGAACTAGAGATGCGACAAAATTGTCTTTCAAATCAATATACTCATGATATGTGCCAAAATATGGAAGCATCTAACTTCAACCTTTCACGAGTGAAACCATATAGCTAGGACGTCTAAATATTTGGATGAATGTATTGTTTAGAGAGAATGAACACTTTGCTGTGAGCTAGACATGTTTTTGCCATAACAACTCTCAAGCTGCAATACTAGGCCACTTCATGGGCAACTACAATGCTAGGAACAATGTGAGTTACTCACTGAGGCATGATCTAGGTGACATAAAAGTCATACTGAGATGAGTGAACCATAAGATCTTCCTGTGATGAATTTGTGAAAATCTTAAATTTCCCAGAAACTTTATGCGGACAAGTGACCCCTTTCAATTGACAGCTACAGATATGATAGGTGATGATATATGCTCTTATGTTACTAGACGGTGAAAAGGATTCATGATAATATACACAAAGGAACAAAGTGATGGTTCAAACCATAGGAGCCTCATACACCGGAGAGAAAAAGATTGGCACAAGAAGGATCTCAACACTAGGCTGCTTTACATTGGATTTGATACCACATAGGTAAACTTTATGACGGTGCATGAGTAAGCATAAGTGAGCAGATGTTATCCATTTAAATCAAAAGATTCTATAAGAAATTCATCAGGTATAGTCCCTTGTTGAGAATTTAGGGAAGCAGTGGGAAGTATTAACCTAGGGTTATAACTCATTCCAATGAAATCATTATAAAGAGGTTGTAAATAAGAGAATTTGTGATAAAGTGGCTTCATGAATTAGGCGTCTCATTCAAAGAGTAAGTGCATGCAATGTTTTGTGATTCAACGTTTTGGTTAAGACCATATTTATGTAGGCCCCTTCAATATGGATGTACATACACAACAAGAAAAATAATGCGGTGTTCATAATGATGTACTAAGGAGTGACTTACTTGATGACTTTAGATTGACAGGGCAGTACCTTAATTGATGTCCCTCTATTCCGCATCCAAAACATACATTAGTACCATAGTGACACACCCCCTAATGACATCTCATACACTTCACACAACGAGGATGGGGTCTGCTAAACTGACTCGCCCCACTAACCTGATATTTACCCTTTTTGCATACATCATAAGCATTCCCCTTAGTCTTCCTCCAAGCCTTCATGGCGGGAGTAACAATCTCTGCAACAGCTCGTTGTATGGACCTTTCGAATTGCCCAAATCTACCACCCCTAACACGCTTCTGAGCATACTCACAACATGATTCCAAATGTTTATTCCCGCACATCGGGCAGATCGGGATGGGTGTATACAACTTAGGACATTTGTTCTTCTTGTGCCCCCTCTTTTCACAACCATACCATATTTCAAAAATCATCCAACATAAACCCGAGTGGCTATTATTTCATATCAAACATTTCGGCTTATTGGTACAAACAACCCTTTTTCGTTTCTTAGGTTCTCTCACCACATGATCTAATGGCGTGGAGACATTAATAGGAACAGGGACACTTCCCCTAACAATTGGTTCTTTCATTTCCTTCTCGTTGCCTCGAACCCGTGGGTTACTCATATGAAAAGTGAGACATGACGAGGAAATTAGCTTTCTATATTGAGCTCTATCGCACGATATGAAGTATCAAAGAAGTGTGAAATTCCTAAATGTCCAAGTAGCCTCCCCATTATAGATGTGGTCGACAACACACCGATAAGAAGGACTCTACTAGACACGACTCCGAGACATCTTAGGACACTTTAAAACCTTAGGCTCTAATACCAAGTTTGTCACGCCCCAAACTCGGGGAGCGCGACCGGCACTCAACCGAGTGAACCCGGCCGAGCAAGCCTATTAGATTTTCTTCTACCCAAACTCATCCATGAATAAAGAGGAGATGCACTCCATTAATCAAATACTGAAAATATTTTATTAACAACTCCCATTTCATTCCATTAGCAACTTCATTCATAATTTTCAAAGTATTACAAGTTTATAGATATAATAAAAAATATTTTGCCAAAAAGCAACATTTCTAGTACAACTCCCAACATCATACACCACCTAAAACATGTCTACGGAGCCTCTAAGTATGACAGAAGAATAGTATGGAAGTGCCGGCAACAAGGCCCCCGCTATACCTCAAGACACAGAGTGTAACATCAAGTGACATCGGGCCCGAAATAGAGTGGGGCTCACCAAAACATTCTGAATAGGGAGTAATTGCTAACGAGGACCAAAGTTGCCCGTTGCTGAATCGCCTACATCCATTGAAGCTGCAGCGCCCCCGGCAAAAGGGACGTTAGTACATATGGAATAGTACTAGTATGTAAAGCTAAATGTCCTCTTTCAAAATAGAATGCCTATGTAAGAAAGGGAAAACCGTGGAAATAACAATCAACAATCAATGATATTCAAATGCAAAGTTAAAACATAATAATTTCCAAAATATGAAGATAACACTGTGAAGTGATAATCAAAATATGATGATAATATTATCTTTGGTTGTGAGATCTTTAGCACCGATATATCACTATTCACAATATCACCTTTTACAATACGAATATTCACAATACCAATACCACCGTACTCTCAGTACAGAGTCCGATCACGACCCGATCGGCTAGGCTATCTCATTAGGGACATCAACCACAATTACCATTTCAATTACAATTTCCAGCACAATCACCACCATGTGTGCGGCATGATGTCTGATCACGACCCGATCGTCTAGGCCGTCTTATTTGAGACATCATCCTTTTTATATCAATCATCGCATTTCATATTACTTTCACCCCAATTAAGGGGAATAATTTTATCACATCAATCTCATCCCAAATAAAGGGAATAATTTTATCACATCAATCTCATCCCGAATAAGAGAAATAATTCATAAAAATAACATAGGTACAAATGTATTTATCTCATCATCTTTTACATTGTATGAATCTCCACTAGTATTTTCAACCAATAACAACAACAATATTTCCTTGGCTCTTTTGGCCATTCACAAGATTCTTTATTCAAGGTACGATGGCCATATTTGATATTCCACACTTTAATTTCTTCCCTCTCATGTATCATCATCATAAATATCAACATATATACTATTCCGGAAATCACAACTTTAAGTTCATTAGAAATGAACAATTTAAGCACAATAGATTTATTTTCGAGAAATGGAGTAAAATAACTGGCAATTGATGCGCATGTTAAAATCATCAACAAGTAACACACCATTTATTATTGAAATACTTTTTCCCAAAAAGGGCAATACATAATAACCACTCATGAATATGTTAGAGCGCAAAACACATTGAAAATACTCACAAAGCATAACATTTGTTAAAACAGCCACATATGGGCATGACTTTAGTTCATAAGCTTTTAGACAATTCTATTTGCGAAGTCAATTCGGAATAGTTGAATCAAGACTCATTTCATAACTTTTCTCACATTATTTTATTTCATTGGCACCATTGTCTATAAGTATAACTTTCACTCTTGGCACGTTGGCCACACTTTATATCCTCAATTCACCTATTTCACTTTCAACCATCTTTATAGATTATCAACAATAAGACATTTTCAATCAAGACTTTAGGTACACATATGAGCAATTAAGAGTCTTAAGAATATTGGGATTTTCTCACACAATTTGGCATCATAACCTTCATTTGAAACACGACTCAAAGACATTGCATTTTAATATACATATCATTCTTGAAAACATTCCCAAAGGATAACATAATGTGATAGGAACATTCGTAACACGTTTTGAATACATAATTCTCGACACTTTGCTTATTCGGGACAATCGAATTTATTGGGAACATCTCGGAACATAGAATAAGGAACTTGATACAACCATACTTGAAACTTACGGGAACATCATGGAATTCAATTCTAAGAGAGTAGTTTAGCCAACATACCTTGATGGAGCTCTTTAGAGATATTAAAACCACCCACTACTCTTACAACTTCAATCTACATCAACATAATTCAACTGGACCAATATTAGTAAATATTTCCAGGTTTTTGGTCATTTTGGCATTTTATCAAACACCTAGAGTGCATAGTATCCAACTACCTCTAGTAATGATGTTTCTTCATCCAACAATGCCTCCTTACCACCAACAAGAGATACTACAACATCCTTTGTCCACTAACTACCTCCTTAGCACCATTATAATCATCAATGAACTCACATCTACCAAATTTCACTAATTAGCTCATTACAAAATCTCTACAACACCCAATAATCTAGTTTAAGTATTTATGGCTTCCAATCACCATCGCATAAGTGCTAGTACTTATTCCTTTCTCATTTATTCACTAACAATCCATGCATGTAGGTTTAAGGGTGAAATATTACCTCCTGTAGACCAAATCTTGAAAGTCAACTTTTGGGGTGTTCTTGAGATTTTGAAAAAATCCTATGGAATCCAATCAAAACCTTGTTGTAACTAGTAATTGAGAAGTGAAATCATCATAAAAACACACTTAAAAACTCACCTTAGGTGTATATTGGAACCTTGGCCGGATGGGTGATGGAGAGAAAAACCCTAGTCTTGAAATCCTTTTATTCTTCTCTCTCCCGCTCATGTATTAATAGGCCTAGGTACAGTATTTTTCCACTGGTGCTATCCCTGTGCTATAAGGCTTTAGCTCACTGGTTTGCTAAAATTAGGTGCAGTATTTTTCCACTGATGCTATCCCTGTTGTCACGACCCAAAATCCACGTGACCGAAACCCGGCAAACTACCCGACCCGAGCGAACCAAACCATGTGATGCACCCAAATCATATGCATGAAAACCAATTTAACTGCGGAAGCTCTTTGAAAATCATATACATTTTTAAGTTAAATGAAAAAATATTTTCCAATTCTAAATCACACATGATGCCTTTCACGATAATAATAATGAGACTAAGTAAAATAATTATACTTTCATGTATGTCGTGTACAACCCCGTTATTACAATCTTTCACAACTATCTATGGAGCCTCTATACCAAAGAATAGAACCAACAGTTGGAGTAGTTCCAACAAAATAAAATAAGGAAGAACATGATAGCTACCACGAAATAAAAGTGGTGCTTCATAATACATTGGAAAGAGAGTCATCCTGGCCTGACCACATGCCACGTATCATACATCATCCTGAAACATGTAAAGTAAGCAGGGCCCTGGAGGGGGGCCCCTAAGGGCTGAGTACACCACATCGGTACTCAATAAGTGTCATAGACTCTCTCTGACTCAAGTTCTTGGGACAAACTTTATAAAAACAATGCACCAATATTTGATAAAAAATGATAAGAAATTCTATCAATTCATGACCCTTGTTATTTTAAATAACAACCAATTGAAATATAACCCACAATATAAACTTTTAAAACATTCACATCAATCCAAGATTTTGGATAAAATCGTACAGAATCATTCCATTTACTTTAAGTCATCGAAATCACTTTCAGCTCCTTAGGCCTAAACATAAGAAAATCATCCTTACCTTTCATTGGGAGTACCATACCATCACCGACACAAGAAGGTCAACTAGGTTATGTACCTAGCGGCAAGTATCATATACCCTACTTGCTCAGGTCGTCTTATTGTAGTGCCGTATGAATCGACTTAGCCATGCTAATAATAGCATAAAATAGTACTTTCTCGAGGGAGAGCACTCTGCCGTAGTCTATACCACAAAGTGACCATCTACGCCTACACTGGCACGTGTAGTTTCATGACAACGAACATGATATATCCGAAGTCAATCTCGGTGAACACAAGTAACTCCCAAAACAATTGATACTTCAAAATAAATTCATAGCATAGTAGCCTCAAATGATCTATTTTTATCAAATCATAGCATTTATATAAAATCTAAATCCTTTGAACAAAATTTAAATAAACAACCTTTTACATGTTAAAGCCTTTAGCAATTTAACATCAATCTTTAAAAGATACTACAAGTGCAATTTTATTTGTCAATTTCCAAAAGAAATACTTTCCATGAAAACTTATCTTTAGCACTCAAATATGTATACTCTTGTCAATACGTAAGTTTTGATAAAAACTTATAACATTTACCTTGAGTGTCACTTTGCCAACAAGATTTAAAATAAAATTTTATAAAACGGCATGACACTACATATGCAACATAATATTCTAGTACATGGAGACATCCGTACTTGTTTGTCCCCACAGGCAAGAAAGCACATTTGCAAACAACTTAAGTATTAACTCGAAACATGCTTTTAGAGAAAGTCCCTCAAGAAGAATAAGTTTTAATCAACTTACCTTGCTTTTCACTTTATTGACATTCACAAGCTTTCAATCCTCCTCCATCATTCTAATGTTGATTAAAATGCTCAACATCACCAACAAGTCGATATCTACAATTAGATATCCTAATTACATCAGAATATGACCTAAGATATTTATCAACATCCATATATGGCTCACAAGTTGGCTATAAGCCTCCAACAACTCAAATCGCCAAATAGTTTTACATGCTAGACCATTCAACTTCATTCTTATGTTTTAATACCTATTCAGAGTCATTAATGATACTACATCAATTGTCCATTGCCACCAAGTTACTATTCATCGTCTTCCATAATCAACACTTGCAAAATATACAATTCGGGTGATTACTTAGTTGATCACTTCCATCTTTTGCTAACAAATAATTCCATAGGTTCATTGTATTCAAAAATTTCATCGTCAAGATTACCATTCATCTTCTCTCTTATTTTCTCAAAAGTACTATTCATGCCATGAACTAGAGTTTTATAATCCAATCTTTCAACCATTAAAACTCGTAACAAATGCTTCAAATACTTCTAACTACTCATAATAAACGAGTTTAAAGCATTGGAATTACCTCTAGTAGATCAATCTTGAAAAATCACAACTTTGGTGATTTTTGTGTTCAAGAGGATTTGATAAAGAAATCTAATATTTGGATGTAAGAATGATATTAGAACTCATGTATATTGAGTAATAATCAACCCAAAATATCATTAATAACTTACCTTGAATGATTGGACTTGATTTGAGCTCAAAATCGCCCATTCACCTCATGAACCCTAACCCCCAAATACTCAAAATACTCCCCTCCCCCGACCTTGTATTTATAGGCCCAGCTTTTTAGGTTTCAGATGCGGACCTAGATGCTTCGCATACCCACTTCACTCCTCTTTGAAGCTCGGATATGTACCTGGACGCTATGGCAGCACTTCACTGCCAGCCTCTCTTTCAGATGCGACCTCGGATGCTTCGCATCCGCAGGCTCCTCCGCCAGCCTTTGGTAATTTGATCATAACTTCTTGTAGCAATGTCCAAACGACAAACGGTTTGAAGCGTTAGAAACTAGACTCGATGATCTTTCATTTGATAGGCTTTATATCATATAACTACTTATATATATATATGTAGATATACTCGTCCAAAGTTTGGTCTTGTGCGTACTCATTTGGAACTTTAGTCCACCATGTAATTTCCAACTTGACTTAGACTTAGGGCTCTCCTTAGACCACACATCACTAATAATATGTCTCATACACTTATTATCATATCCAATTGATATCCATCAAATTAATAGTCCTCGTCTGCACACAAAATAGGCCTTACACACTAGCCTACCTCGGCACCACAAACCTTGAGTTCTTGGAAAATATTTTACGGGGCCTTACAGTCTTCTAGATCGTTCCCTTTAATAGCACATGTGTAAGAGGTGACATATTCGTTGGGGTCGGTCATCCCATTATATTTAGGAATTTCGAGCATTTTGAACTTATTGGGGATCGGTTTGGGAGCCGCGCTCGGGGGGAAAGGCTTTTGTACGAATTTTTTGGAATCCAAGCTTTTCAATACCGGTGGTGCCCCCGAGATCTGATCAACCCTGGAGTTATAAGTTTCTATTTTTTTGTCATTTGCTTCAATCCTCTTTTCTCCTGACTCAATTCGTTTTGTCAGTTACTCTAGCATTCTAATAATTTCAGGATTAGTCCCCAATTCTTGTTCATTTGACCTTACTATAACTGGCCCCGTTTTGTGGGTGACTTCTCGGGGTGGATCGGGTTCGGCCCTGCTCGGTGCTTGGGTTTGGCTCTGTAACTGAGCTATTGCTACCTATTGAGCTTGCAATATTTCGAAAATCATACACAGGCCGATCCCGTCTTCACCAACATTTTGGGTATTTCGAACTGCAAATCAAGTTCCACCATGAATGCTGTTTTCGGGGTCGGAACGTTGGTTCGCCTCGATGGCCACATGTGAATTAACGTCAATTGAATCTACGGCCCGAGCTCCAATGAGATCGACGAGTGGCCTTTCATCCCCGGTCGTCAGGTTGTTGTTCTTATCTTGAAGGCCAGCTTTGTTGTCGATAGGTAGGGCCATTAATTGAGGGTTCGTCGTTTTTAACCTGAAATCAAAGACACTTCTAAGAGAAAGTATAAAATGGTGTGTTTTGCAGAGATTCATACCAAACAACCACCGTTATCTTTAACTCCATGGTGGGCGCCAAACTGTTTACCCGAAAAACGGATAGAGTTGAATTTATACGTAGTTCTAAGGATACGTGGTATAACTTGGTAAAAAAAAGAATGAATACAAACCCAATTTGAGTAAAGAATGGTTGATAAACGAACAAGATAAATCAATGTTCAAAGCCCAAAAAAGGATAATATTTGCTATATGTGTGTAAATCTCAACAATCTCTGAATGTGATGGTGTATCAATGTATTTCCATCTGCCTTTCACAAATGATAGCCACTCTTCATCTAATGAAGGAATCCTACTTTGGAATAATTAAAAATACATAGTGGGGATCCCATGATAGATTAGTTAATTAGCTTTTCCTTGATTTCCGCCGAGATTCTCTTCCCTAGTGCGGCTACAACGGCTCTTTGTTTCTTGGCTCGATCTCGATCTTGGTCGGTCTCGGTATTGGTCGGTCTCTGGGTCTCGAGCTTGATATTGACTCGAGCTCGATCGGTCTCTGGGACTCGAGCTCGATATCGACTCGAGCTCGATATTGATTCGAGCTCGATATCGACTCGAGCTCGATATTGATTCGAGCTCGATATCAATCTGTCTCTGAGTATCGATCTCGATATTGACTCGAGCTCGGTATTGATCGGTCCATAGATCTTGAGCTCGATAACCCAACTTCACATCACAACTTGATATTATAATGACGACCCTCGGTCCATCATGCTCCAATCTTGACTAATTATACAAAAGACAAACTTGATTTTGACCGTATACAAGTTTCATAAACTCCATCTTGCTGTCCAATTGATCAAATTTAAGATAAAAAGGAAAAAAGGATTCTAATTCCACTTTATAGTGCATTTAATCAAAGCTAGTATGAAAACAAAAACTTCTGATTGTTTAAGAATATTCGAGTCAATTAAAACGTTCTGATTAGTGGAATTTGAAGGCTGCAGCATGATCCACACGAGACAATACACTGTCATTTCTATTGATTGCAGGACTTATGAAGTACTTCAAAATTAACGCACTCCTCAAAGCATATCCAAGTCAATTTTAAAAACGTTCGAGTTTAAATTAACTATTTAACCAATCAATTGATAAACCGCAAGTCACTTGATGTTGACATTGACTTTAACTTTATGTTAACGTGCTCATGAAAAATAGCTAATCATTTAAGCCCTCGAACAGGTATAGTATATGCTATAGTCTATTTCTATCCAAATCTACGTAACCAAACAAAACTGCTACTTTTTTATTTGCTTTATCAAACTAAATTGGTATTTGAAAATAATTATGTTCTTACTTCAAAGTCTATTTCTATCTAAATCTACGTAACCAAATAATTATGTTCTTACTTAAATATATGTGTGCACACCCATGCTCAAAGTATTATATAATGTGATGGTTATTGACTGTGCCTCTCTAGGTGAGGTTGTGAGTTCAAATTTTATGTCAATCTTGTTGTTTTTTCCTTTTTTTCTAAAATTAGATGCCCACGGGAGATGAATGTGTCTGGTGTTATTTTTTGCGTATTAATTAAGTACTTTTTCTTTTTATTTATTTTTTTGTTTGGTTAATTCTTTCAAAATTTTCATACATTGAAATTTCTATTCTTCTTTTGTCGCTGTAAAATCTTATATGATTAAACAAAATGTGTATATTAAAACTAGTAGCAGTGTATGATGTAGCATATAGTCAATGGGTTAAACTGATCTCAATATTTTCAACATGGAAAATGGATATTGAAGATTTGGCGTCATTATTTGAAAAAAAATTGAACTTATAATTCCAAAAGTGCAATGGGTACGCAATCGTAAGAACTAAAGGTTGAACCCGTAAAAATTATATTCTGGATCCACCTCTTCTTAATATTGCACCCATCCTGCCAAAATCCTGAATCCGCCTCTGCCTAGCGTTCAAATTTCATGCAAAAAAATAACAATTGATCTCTTTCAATATGTTCAAGTTTTTTTTTATATATAACCGTAGTGTCCGGGCCAGCTTACGCGTACCTCGACTAATTCTAAATACCTGCTACTTTTCATTAGCAATATGTACCACGTAACTGTATACACCAATGCTTAGACAGATGAGAAGATATCACCTAGTTATATATATCCAAGTCTTGGTGGACAGAGTTACTGGTACATGTGCTGGCGGAAGGTAGCACGAACCTCGTGCGCAAGATGGTTCCGACATCACAATTTCAAAAAATATAAAAAAACAATAATCATGGTCATAAGTTATTGATATTTATGCTCATGTTAGATTCAGTGGTACAAGTTCACAACAATATACAAGATTTACCAAAGAACAATTAATTAATCTCTGTTTAAATCTTTTATTTGACAAGAGTGGTGAGCAACCTCCACTTCCAACCAAGAGATTATGAGTTCGAGTCATCCCAAGAGTAGGGATTATACTGAGTTATTGTTGTTGTTAAATTTTTTATTTATTTTTTAATTACAAATAAATGCGTTTCTATTTCATTGAAATTGTCAAAGTTGGTATACATCATTTTATTCAAATAGGATTGAATTAATAGTGGACTGAGACGTGACTATAAATTCAAGCTGGATAGAGTTCATTTTCATTAAAATAAAGTATACACCACACGATAAGCTCTGCACAACCGAAAATGACTTTTAGACAGACATGATAACCTTTTAGACAGTCTAATCCAAACACTGTTCAAAATCGTTGTTTTCGAACCCTCCAAAATCCCATGTTTCCTAACCCCATTATTACAAAATCATTCACACTTCCTTTACCAAAAGTATTTGTTCACGTTCAATATTGGCTGTTGCATCAAGTTAGATAATTTAATCAGAAGAGTACGAATTAAAAACATGCAATTAATTATGATTAAGTAATACTCTTTTTAAAGATGGAAATACATATACAAAATATATGTAACAAAGTAGCTAAGGGAATCCCGTTCCAACTCGTATAGTATTTAAAGTTTAGTCAGTGAGAAGCCGAGTTCCGTTATTTAGCGTTAGCAAACTTGTTTTATATATATAGTAAAAAACAATTAAAACTTTATATTGTAAAATATGTCAGTACATTTGTCTATGAAATCATGTTATTACAAATAAAGGGAAAATAAAAAAAATCACACTTAAATTTTAAATTTTAGAAATTTATCATTAAAAATTGTGTATCACTCATTTCTCCATCATGGCAGTAAAAGAGACATGTCTGTACCATCAACGGTACCTGTAAAACCCAAGCCAACACGTGTCAAGCGAAGACATGAGTAGTACATTGTCCTCCGTACAACGGCAGTGTACCGCATAATTTTGCAACCAGCATTTTTATTACACGTGGTCTCTTCCATTTTAACGCCGGAAATCCCTCCACTTTTCCTTTTTCTCTACGTTCTCCGTTCAAACGCAGCACACAGCCAAATCTATATGTATCGCCGTAGATTTATACGGTATCACATAAATTGAGATTATTAGCATAAGTTAACAGATTCGATTTTAAACCCTAGCGTTACAAATCTAAAAGTCTGTGGATCCTACACTTACACTGTTACGCTGATCACTGCTTCATATAGTACACTGTGTGTGTGTGTGTGTGTGTGTTTATAGATATAGTTATAGATAGGGGAAGTGATAATGGGGGGAGTGACGTCATCGATGGCAGCAAAGTTTGCCTTTTTTCCGCCGAATCCGCCGTCTTATGGAGTGGTGGTGGAAGAATCGACAGGGAAATTGAAGATGACTGAGGTGGCGGCGAAGGAAAACGTCGACGTCTTGAGGCTATCGACGAAGAAAGGAACGGCGATTGTGGCGGTGTACGTAAAGAATCCGGCGGCGACGTTGACGCTGCTTTACTCGCACGGTAACGCTGCTGATCTGGGGCAAATGTACGAGTTATTCACTGAACTTAGTCACCATCTCCGGGTCAATTTGATGGGGTATACTTTCTCATGCTCATATAATATTTTTTATTAACTGCAGTTATTTGTGGCTGTTTTTCTTCTTCTTTTTTTTCTTTACTTTTTGGTGTGAAAAGTAGATGTCTTGCTGTCCGATGAGAATGAAACAGTGACTTTTTTTGTTTCAATTGTAGAATCCAGTGTATGCATCAACTGGTTAGTTTATAAGTTTCTTTTTATATGTCTGGGACTTTGTTTGTGTCTACCCTTCCCAATGAATAATAGGAGTATATAATTAACGTCCTAAAGCCTAATGCAGTTGATATACCTTCAGATTGGGTTAATAAACTAGTGATTGCATCAGAAAAATACAGCTGATGCAACTTCAGATTCGGCTTAATAAACTAGTGATTGCATCTGAGAAATTCTTAAATGTCATGCTTTTAGTGATATCTCAGTTACTTCATAAAAGAAATTCTTAAGTGTCATAATTGTATAATATCCTTGAATTTTTGGTATGTTCTTTGATACAAAGAGAGACTTGGTTGAACACTTATACTCTCGTAGTACGATTGAAGTTGAAATACTCCCTCTGTTCCATCTTATTGATTGGATACTGAAATTAGGATATTAATTTGACTTAAATGTATATGTTTGTGTATGTGAATAATAGTAGCAGTAGTTGAAGAAAATGCTTTAATAATGGTTAAAAAGCTAGTTTTTGTGAGAAAACATCACATTGAAGTTTTAAATTCTCATACAACTTTGAAGAAATAAATAACTGTCATTTGTTTTTATCAAAAAAATAATTAATGAAAGTTATTTTATTTCTTCAAAGTTGTAGAAGTTGTATGAGAATTAAATGGTATCAAATACTTTGGAACGAAGGAGCATTATTCTTGATGCTTTTCTGTATGTTCTTTCATATGAAGAGAAGACCAGTTGAGAACTTGTCTTCTTATGGCACAGCTGAAGTTAAGATGATAGATTGATGAAAGCTAGGATTATTTTTCCAGTCAGATCTGGTGAATGAGAAGTAATGCCGAGAAAGCTTGTTTCTTTATTGTAAGAGATAAACTTTATTACATCTGGACTACGTGGACTGTACAAGTAACATTTAGACCTTGCCCATGTATTGTCTTTGAAATTTACCTCTTGTTAGAACTTTTATGATCTCCAAAAAGTGAGAGATGCCCACTGGCTGTTTCCATTGTGTTTTGCTTCCTTTCGTCCTTTTTAGCTGATTGCATAAATCTTAATAAAACTTGGAGGAAAGTTTACTGTAAGTTTTGGAAAAGCTGCTTATCCTTGTCCTTTTGAACAGCGAAAATTTTGATCTTAAACCACGTTAGTGGGCTTATACATCTTTGAAGTTCAAATTACCTTAAACCTTTCTTCTGGCAGATATGATTATTCAGGGTATGGACGGTCTACCGGCAAGGTATTAAAGATTTATTTGGATGATAAATTAGAATGGAGATTTGTTGAGGTTAAAGTGTTAAACTCTTATATTGTTATTTTCCTATAGCCAAGTGAGCAGAACACTTATGCTGACATAGAAGCTGCATATAGATGTCTTGAAGAGACATATGGGGTGAAAGAGGAAGATGTCATATTATACGGACAGTCAGTTGGGAGTGGACCCACATTGGATCTGGCATCGCGATTGTCAAGATTGAGAGCGGTGGTTCTTCACAGCCCAATACTCTCCGGACTTCGTGTAATGTATCCAGTGAAGCGGACATATTGGTTTGACATATATAAGGTTAACATAATATTTCTAGCAGTTTGTAAAGTTTAGTTGAAGGACTTGAGTTCATTGTGTAATTAGTTGCTTCTTTACGATGCAGAATGTTGACAAAATACCATTGGTAGAATGTCCTGTCCTTGTTATTCATGTGAGTATCCATGTTTCTTCTTCAACTTTCTACATCTTCTTCTACATTTCTTTAGATTAAATTGAAGTGTTGTATCATAAATTTCAAAACCAATTCACTGGTTAAACTGTGATCTTTGGATATAAACTAGGGTCATTCTGATTATGCATATTGGAGTAGGTAAAATCTTCCTTGCTTGATTGTGTTTATGGAGGACCTAGATTAGAGGTTGGATTAATGTCTGGAATTCTGCCTCCAGATCTCTCCCATTTAGCTTCCACTTACGAGCCTCAACTCCACCCGTGCCATGCTAATCTTCACCTCTGTTTTTCCTCTTTCTTTTTGGGTTTTAGATTTTTTATAACCTTTTTCTTTTCTTAATAGATTTCTATATCATGCTTTCTGTTTGGTTGGCTGTTCATGTTCCCTAAATATTGTATTGGTTGACATATGACCTCTTTTCGGTAAATGGGATAAGTCCACCACATTCAAATAGTCAACTTATATATATATATACACACACACACACACACACACCCCACTTTGTGTTATCTTGAATTTGTGTCTACATGTTTATTCCCTTTTTACATTTTCAGCCATTTCGTTCCGCAGATGTCTTGAAAATTCAAATGTAATAGCTCAATCAGACCTTTTGCTCTTGAGCTTCATGCAAGTCAATGCAGGCGATTCAAAATAGGACAGGGAAATATGAGTTATTGTCTTACGAAGGCTAAGAGTAGTATCATGTAGAAAAATTGATTTCCCTTTCATATTTTATCATCAATAATTCGTTGTAATGCAAAAAATCACAAACTCCGCCAAAAATTAATTTTTCTACAGCATTATAGTAGTATCCTGTTTTCTGGATGTACCTTCTCTGAAGGCCAATTTATTCTGTTTTCCGGATGTGATATAATGTTAACTCTTGGATTCAGAATTTCTAGCTGATATATATGCACTTTTTTGGGGAATTTCCAGGGCACTGCAGATGATGTAGTTGATTGCTCCCATGGCAAACAACTTTTTGAGCTATCCAAGCAGAAATATGAACCATTGTGGGTTAAAAATGGTAACCATTGTGATTTGGAGGTCTTCCCTGAGTACATAAAACATCTGAAGAAGTTCATATCAGCTATTGAGAAATCAACTGTTTTTAGAAATGGATCTGCACTATGTATGGACCAAATAGATAAACCTCGAAGCAGCACAGATTGCAGACCTCGTCCAAGCACAGATCAGAGAGAGAAATCCAGGCAAAGTGCAGACAAGAGAGAGCCTAGAACAAGCACAGATCGAAGAGATAAATCCAGATCTAGCGTGGACCGCAAGGAAAAGAAAAGCAAGAGTTTGGATCTTTCAGAAAAGGCGAACAATAATATGGAACAACCAGAGAAATCTAGAAACAGCATTGACCGGTTAGATTACCACTTGCTAAGAGTACTTCAATTTACCTCTATGTTAATTCATAATAGCCTGATATTGTATAAAATGCAATAACTGCTTTCATGACTAATGGATGCCACTGGCGGCAGCTTTGGTGACATGATGAGATCTGCTGTATTGTGCAATATCGACTGTTTCAAGCCTGTGGGAGCAAAGGTCTGAATGTCTGGTAAAGGTTAGTTTAAAATGATAGTCAACTCCACCTTAGACTTTTGAGCAATTTGGTTGTTTATTTGGGTTTTATGGTGTCATCTTCGATTTTTACCTTCTCCGGACTATATCGTGTATGCAATATGTTCCTAGGAAAAACTAAATGTTTTTTCTCTTCTTTCTCGTGCCTGATTTGCTTCGTAATTTTGGTGTCTTTATGTCTTCTCCTAGTAATACATTGGCTAGCCATTTGGTCGATGTTTGAAGTCCTTGGGCTAGGTTCATTCACCTCAAATAACTCAGTGTTAGTCTGATTACCTACTTTAGTGCACAGTCATGAAGAATGGATCTGATCTTCTAATGCATTTTATCAATGTGTTCCCTTTATCAGACATCTTTTGCAATTCAACAGCTTCAAAAGCAAAGAGATTTTATCTATTATCCTGGCTGTGGGGGTGTGCCTTTTTTGTCCTTTCGTATAATCTTGATATGAGCAAAGCCCTTCTAATGAAAGAGTAAGAATGCTTGAAATTTTGATGATTACTTGAAGAAGTTGTTTGGCAACTGGCAAGTGCAAGTTGGCAAACCTATGCTGTATATACTCCTTTTTGGTATTCAGTGGCCAAAATCTATTATGTTTGTCTTATTTCTTGATTGCCTAAAATTTGATTTTCCTGCCAAAATGCTAGAATGGGAAATCTTTCACCTGTAAGACCAATTACATGGAGTATATGTTGCTTTTTTGTTCTGGAAACAATTCCATATATTTGATCCCGAAGGTTATGTCTGTAATCTGAAGTTTGGTGCCTCCAGTCTTGTTGATGAATCATCCAGCTGAAACCTTTAATGAATCACTGAAATTAAGTGCAATTGAGGTTCTTGTGGTTGCTATATGTTTACATCATTGTGCAGTATAAATCACTGCAAAAGGTGTTAATTTATCACAAAAATTTCTAAAATATTTGTGAAATAAGGCATTCAGATAAAACCTTAATCTCTGAAAAGCTGGCTGAGAACCACCTCAAGAGTAATTTCTGGTGATTAGATAATAAACTGCAGAAATCGCAGAAAGGATCTCCTTTGTTGTTTAGGGATGGATTTGGCCCTTTGTAGGAAGAATGCAGGTCACTGATCATTTGCAAAGTAAACATTTTCCCACTGTTTTGCTGGTACCAGTGCATGGAGATCCCACATCCTTCCACTTAATTTCCCTTGTGATTAGCCGGTGTGAATAAAAAATAAACAGTGTTTTGGTTGATTATAGAATGTAATACTTGATTAATCCATGCTTCATTTGGTTTAGTAGAGATTGTAACGATTTTTGTTTCAACTTCTGCCCATTTTTCGCTTAGACGGATCTCCAGAACCTGCATGTTTTGTTAGTATAGAGTTTTGTGGAACACTTTCGCTTACAGTTATCCGATTGCTTTCAGAGGGCAGTTTCATACCAGGCAACGTTGCTGGAATTTCTACCAAGGATGTGCATGCTTCTGAGCTCGACTGAACTTTCCAATGCAAACACTGGTTGTAGATACCACGGCAAACCAAAATGGTCTTAGCATGATATAGCTCACACGAGATCCTACAATTCGGATGAATGGGGTGGTAACCAGGGAAAATTGGTTGGGTTTTCTCCCTTCGGGTTGGATGGTTATATATATATGACCCATTACAAGTGTTCTTTATTTATATGACCAATTTCATAGGAGATCTATATGCTAAGACGTAGGAGATCAGTGCTATAAAACAAATTATTTTCTTCTATTCAAATTGTAATTGGTTATTTTATACCATTTCCTCTGTCCCCGTTCCTGTGCCAATGGGAAATGTTATACTAGAATACCCTGGAGATATGCTCTTAACCTGTTACTCTTGGAAGCAAACCCAACTTTGTTATGGATTCAGAAGGCACCTAATCCTTGTGTGACGTTGTAGCAGCCGCTGAAATAAAAATAAACTATATCTATTCTTACTTTCAAAATTACTACTGTAGCATAACTAACACTTTTATTGAAAGACGGGTGGCAGACGGGCGGGTCGGGTCGAAAACGGGTAATTTAAAACGAATAAATTATCTGATCCGACCCGTATTTGAGACGGATAAAAAAATGTGTTATCCGGCGGATAATATGGATATCCATGGTTTCTTGAATATGATCACTTTTGAGAGAATTACTAGTCTCCCAAACTTGAGGAACCCCCAATTTGAGGTTTTACAAATGTAAAAGTTAAACACATTAATTATTCATTGATTAACCATTTTCTAGGTAGATAATATGGTTTTTATCTATATTCGACCAATTTTTTAAAAATTCATTATCTAATCTATTTTTTAATGAATAATATGGGTGAATAAATATTTTCTTTTAACCATTTACCACCTCTGTGAACGAGTAACACATACGGAAATCCGCCACGTTGAGGATCATCTACATGTTTTCCTCGATCTTGGCTTAGTCGTCAATACATATGTTGGCTTTGTAAAAAACCCTCCTCAATTTATCTACATTTACAAGGACTTTTCAGCTGTTTTGGCAAATCATTAGAATTTCTTTTCCTAAATTGTAAAGTAAATATGTTATAATATTGTAGTTTTTAAAAGTTTTGTTAGTTGTGGGATTACATCGAATTTGTCGTTGTAAAATTTTTATTAGTGTTTGTTTTTTTGGTTTTCCACATATCTGATACCATATTTGCATTGAGAAGTTCACTTTGAATCTGTTAGTGTTTGTTAAGCGGAAGAAGATTTGGTTCAAAATCAATATATTTTGATAAACATTTTAAAACTGACTAAACCATATTAAAAGAAATTCTCACTTCCAAAACGCATTAAAAATCCAAATTATGGCTTTTCTTTTTGTCTCTTAGTGAAAGAAAAACTTTTCGTCCAAAAATTCTGAAAGAGGCATACACGTGTCGCTTGGTCGGGGCTAGCCCGTAAAGCAGATGAAATATATCAAAGTGTCAAAAAGTAACCAGAGGGCATAGGCTACAGATTTGCTGATTAGCCACATCGGACCCAAAGGTTTAAGGAGGGTTTATAAAGTCGGTTTACTTCTATAGCCACCTCCCTAAGATCAAATATCTAATTCCCCTATTTTCCCTCTACTTGCCCTTCAGACTTCAGTCTCATGAATTTCTGCACTTCTACTGATACATCAATTCACTTCTCTCCTATATTTATTCCAACCTAAATTTTTCTGAACAAATTTGATGTCCAGCACTAAAACCCCCATTTCCCTTACCATCAAATTAAACCAATTCACTGATAAACCCACAGGTTTAGATATAAACCGATATCACAATTCCCCTATTATGTGGAGAAATATAATCAAACAGCTCTCTTCAAGAACCCCACAAAAGCTTCTTTTTAGCTCCAAGAATCGTACTTATAGCTTTCTTGGTTTTGGTCAAGATTCAGTTTTTAAGGACAATACGAAATTTAGATCCTTAATTCCAATTTCTTGTTCAAATATTGTGATGGGGTTTCAGAATCTTGGCGAATATTTGCCTGGGGATGAGTTTTTGAGCAGACCCTTACTCAAAAACCAAGTGAATAGCAATGATTTTTGTTGTAGAAAGAGCTATGCTAGTGTAGCTGAGGCTGTAGCAGTATCTTCCACTGATGCTGAAGAAGATGTGTCTGTGGTTGATGAAGTTCAAGAACTGTTAACAGAATTGAAGAAAGAAGAGAAAAAGCAGTTTGCTTTTAGGCGGCGGAAGCAAAGGATGTTGACTAGTGGTATGGGCCATAGGAAGTATCAAACACTTAAAAGGAGGCAAGTTAAAGTAGAGACAGAGGCATGGGAACAAGCAGCAAAGGAGTATAAGGAGCTTTTGTTTGATATGTGTGAGCAGAAATTAGCACCCAATTTGCCTTATGTGAAGTCATTGTTTTTAGGATGGTTTGAGCCATTGCGCGATAAGATAGCTGAAGAGCAGGAATTATGTAGTCAAGGGAAGAGTAAAGCAGCTTATGCTAAGTACTTGTATCAGTTACCTGCAGATATGATGGCAGTTATCACAATGCATAAGTTGATGGGATTGTTGATGACGGGTGGTGACCATGGTACTGCACGAGTGGTACAAGCTGCGCTTGTTATTGGTGATGCAATCGAACAGGAGGTTAGTTAGTCTGGAGCTTATCTGTTGCTGTTTGCTAATCTCAGTTGTAAGTAAATGAAATTTCTCTGTGTGATATAGAGAACACAAATTTTTGCATCAAACTTGCTGCATTATGAATTTTCTCTAAGTATTTCATCTGTGTTATTCAGCCCCTCTTCTTTGGTGTAGTTCATGTGGAACTGCCAAAGCTTGAAGTGAAAGTGGGAGGATCCTTAAATCGCATATGGAAAATATATATGAATGTAATAGAAATTCCATTTTGGTCAAAAGGCAATAGTAATCTAGGCCGGACTGACTTCCATCTTGATTAATTAAGGGACTCTTTAAGCATCTAAAAATGTGAAGGCAAATTATATTGAAGTCTTTTCAGCATTCTATATGTCTGTTTAGTAATCTATGCCAACAAGAAAATAGCTAAGTTGCAATCTAGTGACATCAAATGCTTGCATGATAGTATCTTTGTAAATTTGACGTAATTGGCATAAATTTAAAGACGTATGATATAGGGCAAACAAAAAAGTCAATGCTACCAGTTTGAATATTATGGGCTAGAAAATTTCGCTTGCCTTGTTGACACTGTCAGTGTAGTTCCAGGAAAAAATTGAATGTAAATGTTCACCTGCTTTGATTTTGGCTGGATGTAGCTGAAACAAATATGATTACCTTAGTAAGATATTGCTAACATTTTTCATGTGATTGTTTTTAGATTCCGTCACTCCTACTAAATGGCAGACTAGTTACCTTTGTAGGTTCTTCGTAAGAAAGATCTGAGGAAGTTTAGGGTTCTAAACTGGAAAGGAGATGTAAAGAAAATGAATTTAATAAAGAACAAGGAGGTCGAAGGAGGAGCGATGTTCATTGATTAGTCCAAAGTGCATAGCTTTTGGAAAAAGGCTCTGAAGTCTGAATATCAAAAAATGAACTGCATGTTTCAAAAACATAGTCTGGTCATAATAACTGCACAATATGTCATACTTTAGCCTCTAAATTTGCACAAGATGTTCAAAATGGCTAATTATTGCTGTGATGTAAATGTGTCAGGGTAGTTTAACTAACTCTGGCTTGATGGGTTAAACTGTATTGGTGCGTGTGGTTACTCTTAATAGCAAGAATATTCAATAATGTTTATTTGTTAGATCTAATGTAAGTGATAAATTGAACTGTTCTGTTGACATCTTTATATGTTAGACAAGATAGATTTCAAGCATATTCGATAGTGTATTATGGTGTTATGTTGGCTAACCGGTGAAAGAGCTTATTTTGGCTTTACCCTGTGTCACGTTTCAAGTTCAAGAAACAGTGGGATAAACTGAAGAGGACATAGACATCTTTTTTTAGGACAGTGCGAGGTGACTCAGAGCATTTCTCGGTTGTTATGGGTTACACCAAGGATCTATGCTCGGCCCGTTCTTGTTTGCCATGGCGATGGACGCATTGACACACCATATTCAAGGGGAGGAGCCATGGTGTATGTTATTCGATGATGATATAGTTCTGATTGATGAGACACGAGGCGGCGTTAACGCGAGGTTGGAGGTGTGGAGACAGACCATTGAGGCTAAAATGTTTCAAGTTGAGCAGGACTAAGATAGAATACTTAGAGTGTAAGTTAAGCGGCGTGTCGGGGGAAGCAGACATGGACGTGAGGCTTGCGTCACAAGTCATCCCCAAGAGAGGAAGCTTCAAGTACCTTGGGTTGGTTATCCAGGGGTATGGGGAGATTGACGAGGATGTCACGCACCGACATGGGTCGGGTGGATGAAATGGAGGCTAGCATCTGGCATATTGTGTGACAAGAAGGTGACACTGAAACTTAAAGGTAAGTTTTATAGAGCGGTGGTTAGACCGGCCATGTTGTATGGGGTGAGTGTTGGCCAGTCAAGAATTCTCATATCCAGAAGATGAAAGTAGCAGAAATATGGATGTTGAGATGGCTTTGCGGCACACTAGGCCGGATAAGATTAGAATGAAGATATTCGGGTGAAGGTGGGCGTAGCTTCCGTAGAGGACAAGATGCGGCAAGCGAGGCTTAGATGGTTCAGGGCACGTGAGGAGGAGGAGCCTGGATTCCCCGGTAAGGAGGGGTGAGCGACTGGCTTTGTCGGGTATAAGAAGAGGCAGAGGGCGGCCTAAGAACTATTGGGGAGAGGTGATCAGGCAGGACATAGTGCGACTTCAGATTTTTGAGGACATGGTCTTGATAGGAAGATGTGGAGGTCGAGCATTAGGGTTGAAGGTTAGGATGTAGTTGAGAGTTTTTCTACTTCGTACTGGGTGTGGGGCTAGTCTGATAGTGTTTTGTCTTATACTGCTAGTGGTTCATATTGTGTCCATACCACTTCCTCGTGTTCGTAGTACTGTGCCATTGTTACTGTTTATTGTTATTGCTTGTCTTTCTATTTTTTGGTTCCTACGTAGCTTCGTAGAGGACAAGATGCGGCAAACGAGGCTTAGATGGTTCGGGGCACGTGAGGAGGAGGAGCCTGGATGCCCCGGTAAGGAGGTGTGAGCGACTGGCTTTATCGGGTATAAGAAGAGGCAGAGGGCGGCCTAAGAACTATTGGAGAGAGGTGATCAGGCAGGACATAGTGCGACTTCAGATTTCCGAGGACATGGCCTTGATAGGAAGGTGTGGAGGTCGAGCATTAGGGTTGAAGGTTAGGATGTAGTTGAGAGTTTTTCTACTTCGTACTGGGTGTGGGGCTAGTCTGATAGTGTTTTGTCTTATACTGCTAGTGGTTCATATTGTGTCCATACCACTTCCTCGTGTTCGTAGTACTGTGCCATTGTTACTGTTTATTGTTATTGCTTGTCTTTCTATTTTTTGGTTCCTACGTTGCTGGTATTATATTTGTGGCTTATGTTGCTATTTCTGATCTACTGTCTCTTTTCGTCTTCTTGAGCCGAGAGTTTATTGGAAACAACCTCTCTACTCCTCTCTACTCCGGAGTAGAGGTAAGGTCTGCGTACACACTACCCTCTCCAGACCCCACTTGTGGGGTTTTACGGGGCTGTTATTGTTGTTGTTGTTTGACATAGACTTCTATTTGACTGTACCTGAGCTGATCTTGCACTTCCGCATGCACCAGGTTAGAATACACAACTTTTTAGAGAAAACAAAGAAGCAGAAAGCCGAGAAAGACAAGCAAAAGGAAGATGGGGAACATGTCACTCAAGAACAAGAGAAACTGCGCAAGAAAGTCACTAATCTGATGAAAAAGCAGAAGTTACGTGCAGTGGGCCAGATAGTGAGACGTCAAGACGATTCAAAGCCCTGGGGGCAAGATGCTAGAGCGAAGGTCTGGGCCTACCCTTGTTGATGTCGTTGAAAATTCAATATTTTGTTATTTATGAAGTTTTGACAGTACCTTTGTTGCCACCAGGTTGGAAGCCGATTGATTGAGCTGCTTCTGCAGACCGCTTATATACAGCCTCCTGCTAATCAGTTAGCAGTTGATCCACCTGACATTCGACCTGCCTTTTTACACAGTGTTAGAACTGTGGCTAAAGAAACAAAGTACTGGTTCATTCCATTTACTTTCAATTGATTTTATTTGTGACAGCCAATTGATGATTATTGTGGTATTATTCCATTACAGGAGTGCCAGCAGAAGATATGGTATTATCCAATGTGACGAACTGGTTTTCAAAGGGCTTGAAAGAACTGTAAGTAATTATTTATTCTTTAGGAGGTATATGTCTCATTTAAAAGCTTCTTTTGTTGATTAGCTACGCTTGTTTAATTGAGCTACCAGATATGAGAACTCTCCTCAGTGTTTTGTTTACCTTTATCCTGCAAGTAGGCAAGGCACATGGTGATACCTTACATGCCAATGTTGGTGCCTCCAGTGAAGTGGACAGGGTATAGTAATTTTTTGTCTCTATATTTTATGTGTGTGTGTGTGTGTGTGTGTGTGTGTGAGAGAGAGAGAGAGAGAGAGAGAGAGAGAGAGAGAGAGAGAGAGAGAGAGAGAGAGAGAGAGAGAGAGAGAGAGAGAGAGAGAGAGAGAGAGAGAGAGAGAGAGAGAGAGAGAGAGTGTGTGTGTGTGTGTGTGTCTTGTTTTTCCATATAAATAGATGTATCTAAATCTTGTTTATCTGTCTTCAGTTATGATAAGGGTGGACACCTCTATCTGCCTTCATATGTAATGCGGACACATGGAGCAAGACAACAACGTGAAGCAGTAAAGAGAGCCTCTAGGAACCAGTTGCAACCAGTTTTTGAGGTTCATGGACCAATAATTTATTCAATCTTAAATCTGAGGATCGTATGTTTCCTTTGTTTGCTCATATCATGAAACTTGAGGCTCGTGTCCTTTTTAATTGTATCTAGGCTCTTGATACTCTGGGAAGTACCAAATGGAGGATAAACAAAAGGGTACTTTCTGTCATTGATAGAATATGGGCTGGTGGCGGTCGTCTGGCTGATTTGGTTGACCGTGATGATGTTAGTTACTCTATACTCTTAACTATCGGATTGAGATTCAAAAGCTACTTTCGTTTTCATTGTTAAGCAAATGAATTTGAAAGTTGCGTAAATGGTTTGTGATGAAGGAACTGGCAATTGCTGCAATTTCTGTTGTTTGCAGGCCCCTTTGCCAGAAGAACCAGATACAGAAGATGAGGCACTGCGCACGAAGTGGAGGTGGAAAGTAAAATCTGTCAAGAAAGAGAACAGAGAAAGGCACTCACAACGATGTGACATCGAGCTCAAACTCGCTGTAGGTTCCAATTGCTTCTCTCGTTTATCTTTTAAGATACTAATTCTTCCAATAACATCTGGAAACATACATAGAAAACTTATTCGGGCACAGTTGCAATCACAGATCCTTAATTTCTGTATCTGTTTGATTTTCCTCCTGAGGTTTGCTTCTCATGATTTGACAGGTCGCGCGTAAAATGAAAGATGAAGAAGGTTTCTTCTACCCGCACAATGTTGATTTCCGAGGTCGTGCATACCCGATGCATCCACATTTAAACCATCTTGGTTCTGATATCTGTCGGGGTGTCCTGGTGTTTGCCGAAGGTCGTCCTCTTGGAGAGTCAGGCTTGCGCTGGTTGAAGATACACTTGGCAAATCTATTTGCTGGTGGTGTGGAGAAATTATCTCTCGAGGGTAGAATAGCTTTTACTGAAAATCACATGGATGATATATTTGATTCTGCTGACAAACCACTTGAAGGAAGGCGCTGGTGGTTGAATGCAGAGGATCCCTTTCAGTGCCTGGCTGTATGCATTAATCTTAGTGAAGCCGTCAGAAGCTCGTCTCCAGAGACATCCATTTCTCATATTCCTGTGCACCAGGTAAGTGTAACTACTAATAGGGTCCTACACATTTAATTTGTCTGTTTGAAATTTTGGAAGAGAAAGAAACCTTTGAGGACAAATTCAACACTATACTCATTCTGATGTAAAGAAGTATATGAAAATACTGCAGAATTTATGCTAGAACTCATGAAAACCCCACAGGAATAGGCTAGGGATATTTATGGGGCTCTATCTTTGCCTCAAATAGCCCTTTGTACATATTTGACTGCACTTCCTTAGTGCTATGCTGATTACACATTACCATTTCTCAAAAAAGAAAAAAATTGTCTTTTGATGTTTGGCTCACATTGAGCGTACTTTGCAAATTCTTTTCAAGTCATTGCTTCGAGTTATGAAAAGCATGTCAGTATGATTATAAGGGAGCACATAGTCTTATGTGGAAGTCACTGATGTATTTGGATTTTATTAATTTAGTTTTGGCATGATTTGCAATGGTTTAAGAATGTTTTTATTTAAGAATGTTTTTATTTAATACCTTCCTCGTCAATTGATGGGTTATGTATTTCAAGCAGTTTTTTGGGGGGTTTGAATTCCATAAAAAACTAACGTATTTTGGTCAAGCTGGCAGATTTTCATTAGTTGGTTCCCCAGACTAGCGAAAAAGTTCAAACAAAAGGATTATTCTTTTTGGTCGTATCTCAGTTTCTTGAATATAGGTTGATGAAAGTTATCAATTCATATGTAGATCAAAGGAGTTGGGCTACAACTCAAGTTGCACCTGGACACCTATTCATGTCTCAAACTAACTGCTGTTCGAGTGATTTTACTTGATATAAGTTCTCAACTGAAGAGACTATATTTGTTTATGGCTTTGGACCACCTGCTGCCGAAGTCCTTCCTCTTCTGCAATTGAATCTCTCTGTAGTATTTTGAGTTTGTGTGTAGAATGTATTAGAATTTATCTTATAAACTTTTGTTGTACTTTTCAGGATGGTTCCTGCAATGGTTTACAACATTATGCTGCCCTTGGAAGAGATGAGGTTATAAAAAGCATGAAGTTTGGTGCTGACATTCTTATTTCAAAAAAATCGTACATGTTGCATCTCTTGAGTGATTATTTAGTTATTAACTTTTGATTACATTGAATGCCATTTGCTTTGTTTTCTCATCTTATCAATTCAAGCATAGAGTTCATTTTCCTTCTTTCTGTGAGATAATCCAAACGAATTATTTCACTTCTATTTCATTCTCTAAGTCTTACGATCTCTGGCATCTACTTAATCAACTCTTCTGTTGACAATCATCGGTTCAGTTGGGAGCTGCTGCAGTTAATTTGGTTGCTGGAGAAAAACCTGCTGATGTTTACTCTGGCATAGCAGCTAGGTGAGTTTTTTCAATCCTCTTCCCTCTAAGACATAATTAGACTTGAGGACTTGAGGTGCTCCTATTCTCTGTCTTGACCTTCACTTTCATGTGAGGCGAACAATTATCCCATGTTTAAGCATAATGTATGCGAACACTTAATCATTAGCATTTGACAAACCACTGACCAGAGAGTATAACGTCAGGAGTGGGTGCAGATTGACCTTTCCTGCCATAACAAATCTTTAGGTAGTTTATATAGTCGTGTGGGAGAAGGAACTGTATTGTAAAATGAACCCATATGCCTCAAACAAACCAACATGACATGATTTGGCTTCAAAATTGACAGCTCCGCGCATCAGATAGTGTAAGACAAAATCTAGAATGCTTAACTGAACTTTCTGGAGTAATGTATGTCATTAAATTATTTATGGAGTTCTCGCCATGTTGTGATCATATGAAAAAACTTAAAGAAGATGAAGCTTGTGTTTGCTTTTGTACCATCTTGGTACCTTTATTATTAAAATCTTACCTTATCAGAAAAAAGATGAAAAAAGCTTGCTCGTTATGGCTACCCAAGGGTGTAGCCTAGTGGTCAATGAAGTGGGTTGAGAACCTGAGGTCTCAGGTTTAAATTCCAGCGGAGACAAAAACACTAGGTGATTTCCTCCCATCTGTCCAAGCCTTGGATACCTGTTTCTGGTGGGAGGTAGCAGGTATCCCGTGAAATTAGTCGAGGTGCGCGCAAGCTGGCCCGAACACCACGTAATTTTTTTTTTTTTAAAAAAAAAAAAATGCTCGTCATATGCATGGGACTGGTCTTATCATTGCTGAATTAGAACTAGAAGCTCTTTCTTTTTTAAGATTTTTGTACTCATTTCGGAGTTTATAACAAGTTCAAATGCTTATAGGTTCAGAGTTCTTAACTGTCAAAAGCAGCATTGAGTTGGAATATTTTCGTTTTTGTATACCAATTCTGGCTAATTAAGTTTAAACATTTAAAGTTAGTATTGAGGAATAAGGCACAGTGAACAATATTTTGATGTTGCTATTTTTTCAGAGTCCTTGATATTATGAAAAGAGATGCACAGAGAGATCCTGCAGAATTTCCAGACGCTGTGCGTGCGAGGGCTTTAGTTAATCAGGTATCATACTGTTCACCTTGTTAAGGCCACTGTTGTTTTATTACCAACAGCATACTCCCTATTTCTGCAATTGTTGGCAGTTTGAAGTGCAGTGGTTTGACAGGTTGACAGGAAGTTGGTGAAGCAGACTGTGATGACATCAGTCTATGGGGTCACTTACATTGGGGCTCGTGATCAAATAAAGAGGAGGTTAAAGGAGCGTGGAGCAATTGCTGATGATTCTGAGCTATTTGGTGCTGCTTGCTATGCTGCAAAAGTAAGGGCAAGATGGAGATTATAATTTATACTCCTTTAATAGCTCCTTACTGGCTTAACTGTTATCAGTTGAGAATTGACTCTTCAAATGCTTAAAACCAAAGAATCAGAACTGCTAGACTTCAGGTGGCAGTTGGATCTGGTTTTTGCTTTGCCTGAAAATGACTGTCAATTTGTGTGTTTTCACACCCATACATAGCCCTCTGTCACATGCTTTCTTTGCTTTCTCTAAGCATAATCGATGTATTGTATCACATGAAGATCTTTAAAAGGACATTGCCAGTGTCGTGATGGTTATAGAGTGCTAACAAACTTGCCAATAAATAAACGCTCATTACATCATATAATAAGTTCTTACTTCTTATCTTGGTCAATAACCAGCACCTTTTGATGCATTCATTAGGTCACATTAACTGCATTAGGGGAGATGTTTGAAGCTGCACGCAGCATCATGACTTGGCTTGGAGAATGTGCTAAGGTATGCCTAATTTCTTACATTATCACCACCGATATGTATTTTTAAGTTCAGCTCTCTCCTGTTTAGGTCATTTGAGCAGTTAAAATGTTGCTATACTATGGTGTCAATTACTGGACTGGCTAACTTCTTGGACAAAGCTCTTACTGTGTAATAACTCTTCAATTGTCATCATTTAGTTATCTTGGTTAAAATTACTTGTGTTAATTCGGTCGACCCTGTTTTTTCTACTTTCATTCTGATGATGATAAAAAGCTACCTGTATGGACATGTACGTCTGTGATTATATGTTCCTGTTGTTCGTGACACATGATTGCAAAGATTTTAAATTGGTGGAAGTTTTTTTTTCCTGATAAAATGGATACACAGAGATAATTGAGGAGAAGTCTGGTATACCGAAAGTGGTAGAACCTACATCACGACATGGTTTTCAACGAAATGCTCCTAATTCTCAACACTAACTGGGATCACGTGGCTCCACGACTAACTAAAAACAAGTGATATGTCTTGAGTTGTGCAATTGTGTCCTCTATTTCCTTAAAAGCTCTCCTATTTCTTTCACTCCATAGAACCTAAGATCCAGTGTCAGTACTAGTCCTGGGGGGAGTCTAAAGATGGAACTTATACTAGGTATAGTGCCCGAGATCCAGTGTTAGTTTTTGTCGATACATGTTCCGAGTTTTCTCTAATTCTTCCATGAGGCATTTTAAGGTCAGTCAAAGATTTTCCATCTGAAGTAGGCTTATCAGATTATAGAAGACTATGCTTGTTCAATGATACAAAAAAACTGAGACTGGAAATCTTGTATAAATATCTGATCACAATGATGAAGGTGCATTAGAATCTAGCTCCTGCTACAGTTTACCTTCATTGACCTCGAAGTTTCTACAGATAATAGCTTCTGAAAATGAACCAGTCAGATGGACAACTCCTCTTGGACTTCCAGTTGTTCAGCCTTACCGCAAAATTGGAAGACATCTTGTGAGTATTACTATGTTGTTCATTTTTGGTCACCATGCTCTAGCAAAATACTCATGTCATTAAATCTCTATTTGGTAAATCTTGTGCAGATTAAGACGTCTCTCCAGATTTTGACTTTGCAACGGGAAACAGAAAAGGTGCTTTTCTTGTCTTTGCCCTCATGCTTCGTGTTATCTTATATTCGATCTCTTTATCAACAAGGTGGGAACTAATGGGGATACAAATGAGTGCTCATTTTGTACTTTCATTTGCATATTATTCTTCAGTGTTTCCTCTATGAGATTGAACTTGGTAAATTTCCAGTTGAAAATTTTCTAAAACTCTATGCCCTTTGCAGGTAATGGTCAAGAGGCAAAGGACAGCTTTTCCGCCAAATTTTATTCACTCCCTTGATGGTTCACATATGATGATGACTGCAGTTGCATGCAGAAGGGCAGGCTTAAATTTTGCAGGTTTTTTTAGTTCTCTTTTTCGCCCCACTTTAAGCGGGTTCTGTAGAAGGAAAACAATTAAGCATTTTTTTGCTGCAGGTGTTCATGACTCGTATTGGACGCATGCATGTGATGTTGATAAGTTGAACAGGATATTGAGAGAGAAGTTTGTAGAGCTTTATGAAACTCCAATTCTTGAGAAAGTAAGTAAACATTATTAGAAAAGTAGAATATATCATATTATTAATTTCCAAGTGCTTCTTCTTCCTTAAGAATCCACTCTCCACCTTTTAAACAAATATGTAAGAGGGCATTATAACTTAATTCTGTTGCTGCCTGTGAGCCTTTGACCACTGGAAGAAATAATTCTCTATAGATTGATTGCAGCTCTTCCTTGTTATCAAGCGGAGCTGGTGAAGTTTAATGATTTATTCATTTCAATAATCCAAAGTCTATGATCTTTTTTCTTCTCTTCTTTCTTTTTCCTTCCGAAATAGTTGCAAGAATGAGAACCTGTCCCGTTGATCAAAGGATTGAACCATCTAATGTTAGTTCAAGGCGTTTCATGTGTCAAAATCTGGAAAATATTACTTCATTATCTGCTCATATTTGTTTCTTTCCATCTTTGGGCAGTTGTTGGAGAGCTTCCAAACTTCTTATCCTACATTGCTATTCCCACCTTTACCTGAACGTGGGGACTTTGATTTGCGAGATGTCCTAGAATCTCCCTATTTCTTCAATTGATTGGGTTCATGTATAACTTCACACCCCTTGAAGTACTGCACTGGCCGGTGTCATCTTGTGCAACATAGCGTTTGATGAGATGCAGATTCTATTGTATATATGAACATGATTAGGGTCTCAAATTTGGGACGCTCTGGTTCTTTTCTTGATCGTGTAGCCTGCACTTTCTGGTGCTGCCGGGGCATAAGTTTCCAGTCCAAGCATGTATGCAATGAGCATCCAGATTCCCTGGCCAGTTTCTAACAGAATATGGAGAATATGTGATATGTCTCGTAATTTACACATGTTCCAAGAATGGTTGTCGAGAAATATAGATGATCATTGTGGGGACTAATTTCTTCTGAAGAAGCTTTTGAGGTGCAAGGATGCAAATGATCTCCAGGTTTTGCAGGCTGTTCTTCCTAAGTATTTAGCAGCTCATGTATCTTGCTCGTCAGGCTGTATTCTTTGTATTTTCAAATTGTAAATAGAAAAAGTTTGTGTTTTACCACCATTATGAGAGAGCAAGTTTCGATTTCGATGGAGCGAAATTTGCAAGCTTTGAGGCATGTGTTTGAGATTAAAAAGATGTATAGTAGTTGAGAAAATATTGTCGCGATATGTTCTGGTGGTGAATCCTTTGTATAGATGCTAACAAAATTTGTTAATATCGTGTTTTGGATATGCTTTCTCTCTTTTATTCTTCCAGAAATGTTTAATTATTCTCCATTGGGGGTAGAGGGGGTAGTATTGTTATTTGGGAATAATATTATCTCACATTTATATGATTCGATGCGAGTTCATAGACAATCGGAGACTCCTTTTCTTTATGTATTTTCTTGAACAAAATTTGCGGTGCTTCAAAATAGTAATCTCAGACAGAGAAGAGTAATTCGTCCATGTACTTGAAAGTTTTATCATTTTCTTTTTTCTCGCGTATACTTTTCTGGTTCTTGGACGTTTTGATTTTGACTCAATTTAGGCAACAAAAAAAAAGTACCTAAATGTGAACCGTGAAGTGACTTGCTTGTAATTGCAAGCAAATGGTGATATGTGCATATGCTTTTTTAATTTAATTTTAATCATCCAATATCTAAAATTTGCTAGTCAGGGCACGCGAACCCATGGTCTCTCTGCCGAACTACGTATTTTATATATATATATTTTAGAATTGGTTTAATATTATCTGCTTACATCTTTGTTCCGCAAAAATTGAATGGTGTACTGGTAAATACTGTGTTATTTATTCAAAGGAATAAGGATCAATTCTCACTTAATACTTTTTTTTCTCCTTTCTTTAGTGGTGCGCCCATATACTAGAAATCTTAGATCCAGCTTTGCTACTCAGTTAATTAGGATTCACATCGAGTAGGCCAAGGATGTATAATATACATGCATGGTACTTGCACAAGCTTGTAAAGCTCGAACTTCTTCTATTGTTCTATGAATACACCCAACTCTCTTCCAGGACCCACCCTCAACCACAATTTAAAGAGATAAATGCAAAACTTGGGCTGCATTATTGAACTTGGATCGTGTAAGAAATGTATCACGGGCTGAGCAAATTGTAGGGGAAAGTAGAGACTGCTAATAAGGCCCCATTAAACAGTGGCGGAAGTAGCTTTTGAGCCACAAAGTTCAACCAAGCTCAATATTTTCGACATTGAAACGTAAATATAATGTGATTGTGAAAAATCATAAATTTTTAGTGTGTAAATATTATAAACACATAGTAATATCAAAGGAATTGTGAATTCCGTACTAAAAACCTTAAATGTTTATCCATCACGTGGATGTGCCTATGAAGTGTTATAGTCCAACCGTCAAGACAAAAGAGAAGAAGAGTAAACTTGAAAATAACACAGGCTAGCCAGTTTTCGGACTGGTATTGCAAAATAGCCAGCGTTTATAAAGTCATTGAAAAATAGCCAATATTTTGCTGAAACACTGAAAGTTCCAGCATAATATGCAAGATTATAGAGCTCCTGCGTATAAACTTCCAGGATATTATGCTGGAACTCTAGTACATTATGCTGGAATCTCATATGTAAAAAATTCGAACTCCGACATTATGCTAGAATACTTTCGAATTTTTAAGGATGTTTTTCTTCAAATTTTATCTTTACATGAAAAAATGGCTAAATCAATTACTTTTGAAACTGTGACTATTTTTCAAATACCAATTATAAATCTGACTATTTTTATTTTTTTCCATAGTAAGCTTATAATATCAAAGTGTAGCTTACTCTTCTTCTCTTTTGTCTTGATGGTTGGAGTATAATACTTCAAAAAAAGAAAAGTAAGCATAAAGTGGGAAGAATAGTAGCCACTCAAAACAATTGTAGATATATCCTGTGACTCAGGCACTTTATTAGTTAGTTGGATATAGAAGATCTTTTATAGTTGGAAGTCCATTTATATTTTGGGATTTGCTGTTCATTGTTACGTTGTTGGTGTTAGTTACTAACAGTAGTGTCTGGTGGGCAATTGAAAGCTGGCATTGTGTACCTCTAAAAAGGGCATGTGAAAGCACATGCAGAAGGGAACCCTGTCATTTTCATTGTTTTCATTTGCACATGCTGATGTGAGATTTTGGAAAATTTCCTCATCCCAGCTTGTTTGTTTCCCCTAAATTATTTAGTGCTGCCTGCACGGACTCTTTTATGACAATGGGTACAAACTCTATAGATACTTGAGAGGAGAAAAATGGCGGTTGTTTGAAATTGACGTAAAAATGGACTATTGATTGTCCATAGAGCTTTAGTCTAGTGGTAAGAGCGCAATATGTAACGTATGGGTTAGGCGTAGATCACGAATTTGAACTTTGTCACTGACAGAAACCCGATATTAAGTAAAGAAAGATAGAAGAATGAGCTAATTATTCACCGAATTTTGAACCGTGCAGCGATGCTGCTTTGGAATTTCTCAGTTATAAAGAGGAAGTCTATTGAAGATGAATTCACCGAATTTCAACGATTATTTAAAATTAACGTTAAAATGGTCTATTGATTTTCCATAAAGCTTTAGTCTAGTGGTAAGAGCGCATGATGTACGAGTTAGGCGCACATCACATGTTCGAACCTTATCATTGACAAAAGATTGATACTAAGTGGGGAAGGGTAAAGGAATTGGCCATGTAGAAGTATTGTGTTTTCTATCTTTTTGTTCCTTTCTTTTCCTTTCCATCTTATTTGCATGACTATTTGGAGAAACTTCTTAGCTTTCAACTTTTCTTTTTATTTATCCCCAAAAAATGAAAGAACAGCTCATGTGCATTCCAAGGTTGAAAAGACGATAATGACCTTAAGAATAATTAAGTTGAAATGTTTTACTCATATTACTCCGATACTTCACTTTTTCATGTCGCGTACATTTCTATTTTCTGGAAACTATTTACTCTTTAATGGCATGCCTTGTGAGGACGACCACTTCATATAAAAGCTTTCCTTTTATGAGGAAAGAAAAATATGAAAAGGACATATGGGAGCTCTTACCACCTCTTTTAATTGTTGATAATAATAAGGGCAATTTTGGTACCTAACATATATATTTTCAGATTATGTGTCAATAGTCTTGATTTATTTTAAAATGAAAGAAAAAGAGAACCTTTTCGAACTCGAATATGAGAATATCTTTTGAATTAAATGAAAAGTGCAGAGGGGTTACTGTTCGAGTGTGACAACAGCAAGTGCTAGCTAAAGAGCTTAATCTAGTAGAGAAGTTCAATTCCACTCTATAAATAGCAGTCTACTCGTTCAATGCTCTTCACAATTATCTTCCTCGTAACTCTTTCAAATTATTCTCCTTTAATTCAGACACTTACGACAAATTATAGCAATGGCTGGGAAACTGAGCATTGTCTTGTTCGTTCTTTTGGTAGTTTTTTTTGCCCAAAATCAGGTGAGCGCAATTACTTTGTCAATGTACCTTATTATTTTCAACTCGAATTATATACATATAGTTGAAAATATATATAAATGAAGTCTGAACCCATGCGGTTCATGCATGCATTTTTATTCTTTCAATAATTTTATGGTATAATAATAAATAATTTGTGTGGTCAGGTTTCGAGGGCCAAACTAGTGCTTGATTCGAAGCTGCAAACACAGAGAAATTACCAAATGGTAAGATCCATTTTTGTTTTGGGACCTTATGATTTATAAACTTTTTAACTAATTTCCGTGGCTAATTTGCTATTTATTATGTCTGCTTAATTTGCAGTATGGTGTTAGTCAGGGAAGCCTCCATCCTCAAGGTATAGACACTTCAACATGACATATGTGCAGCTACTATCCTACTTCAATCAAAATGTCTAATATTCACTCGGAACTTTTTCTTTTAAAAAAAGAACAAAAAAGGAAAAACTAAAAAAAAAAAGAAAAGCTCGGCACACAAAGTTTCCTACCTATATGTAGGTCCGGGAAGGGACATGACCAAATTGATTATGTTCCATACATACTATGCAATTCATGGTTTGAACTCGTGACGGTCATTGATTATGTTTCATACATACTATGCAATTCATGGTTTGAACTCGTGACCTCCTGGTCATACGTTGCCTCAAGGCTTCCCTTCTCGGGGCTCCTTTCTACCTTCTTTTTTTAATTTACATTATTAATGTTCTCTTTTTTGTTGGTAATTTACGTTATTTAACTTTATTTTTTGGTTGGATTGTACAGATTGTCTACCGAAATGCACGTATCGCTGCTCACAGACTTCATTCAAGAAACCCTGCATGTTTTTCTGCCAGAAATGTTGTTCTAAGTGTCTGTGTGTGCCCCCTGGTACCTATGGCAACAAACAAACCTGCCCTTGCTACAATAACTGGAAAACCAAGGAAGGTGGCCCCAAGTGCCCCTGATTTTACACGAATTCGTTTCACTATAATCTATATATCCATCTATATATTGTGTGACAGACACCCAACTTCTGTCAGTTTTCATTTACCTGTCAAGTCTATTAACTAGCACTTGGTTCAAGTGGTCTGTGTTAGCTAGCCAACGATCAAATTAAGCTCCAATATAACCACTTTTTGGCAAAGCCAGGAATATTAGTTATAATGCAATGACAGTAATTATGCACTAGCAATTGCTACTAGAAATCTGTATTCTCGTCATACTCCGTGCTTGTATGCAACCTATAAACGAGCTGTGTTTATAATAAGTTTTAATGTTATCAATTTCTCAATATTTACTGTTCTACCTTTCTGCTTAAGAACCCGTATTTTAAGATTATATACTCCACGTTCTATTTGGTGTTCCTTACCAATATGTGAATGATGCTCTATATTAAAGCAACTGGCAATTATCAAGACTAATGTTACAATAATAAAATGAATGGGGAGTGACAGATAGAGACTGGCATACCACACAAGAATCTGGCACCATTGAATTTTGAGCGTTAACTTTCCGCCTAAACGTGTTTAGAAAACAAATGAAACAAACGAGGAAAAGAAATAATAAGGAACCAAAACACATGGAGAAAAAATTCTGTGCCTCTTTACAATCTCAAGGACGTCCATCGAAATGGAACTCGTAAGCAGTCGTCTGTTTCACTGTTTAATTATACATGAATAATAATTCATGAATTATCTATATTATCTATATAAAATAAATAACAATGCATGTTATTACACAAGAAATAACAATACCTGAATCGGGAATTACCATGGTTAAATACTTTGACTTCAATCAAGGACGAAAATAAGCTTATATGCCTTGTAAAGTGGTCACAGTCTCACATAGCATTGCATCACAAGCATATCTACTACCCAACATCTCTATATACAGTTCTATATAGGAAGTTGTTAGGTTCTTGATACTCAACAGAAGGTACAAGAGCTGGATTACAATCCCCTTCTCCAGCATTCTCATTGGAACTTTTGCTAGATAAGAACTCGAAGCTGCAAATGATATTTTTTAAGGTGATCCATCAGCAGAGAGTAAGTCAAGCTACACCAGCCCACAGCATGTGTCAAACATCGGAATCTCATCCATTCATTAACCAAGATGATCATTCAGTGAGGTGCATCCTTCACCTGATTGCCCTGGTAAAAGTGTCACAATTAAAATTGCCCAAGAGCGACAACATCCATTGGTAAGAAACTAGCTAGGCATCGTTCCAGCCATTGCAGCACCCAAAGAAAAGGCATATTTATACTGAAGTAGTATTGAAGCAGAGAACTGAATTTTGTCCATTTAGGTTTTTTTTAGTGAGGTTTTTCTTATTCATGATGGAGTATTTAGTGATACTACTATGCTCCTGTAGTAACTAGTTGTCTTGTAGTAATGTTGACTGATGCTTTGGTGAATCATTGTCTCTATCTTAGCTTCTTTCATTTCTGAAGGCATGCTAACGTAGTGATAATTTTAAAGCAATAGGTATTTGCAGCATCAATTTATTTTACATGCACGAGTGTTTCATACTATACCTTATTGAACTTTACAGAGTTGAACCATACAAAGCTCGGTAGAAACATTTGCTGGAGTTAAAGACGAAGGATGAAGAAGGCCTTCTGGAGATGCTACAACTACAAAATACCATTAAGAAGATTAAAAGTATATAATCAGAAATGATTCCTTGGTTTCCTCCTTTTGCCCTATTAAGCTTTCACCTAAAGAAGAATAGTAAGAAATCCTCTGGATAAAAAAATAACCCTATGGGACCTTATAAAAGAAAAAACAACATGGGTGCAACTCTATCTATGATTCTATAGGCACAACATCCTCCTTAAAACACTGCTCAAGAAGAGAAACAAAGTCCCAAGAAACCAGGTAAACTATAATAAACAAAATAACTGCTCTTGCAAAAGATCATCATTTCTTGAAAATAGTGCAAAAAAGGAAAATGACTAACAAGATTCCCAAGTAATATGGATCTAGAATTTAGTAGCACTTAAGAAAAATGCGAGTGTAACTCTTACATGATATTAGTCACATGATTGTCTTCATCTGAGTTATTTCAGCTCCGTTGTTGTTGTTGCGTTCGTGGTAAAAAGGGACAAACTAGGCTTTTAACATAGATTTGTGCTTCAAGAGATGGAGCAAAGTTGGTGACATCTAGATATTTGATCGAGTCATCCTTTGAATTGTAATTCGTGAAACGTGATCCAAACTGAAGCAAAATTTCACCTTCATTTGACATTAAAATCAGTGGGTGGAATCTATTTCCCGTAGAATCAACAGGAGACTTGATGGTAAATATTTTTTCCCAAGATTCTTTTACCCCATACTCCTTCATAACCCATACATCTACATGAGTCCATGCTTCATTACAAAACGCAGAAAGATCACTCCTGAACACTCCTAGACTCAAAAAATCACATTTTTTAAAAGAGCAGGGCTGCTCTACCTCTGCCCATTTCTCATCAGTCAAATCAATAGAAACGATGTTCCATCCCCTGTCAAGCCAATAAAGCTTCCCATTCACAAGCTTACCCGAATGATCATCCAACAACAACCTACCTTTAAAATCATCAATACTTCTCCAAGAATTACTCTTTAGATTATATATTTTAACCTCAATACGACACAAATGTACATATCTGTAAATAGGGAAAACACCCACTACCTTGTAATCATCTTGGAACTCATCATAAGCAAAACCAAAATTAAAATCAACACATTCATCCTCATGGTAACGGCGGCTTACATTGAGTCTATAATTACGCAATTTCCTGTACTTTCTAACTGATAGATTCCATAGAAACAAGTCAGGTAAACCGTCAAACGAACTAATGACAAGACAAATCAAACCATTGATAGAACCCACAATCCGAGGAAAATGATTGGGATTTTTACTAGGATAATCCAGGTCAAATGCCTCAGTAACAGAATTGTAAAGTAAAGAGCTAAGAGAACAGTCCTTAACGTTGTGGTTATCATTAGATACCTCAAAAATAACTCCATGGTGGGTGTAGTTCTTATTACTAGCGGATAATAAGAGATGGGTTTTCACAAATTCAGGGCTAGAGATTAGTGCAAGCCATGATTTTGAAACACAACTAAATCGCAAGAGGGGTTTGACCGGAAGCTTTAACAAGATTTCTGTGATGAGTTCTGCAGGAAGGTTAGGCATAGAAAATATTGAATCTTTTCTTGAAATGGATGGAACATGAGCTGGGTTTTGGAGTTTGCTCTCTTTTGGGTGTCGAGGGACGGCCTCAACTCTTTGTGATTCCATTTGGTTTGCTGAAACTGGAAATCTTGGAGTAGTTTTTTTTGCTTATGGAGAACCCAAGTTGTTGGAAAGACTACGGGGTTAAGGGTTTAATGGTTTACCCTTTCCTTTGGTTGTTTTTTTAAGGCTGCTGTTTAAAAATCATACTCCCCAACTTATTTCCTTTTTAGTTATTATCAAAAAGAATTATTTATTTTCTTATTTAAAAATACAATGATTTATATTCACAAAAAATATATGTGACTCATTTTACGCTATAAATTTAAAAGTATTCTTTCTTTTCTTAAATTTTGTGTCAAATCAAATGGATTCACGTAAATTTAAATGGAAGGAAGTACTTAAACTAAATTATATCATGATCTACTACTAATATATGAGAGAAGATAAGCAGGCACGTAATGATCAACATGTGTGCTTCATCGTGAGGGCACCTTTGTCATTTTTTGTGCTCTTGACACGTTCGCTGCCAGGTAGAAAGCACCGCTTGAAAATTTCTTACATCTCAATTCTATCTACTCTGGTTTTCTTTGCTCCGCTTCTGTTTAGTACTAAGGTCTCTGTTGTTTTCCTCTGTGCTCTTATCTTTACCCCTTTGTCCCGTAGGTATTTGATAAAATTCCTCTTTATGATGTATTTGTTGAATTTTTATTTTTAAGATGAAATAGTCTTAAAATAAGGGTGAGTGGGAAATGGAGGAAAAATAAAATTTTGAGTAAAATTTTAAGTTTTCCCCTCTTGACAATGAGACATTGTCCCATATTGGAAGAGGAAAAAATTTTTGGTGGGTATATATATAATTGCTCTTCTTGTAGCTCTTAAAGAGTTAAGAAGAAAGCAAGCCTCGCGCCGTCGTCGTCGTCGCTCGCTCGGCTACGGCTACGGCTACGGCTACGGATTGATTAATTTTTTGGACCAAATTTATTTGTTAATAGTAAATATTAACGTAAGATTATCCGCATTTGTAACGGATATTTTTCAATCCGTGTATTGACCATTTGGCAGCCGCCTAATGCTCTTCCCACTATGAATGTGCTTGTTCCACAAACAAGCTAATGCTTGCTCTACCATGGAGGGTGGACGATTGGTCTTCTTCAACACTGGCTGCTATATATATGTGCAGCAGCTGTTGAAGAAAGACACACACAATACACAAGACCAACAAACTGAAAATCGCTCAACAGATTTGGCTATACATTGCACTCCTTCCTCTCAGCATTTCCATACGATTTTCTGAGTTTCTACTCCTTCGTTCTGCATTGTTTTAACTTCAAACAAAGCAACTGTAAGTGTGATTTGCTACCGAACTTTGTGTTCGCTGAAACACTGGGGTTTGAAGTACCGCTACACCAGTGTGTGATTCGTTCTATCCTGGGAGGAAATAATCCATTACCTTGGGTACTAGGAGGGGATTAAATTCCTTAAGGAAACACTGTGAATTCAGTGGGCTCGAATTAATTACTGTTTCATTACGTTAACTTATATTTTGCAGAATTATTATTTACAAATACAGCAATATTGGCGGGACTAACAATCTTAAGGAATTTAATATTTATTTCTGTATTTGTGTTATTCTTATTATTCTGCAAACTAAAACCTTTGTGGTTTTGTGTACTCCTGGTTTGGAGAGTAAAGCCTTTGTGGCGTTTTGTTGGAGATTAAAATCTACGTGATTTTTACTCCTATTTGAAAACGTGTATTAAACGTTTGTTTGTGTCATTCTTTTACAGAAAAAATGACGACTGAATGCGAAAACCAAGCTGTTCCGATGGTGACTGCCAATGCATCGACAAGCCGAGCGTTGGCACCGGCAGAAAAACTCGAAAAATTTTTCGGGATTGATTTCAAGCGCTGGCAGCAGAAGATGTTCTTCTACTTAACTACGTTGTGTCTACAGAAGTTCATCAAGGAAGATGTTCCTGATCTGCCAGATAAAACTCCAGAGAATGAACGCTTTCTGGTGATTGAAGCGTGGAAGCATTCTGATTTTTTATGCAAGAATTATATTCTTAGTGGACTGGATGATAATCTGTATAATGTATACAGTAGCGTGGAGACGTCAAAAGAATTGTGGAATGCGCTTGAAAAGAAATATAAAACTGAAGATGCCGGGATGAAGAAATTCGTTGCCGCAAAATTTTTGGACTACAAAATGGTAGATAGCAAGTCTGTTATTACCCAAGTCCAGGAATTGCAAGTGATTATTCATGATCTACTTGCTGAAGGTCTTGTCATCAACGAAGCATTCCAAGTAGCAGCAATGATTGAGAAGCTGCCTCCATTGTGGAAGGACTTCAAAAATTATTTGAAACACAAACGAAAGAAAATGTCCCTTGAAGATCTCATTGTTCGGTTGAGAATTGAAGAGGACAATAAAGCTGCTGAAAGGAGAGGCCGTGGAAATTCAACAATAATGGGAGCAAATATTGTTGAAGATTAAAAAAAGAGGAAGAAGGCTTCTGGTCCGAAATACAACCCAAGCAAGAAGCAGTTCAGTGGAAACTGTTACAACTGTGGGAAAACCGGACATAAATCTACGGAGTGTCGTGCTCCGAAGAAAGACAAGAAAAGGGGTCAAGCAAACATAGTAGTAAACCATGATGATGTTGATAACTTGTGTGCCATGCTTTCTGAATGTAACTTGGTGGGAAATCCTAAACTGTGGTGGTTTGATTCAGGAGCCACTCACCATATTTGTGCAGTTAGAGAAGCTTTTGCTACTTATGCTCCTGCTGGACCCGGAGAGACAGTTTATATGAAAAATGCTTCAACAACAAAAGTTGAAGGATATGGGAAGATATTTCTGAAAATGACTTCTGGCAAGGTCATGACTTTGAACAATGTCCTTCATGTTCCCGAAATGAGAAAGAATTTAGTCTCTACTGGACTTCTTGTTAAGCACGGTTTTAAGTGCGTTTTTGTGTCCAACAAGGTTGTCATAAGTAAGAATGAAATATTTGTAGGAAAAGGTTACCTCACCGAGGGCCTTTTCAATCTAAATGTAATGGTTGTGGAAAATAATAATAATATTTCAGCTTCTTCTTACTTACTTGAGTCAAATGATTTATGGCATGTACGTTTGGGTCATGTCAATTATAAAACCTTGCGGAAAATGATTAACTTGGAAGTACTGCCCAAGTTTGAATGCGAAAAATCAAAATGTCAAACATGTGTGGAATCTAAGTATGTTAAACATCCTTATAAGTCAGTTGAAAGGAATTCAAATCCTTTAGACTTAATTCATACAGATATTTGTGACATGAAGTCAATACCATCTCGCGGTGGAAAGAAGTATTTCATAACTTTTATTGACGATGGTACTCGATATTGCTATGTTTACTTACTGAATAGTAAAGATGAAGCAATAAACGCATTCAGGCAATACAAAAATGAAGTTGAAACGCAACTTAACAAGAAAGTAAAAATGATAAGAAGTGATAGGGGTGGTGAATATGAATCTCCTTTTGAAGAAATATGTTTAGAATATGGAATTATTCATCAAACAACAGCCCCTTATATGCCCCAATCTAATGGGATTGCGGAAAGAAAGAATCGCAAATTAAAGGAGATGATGAATGCGTTGTTGATAAGTTCTGGTTTGCCACAGAACTTGTGGGGGGAAGCCATTCTTACGGCTAATCGAATATTAAATCGAGTGCCCCATAGCAAAATACAATCCATTCCATATGAAAAATGGAAAAGGAAGGAAGCCCAACTTGAATTATTTTAAAGTGTGGGAGTGTTTGGCAAAAGTGCAAGTTCCTAAACCCAAAAGGGTAAAGATAGGACCGAAACCGTTGATTGTGTTTTCATAGGATATGCGACAAATAGTAAAGCATATCGATTTCTGGTTCATAAATCAGAAAATTCCGACATTCATAATAATACGGTTATAGAATCAGATAATGATGAGTTTTTTGAAAATATATATCCGTATAAAAAGGAATGTGAGTCGTTTGGTGAAGGATCCAAATGACCTCGGGAAGAAACAAAAGAAAGTACATGTAGTCAGGAGGATCCAAGACGTAGTAAACGTCAAAGAACGTCTACTTCATTTAGACCAGATTTTGTGACTTTCTTATTGGAGAATGAGCCTCAAACATTTAAAGAAGCTATGATTTCTTCGGAATCATTATTTTGGAAAGAGGCAGTCAATAGTGAAATAGAATCCATATTGAACAACCATACATGGGAATTGGTTGATCTTCCTCCTGGAAATAAACCTTTGGGTTCTAAATGGATTTTTAAGAGAAAAATCAAAGATGATGGCACTATTGATAAATTCAAGGCAAGACTCGTAGTCAAAGGGTATAGACAACGGGAAGGTCTAGACTACTTTGATACATACTCTCCAGTTACAAGAATTACGTCCATACGGATGTTAGTAGCATTAGCTGCAGTGTATGGTCTTGAAATTCATCAAATGGATGTTAAGACGGCCTTCTTAAATGGAGAGTTGGAGGAAGAAATTTACATGGAACAACCTGAAGGGTTTGTGGTTCCAGATAAAGAAAAGAAGGTATGTAGACTTGTTAAGTCTCTTTACGGACTAAAACAAGCACCCAAACAATGGCATGCGAAATTTGACCAAACAATGTTGTCAAATAGTTTTAAGATAAATGAATGTGATAAATGTGTGTACATTAAAAATGTTCCAAATCACATAGTCATTGTTTGCCTATATGTGGATGATATGCTGATAATGAGTAATGACATTGCCAACATAAATGCTACTAAGCGTATGCTCAATAGCAAGTTTGATATGAAAGACTTGGGAGTTGCTGATTTAATTCTGGGAATTAAGATCCATAAGACTCCTCAAGGTCTGGCATTGTCACAATCTCATTATATTAAGACAGTACTTGAAAAATTCAAGCACTTGGGCTTTAAAGTTGCAAAGACTCCAATTGACGTGAATCTTGCATTAGCAAAGAACAAAGGCCAAAGCATATCACAATTGGATTATGCTCGTATGTTGGGATGCTTAATGTATATCATGAATTGTACACGACCAGATATAGCTTGTGCTATAAGTAAACTGAGTCGATATACGAGCAATCCAGGCCAATCTCATTGGATGGCAATGAAATGAGTTTTGGGATATTTAGAACATACCCAGAACTTTGACTTGCACTACAGTAAATTTCTTGCGGTGATTGAGAGATACTCTGATGCAAATTGGATCACCGGTTTAACTGATTCTAAGTCCACGAGTGGATATATATTCACTATTGGTGGAGGAGCGGTATCTTGGAAGTTGTCCAAACAAACATGTATTGCCCGCTCTACAATGGAGGCTGAATTCATAGCCTTAGATAAAGCCGGTGAAGAAGCTGAATGGCTCCGAAATTTCTTGGAAGACATTCCATTTTGGCCCAAACCGTTGGCACCAATATGCATACATTGTGATAGTCAAGCGGCAATTGGAAGGGCTGGGAGCGTTATGTATAACGGTAAATCTCGTCATATACGACGAAGACATAAAACCGTTAGGCAATTACTCTCTAGAGGAATTATCACGATTGACTATGTAAAGTCAAGTGATAATGTGTCAGATCCACTTACAAAAGGCCTAACTAGAGAGGTAGTTGAGAAATCATCAAGGGGAATGGGGCTATGGCCGAGAATAAGTCATTGTGGCAGTAACTCTACCTAGAAGACTGGAGATCCCAAGATCTAAGTTCAAGGAGATCAAACAAAGTCATTAATGACGGTTCAACATTGTCAAATAAAATTTTAGTCCGTTCTCGTGATGAGACAATGTTCAGTACCAAGGATAAAGCATTAAGGCTTTTTAATAATTTCTAAATTTGATACGGGGTATATCAAATAGTGTATCTACAGGATGACACGTTTAGGAATCACCTATGTAAGTGTAAAGTGTTAGCCGCTTCAAGGAGAACTTTGTAAGGCCAGTTCTCTACGCACTTATGAAACCAGGCAGTGTTCATGGTTGAAACGAACACAACAATGAGAACCAAAGATGGTTAAGGGTTGATTGTGTGACTTATGGTTGTCTAGATATACACCAAAGATCGACGGTTCAAAGATATCAAATCTACCGATTGACCGAGTATATCCGACATAAGTTTACTGCGGAAAGTTCAAAGGGAAACCTACTTATCCAGATGCGATTAATCCTTGCTTGTAAATCACACAGTTTTTCCATGCATACTTCCGTGATATAGCCATTCCCCATTCATGTGGGGGATTGTTGAGGTTTTGTTTTTAAGATGAAATAGTTTTAAAATAAGGGTAAATGGGAAATGGAGGGAAAATAAAATTTTTGAGTAAAATTTTAAGTTTTTCCCTCTTGACAATGAGACATTGTCCCATATTGGAAGAGAAAAAGATTTTTGGTGGGTATATATATAATTGCTCTTCTTGTAGCTCTTAAAGAGTTAAGAAGAAAGCAAGCCTCGCGTCGTCGTCGTCGTCGCTCGCTCGGCTCGACTTCGACTACGGCTACGGCTATGGCTACGGCTACGGCTACGGATACGGATTTGGATTTGGATTTGATCAAATGATTGATTGATTAATTTTTTGGACCAAATTTATTTGTTAATAGTAAATATTAACGTAAGATTATCCGCATTTATAACGGATATTTTCAAATCCGTGTATTGACCATTTGGCAACCGCCTAATGCTCTTCCCACCATGAATGTGCTTGCTCCACAAACAAGCTAATGCTTGCTCTACCATGGAGGGTGGACGATTGGTCTTCTTCAACACTGGCTGCTATATATATGTGCAGCAGCTGTTGAAGAAAGACACACATAATACACAAGACCAACAAACTGAAAATCGCTCAACAGATTTGGCTATACATTGCACTCCTTCCTCTCAGCATTTCCATACGATTTTCTGAGTTTCTACTCCTTCGTTCTGCATTGTTTTAACTTCAAACAAAGCAACTGTAAGTGTGATTTGCTACCGAACTTTGTGTTCGTTGAAACACTGGGGTTTGAAGTACCGCTACACCAGTGTGTGATTCGTTCTATCCTGGGAGGAAATAATCCATTACCTTAGGGAATGCATACAATAAGCAAATATGTGACTGAAGTTGACGGAGAAAATGATGAGTTAATATGAAGGTAGGAACAACTGAAGATAAAGAAGCTCGCTCGATTGAAATGACCCTGCTCGGGTAATAATTTAATGTTCTCTTGATTGATATTATCTTCTTTTGATATGATATTAGGGAGTAGTTTATAGTCCTTATTTGGTTTAACTAGGTTTTTGTTATGAAGTTCAAACATATGGATTGCTCGACTCCTTCTTTCTCGGTTATTTCAAACTAGCTTGTGTTAACATGGATTTGGGTAGAGTAAAGGTACCTTCTTTGTTCTTTTTTCTTCTTTGCAATATGGAAATTTGAATTTTCCCTAGAAAGGTGTCAAATGGAACTTTTATTTTTTATATGGTAATTATAATTGCTTAAACTTATCCTATATACATAAATTTTAACCTGCAGCCTGTTGAATTGTTTGGGAGATTTATTTCATTCAGTTTTCCTTGATCATTTACTGGGTTTGTTTTAATGTGTATGAAGAATGTTTGGAATAACAATTTGTGCATTTTTTGATACTAAAGTATATTGTTAAGAGATTGTGCCGAGCATTCAATTGTGAACATAAAAGTAGCTATGAATAGGTGCAGCCGAAAAAAAAGAAGCTATGAACTGGGGCTTTGCATAGAAGTCTTGATTAGCTTTGAAATTCATTTGTTCAACTTGCAGATAGGGAGTTTCAGGCAGAAAGTTTTTCTTTTCCAGTTGAACTTGCAAAATAAAATAAATAAAAGATGGTCAGAATATATGGGAGACGACTGTAAGTTCATGCATTTGTTTAACATGTAAGATAGTGATAGATGTTATTTATCCTGAGACCATAAAATTTATCTGTACCGTACTTTAGTCATAATGTGCACTGTATCTCAATCCATCATCGGAAAAATGTGAACTGCACCTCGATTTGATCATAAGGGCAGTTTGATTTGCATCATAGATCTCTAACTAATGTGATGTATAGAACCTTTTTGGTATACATCTTTGCATAACTAATGTATTATGTATTTTTCAGTATTAAACTCCTCATAATTTTTGAGGAAGTCAAATGTAAAATATTAACATATGGGCGATCTCATGGGGGACATTTGTTTGCATTGTTATTGTTTTCTTTTCTTATTTGTTGTTCCTTTCTTTCTTTCGTTTTTTTTTGGGGGTTTTGAAGTTCCAAGCTATGCAAATTATCCTAGGAACATTCTCAGTGTATGATTGTCCTGGTGCAAGTCTGGGCAAATAAGCTGGTGGAGAAATAATTGGGGTTAAAAAGGGACAGGTATACCGATCTTTTTACGGATGCTAACAAAAGGTATTTATTCGTTCATAATGATAGTTAAAATATCTATCTATCTATCTGAAATTTGATACAACTTTATTACTTTAAATGTTTATCTATGAATTGGATTCTGTTTGGTTCGATTCGAGTTACGATTAGATAAGCCAATATTCCATTATGGACTAGCATTCTTCTACAACTGTTTGGTCGTTAACCCAATAAATTCTCAGTAATAATGAGAAATTACGTACTTGTGAAATTAGTCGGCTTAGGTGACGATATTGTTCTGCTTTTTCCCTGAGTCAAGTATCTTTGACTGATTCTTGCACTTTTCGCTGATCAAAGGTGAAAACTTATTGACAAACCTTTTTTGAAATATATTTTGCTTCTTCTCCTTTTTTCCTTATGCTCCTCTATTATGTGTTTCATAGTTTATATGTCTTTCATTATATCTCCCATGATTTTCTTTTTAAAGTTTCTTCTATTATATTATGCAGATTTTAAAAAACTTGCGACGGGGTTTTCGAAAGAACATCAAACCAAGTAGATTTGAGGTTTATTCCAGACTCCGTGGAATTCAAGCATCAACCACGTCACATTGCAACAGAGGTAATTTATGGCATCATTTTGTCATCACGAGCGCCTTTAGTTTTACGGTTATTAGTGGCTGAATAGATAAAATCTAAATCACATTTGCGTTTGAAGTGCTTACTGGTTGTTATTGAGTATATTATAGTTTTGACATGTTGAGTTCTGCTTGTTTACTTTTTCCTCAAATGAGGAAAAATGTGATCTTATAGAAGTTTGTAGCCTTCTGTTTTCCCTCATCAAAATCATAGCTTCGCCTGTTTAAGATTTAACTTGTGATTTATTCATCAGCTATTATAGGTAAGTTGTAAAGGATTAAACAACTAATTCTTGTTTTTTCCATTGGAATTGCATTGTCAAAAACATCATGGTCTAATAAATCCCAGATCCAAGTATACGCCAAAATTATAAACTTTATTTGTTCAGTGCATTTTATGACATATCAAACTGATCATAATTACAATAAGAAATTGTTCAGCAAATCTCCGATTGATTAGTGAAAAACATAGGAGCACATTGAAAACGTATTTCGTTGATGGCAACTCTGTTCACAGTTGTTCGATTTTGGATTTGTTTCCATTCAGTTAAGTTAATTTATGAAACATTGTCATCTGTCATACTTTATTCTGTAAAATTGTAAGACTTGGCTTTGAGATACTTACTGAAATTACATGAAATGCATGTGAATTTAAAATGCAAACTTTGCTCATGAAGAGTTGATGAAAAAAAAAAACAGTGGAAGTCTATTAGTTTCTTATTGATTTTTGTGAACAGAAGGAACTTCTGAGGTTTTGAAATCTGTGCGTGCCTATCATTCACATCTTTCACCTTGATATTTTTGCAATATGACTGCAAATGATTTAGAAGTACTGTTATGTACTGCAAGGTGTTATAGAATCATCATGGAGAATTACCTGACAGAATTGCCACATTTCTAGATTGTCTCAACTCTCAAGGATGTTGGCATGCATATAGTAGCATTTTCTCTCAGAGATAGCAGCAAATGTCCGTTTCGAACTTTCTTAGCATCGTAGAAGATTTGGATAGATTGTTCCGACATGTACCATGCTGACACATTTAGATCACATAATGCTTAGTATCTGAGCAGAACAAACTGTAATAGCATTTAGGTCTTGACTTTGGGTCCTTGCAGACATTTCTCTTTAAGCAACACAATGTAAGAAATGATATAGCTATTCGTATTTTACTTCAAGGAAAAGCAATGCAGTTGCAGAGACATGATACAGTTTTTGGCTCCATTAGGACTGATAAATTTTGCTACCGCTGTCTGCTATCCACTGACGATTGCTGCCTCAGCTGTGTATGCTGGTTGATACACCTCAACCACCATCATTCGAATACTGATTTGGGAATGAGACTTTAAATTTTACCCTATGGACAAAAGATTTATTACCGTTCATAAAGAAAACTTGTTTGTAATGACAACAGTCTACTGTTTGGATGCACAACTTATTCTTCTCCTCCATTTTGGGCTACTGTGTTTTCTTTTGTTGATACAACCAGAGTCTTGCAACTTCTAGAAGGCATAAGCTGCCTATAGGATTCATGAGATGTGATTATTTATCATGGCGGTTGAACTCCCGTGCAAAAACAGTCATTATATTTTGGTACTATACTTCAGTAAGTATTTATCAAATATCTGTCACTTCGGACTATTGCAGATGTTCTTATAGAGTAAAAGTTCAAGCTTAACAGCTTGACTTGGCTCATATTTGGTTATTGTGGTATGTTGTTGCTTCTTTTATTTTTCTTATTGTTGCTTTTTATAACATCATCTCTAAACAACTATTGGGCTCGGGCTTAGTTCGGGCAACACCCCCTACTAGTATTAGTATAAAAGTTATACTGATATTAGCTGATACATGTAACACCAAATTTTATATCGAGATTAGTGTTCCAATCTCGGTAAGCAATCAACCCCTAAAAGGTCCTATGATTTGTGAGCACACAAACAAGTTATACTACACTTATAATACGAGGATTATACTACAAAGATTGAACAATAACAAGATTATTTAGCGAATATACTCTATTAGTAGATGTTTAGTTCACTTATTAAAAATAGGATATATGGGGTATAATATAAAACATGTGTTTTGTTTAAACTAGATAAACTTTGGATAAATTTTATTCAGTTTTAACTATGGTCAAATACTTTGACTTCAATCAGGGACACATTCGCTTATATGCCTTTTCAAGTGGTCACAGAACATCGCATCACACGCATCTCTGCTACTCAATATCGTCTATATACAGTTCTAAATGGGAAGCTGTTAGGTTCTTGGTGCCCAACAGAAGGTACAAGAGCTGGATTACAATCCCCTTCTTCTCCAGCATCTCATTGCTCACCAACCTCCCTCCCCTCCCCACCCCACCCCTCAAAGGCTCAAACACCATAAAACACCCTCTTTCCATTTTTTCCTCCTCTTCAAACAACAATCTTTCATGGAAAAATAACGCCCGCAATATCAAGATTGGTGTTCCAGCCGAGTATAAAGCCGCTCAGATGTGAGCCCCTGTGCTATTTTCCCCTCAGACACATTCCTGTTCTGAAATTTTTGGCAAGATCTCGAATCAAGCAGCAGATGATATTCAGTTAGGTGATCCAGCAGCTGACTTTAGTCAGATACACCATCCCACAGCATGTGTTGCACATTGGAATCTCAGCCATTCAATAACCAAGACGATCATTCAGTGAGGTTCGTCCATCACCTGATTGCCCTGGTAAAAAGTGTCGCAAGCACAAGTAAAATTGCCAAAAACTCAAACATCCATTAGTAAGCAACTAAGCTAGGCATGAAGAGAGGTGACTTACCTTCAGGAGGAACCCAAGAATCATAGTCGGTCTCACTCTTGAGAAACGATGGTCTCTCTGGACCAAGAACCTTCTTGTGCTTCTTCTTATCGTTCCTGATTTGACTTTCGCGGGATACATCCTGTCCACTATGTTCCACCTCATCATCAGAAACGTGGTATCTTTGAGAATGTCTCAACAGCAGAGCAACCGCATCTTCTGCTTTCAGATCAGCTCCAGAGGATTGTTGAGAATCTTTTTCAGTGGCATCAGACTTCTCCACTTGCTTGCGCTTCCTTATTATCAGTCCAGGAGCTGCATTTTCAATTACAGAGTCAGCAGTCAACTGTGTAACATCTGGTTTTTCCAAAATTTTATTCCTGTCTTTGTAGTCAACAAATTGATCATTTTCTTGAAGTTCTGTCGGTCGTTCAATAATTGTCTCTTGTTTTTTCTTTTCCTCTACAGCACCAAGCCATTGGGGCTTACTAGCAGTATATACAACATGTTTACCATCAGATATATCAGCGCCAATCTCCTTCTCTGTTTTTTTACCATCAGATATATCAGCGGCGATCTCCTTCGCTGTTTCTTGACTCGATGTACAGTTTGCATCAACAGTACCCTGTTTCTCCATTAAGTCCTTAGGTTCTACTCTGTCTTTTTTGTTCTTTTCTGGTGGCGGCTGCTCATGGACACTCAGTGTGATGGTTTTGGTCAAATTGGTATTTGGTTCTTGTACTTTCAGATCCCTTTTTTTAGCAGCCTCACCACTAGGATCAGCAATCTTTAGCAAGTAGAGTACCCTGTCCAACTCTGACTGAAGGGTGGAGAGTTCCTTATGAAGCTTTTCCTTCTTCTCATGAGCTGGGATCAGATACAAAAAGCCCATGTTAAATTCTAACAAACATCTATTTCAACGAAGAAACCTGAATGCAATTCATGGGATACCCATCCTTTCATTGTGAGCAATGGTTCTTGCTTATTTTAATGCACATACATAAAAAATATGCGCAGCTAAAAATATGCAATTCCAGCTACTCCATTCAGCAGATATGCATGTTGAAAGATGAATAAAAGCTATTCAATCACATTTCTTTTTGTTAAATGCTAAATCATATTCCTAAATTAAGCATATCACACACAAAAACTTGTCAAGAATTTAATAGTACCAATCATTAGATATACTACCATGATGAACAGAAGAGACAAGTAAAGGATTAGTGCATGATAAGATACCACAAGATACTCCACAAGCTTCGAACCATTTAAGTGAAATCTCAAATTTATAGGAACCTTAAAAAGAAACCTAAATAATACCTCCAATGTGATAAGACAAAAATGTTAGAAAACCAAGACAATTTAGGAGTTTAATAAAAGAAATATGCACCTAGCTGCGAGGAAAGCCCAGACATGTAAGCATCCAGTTCATCTCCAGCTTCAACCTCACATTCCTGACCTGTACCATCTTTTTCATCTAGAAGCAATCTTCTCTTGTCGTCCATCTGCCTGACAATAGTATCCTTCTTATCAAGAAGAGAATCAGCTGTCTCAATTGACTGATTTTCACCACTTTTTCTCTTCGAAGGCTTCTGTGTCCGATCATAGAACTCATCCTCCTCACTGTGTGTAAAGAAATTCAAAGTTCACCTTGTTAATGTGCTAGCTAACTCTACTCGCTAATGACAATCCCAAATATAGTACTACATCCAACCTTATTTAGATCATTTCAAGCAACAAGTACTGCAGAAAGCGTTTACCAAATAAAGTTTGTTGAAATTATTGAAGGTCTGCAAATAACGTGCTAACCTCGTACTTGAATTTTATTCCTGTCTTTGTAGTCAACAATCCCAAGAGTGGTACTAAATCCAAGTTTACAAAGATCATTTCAAGCAACACGCACTACATAAAGCATTACCACACAATGAAGTTTGTCAAAACAATCGAAGATCTGCAAATTATGTACCTCGAAATCTCTTCTTCTTCAGGCGCCTTTTCCTTTCCACGGGATGTCATTCCAGTACGTGCACCGAGACTTTCAAGTATACTCTCATTTAAAGTCTCTTCCAAGTTTTCAAGCTCTTCCATTAGCTGAAAGAATTTTGAGCACACGGATTAAAGGAATTGCCTTAGCTACCTTAAGAAATTGCTAGGTCAAAAACACTAGAGTTAAATGAACATGTGATATACATCGCCAAAGAGAATAAAAAATAGGAGTACTAAGGTCAAAAATAGAGAGAAAATGAGGAGGAGCTATCAACCTCTGATATCCTCTGTTCATTACGAGCGATTTGAGTTTGCTGTCCCTGTGTCAATCCACCTTGAGCAATATCCTTAGCCCGAATAGCATCTATCTCTTTTTTCATATGAGCAATCTGAAACCAAAGGAGTTATAATAAGAAGAGCATAAAATTGCAATGGATTAGCTTCCTGAAGATGTCCTAATGATGGGCTCCATCAGTCCCAATTTATATGACTACGACAAAAAGTAATTGACATCATTCCAATCCACTAATAACATTATCTTATACAACTTGCACAAATTTCAATAATTCAAATACATTTAACTAATCAAATATGAACTTTGATGTCATGTTCTCATTAAACTAACTTTTCAACCCATACTTCAATATTGCTTACTACCTTTTATTTTTAATAATAGTGGTGTCTACGTAAACTTTTGCGCACCTCAATTATTCTGTTAGAGTAGTTATGTGAATATATGTAATAGGAGTAAGTTATGTGTTATGTATACATATAAATAGGGCTTATTGTAACATAGAAAAATAAGCAATAATATATATTTTCTCCCGTACTTTCTCACATGGTATCAGAGCATTAGTGAGAAAAGATCGTTGTGCGTCCTTCCAGCGACATCGTGGAAGAAATAACTCAGTCACCGTGCAATTTTCCGGTGACCTAAGCGACTGATTTGTGTCATCTCACATTTGGTGAGTGTTGTGCACAAACGAACACCACCATTAGACTCAGAAACCTCCGGCAACCAAACCCCAAAAAGATTCTCCGGCAACAGACGCCCCACGCGCCACCCAGATCTGCGATTCCGCCGGCGCGTCTGTCAAACGCGCCGGCGCGTGCTTCTCCGGCCAATTTTTGGCCAAGCTTCCTCAAGACAGCCTGGTCGCATAGAATTTCCGAGTCCATCAGTACTATTTCCGACAGATTCCAACAACTTTGGAATTTTCCGCGCGAGCTACAGTGTTTCCGGAGTAAAATGGTGCTCCTTTTCTCTGCTATGAACAGTGTTTTCCCAGATTATATCTTCAGTTTTCAAAAAGGTTACTGATTTTCACTATTTCAAGTTAACCCTACAACTTTTAGTCAAGAATTTGAGAAATTAATTGTAGCAACATGGGATCTAATACTATGAATAGTTGGATGGTTTCTTTACCAGATTATATTGAGTTCCTTAAGTATAAAGCTTGTAAACAGACATCTTCAGAGACAGATTCCGTCGTTCAAACATGTAATAGCGTGACTTGTGTCTCTCAGTCTTCATCCTCCGATTCTTGGATCATTGATTCAGGTTCATCTGATCATATTTCTGGTAACAAATCTCTTTTCACTAGTATTTCGTATTCTCAATCTCTTCCAACAATCACAATGGCCAATGTGTCTCAAACCATGGCAACTGCAATAGGTCAAGCAAGCCCACTTCCTTCCTTACCGTTAGATTCAGTTCTTTATGTTCCAAGTAGTCCTTTTTTTTGATAATGTAACATGTATATTTGTATTAATCAATCTTCAGCACAAAGGAAGTGCTGGAAGCCAAAAGAAAGAGTTTACAAAAGCCTACAAGCTCCCTATTACAATCATTGCTCTTCTTACAAGGAATCTAGGACCTGTAGAATTGACTCTAAGTCGTCACTATATTCTGCTTTACACCAAAAACAAAAAAGAAGAATACAATTCATCTTGATTTTCTGAATAGAACTAGTTGAATCCTCAAAACATCTTGCGTTCCTCTCCTTCCATATTGTCCACCAAATAGTTGCAGGGACAATTTTCCATCTGTCTTTGTTGGAAGCAGTGCACTTCCCCCCTTCATTCCAGCTTGGCAATAGTTCAGGTGTTCTTCCTGGCATTGACCATCTAATGCCTCTGAGGTTGATGAATAAGTCCCACAACTGACTAGTCACTCTACAATGTAGAAACAGATGGTTGATTGTCTCTACCTCTTGGCCACATAAGTAACACCTCGAGCAGATTGACATTCCCCTTCTCCTCAGGTTATCATGTGTTAAAACTGCTTCTCTAACTACCAGCCAAGAAAAACATGCCACTTTGTATGGTATCTTGACTTTCCATATGTGTTTCCAAGGCCATAGATTGACTTGTCCACTATCTTGGTTTAGAGGCTGAGCTGACTGTGTACACCCCACTGCTGTTTTGGCTCCAACTAAGTATATCATCTCCCTCCTGCAGTCCATTACATAGCTCCAGAGTGTTAAAGAAATCTGTAATTCTGGGCAACTCCCAATCATGTAAAGGTCTTCTGAAGGTGAGATTCCATGCATGTGTACCCCGAAGTTCATGTACTGTAGCTCTATGTTGTTGATTCAGGGCATAAATGTCTGGAAAAAGATTCATAAGACAACCAAATCCTAACCAGTTATCTTCCCAAAAAAGAGTTTTCCTTCCATCTCTTACGTTGAATTGAAGCTTGTCAGCAAAATTTGTCCACAGGTTCATATTGTTCTCCACAAGCTGGTACCATAAGCATTGTTTACCTGCTTAGTCATCCAGAATCCTTCCTTTCCATATTTAGCCTTTATTACCTTGCTCCACAAAGCTTGATCCTCCCTGGTAAATCTCCAAAGCCACTTCATCAATAGGCTTTTATACTGCATTCTCAAGTTCCTGACCCCCAGACCTCCCTTCTTTTTGTTGAGGGTCAATGTTTTCCATTTGACTAGATGAAAGCCCTTCTTCTCTTTGTTTCCATGCCAGAGGAAGTTTCTTTTCAAGGTGTCCAGTTTTTTCTCTACATTGGCAGGTATAGGAAATAGGGACAACATATATGTGGGAAGGGCATCTAGCACAGAGTTAATGAGGACCAATCTACCACCCAAAGAAATGTAGTTAGATTTCCATCTTGCTAGCTTTTTCTCACATTTTTCCAGAACTCCATTCCACATATCCTTGGATTTGCTTTTAGCACCCAAAGGCATCCCCAAATAAATGGTTGGGATAAAACCAATTTCACCTCCCAGAATTCCTGCCAAAAGTTGGATATTAGATACCTCATTGACTGGAAAAATCTGACTTTTCCTCCAGTTGATATGGAGTTCAGAGATAGCTTCGAAAATTATGAGGATCACTCTTAGATACTTTACTTGGGTCACATCAGCATCACAAAAAATGAGGGTATCATCTTATGTTCCAAGTAGTCCTTTTAATCTCATCGCCGTTAGTCGCTTAGCCAAATCATTTAAATGCGATGTTTTATTTCTTGATGACCTTGTTTTTATACAGGAACGCAGTACGGGACGGATCATTGGTACCGGACGTGAATCAGATAGACTTTATTACCTTATCCTTGCTAAATCACATGGACTCACATCTTGTCTTCCTTCAACAACTTGTATTGTTACTGATTCACCAGATTTATTACATAAACGGTTGGGACATCCCAGTTTGTCAAAACTTCAACGTTACTTGGTTTATCTCACTTGTACACTCTAGAGTGTGAGTCATGTCAGCTCGGTAAGCATACGCGCTCCCATTTCCCTCGGCGTCTTGATAATCGAGCAGAGTCACCTTTTACTTTAGTCCATTCAAATGTTTGGGGTCCTAGTCGAGTCAGTTCTACCTTGGGATTCCGCTACTTTGCCAGTTTCATGGATGATTATTCTAGGTGCACGTGGATATTTTTAATGAAAAAATGGTCTTAGTGGCCTTGTATGTCGGTTGCGATGGTCCCTCTATGGCCTAAATCAGTCTCCTCGAGCCTGGTTTGGTAAGTTCAGCATAATTATCAAGGAGTTTGGCATGACTCATAGTGAAGATGATCACTCTGTGTTTTATCGGCATTCTACTTCAAATCTCTGTATTTATCTAGTCGTTTATGTTGACGATATTGTCATTACTGCAATGATCAGGATAGTATTACTAAGTTAAAGCAACATCTCTTTCAGCACTTTCAGACCAAGGATCTAGGCAGATTAAAGTATTTTTTGGGTATTGAGGTCGCTCAGTCTAGTTCAGGTATTGTGATCTCACAACGGAAGTATGCCTTAGACATTCTTGAGGAGACAAGAATGACAGACTATAGACCTGTTGACACTCCGATGGATCCGAATTCTGAACTTCTGCCAGGACAGGGGGAGCCTCTTAGCGATCGATTCTGCAAGATATAGGCGGCTGGTTGGTAAATTAAACTACCTCACAGTGACTAGACCTGACATCTCCTTTCCTGTGAGTGTTGTGAGTCAGTTTATGGATTCTCCCTGTGATAGTCATTGGGATGCAGTTGTACGCATTTTTCGGTATATAAAATTAACTCCAGGCAAAGGTTTATTGTTTGAGGATCGAGGTCATGAGCAGATCGTTGGATACTCAGATGTTCATTGGGCAAGATCACCATCTGATAGACGTTCTACATCTGGATATTGTGTCTTAGTAGGAGGTAATTTGGTGTCTTGGAAGAGCAAGAAACAAAATGTAGTTGCTCGGTCTAGTGCAGAAGCAGAATATCGAGCAATGGCTATGGCGACATGTGAGCTAATTTGGATCAAACAGTTACTCAAGGAGTTGAAATTTGGTGAGATGAGCCAGATAAGTTGAGTGTGATAATCAAGCTGCTCTTCATATTGCATTAAATCCAGTGTTCCATGAGAGAACTAAACACATTGAGATTGACTGTCACTTTGTCAGAGAAAAGATACTCTCGGGAGATATTTCTACGAAGTTTGTAAAGTCGACTGATCAACTTGCAGATATTTTCACCAAGTCCCTCACTGGTCCTCGTATTAGCTACATATGTAACAAGCTCGGTACATATGATTTATATGCACCAGCTTAAGGGGGAGTGTTAGAGTAGTTATGTGAATATATGTAATTAGTCTTAGTCCCTTATGTAATAGGAGTAAGTTATTTGTTATGTATAAATATAAATAGGGCTTATTGTAACATAGAAAAATAAGCAATAATATATTTTCTGCTGTGCTTTCTCACATATTCCTCCGGGTACCTGCTACCTCCTACTGGCACAAGTATTGGTAAACTCTATCCACTAAGGCTTAAGCGGATGGGAAAAAATTAGCTAGTGTTTTTGTCTTTGTTGGGATTTGAATGTTTCCAAGGTTTGCACCCACTTTATTTACCACCAGGTTACACCCTGGATGCTATTGCCTAGTACTAACTAAGTTCCCAACCAAAAACATTCAATCAATTCAGCTCATCTAGGTCAGCCAAGAGATCAAAGCAACTCCAAGATAAATTTGCATAGGTAGATTCTACTCACCAGAAAAGCAGCACCAAGTAATGCCAAATTTATACAGTGAAGGCGGACCTAGACACATTTCTACACTTCACGCCTAGTCATGATTGTTATACATGGAATAAAGAAACTCTCAGCTTCTCTAGGCTAATTATTAAGATCTTGGCAGGACATGTCATACAAACTCCTCAACATAAATCCTCCATCTACAAGTTGGATATCCTTTTAGCATTATCTATTTGGGAAGAATAGCAGCAAAAAAATAATACAACATAAAGAAGGGGAAAACAACATTAAAAGGTAAAGCAAAAAAACAGAGGAATGTAGTTATTTGTCCACTTTTATCCTTTCCTGATGCCAGTGTGAATCAAGCTTTTAAAACTTACCTCAAGACATAACATGACAGGAATATTTAAGAACACTGATGTCTTCGGTACTTAAAAGTGTAAAACATCTTCAACAATGTGATCTGCCTGACTTTTGCTCTTTACTTTTTTTTTTTCCTTTTTTTGGTGGGGGTGGAGTAATAACCATTATTCGGATATGAACAGATACAAAGAGACAGCAAACAACTTTCATGGTGCATTTTTGCTGAATAAAATTATTTTTTACTGATAAAAGAAAAAGTGATTAAGCAAATTATTAAGACCAGATGATTTATATACTGCCAGTCAACCTCTATTATGAATATCATTCCCTCGATCTACAATAGCTAATATAAAAATTCACTAGTACATGAAGGAAACAGTAACATAGAGAACTTAAGTAAACTGCTACCTTCTCAAGTCTTTTCACAACTTTTTCACGTGTTTTTTCCTGCTTCTCTGTAAGTTGTCCCTTGTAAGTTTGCCAAGTTATTTCGTCAACTTCATCCTAGCATCAAAATCAATTTATTAGCATTCTATCAGGATGCATTGCATTCTATAAGAATTCAAAAAAACAAATAATAGCAGGAAAATTGTGCAGCGTGCAAGGGACCAACACTCGGATGAAGAGTATATTTCATCTATAACAGGTGAAAGCAATCATAGCAGTCAGCTATTTGCTCAACCCAATGACTCTCATTCCTTGAAAGTATTACTTATCATAAGTTGACTATGTGTCTTTACATTGTCGAAGGTGTCGCTGAATATTTTTGATACATAAACATTTTTTTTAAAACGAAGAAAAACAATGACTTGTTTGGGAATTGGACTTTGCACCTCTGCCCAGCACCACAAAGAGAGGAAATTTTTAGAAAAAAAGAGAGAAGTCAACGATAAAAGCCTGTAGGTGGAGAATTCATCGTTATGTGTATACTTTACTATGGGGTAAACATCTCCTAGAAATCTATCTGTAATAAGGCGAAGAGCAAAACGACTCATAACTGTTATCCAAAAAGCAATGTATCCCCAAATACCTTAAAGGAAAATGAGACAAACAAACTGACCTCGTTCTCCTCGATAGCATCTTCACCCATTCCCCATGAGATCCCGTCGGCACGAGATGCTTCCAGTTTTGCACGGAGAAGTGATGCTTCCATGTCTTGCACCTCTTCCCGGATCTTAGCTTGTTTTATCCTCTTCAGGTCAGCTTCCTTCAAAATAAAAACAAAGTAATGCTTTTGAAACAGGACATTAATTCTAATGGGAGGGTTCTTTTTCTTTAATTTTTTCCCTAGAGTAGTTAAGTACGTATCATTTGGTTCATTGATCATTTCTCGTAGAACTCCTTGACAAAAAATACTACATTGCACAAGCAAGACAAGCAGGAGTAACTGTATAAAATGCTTAAGGAAATAAAGAGAAAACAAAGCAAGAGAAAGGAGATGCAGTAGCACAAGTGTCATACCGGTGGCATCAGGTCAGTTGGTCCTTGAAATATATATAACCGTGACGAGCTGTAAAAAGTGAAGAACATCAGAATGATGACAAAACATTATAACACCACTAATAAGAAAACCTGTTGCTTCCAATTATGAAGATAAAACAAAGAAAGACCTTTTAAAGTAACCAGGACAATGAAAAACATAAAAACCCAATACTATGAGAAGACCAGAAAATTTTAAAGAATACTGAGTTCAATAATAAAAGAAGAAAAGATCTATGTTCTAAGCAAACATTGCACACGGATTCGGCGAGATCTTTTTGTTGGATTCAACGAGGATGCAATTTTTCTTTTCACGGGAGTAAACAAGCAGGAGCTATGACTTACTTTCCAAATCGAAGGACGTCACCAACATGCAGCTCCACATAATTTCTCTTCTCCACCTAGTAATTTGCAAATGGGCAGCCATTAGAATATGCTCTTTACTGATTTTAAAATGAAATCACTCCATTAAAAATGACAGGGTAACATCTAATCGCCGGAAAAAAATAATTGAATAGATATCAATTATCGGCAATTTCTTTTTCCACTGAAGCACCAAGTTACCACACAAACTTCTCCTAGATTTCTGTTTTTATTACAATCAATTGGCATTAGTAGTGGATTAAAAAGGAGTTTGAGAAGTGCTTAAATTGATTAAAAACTAGAGCTGCGGAACATAGAGCAACAAACCAAATCAAATCATGAAGCATAAGCTGAAGACATGCAATTATTTATTAATTTTTTTTTCTTATAAAAGATTCTTTATTCATCTGAACATCCTTAGCTGTAATATATTGCGAGCTAAATGGAATAACAAAGAAAGTATAACAAGATACATTAAAGTACCTGATTTTTGTTAATGAATGTCCCATGTGTACTGCCAAGGTCATAAAGATAAGCATTGCCACTTCCCCTGAACTGCAAAACTGCAAAGAGAATGTGGTTACAGAATTAACTCTAGTGATAAATCTTAAAAGGAAGGTTACCAAAACTGCAAAGAGAGTCATGTATATAGTGGTAGAAGTGAAGAATGAATACCAGCATGGAAGCGAGAGATGGTCGGATGTTCAAGGACAAAATCGCAAAGATCAACACGACCAAACATGTAAGCCCCCTTCTTGTGCCTGGATAACAGTAGAAAGGTGATAAGATACCCTTAAAGAAAATAAAAGTCTAGTAAATAAAAATAGTGAAGTCTAACAGAATTTCACAGACAATGCAAATGAACCATCCTTTCCATATGAGAGGATGAATAGTAAGAGAGCTGCAGAAATACTTACAGAATGTTCTAGCTACCAAATTTAAATAGTTTTATTATAAGTAACTAACAAAAATAAAATAGCACTTGATTAGAAAGTCCATAACACCTTCAAGTAGTTTCTACCAAAAGATTCAATTTTTGCAAATATGTATCTAGAAAAAGATTCAATTTATTCACAAAACTTGTAGCTGGAGGGGACACAGTAAATTTCTCCTTTTTCCAATTCAGTTGATAATGTAACAAGCATGGCACTTAAATACCAGCGTAGCAGAAGAAAAAGCTTATGAGGAACGAAAAAATTGAAGTCTGCAGAATTACGTACACGTCAAATTGATCAATGATGGAGCCATCTTTAAGCACTTCAAGATAAAACTGATGACATGGACGCCCACTCCACGTGGGAATGGTGTAGGGAACTGCAGCAGCACAGGATCGTTGCTCTTGCTTGATGTCTTTACTACTACTTTGGGAGGAAACAGAGCTCGAGCTGGACTCATCACCACTTCCAGAAGGTTCTGTAGAGCTTTGAGGAATAACAGGGGTGTCTGATTTGGACTTCTCTTGCGACGAATTTGGGTCCGAATTGCTTAGAAATTTCGGAGGTGGAGGTTTCATTGAAGTCTGAGTTGAGCTTGAACACGAAACAACGTCTAGGTTTGAACCAGGAGTTTCCATAGCGGTGGCGGTAGCGGCACGGAATCGCAAGGAGGAACGCGGAGAATCGAAGATGAGTTGGAGGGGGCGGTGGAGATCCAAATTTGGCCTCCGAATCCAGGTCTAAACCGACCCAGAAAGAGAACTTGGACGTCCTTAAAGAGAAGTCGTTTTGCTTAGGATTCTTTCGTTTTGTCTCTTTCTTTCTTTCTTTTTCTTCTTCCTCTTTTTTCTATTTTTTTTTTTTATTTTTTCCTTCTTATACAATATTTAAAATTTATTTACTAAAATTATTCATATTTTGTATATTACCCGCCCTAAACTTTTTTTACTATTTATATATAATCTATTATTAATACCTTAAATTAAAAAAATTAGTTACACAATTTTTTTTTTCTCTCCTTCCCTTAATTTTCCTATTCTCTGTTACCTCTCTCCCCACCCAAAATTCCCTATTCATGATTGATCTCGTTAAATTGTTGAAAAGAAAAAGCAACAGTATGCGCCGTGGGCAAATACTTTCCTCTTTATTTCTTTCTTATTAGTTAACTAGTGCCTACAAAACACAAAATCACTGCTGTCAAGATTCCATCTTTGTCCCTCATCATTCAACAAATCTTTTTTTTGTTTGTTTCTTATATATGTTCAGATAATCACAAAAGGTATAATTATTCTAAGAATGTGAAGGACCCAACAATAGCCATGTACCCAACTTAAATTACGGCGGTGAATATCGCAAACATAATATATATATCAATGGTCTCGAGATTAGTTGGAGTTGAAACGTAAGTAGAACAGAGAAATAATAAATTTGTATGGTACAACAGCATATAAATTAAAAATAAATTTCGTATAAATTTGATACATCTACAACATCATATAAATTTAAACTAAATTTTATACAACTAACTATATAATATACAACTTATTTATAAACTTATCTACAACTTTCATACATACTAAAAATAAATTCCATACAATTAATTATGAAGTATACACTTATTTACAACTTTCATATATTTTTTTTACTTGTTAAAATACATCTGCAATACCATACAACTTAAATATAATTTTCATACAAATTTTATACAATGTCTTTTGTATATTTTGTATCTGATTTGTATATATTTTGTATGTGGTGTGTGCTTCTTCCTCTCTAAAATTCCAATCAAAACTTTCTCTCTTAATATAATTTTGATACATACCAACAACTTTGTATAAAAAAGATAGTATTGCTCATTTAAATACAAATTTTATACAACTATTCATACATTATACAATTAATTTTCAACTTTCATACAACATTCAAATAAAAAAAAATATATAACTACAACAAAATATAATTTACCTACAATTATACTACAACTTTAATTTACTACAATTTCATAAGTATATTGTATGTCATGTATTCTTCTTCTTCAAGTTTCAATATGAAATTCCGCCAAAATCAAATCTAATCTTTACCAAAACCCTCAAAATTGAGATATAAACTCCAAACAATATTCTCAATTATTTGCAACAACACCCAATCCAAACAAAATAATAATTTTTGAAAATCCAAATTCGAATTCAAAGCTTCAAAGCTTTTTAACGGCTGTCAATGGTGGAGAGTCAAATACCTTCAAAATTGATTGATTGACAATTTCAATTTAAACACCAACTGTGCAACACGAAAGGAAATTACTAAGTTAAAACTCTATAGTAAAACAATTGAAATCCATTGATGAATTCTATTAAAAATATATACAACATGAAAGGATAAAAAATAGAGAACATCAGAGAACGAGAGATTGAGAAACAGAGAGAGACGGAGAGAGAGAGAGCGCAGGAGAGAGATATAGCGTTAGAGGGAGAGAATAAGGATGAAAAATAATTGATTCCTTATTCAGTCCTAATATATAGGGATACTCATTTAATTGCTAAAATGTATATAATTGGTAAATTATATATGCTTATGTAATTAAATTGAAACTTGAGTAGGGAGGGTAATAAAGTTTCGAATAGTGTATAGGAAGGTAAAAGTAATTTTTTTTCCTAGCTGGGCCCTTTGAAGTTGTTTGACACTATTTTATCCTTATTTAATTTTCATTAACATCTTTTAATAGTTCAAATTCCTATTACTCACATGTTAAAGTAGTCACATTATATTTTCTCTTTTTTTTTTTTTTTACATTATTACTTTTATTATTATTATTATTATTATTCACTATAATAATAATAACAATTAACTTAGTGTAATTATACAAATGGGTATGGGGAGGATAGTGTGTATGATGTCTTACCCTATCTTATAAAAATAGAGAGGTTATTTCCGATAGACTTTCGGCTCAGAATAATTATTTTTCATCGTGACTAATATACAATCCACAATGAATATTCGATTTTTTATATCAAAGTGAATGTCATCATAAAAACCATAAGAGATATAATAGTGTCGTTTTTATGTTATAATTTTTGACAACTCTTGTTCTAAATAACAAAATATTGTCAATTTTATATCTTTAAAAAAAAAACGAGCATTGTACGTACAAAGTTAAAGTCACAAAAGTTGTATACAAGCAAATAAATATGTCTTTTTTGTCATTTTTATTCGTTCCAAAACAATCATGTGATATATTAATAATAAGATCATGTTGCGTTTTAAAATTATAAAACGAGAGAATATGACATGCAAGTAGTTTCACGCTATCCTTATATTTTCTCTCTCTAAGGTTTGATTGTGTTTGACATTCACCTCAACACTCTCCAAAAAAAAAAATATAAATTATACATGCCGCATTCATACTATCTGTAACAGTTAATAGTTCGCAATTTTTTTTTCTAAAAAGATTATAAACTATAATATTGTAATTTGAGAATGTTTTTAATATTGGGAATTCTTATTTTTAACTCGTAAGAATGTTCAATTATAAGCTTGTATTATTTATGACAACGTAGAGTCAATCGGAAATTGTTAAAAAACGAAAAAGAGAAAAAGAAAGAAAGAGGGGTTATTGACGACAGCGAAGAAAGCACTGGTCGGAGTAAGCATAAAACCGGTCTACAGCTAAATTCCAATCAGCAGAGCAAGAAAAAATTGCAGAAAAGAACCGGTTGTAAAACACATTTTAAGCCGGTTCCCTTTTCTTCCTTTACCAAAAAAAAAAAAAGGAAAAAAAAGAAAGAAATCAGCAACAGACAGGACGATGCAGCAGAAATAAAAACAAGAAATATTGGTGTATCCATCTGGGAAAAAAGATCCCAATGATCAAATTAGAAGACGAAGAACAATTATTCAGTCGCCGTTGAATATTCAGAAACTTCGAAGTCTGTTTTTGCTTCCATCTGAATTGGGGATCACACAAAGTTACAAAGTGGACATATTTCTGTTGGATATGAAATCTGAAGTTCGTAATTGAGAAAAAAGAAGAAGAAATGAAGGCAGGGAGTGCAGCAAAGCTAATAGTTGACGCGTTGCTTCAGAGGTTCCTTCCACTTGCTAGACGTCGCATTGAAACCGCTCAAGCTCAGGTACTTTTTTAAAAAAATTGATAGGTATTTGTGCTTAATTTTGTTTTGACTTAGGTTTTGCAACTTTATCTGAAATTTGGGGAAAATACAGGATGGACAGTACCTTCGGCCATCTGATCCAGCATATGAGCAAGTACTGGATTCACTGGCCATGGTTGCACGTCACACACCTGTTCCTCTTCTCGAAGCCCTTCTAAGATGGAGAGAAAGGTGCACTTTTCCACTTACAATTCGTCCTAAGCATTGCACGTGGTTTTTGTTTATGTGTCAAGTTCAAGTGTATTTTTCATCGTTCGCTACCAATTCGAGCAAGTTCATTTAGGTGAAATAAATTTTGTACTTTGTACAGTTGTGCACTTGTGCTAGCAGATCCATTTGGTAAATATATATTGTTCAGTTGTTCCCCTTACATGTGCTGTATGAAGATGCCAACAGCTACTTTTTCATTTCAAAAAAATTCACATACATGATAAACCGTGATAGGTTATTCATTAGCTTTGTTAACAATTAATATAAATATTTTTTTCATTTTGGGACATCTCAAAATATTTGCCACCATTCCAATGATGTACTATGGTTGGTTGCAGTGAATCTCCCAAAGGTGCAAATGATGCATCAACATTTCAGAGAAAGGTTTGTTAATCTACCAACTCTCTAGTCCTGACTCCTAGCATTGAAGTATCAAACTGATTGTTCCTCTGCACTTCCATTTTCTGGTTGTTGAACAAGTTGGATGAAAATGACTTATCACATAATCTATGGAAAAGCAAAAGAATGGAACTATGGAAGCCACTTCTATTAATCACAGATGTCTGCCAAAATTACATCTGTGTTATACAGCCCTAACTATTTCCGGGTGAAATGGTTGTGCTCATGCTCTCACTTTTAGAGAAACCTAACTTTCCTAGTATAGAACCTCATGCAGTTGGGTCCCCTCAGGGACATCCAATAAAAATTGGTGCAACCCATGCAGTTGGCCTTGTAAAAAAAGAAAAAGAAACAGAAGCCCATGCAGCGAAGGAAGAAACTAGAAAGAGATTGCCCTTATAATATATGAAAATAAACCTGAACTATTCTAACTGAAGTATTTTTAATATGTAACACATTTTAACCTCAAATAGTAGAGTAACGACTAACGAGCATGAAGACATTACTGATGTATAATTTAGACCACTACTCATTTTGTGCCTAATGATACCAAAGTGGTACTATATCATAGGTATTTTACATGCGCTTTTTTATGGGCAAACTATACATGCATATATTCCTTTTTAAGTATGCGAATAAGTTTTGTATGGTTTAGCAACTTAAGTGGTCATATTTGCTTAAGCTCCTGAGTAAGTTCTTCCATGGTTCTTAGCATTTCTCACATCCTTATTAAAATAGTAAGTTCTGCTGTGGTTCAGCTTGCAGTGGAGTGCATCTTTTGCTCTGCATGTATTCGCTTTGTGGAGTGTTGTCCACAAGAAGGACTTACAGGTAGATTCACAGATTCAGCAGATCTACCTTTCTCTAGGGAGCTAATCCACTGCTATTTGAGTTTAACGTGCTTTCCGAACTGCAGAGAAGCTTTGGATTGGAGTTGAAAATTTTGTATTCGATTGGCTAATAAATGCAGACAGGTCGGTTATAAAGCTGGTTCATAACTTATGGCACTCGGTTTATTGATTTTTCCAGAATAACAGTATAAGTTGTTGGCAACTGCTTTGGTCCACCTTTTTCGTTCGTTTCTCCTGTTGTGATTTATCCGTATTTACTAGAGCCATAAATGTAACTTCAGTATGCTTTTCATTCCTCCTCTTGTTTTTTTTTTTCCATTTTTTTCTTGTTTGCCATAACATATTCGAAGGACAATTTTTTTTCAAGACCTTGTCTTGTCCAACATTCTAGCAACATAATTTCCAACTTCTGCTGTATTGGAATTTACCATCCTTAAAAAAAAGTTCCTGGTTTTCATAGAGGGTATGACTGGCAAAGCACAATAATTCTATTGTATTGGTGTATTCTTCAAAAAATTCTTTTTTTGATAGGTTATTCTTCAAAAATTTCTATTGTATTGGAATAGTGAAGTAATTGAAGTGAATGTGTATAATATTTATTACCTTCCTCATTTGTATTAGACGTTTTGGTCTTAAATGGATTTCTGTAGGCCTTTCCATGTCGGATGTACTGATATTATCACTCTTGCATGATTGCTTCTATTTTGTACTTACCAAAAAACATTGCTTTTATTTTGTAGAAATATTTATTTGTTTCTATAGCTATTTAGACGGCTAAGAGAGATTATCTGATCAACTTTGATTTACTCATTCTCGACTCCGATGTCAAAGTATGAAGTAACGATAAACTTTGAAGTCTATATGCTGAGCCAATATTACCTGTTGCAGGGTTGTTAGCCAAGTTGAATATCCTTCATTGGTTGATTTGCGGGGGCTTCTTCTGGACTTAGTTGCTCAACTCCTTGGTGCTCTATCACGGATCAGGTAAGTGAAGGGGACCCAACTTTTCATAGCTCAATCTTCAAACTCAATCACTTGATCCTTCGATAGTTACTCCTAAGAGAGCAAAGCGAGAAGAACTCTGTGCTTTACCCCTAAACGTGTTTCACGTGAAAAGTGACATGTTAATTCCATACAAGTGTGGTAAATCTTTACGCTGGAGACATTATAGAATTTGTAATTGTAGCAAGAAACCTTGTTGATCAATGAGAATGTGACTTTCAGGGCCATGGCTAGTTTATATGTGTCTTAATGTTTCCCTTATGTGTCAACAGATTTAGTTCGGTGACAGAGCGCTTTTTCATGGAACTCAATACTCGTCGTATAGATACTAGTGTTGCTCGAAGTGAAGCACTTAGTATTATAAATGGGATGCGCTATCTGAAATTAGGGGTACGTGTTATTTGTACTTGCTGAATAAATATGCGTAGGAGTATCATAATGATATTATTTCCAGGTGAAGACAGAGGGTGGACTGAATGCTTCAGCTTCCTTTGTGGCTAAAGCAAACCCTCTGAATCGTGCTCCTCATAAACGGAAGAGTGAACTTCATCATGCCTTATGCAATATGCTATCAAACATCCTAGCACCTCTGGCAGATGGTGGCAAAGGTCAATGGCCTCCCTCAGGCGTAGATCCTGCACTAACTCTATGGTATGAAGCTGTGGCACGAATAAGGGTGCAGCTCATGCATTGGATGGATAAACAGAGCAAACATATCTCAGTAAGCATAGGAGGCCTTTTATAGAGCTTCCACTTGTCAGTATCATCTTTATTTGGTCATAAGATGTGAAAATGATCTTCTTTAGTAATACTTAAGGAAGAGTCTCAAAATTTAAAAGTTGTAGTTTGCTGTCAAACAGTACCTCAAGTTTGTTCTATATCAAAGTCAGTTGGTTTTCCACTTCCTGCTTGTTGACCAAGTTAGCTTCTTTATCATCCTTTTCTCCATAGAGCATGCAAGAATTCTTACATATTGGTTTTGGGGTCGGATTTGTCATTTGGTGTTGCTGTCTCATTTCTCGACTATTAGCAGATATTTTATATCGTTTGTGCCTACAATGTCATTTAAGCGCCTACAGGATTCATGGATTTAATCTTCTATTGTAGTATTCTGGTATTTTTGCAAGAAAAACTTGGAATCCAGGGAATACCAGGAACTTGTTTTACTTGTTTCCTTCAGTCAGCTCAATGGACTGTATAAATTGGCATCTAGAGATCAAACCATAGTGCTTACCACAATTATATACTAGCCATTAAGAAGTTACAATGGATAATGACCACCCAGCTTCATGTGGATTTAGTATGTGAAGAGCACATGCCCTCTCCGTTAGAAGGAACACCAGAATATAGTGAAGAGTCCTCCCATAAATGCTAATATTATGGTCATACCCCCCCCCCCCCAAATGGTTGTAATTACTTATTTCTATGTTCTTAGACTGTTGGTAATTTCTCTAATTTGTATGTGCTTTGCAACCCCAGGTTGGCTATCCTTTAGTTACGCTTCTTCTGTGTCTTGGTGATCCGCATGTTTTTCTCAGTAACTTTGGTCCTCATATGGAGCAACTGTATAAGCATCTAAAGGTGAGTTATAATTAAAGTTTTTATTGGCAAAAAAGTGAAACCTTGTTGTGACTGCCTTTTTGTAGATTTTCCGCACACATATAATGTTGATCCTTTTCACAGGACAAGAACCACCGATTCATGGCCTTAGACTGCTTACATCGTGTGCTGAGATTCTACTTGAGTGTTCATGGTGATTCACAGCCTCCAAATCGTGTATGGGATTACCTAGACAGTGTGACATCACAACTCCTTACAGTTCTCAGAAAAGGCTTGCTTACACAGGATGTACAACATGATAAGCTCGTAGAATTCTGTGTGACTATTGCTGAACATAACATTGATTTTGCTATGAATCATATGATATTGGAGTTGCTCAAGCAAGACAGTCCAAGTGAAGCGAAAGTTATTGGTCTCCGTGCTTTGCTTGCCATTGTCATGTCTCCTACCAGTCAGCATGTTGGCTTGGAAATTCTCCATGGTAATGATAATGTACTTGGTCTCATTGGCATTATCTAATCATTTGGCATTTCTATTCTGGATTCATGACTTTCTTTTATCACATATGCCAGTTCGTGGCATTGGCCATTTCATCCCAAAAGTGAAGGCTGCAATTGAGTCAATTTTGAGATCTTGTCATAGGATGTATAGCCAGGCTCTTCTTACTTCTTCAAGGACCACCATAGGTAATTATCTATGGTACAAATAGCTTATACTCTTGAAGATTAATAGGTACTTGTGTATCTGTATGATAGTTTTAGCTGACATCTGAGAATTTAATTCAAGAATTTTGTACTTGTAATAAGACCAATTGATGTTGCTAGTATCAAAAATGGATACAGTCGATGCACCTTTCCCCTCAGTTTTGGTATCAATCGTGCTTCTTTCTTGTGGCTACTGACTATAATTTATAACATTCCTTATGGAAAAGGGGCGAGGATGAGGACTTTATCAAGCCCTTTTCCAGCCTTTTGTCTTGTAACAACTACTCAGCCATATATAATTTCTTGAGTCAGTTGAAGTTTCTGCATTGCTATTTCTTCTTTTAGGATTTCTACTCTATGCTGTTTACTGATTATCTATTTTATTTATTTGCCTGAGCAGCTTTTTAAACTTTTTTCTTCAGCATCAAGCTCTATGGCAGCTTGGATAAATATTTAATAATTTTAAGCTTGAAGTACTCTTCCTGTACTTTCATTTTGTAGTTCCATTAAACTGTATGATAATTGATATGTAGCACATGTTCAGTCTTCTTTTTCCATTTGACATATTAAACTTTCGTTATTCACTTCTAAAATTTACAACATTTATAGTCTTCCGTTCACCGGTGAATACTCTTTTGGCCCTGCTAGTTGCTGCTTGCCTTTATATCTGCTTTGTTCAATACTTACTGTTTGAGATGTAATCTTGATTTACCACCCACATTTTTTGGGTTGCTACTTAATAAACTAGCCATCTTTACATTCCATTGATCTCCTAAATAGTATCTTTCATTTTGTTAGATTGAACTACCCTCTACATTGTCTGAAGTAGCGGTTTTATATATAAAACTCTTTTGATGGCCCAGATGCTGTAACAAAGGAGAAGTCTCAGGGATATCTATTCCGCTCAGTTCTGAAGTGCATACCATATCTGATTGAAGAAGTTGGCCGAAGTGATAAAATTACTGAGATAATACCTCAACATGGCATCAGCATTGATCCTGGTGTGCGTGAGGAAGCTGTACAGGTACTCAATCGGATCGTGAGATACCTGCCACATCGTCGCTTTTCAGTTATGAGAGGGATGGCAAACTTCATTTTACGCCTTCCCGATGAGTTCCCTCTTCTCATTCAAACTTCACTGGGGCGCCTTCTGGAGCTCATGCGTTTTTGGAGAGCTTGTCTAGCTGATGATAAGGTGGAGTCTGATGTTTCCGATGCAAAGCGTGTGCAGCGAACTGAGGGATTCAAGAAGTCTTCTTTCCATCACTCTCAAGAAACACTTGAATTTCGTGCTTCAGAGATAGATGCAGTTGGTCTTATATTCCTTAGTTCTGTGGATAGTCAGATCCGGCACACAGCACTGGAGTTACTGCGCTGTGTTCGTGCTTTAAGAAACGATATAAGGGAAGTCTCATTGCTTGAGCGATCAGATCAGATTTTGAAAAATGAAGCTGAGCCCATATTCATAATTGATGTTTTAGAAGAGCATGGGGTGGGCAGAATTCTCTTTCCCTTTTAATACATCCTGACATTCTTGTATTTTTCATTAGGAAGTTCAAGTGCATTTCTAGTAAGGATCTTTGCTTTTGCAGGATGATATTGTTCAGAGTTGCTACTGGGATTCGGGGCGTCCATTTGATTTGAGGCGAGAGTCTGATCCTGTACCACCTGATGTTACTCTCCAGTCTATGCTCTTTGAGATCCCGGATAAGAACAGATGGGCCCGCTGTCTTAGTGAGCTTGTCAAGTATGCAGCAGAGCTGTGTCCAAGTTCTGTTCAGGAAGCAAAGTAAGCAAGTTGTGGAAATTTAGACATCTGAAACACGTGAAAATGTGCAAAGCTTCCTTATTTAGTATGTCATTTATCTTTCGCGAGCACTTCTTGGTATATTTGGGGAAGTCAAAACGACCCTGTTGTGTAATGATTTGTGTGTAACGGTATTCCACCTACAACTACAATTTTGCAAATAGCCTAATGTAAAAAACTTAAAATGTAGCAAAATTCTCTATTTACCCTTAACTCACAAAGTAGTTTTTCCTTCTTTCTTCAGGAAAAGTATCTATGAATGCCCGTTATGTTAGGTGATAGTTTTCTCCTGACTTTTGGTATATGTTTATGCTGTGCATTGCTTGTTACTTGATGGATATCACAATTCTACCATGGCACATTCCCTGGGAAGTCCTTGTGTTGCATCCCTCCTTTATCATTCAGAAAATATTCTACCATGACACATGCCTTCCGTAGGGCTATTTTGGTCATTGTAAAAGAGATTGAATATTTGAAGTTCCATTTCTTGATCATCCATGCAATTCCTTATTTTAAAGTCTCAAACTTAAGTAATTCTGTGCAGAAAGCTTGAAGTTTCATGTTATGTTGATGTTGCTTGCAGATTGGAAGTTATTCAGCGTCTTGCTCATATCACACCTGCTGAGCTGGGAGGAAAGGCCCATCAGTCACAGGACACTGACAACAAGCTAGATCAATGGTTGATGTATGCTATGTTCGCATGCTCATGTCCACCTGATAGTAGAGAAGGTGGTGGCTCGGCTGCAATAAAAGAACTTTTTCACCTCATCTTCCCGTCCTTAAAGTCTGGTTCTGAAGCAAATATAGTGAGTAGCTACTACCAGAAATCTGTCATGGTAGCAAAGTTGTCATATTGCCTATGTGTTCATATCACTACATTTATATGTCGGTGTTATAAATTTATAGACAATCCCATGCTAACACGTAGGAGATTTGTAATGGCAGAAACACACGCATGACATTATTCTTGGAAACAGCCTCTCTATCCCTCCGGGTAGGGGTAAGATCTGCGTACATTCTACCCTCCCCAGACCCCACTTGTGGGATTTTACTGGGTTGTTTTTGTTGTTGTTGTTGTTGTTCACACATGGCATTATTGTGATTAACCTGGATTGATTTGTCTCTTACCTTTATTTTCACTGGGGATACTTGAGCATCCAAGCTCCAACTGTATATTTTGTTTTTAAAGTTATTAAGCCGCTACTTTTTGAATTTTTTTCTGATATATAGCCATTAATGACTTGCTTAGAACAAATACCTTGATGCTGGAACTTTGAAGAGTGTCAAAATCAAGATTTAATTGGTAAGCACTGGAAGAATTTTCGTGGGAATGGTGGGCTGAGATCGCTTATATCCAATATTAAGGGTTTTCTTATAATCCTTGAGCCGGTCCCTATTTGACAGAGCCATACTGATAAGCCTCATGTGCACATCAAATGCTGTAGTATTGGTACTTATCGAAATAAGTTATTTGGATCTTTTATTGTCCGATTTTTTAAAATTAAATATAAGAGCCCAAGAAACTATGTTATAGATAAGTTCTTCTTTTTTTCCATAAAGAAATATTTGCATGTTTGGGAAGATTAAAAGGGGTGAAATAAAACTCTTCATTGAATTGGTGTCCATGTGTTAAATGGCTTTTTCTTTTGCTTGTTTTAGCATACCGCTACAATGGCTCTAGGGCACTCCCATCTTGAAATATGCGAGGTAATGTTTAGTGAGCTTGCATCTTTCATTGACGAGGTCTCTCTGGAGACAGAAGCGAAACCAAAATGGAAGGTAATCTTTTCAAACATTTTCTTGTCATTGCACTTCTCTTTTTGTGTTCACTTGCTTTACATATAATGTCAGTAACTATGTGATCATCCTTTCCTTTTTGTTTCTTCAGATGGATTGAGCAAAATGATGTTTTATCCATTTTATGTACTAATAAGTATGGGAGTTTTTTCATGTGTGTGTGCTAGTATTAAGACATTTAAAAGTTTAACTCCTTATGGTTCTAATACTACAGTAGAAAAATCTGGCATACAGTGTTGTAGAAAAACTTGAAATGGTCAGCAAGGAGATGATATTGTTAAGAAACAACAATTTAAGAAACAACAACAATTAACTAGGGTTTTAATCCTAAGCTAGTTGGAGTCGACATATTCATTTCACTCTTTTTGGACCCATTTTATTCCAATATTTAATATTTGGGTGTTCTCTAACACTAGAGGTTCTAACTTATAAAAGAAATGCTAAGGTTCTCTACATGTTTTACTGACATCCATATATCTAAACAGACATAAAGGCTCCTAGCAACATTGGGCCTAATGTAAGCATACCTCAAAACTGAGCTTTAATTCCAACTAGTCAGTGTCTCCTACATGGATCTTTTGCTTCCAATTTGTCTTATTTTCTCTGAAAGATTGTAGGTCTTTTGAGATAACTTCCTTCCATGAGATTTTAGGTCTACTTTGTCCTGGTTCACACTTACGGGAGGACACATTTGGAGGTCTATGTAGGACATTTACGAACCATCTGAAGCAACCTTCTCTTACTTTATCCTCTATGTGTGCTACTAGAGGATTAAATGAGATTATGTCGCTTGAGATGGTCATATCTTTTATGAACTTCCAAAGGCATCTGTCTATAGGTGTGAAAACCATGATGATTGACAGATAATATCGTTAAGAAACACATTTGTCAAAAAAAATATCGTTAAGAACTATCAAAAAATTTTGTTCAATGGAAATCACGAAGAATTTGGAGTAAAGCAAAGCCAGAATTTACTTATGGAATAGCTTACTTGATAATTTTTTTTACATATAGAACAAGTTAGACTATGCAAGTATTCCAAAACCAGAGTTGTTTCCCTTGTTTTGTTTTTTCTTTTCCCTCTATTGCTTTTGGGCCAGGAAAGAGAACAGTTATTTTGAGTCGTCATGAGCTCTTTGCTTTTTCAGTTGTAGAGTTGTGCTTGAAATAAGCCTAATTGAAATGCCAGGTTAATTTTTTTTTTTTTGCTTGTAGGTATGTTAATAGTTGCGCATAGCTGATGACGTTCTTGTATACTAGCATCTTACTCTGTTCATAAAATTTCAACAATTTTTTACTATTGATGTTAAGCAAGGTTTTTGAATGGAATGGTGAATTCCAATTGCTGACACAGTTTGATGATAAGACAGTTGATGTTATGCAGTGTTGTGAAGAGCGTGAAGCGAGGAAAAGCGACAAGCCCCTTTTCGCTTAAAGCGAGAAGCGAAGCGCTCGCTTTTTTGAAGTGAAGTGGAATTTTAAAAAAAAATTAAAATAAATACTGCATAGACAACACATGTAACTGTAAGCAAATGTTCAATACTTCAATGTAAAAACTAAAGAGTAGCATCAATTAAAGTACAAAATGAGCATCCTATTCTTCTACAAGATTAAATGAAATGAAAAAAATGGCAGTAAGTATACAAAAAAATGGCAGTAACTGAAACGAAAAAAATTGGGAAGCATTTCGCTGCAATTTATCACTGAAACAGTGAAAGAAGAAGATGAAGAAGAGAATGAGAAAAAGAACTGAAGGGGAAAAAAAAATTGCCAGCATTTCGCTGCTATTTTGGGATTGAAACAGTGAAAGAAAAAGAAGAAAAAGGAGGAGGAGGAGGAGGAGGAAGAAATCACATACCTGGGCTTGAACTTGATAAACTTTTTAAATTTTTAACGTTGGCAGCCCTTAATATGTAGAAGCGCTCGCTTCTGTCGCTTTTACGCTTCTCGCTTTTTTTGCAGAAGCGCTCGCTTTATTCAACCTGCTACGCTTCACATCACAGAAGCGCCCGAGGTCTCGCTTCGCGCTTTAAGCGCTGTAGCGAGCGCTTTTCACAACACTGATCACATGCGTATGAGATTTCCTAGTTTCAGCAAGGGATGAAACTTGCTGAAACTGCAGCTATATAGTCCTTTGAAATACCCCATGCCAAAGCTTGTACATTGCTGATTCTCTCTGTCATTATCAGTACAAATTCTGTGCTCTGGATCTTTTTAGTAGAATTTCAGTTGTTTTATTGCAGAGCCAAAGGTCCCGTCGAGAAGAACTTCGTGTCCACATTGCAAATATATACCGCACAGTAGCTGAAAACATCTGGCCTGGAATGCTTAGTAGGAAGCCTGTTTTCCGCCTACATTATTTGAAGTTCATTGAAGAAACAACCAGGCAGATATTAACGGCGTCTGCTGAGAGTTTCCACGAGATGCAACCACTCCGTTATGCACTTGCTTCTGTACTGAGATCTCTGGCCCCTGAATTTGTTGAGTCAAAATCGGAGAAATTTGATATTAGGACTAGGAAGCGGCTTTTTGATCTTCTGCTCTCCTGGAGCGACGATGCTGGCAATACATGGAATCAGGATGGTGTTAATGATTATCGACGCGAAGTAGAACGATACAAATCTACTCAGCACTCTCGATCAAAAGATTCTATAGACAAACTCACATTTGATAAAGAACTGAATGAACAGGTAGAAGCCATCCAATGGGCTTCCATGAATGCAATGGCTTCACTGTTGTATGGACCCTGCTTTGATGACAATGCAAGAAAGATGAGTGGCCGGGTAATATCTTGGATAAACAGTCTATTCATTGAGCCTGCACCAAGGGCTCCCTTTGGTTATTCACCTGCTGATCCAAGAACTCCATCTTATTCAAAGTACACTGGTGAAGTTGGCAGAGGACCAACTGGTCGTGATAGGCATAGAGGAGGCCATCTTCGAGTTTCACTTGCAAAATTAGCTTTAAGAAATCTTCTTATAACAAATTTGGACTTGTTTCCTGCTTGCATTGATCAGGTGCTTCTTTTTCCTACAGCTTGTAGGAAGTTCATGGTGCAATTCATTCATTTATTATACACCACATTTGTTTTTGCTGAAGCTTTTATAAGATCAATAAGTTCCATAATCATATTCACCTTCTGAAAAATGAATTTTATGTGACTTGTCAATATTGTGGGTGGGGTGTGTATAGTTTCGTGATTTTATGTGCTATACAATCCCCCAGCTGTTTTAGGAGGTAAACCGCTTTAGTAGGTTAATAATATTCACGGAACTTTTTGTTGGAAAATGAGTTGCCTCTGTTTCTTTTGAGAAAATGGAAATGAGTTGCCTCTGTTGTCCTTTCTCTTTAATTGGTACAGCACTGGCATTCTTATATTATTTTTATTGTTTCTCTTTTTAGCATCAGTGAATACAGTTCAACATTCAAATCCTTTTACTTTAATTTTTTTGACATGGAACAAGTTATATCACTTTTCTTGCCCTAGGCAGATGTTTAGCATATACGTTGTTATACCTTTGAATTACTTATTAAGTCTTTCTTTGTTACAGTGCTACTACTCTGATGCTGCAATTGCAGATGGCTACTTCAGCGTGCTAGCTGAAGTCTACATGCGTCAAGAGATTCCAAAATGTGAAATACAGAGACTTTTAAGCCTGATCCTCTACAAGGTGGTGGATCCTTCCAGACAGATTCGTGATGATGCCCTTCAAATGCTTGAGACGCTTTCTATCCGTGAATGGGCTGATGATGGGATGGAGGGTTCAGGAAGCTACAGAGCTGCTGTTGTTGGGAACCTTCCAGACTCATATCAACAGTTCCAATACAAACTCTCTTGCAAACTTGCTAAAGATCATCCTGAACTGAGCCAGTTGCTTTGTGAAGAAATTATGCAGAGGCAGCTTGATGCTGTTGATATAATTGCACAGCATCAAGTCCTCACCTGCATGGCTCCATGGATCGAGAATCTCAATTTCTGGAAACTCAAGGACTCTGGCTGGAGTGAGAGATTATTGAAAAGTCTCTATTATGTGACATGGCGACATGGTGATCAGTTTCCTGATGAAATTGAAAAGCTTTGGAGCACAATTGCTAGCAAGCCCAGGAACATAAGTCCAGTTTTAGACTTTTTGATTGCAAAAGGGATTGAAGATTGTGATTCAAATGCTTCAGCTGAAATAAGTGGTGCATTTGCTACATATTTCTCTGTTGCTAAAAGGGTTGGTTTATACTTGGCTCGTATCTGCCCCCAACGTACTATTGATCACCTGGTTTATCAACTGGCTCAGCGTATGCTTGAAGATAACATAGAGCCTCTGAGGCCCAGTGCAAACAGAGGAGATGGTAATGGAAGCTTCGTATTGGAATTTTCTCAGGGGCCATCTGTGGCTCAAGTTGCATCAGTTGTAGACAGTCAACCTCACATGTCACCTTTATTAGTTCGTGGATCCCTTGATGGTCCTCTAAGAAACACAAGTGGGAGCTTGAGCTGGAGAACAGCAGCAGTTGGAGGCAGAAGTGCGTCGGGCCCCTTGAGTCCTATGCCTCCTGAGATGAATATTGTTCCTTTAACAACTGGTCGGTCTGGCCAACTTCTTCCATCACTGGTGAACATGTCAGGGCCATTAATGGGAGTACGGAGTTCAACAGGAAGCCTGCGAAGTCGCCATGTCTCTCGAGACAGTGGAGACTATCACATTGATACTCCAAAATCTGGGGAAGAAGGGTTGCACTTGGCGGCTGGAACACATGCTGTTAATGCAAAAGAACTTCAATCAGCATTGCAAGGTCATCAGCAGCACTTGCTCACTCATGCAGACATAGCCTTGATTTTACTTGCTGAAATTGCTTATGAGAATGATGAAGATTTCCGAGAGCATTTACCTTTGCTCTTTCATGTCACTTTCGTCTCCATGGATAGTTCAGAGGATATTGTTTTGGAGCATTGTCAGCATCTTCTTGTTAATCTATTATATTCCCTTGCTGGGCGTCACTTGGAGCTGTATGATGTTGAAAATAGTGATGGAGAGAACAAGCAGCAAGTAGTGAGCTTGATAAAGTATGTTCAATCTAAGCGAGGTAGCATGATGTGGGAGAACGAGGACCCTACGGTTGTGAGAACAGAACTGCCAAGTGCCGCACTCTTGTCTGCTCTAGTGCAGAGTATGGTGGATGCTATCTTCTTCCAAGGAGATCTACGGGAAACTTGGGGAGCAGAGGCACTGAAATGGGCTATGGAATGCACATCTAGACACCTGGCCTGCCGCTCGCACCAGATCTACCGTGCTCTGCGGCCTAATGTAACTAATGATGCTTGTGTATGTCTGCTACGTTGCCTTCACAGGTGCTTGAGTAATCCAGTACCAGCTGTTCTAGGATTTGTTATGGAGATCTTGTTGACATTACAGGTGATGGTGGAGAACATGGAGCCAGAAAAGGTGATATTATATCCCCAGCTTTTTTGGGGTTGTGTTGCCATGATGCATACAGACTTCGTTCATGTGTATTGTCAGGTGCTGGAGCTCTTTTGTCGTGTAATTGATCGTTTATCATTCCGAGATAGAACTACTGAGAACGTGCTTCTTTCAAGCATGCCCCGGGATGAGCTCGATTCAACTGTTAGTGACAGTTCTGACTTCCAGCGTCTGGAATCACGGAATGCTTGTGAGCCATCACCCTCCAATGCAAAGGTGCCAGTCTTTGAAGGTGTGCAGCCACTGGTTCTTAAAGGGCTTATGTCAACTGTCAGTCATGGTGTTTCCATTGAAGTTCTATCAAGGATCACTGTGCCTTCGTGTGATTCCATCTTTGGTGATACAGAAACACGCCTACTAATGCACATCACAGGCTTACTTCCCTGGCTCTGCTTACAGCTTAGCCAGGATGCAGTGGTCGGTCCTGCTTCACCACTCCATCACAATTATCAAAAGGCGTGCTCTGTTGCAACCAATATAGCTGTGTGGTGTCGAGCTAAATCAATTGATGAATTGGCTGCTGTGTTCATGGCTTACTCCCGAGGTGAGATCAAAAGTATAGACAACCTTCTAGCTTGTGTTTCACCATTACTGTGCAATGAATGGTTCCCCAAGCACTCGGCTCTAGCATTTGGGCACCTCCTACGTCTTCTTGAGAAGGGACCAGTTGAATATCAGCGTGTCATACTTCTTATGCTGAAGGCATTGCTTCAGCATACTCCAATGGATGCTGCTCAGAGTCCACATATGTATGCAATTGTATCTCAGTTGGTAGAGAGCACTTTGTGTTGGGAGGCACTTAGTGTATTGGAAGCCCTCTTGCAAAGCTGTAGCTTACCTGGATCACATCCGCATGAGCTGGCACATTTTGAGAGTGGACTTGCTGGCGCTGAAGAGAAGATTCTTGCACCTCAAACCTCATTTAAGGCTCGTAGTGGGCCATTGCAGTTCGCTATGGGCTTTGGACTTGGAGCTGGTTCTACACCAGTTTCCCAACCGAATGCATCTGAATCGGGTTTATCGGCCAGAGAGTTGGCACTGCAAAACACGAGGCTGATGCTAGGGAGAGTGCTTGATAGTTGTGCACTTGGGAGAAGGAGAGATTACAGAAGATTGGTTCCTTTTGTAACAAGTACTGGGAACCTATAGAAATCTATTTTGCACATTATTTTGGTAGAACAAAGTTTGAAGATCCAGGGATTGGCTTTGTAAATATGTGTAGTCCTTGTTTCACTATGTAGAATTAGTTCAGTTACTATATTCAGAATGCACCAAGCTCCCTCGTGTAAAACATCGATTGTTATCAGCTATAGCTTTTGCCTCTAGTCAATTAGTCAATTTTTATATATTTCAATTAGTCTAGCAAGGTTCTGCTAATTACTTTGGTTTTGCATCTAATCTATCAAATGACAAATTATGCTTCACCACTGAAATGGTTTTGCAGATCCTTCAAAAATCGTTCTATTGGAAGTGCAACCCACTTGAATTCCTTCAGAAGATGAAGTTTTTATGCCTGCCAAGGGAACATAACAAGAGAATGAAAATCGCCCATTGGATGCATGTTAAAAGATAGTAACTATTATAACAAACGGTTGACAGGGTTTCATTCACTCCTCTCACCATAAAAAATCTCCTATGAAAGAAAAGCACTGTCAGCAAAAAAAAATGAAAGAGTACAAATAGGCTGAATTGCAAATACCAGCCAACTACATAGACCTGTCTATCGGACGAGGAGATCCATAAAGGAAGAAAAGGACCAGCATGTGAAAATTACATCAAAGCCAACCAAGGAAAAAGAATACACAAAAGAATCAACATACATCATACAGAGAACTGAAGCAATATCCAAGTTGAACTTGCTGTTTTTGCATTCAGTTGACACATCATATATGTAAGACAAACTGCTACTGGACAGTGTACAAGAATATCGAGCCATGTTTTAATACATGTTGAGCAAAGCACTCAAATATTGATTTTTAGCAGTATTTATACACTTATTAAAATGCGACTCCAGCAGCTTCAAAGAAAAGCACCATTCCCGAACCAGTATCATCCCGCCTTCGCCCGATCTTCACAAAGGAGTACAACTAATACTTCCACTTCCTCTGTTGCACAGGCACACGAGAAATTACTCACGCGGTGATGAATTCTTTTTAATCAAGGCATAGGCATCGCTATATATGGCCACCAGGTTCGAAAAGACAGCAAGGACAATCATAAAAATACATAAGATCCTGTCCCTCTTAGTTGATATGCCGTACCGATCCCTGAAACAGAAATACAAACAATTCAATAAATGCTTATCTGATTTGCCATACATCTGGTAGAAGAGGATGGTGGGCTTTGGAAAACACGGAGAAGAAAATCTATTGCAAATATAAATATATCTGATTCCGTAGATCATATAGTTCTGAATGTAAAAACAGCAAGTTCTTTAATCCTTCAATTGTATCAGTGATTGAAGCTAGTTGTCAAGATGTTGCAGAATCATCCTTTAATTGTATTTAACCGTGAGATATCCAAGAACCTCCATATTTACTACCACAGAATTCACAGATGTGACCTTTCTCTTAACCATGACCTCTTTCTATTCACAAATGCAAAAACACTTGGATCACAAAATATTCTTAGCCTTTTGACCAACTCTTCTCCCATACAAGTTAGATGTCTGTGATGTTAGTCTCACATTTCGCTATTTATAAAGGGAGAGAAGGTGGATAACAAAATATTCTTAGCTTAATGGCTTTCTTGACTGGAGGGCAGAGTAAAAATGTGACCACCAAAATTTATGAAGGGCAAATGCAGGCCAACGAATGCGCCAACAATGATTTTCCTCGGTTCCCGTTCCCATAAAACTCAGTGCTTGCAACAAGTCAAGCTATTATCCAAGTTTTGGATTTGCAAAGCATCAGTTAAGTAATACTTGAAATAAATTGTCAAACAGAAATGTGATTACCTGAGTGTAATAGCAGCAGGAAATATGAACCCAATGCAAACAGCAGCAGTTGCGCCAGTGAATTGGAAAGCATCCCAGATGCTTGGGATGAAATTCGCCCCCAAAAAGATGATGGCAATAAGCCCACTGCTTAAAAATGTAAACCTCGAATTGTCCAAGGTTAGAGGCCTCGCAGAGGGAAAGAGAAGGCCGTCCAAGTTAAGCCGCAGTGGGTAGAAAACAATGGGAAAGACAAGCATAAGGTGAGCAACATAGCTGACACGCACAACATCATTAAGCAAGGAGCCAAATGGAATTCCAAGATCAGCATCAAAGTTGGCCAGCACATCATCAAGAGTCGCATCGCCAAATAGTAGAAATCCAAAAAGGCTTGTCAACACATACACACTTGAGCAAAGAGCTAGCGCACTTTGCACCACCGCTCTGATCTGCCTGCCGTCTTCAAGTTCATTTTCTATGGAGTGGACTGCAGATGTACATTTTTTAGTCTAATATTTTGTGGCAGGTCGTAAGATGGATGTACAGTTAACTTTCCATTAACAACTGCATCGTCCAGATTGACAAGCATGCACATCAAGGAAGAAAATTCACATAGGATATTGAAATAAGTCAAATAGAGATAATATATGAAGTGGAGTAGATGGTTGAAAGTACTATATAGAGGCCAAAGTAGTTATAAGTAGGATCATTTAAGCTAATAGGAATTCTTGATGGTTTCGATACCATTCATAGATACAGATCAAATCAAGGGCGATAGACTAACATACAAAAGTATGAGAATAAAATCATAATGCAAGGATCAATGACCTTGAGAGATGATATATTCGAGTAATTCTTTTGATCGATATGATATACTTGAGTAATTCAGATGGTAATCATCAGCTAATGCACCACATAACCAGAAGTTTTGCATTAATAGTACTTTCAATATGATAAAACATTTTGCACTTAAAAGTGCTATATGAGATATGCAAGACTCCTTCTACTTAGAAGTCTGAAAGTATAAGATAAGAATAAAAAAGCTACGGAAAGTATGTACCAAAGATTAATGAAGAGCAATTACTACAGACTTAACATAAATGTTTCTACCTTTAATATTTGGTTGAAACTTGAAACTATGTGTACCTTTCTTATCATAAAGTATTAGCAGTTCATCCTTCATTACTCAAATATCAGCCAAAAACAAACAAACAGCAACATCTTAGAAAAAGATATAATTGGGCTATTACCATTATAGTGACAGATGTATGCAGTGACAAGTACAGGAACGACAGTGAAGAGATTGAGGAATGATGTAAGATCATAAAAATCGGGAAGCAATCTGGGCATAAGAATAGATCCATTTATCAGCTTGAATACGGTGATTCCCACAGTCACGACCAGGAATACAACAGCCAAGGCAACTGATAATGCGGATGTATATCTCAATGAATCTGTAATACCAAAATGAGGAACTTAATATCGCCAGATTTTGCACTTAAAATACAAAGAGATGGCACTACTGATATTGAGATTATTGCTGTACAGAAAAACTTCTATTTAAAGGAAAAAGGACGTACAAACTTATATATGGGAAATAAAAATAGCATGAAAGGATTGTATAACTAAATATACTTTGAAAAGCTTATACATCTCCGGGAAAGGATTACCTATACGCTTTAAGCAAGCCAACGGTGCAAATACGCCAAGGGTGGTGACAAGAAGAACAAAGAATCGTCCATTCCACCAATGAACTCCAAACCAACCTTCCAGGACACCAGCATGGTGGGTTCCACTTGAAGTTGTTCCGGAGAGAACATCACCTTTAAAACGAGAATATAAAGAGTGAGTGTAACAATCATCATGGAATTAAAGGAGGGTAACAAAGCAGTAAACTTGGTACTCATGAAAACTAAGTCTATAAGGCGTTGGTAATCAATTAAGTAATAGTTCACACCTACCTATGATAATCATGTATACAACAAGAACACCAATATTATTAACTAGTACACATATTTGAAGCAACATCTTCCCATATTTTCCAAAAGCATCGCCCATAAGACCTCCATAAGAAACTGATTTTGAAGTCCTACTAAACCTGATTAACAACTCAATCGAAGCTTCTGTAAGGAAAGCCATCAAGATGATCATAACAATCCCAGGAATGAGTCCCAACACCTTCATAGTCGCGGGCAAGGCCATAATTCCAGCACCGACAATTGTGGTTGATAAATTAAACACAGCCCCACTAAAAGAAGCCCCATTAAACTCATCAAATCCGCCATCTTCCTGGTGCTTGGTAGGCAATAATGGTGATTGCTCATCAACCACTGCTTGTTTGCTCTTTCTTGGTTTCTTCTCTTTTACAGGTTTAATGCTTCCAATTGTCATGTTTCAATTCTGCAGTTCCTATAGCTGAAAACTAGAAACTTTACCAACTATATGTACAGACCACCTTACACTTTTTGGTCCCTTTAGAAAAAAATCTGCACATAGCACTTAACAAGTATCAGTCTTAAGATTCTAATATCCATTTCTGAGATTTCAAACATTCTAAAACAATAATTAAACCAGTGAAACAATTATTAGGGAAAAGTCCAATTATTTACATAAGTTAAAGAGTCAAAACTAAATCCTTTTAACTACAATTAAGCCCAAGTGGCCATCAATAGTTTCAACAACAAAACAATACTGTATCAATTTTTTTAAAACCAATTAGGAGGTAAGCAATAGGCATAATTAAATAAAGCTTCTCCAAAGCAGAATCTATTCAGTTTGCTTTAAAGCGTACAGATTACTAAAATCATACCTGAAATGGATTGAAATAACTAAAAAGCAGGAGGCTTTGAGATAAATCTTCTTTTACAAAATTGAAGAATAAATCAAGAACCCAGAATGGAATAAATAAAAAAAAAATCAACAGCCACCTAGAAAAATATTGAAGACCAAGAACCACAGGGTCTAGATAAAATGAATTAACTTTTATGGGTTTCGTGTGTTAATATACGAAAGAAAGAAGCAGAGAGGGAAGAAGGAGAAAGCTTCACGCAATGAATTATTGAAAAATTTCTAATTCATACAAACAAAATATATTGTACAGTTTCATTGACTACGACTTCGACAAGAAAATAGAAAAGTTGGCCTTTGATTAATTCTTATCTTGGAAAAAGATAAAAGAAAAGGTATGGCCTTGTCAGTAATTTTCAAGAAATGAGTTTTTTTCTTCTTTTACATACATTTTTCCCATGGAAGGCAGTGAGATAAAGGCGATACCTTTATGTTTTTTTAATTTTATTTTCCAATAGAAGGATAGTAAAATGACGTCCTTGTTAATGGGTTTTCTGCCCTTCAAATTTGTAAAGCTTAAGATTACTGGTTGCTGTCGAAGATACAGAAGGAAAAGGTTTGTGTGTCATTGGTTTTATAATGGAGATTTTTTTTCGACACTAAATTGTGTCCAATTGTTGATTTCATTTGATTGAGTTGGATATTTGTCTTCTCATGGTAACTACTTGCTACGCCTTATCAACTCCAACTACTCTCAACACTTAATTTTTAACATCTGAGAAAAGACTAAAGAGAATACTTATCGGTGTCAAATTTATTTAAATCCCTGACCTGACTTGACCTCAAATAAGAATAAGAATTTACAAGAATAGCAGTTGCCTACTCCTGACTTTATAATTCACACGTGTGGAAAAGTCTTTTGACGTACATAGTACTTGGTTAGGTGGATCGGTATTACACGCACTCGTTTTTCTATTCACATAAAATGTCTAATTAAACATAGTAGTAGCAAAAAAGACATGCCCAAATGTCTCTATAGTCTATACTACTCGAATTATTTACTTTATCCTCAATTATAATTTAAAATAATCTATATTCTTCTAGTTAGCGAATAGTCTCGTATTTGTCTTGCTATTTATGAAGCTCATGCGCAAAATGGGTAGATTTTATTTATAAATACTTTGAAAAAGAAGGTTCAAATTTATCCAATATAATTTTGGTTATGATTTAAAGTCCTTAACTGTCATACATATTTTGGGAAGGATAAATACGATATTTTTCTAGCTAGAGATAATATTAGACTAAGTATAATGTAGGACAATTGTTCATAATCAACGAGCAAATTTGACCTTTTTCATATTAAAATAAAATAAAATAAGACGAGGTTGGAATTGGGACTTTAATTTGTATCTACCGCAGTTGTCCTTTAGGAAACACAAAAGCCAAATACTATAATCTACTATGCTATTTCCCAAAGACTTTATATCCACGGGTAAAATTGATTATTGACATGTGGTCGTTTGATGAATTGACATGTGTAAGCAAAGACGATGGAGTAAGATATGAGTCAGCAAAAGGTTGGTATCGGTTATGAACACGTGACCAGTACTGGGTTAGTTTTGAGGACAGCAAAATCGAGGACGAAGATTTGAAAGGAATACATCGGTTGGGAAACACTACATTCAATGAGCAGTTGTTTCAAAGAATCTTATCATTTATATCCAGTTGTTATGTAGCCATCAAGAGGGTTTTATTCTCATTAAAGAAGAACTTGATTTATGAATCTTGTCTCCCTGAATATAGCTATAAATAGAACTTGTATCCATAGTAAAACATGAAATATTCTATACACACAAGCTAAATTTGTTCTTATTCTATCAATCTACTTGCTTTCTATCAAACTAGCCATTGAAAATTAGCCGTTATATAACCGTTGGAGCAATACCTATATAAACATTATTTTTGAAGAGATAAAGACATACTTTCTAACATAACTTTCTGAATCAACTTCTTCCTTCTATATGCTGGGTTTCTTTCTGAATTTTCTACTAGTTATGTTTCTAGTTTTATAACTGGAAGAGCTTGTTGAATCCTGGGAGATACGCCTAATTTTATTTATCACTGTGTGGGCGAAATATCTTTAAGGAGAGTGTCTTTGACACGACTCAAGTTAATTCTTTTTTCCATAACCAATATTTTTCCAACAATCTTAAGGATATTTCACACTTTGTTCTTATGGAGAATACCGATTGCAATATTTCGGCCGATGCTCCTATACCTGATGCACAGACTATTTCAACTATTGTTCTAATTAGACCAGCGACATACCGGTTTTTTCATCGATCTTCTTTTCTTCAAAGTAAGTAAAGTGTGTCAAACGATTCTAACTCTTTTTACTTTATGAAAGAAGATGTCACAACTTGGCAAGGATTCTGAGTCACACCATTATTTGGAGACATTGGATCCATTTGGTGTTGATGTTCCTCATGAATATTAATCTGGTATGGTCTCCAACCTAATTATTGAGAATTTATTTTTTAGAATAAATGAGTATATGCTTTTGCGAGGTCACAGGAAAGTAAACTAAGATTTATTAAGATTATATCATTATATATTTTCAGTATTAAATATGAGATGTTATTTAAATTTACCACATTGAAGTGTTGCAACAAGCATTTGGTGTTATTATCTACTGTTGATGTGGTTAGATTTATTGTGCCGTTGGATTTTCAAATATTTTATTTGGTTTCTTTTGAAGAAAATCAATCAAGAGTATTGATTTGCATTAGTTAGAATTAATGGATTTTCTTATGAGAAACTAGTAAAACTCCTTACGAGTTGTGGAGAGATTATCTTTTTAACCTGAAATTTTTGAAGTGGGGGGCCTGGGTGTCTTGCCCGAGTTGTGTGATCCTAAGAAAAAGAAAAAAAAAGTGAGAAAACTGTTTATTAAAATTATAATGAAGCCTTACACAATTGAGATTTTTTGTGATAAAAATTTGGAATATCAAAATATATTGAGGAAATTGTTGAATTATGATAGGTTTCTACAAATATGAGATAAGTTGTGGAAGTTAAAGTTTGTTTTGAGATGTATTTATTCCTTATTTGAGAAATACTACTATTGTGTGTGTGAAGTTTTCACTGTATTAGAAGGATACAGTGATGGAATCTTTGATTCAAATGAGAAAAAATTCACTATTAATTGTGATTACCTTTTGATTGGGTGTTATGATATTGGAATTGTCTGGCAATGGGGTGATTAAGCAACCTTTTGGTGAGTTAAACCGACAATAATTATGTCGATGAATTGTGATTGCCAATGCGCATAACCATTATAAGAAAATAATTCTTTCAATGGGAAGAGTAGACACATTTTTTAAGATATAATATCTTAAAGCAATTGCTTAGAGATGAGAATTTTTTATACATATTATGTGTAGTCAAAAAGGGATTTGGCCTATTCTTTGACTTATAAGGGTTGAGACTTTTGCCAATTTGAGATGTATCAACAATGATGGTAACCCAACCTATGTGATTGGAGATCCTATGAAGTAGGTTCATATGGGTAATAACAAGTCATTAGTTGATCAAACATGCACTATTAAATTATGTCTCTTCATATGGTGTATGTATATATAGTGCAAGACTGTACGTAATGTGAGATTGAGTTATTATACTCTTAATCTAATAATCCATAGCCTATTGTAGGTGGTGTATTGTGATGCAGAATGCACTTGGTGGATGGACCTATATGAGTGTGGAGTGGGGCCGCTCCTATGAAATTTGTGGCAAAATTTCTATAGCACTCATGAAAACCAGGCGCGCGCATGGCCTATTAGCACAAAACTGCAATAACAACAGAAATTGTGGGGGTGTAATATGATGAATAAGATCCCTAGCTTACAACAAGAATTTTTAGTTCATAGAAGTTATCAACTTCACCAATTATTCTGTAAGTTAAATCTTATTTTATCTATATCTGGTTCATAATTTTTAAGACACTAGATCAATTTCATTATACCTGAAACCCAACAAATTATCTCTCTTTCTTTATTTATTTACTACTTATTTTTTTGTACCTTTTGAGATATGTGAGGGATTGTTGGAAAATTAGTGATATCTCAAAAGGTAATGCTCATCTTGGTTTGGAAAATCTTTTCCTTTTGAAATATTATGACATCTACTTAGTAGTTAATAAATTATTATATTTAATAGAGTCAAACTAGCTATTGGAGCAACACCTATATAAACATGGTCTTTGAAGAGCTAAAGACATATTTTCTAACATAACTTTCTGAATCATCTTCTTCCTTCTATATGATTCGTTTCTTTCTTGAATTTTTTGTCATTTCTGTTCCCAGTTTTATAACTGTGAGAGCTTGTTGAATCATGGGGGATAGGTTTAATTTTATTTATCATTGTGTGGGTAAAATATCCTTAAGGACAGTGTCCTTGACACGCCTCAAACTAATTCTTATTCTCCATAACCAATATTTTTCCAACATAAATCACGCTGCAAATTAATTGTATTATTTTACGGGTAAACAATACTGCAGTTCTGGATATTGACAACCCAACTAAAGGATGGCCATTGAGAATGAGTGAATTGTCAAATTTTAGACCCACTATATATTCGATAGAGTTGCGGTTGTATCCCTTATTATATCACGGACACTCTTTTTTCATCTAGCTAGCCCTCTGCAAAATTAAAAGATAAGTCCAGTAAATTCATAATCCTGAAGCATTAGATAACAAAAATGAAAAAGAAATAAAAAAATCCTAATCAAGCCTTCATTTCATCAAAGTGCCTTCCCAATCAAAGGTAGGCCATTGATGTGTTTGTCACGTAATTATCATTAGTTAGACGACAAAAGAAATACAAATTATGTCAATGACGGCAATTATTAAAAAAAAAATCAGACTTGGCCATGGTAGGTATACTAGTTTTAATTAATTAATCACACGATAATCAAACTATTATTCTAACATAAACTCACGGATGTGGTTGTGACAAGTGCCGAGAACGTACTGACTACTGTGACTAGATTAGCAAGGAATCTAGGCAAATTACTTCATTGGCTAATTGTGATTCATTCAAATGGACTCCTTATTCTTTTAATCATAATCTTGTTGCTTTTATCTTCGATTAGCTAACAGAGAATTAACACTAGCCAAGCATTTGACAGTTTTGAGAGCTCAAATCAATTTAAATATTGATTTACTACGACGTTTTTTTTTCAAATTCCTCTTTGATTTTTATTATAAAAGTATTGTTTTGTAATAATTATTCTTGTAATTTGAAAATACATCTATATCTATCTAAGCATGAATATAATGTCAGTTTATAAAAATAACCATATAATATTAAACATAATAACTCATAATAAAATAACATCACCGGAATTCTAGATATTAGCCTTATAATCCTATTAGTTTTACGACATAATACTACACGTTATGAATCCTACATGATTACCTTTAGGAATCCTATTAGTATAGTTACTTTCCGGATGTCTAATTCATATAAAATTGCACCAGTAAATATCTTTAGTCAAGTAATCTTGTTACTTTTAAGATATACTTCTTAAAAATTCCTATTCCTAATTTAATTTGAAAACGTATTATAATGTCCTAATACTAATTTAATTTGAGAATGTATTATATTGTCCAAATCTATTTAGAAATAAATGTGAGCCTATATTATTATTAAAGCATAAATACAATATTAATATACCAAAATGTCACGACCCCAAATTTCCTCCGTAGGATGTCGTGATGGCACCTAGTCTCTAAGACTAGGTAAGCCTATCAATGCGGAATAATAATAAATATCTGAAATAAATAAACTACAATTCAAACAATTTCAACTCCCAAAACCCAGTAGAAATAAGTCACAAGCTTCTAAGAATTTATTCTTTAATGTCTCTATATGTCAAGGTCTAGATAAAATATAAGGAAGCAACATAAAATGATAGAAGGGGACTCCGGAGTCTGCGGACGCTGGCAGATATACCTCGAAGTCTCCGTGCGCAGGTAACTCAATGACGTCTAGGCTGGTAAAATGTACCTGGATCTGCACAAAAAGATGTGCAGAAGCGTAGTATGAGTACACCACATCGGTACCCAGTAAGTGCCAAGCCTAACCTCGGTAGAGTAGTGACGAGGTCAGGTGAGGCCCTACTGGAGTATAATAATGGCATGGTAAAATGTTTATCAATGTAGTAAAATAAAATGACATTGAAAATGAATCAAATAGTATGTCACATTTAATGACACCAAATAATTGCAAATAATATCTCGTGAAAATCAAAACAGAATTTCCTTCAACTTTATGAAAATCACAATAATAATCAAAGGCAACTACGACCATAAATCAATATCAACAAGGGCACTCCCGAGGTACCGCCTCGTAGTCCCAAATCATAAATAAATTCACAATAACTCATTTTCTTATATCACCGCGGGAGCCTTCACAATTTATTTAAAGAAAATATTTTTTCCGAAATAGCATCCCGTGTTTTAGCCACCCTTATCACACCGCATGACTTCTAGTAGTTCCCCTACTAGCCACGCGTATCAAGCCACCCTTATCTCACCGCATGCGTTTCAACACCCAGACCTTATACCACCGCATGCGTATCAATATCACAATATATCACAATTTGCACCTCAAGTGCTCAAATAATTTAACTTGCCAAAATAATTCAACAACAATATTTTTTCACAATAAAGAGCTCACGACTCATGCCAAAATAAATCATCAATAATAGTTTGCCACAATAAAGAGCTCACAGCTCATGTCAAAATAATTCATCAATAATATTCTTCCACAATAAAGAGCTCACGGCTCCCTCACAATGAGTATAAAAATATTCAGGAGTAAATAATTTAGGAAAATAATATTTTAAAATCTTTACTACGTTGCTTCAATATCAAGTTTAAAAATGTCAAATACTTCATATTAATAATATTTAATTTAAAGAAAATCAATCTTCAAATAATGCACAGAATAAAAGAAACCAAGTTTTAACTAAACAGGTAAAACAATTAGTAAGAAAAGATCAAACAAATTTGAAGTATATATCTCACATCAATGATGAAGAATATAACAAGATAAAATAATTTAATAAATGCGCAACAGTGATCTACACAATTTAAAAATATAATCTTTTGCAAATTAACCAGTGTACACACTCGTCACCTCGTGCACACGACTTTCAACACATTTCAATAATCACATCAATACCAATTCTAGGGGAAATTTTCCCCACACAAGGTTAGACAAGTCACTTACCTCGACTTGCTCCAATTTAATCAAGTATTATGCTTTTTCCTCGATTTTCTTACTCCGATCGACTCGTATCTAGTCATAATTAATTCGATACAGTCAACAAAAATTATAGTAATCAATTTCATAAGAAAATATTATATTTTTATTAAAAATCCGAAATTAGCTCAAAATTTGTCCGTGGGGCCCACATCTCGGAATCCGGCGAAACTTATAAAATCCGACAATCCATTCAATTACGAGTTCACCCATACCAATTTTACCAAAATCCGATAACAACTCGACCTCCAAATCTTAAATTTTCGTTTTTGGAAGATTTTGCAAAAATCTTGATTTTTCTTCCATAAATTCACGGATTCATGATGTAAATGAGTATGGAATCATGAAATATAATCAATATAGGATAAGGAACACTTACCCCAATCTTTTCCCGTGAAAATCGTCCAAAAACCGTGCTCCAAAAATCCAAAACGAAATGAATGAAATGAGCATTTTTGGTCCTTAAGTTTCTGCCAATCCGTCACTAAAAGTCCATTTTTCGTCACTAAAAGTCTACCAGAAATAGCTCTACTAGTCTTACTTCAATTGATCATAACTTTATGTATAAATGTCCAAATGATAAATGATTTAACTTTTTGGAAACTAGAATCCACCGACTACAACTTTCATGTTTTGCGATTATTCTGATTCCTTATGCATTGCGAGATATAAGCTACCAAAGTTGGCTGCGTGCATCAGAAATTTTGGCAAAATTTCTGGCGAAACTGCTCTATAAGCCTTTTTTCAATCCATCATAACTTTCTGTACAAATGTCTAAATAATGCATAGTTTAACTTTATGGAACCTATAGTCCAACGACTACAACTTTCATGTTTTGTACATTTTCTGATTCCTTATGCATTGCGAGATATAAGCTTCCAAACTTGGCTCCACGCACGGAATTTCTGCAACAGAAATTTCTGCAAACAGAAATTTCCAGCACTTTGTCCGAAATCCATTCCGTTTACTTTCCAAAATCCACCCGAGACCCTCGGGACCTTAACCAATTATTCCAACATGTCCCAAAATACCATACGAACTTAGTCGAGGCTTCAAACTACATCAAACAACATCAAAACGACAAATCGCACCTCAAATCAAAATCAATGAACTTTGAACTTTCAAATTCTATATCTTGTGTCGAAACACATCAAATCAATTCGGAATGACTTCAAATTTTGCACACAAGTCATAAATGAAATAACTGAGCTATGAAAAATTTCAAAATCGGATTTTGACCCCGATATCAAAAAGTCAACCCCTCGGTCAAACTTTCCAAAAATTTAACTTTCGGCATTTCAAGCCTAATTCTACTACGGACTTCCAAATAAAATTTCGATCACGTTCCTAAGTCCAAAATCACCATACAGAGCTGTTGTAATCTTCAAAATTCTATTCCGGGGTCGTTTGCACATAATTTGACATCCGGTCACTATTTGAACTTAAACTTTTAATTTTTCATCAAAATTCTATATCTCGAACTAGGGACCTCGAAATTTGATTCCGGGCATACGCCTAAGTCCCAAATCACGATACGAACCTATCAAAATTATCAAAATACTGATCCGAGTCTGGTTACTCAAAATGTTGACCAAAGTCAACTCAGTTGAGTTTTAAAGCTCTAATTCACATTTTAATTCATTTTTCACCTTAAATTTTTCGGAAAAGTTTTACGGACTGCACACGCAAGTCGAGTAATGATAAATAGTGCTTTTCGAGGTCTTAGAACACAGAATTAATTATTAAATTTAAAGATGACATTTTGGGTCATCACAAGAATAAAGTCCATAACATATTAAACGGAAGAACTCATATGGAAAGGGCATAACTGCAATAACTTATTTTTTGGAATGCCTTCTATGCTAATTTTCAATATTTAAGATTTTAAAATTAATAAAATTTATCTATTAAATTCTTATTAAAAATATGTAGGAAGGTTTAATAAGATCAATTTTATCAGAATCATCCATATTGACAATACATTACCACTCAATAATGTCCAATACCAAAATAAAAGTAATATTAAATGGATTGCATAAGGAGTTGTAATTGAAAAAAAAAAATACCCCAACAATAATATATGTTTATATTATATTTGAATTATTTTTCTACTCAAATAATATTTTTTTTATCAATTTTTTGTGTCTTATTAAAAAATACCTAATTATTAAACAACAACTAATAAAATATTTAAGAATATAAATGTGTGAGAAAGATAAAAAAATAATATGTAAGAGTCAATACCACTAATAATTCTATAGACATACAGATCTAAAAGTAAAATGTCATATCAATCTTTTACTCTTTGAATATAAAATTTATGGTGGATAAAATTATAATTAAGATTAAATATTTAAAACAAGATATGAACTAATATTAAGATCTGAATCAACACAGAATAAATTATTTTTTATGTTAAAATCAAATAATTAAATCTTTTAATTAATTATTTAGCGAGAGAATCCAATTCAATAGTATTTTTTAAATTCATCATATGAGTAAAATTCTTATTCAAGTTAAAAAAATCTTAGGGTACATAAATTTATTCCATAAAAAGAGAGTTAGAACACAAAGTAAAAAGGTTAATATATTATTAAGAATCAAAATGCTATACAAGTGTATGAGGAAGCACAATTAAAGCTACATCCTAAATAAGAACAAGCTTTCAAGACTATATTATAAAGAGTCGACTCTGCTATAACGAGATCATTCTTTGTAGATGCCTCTGGCGAAATCGAAATAATATTTCTATGTCATGCATTACTTGCAAATATCATACCAAAAGGCATGTCATTATAAGCAATAATAGCAAGTGGTGTACCAACTGCGATTTTATTGTGAGGCCACCCACTTTAGATTTGATATACCTCTTCAAACAATTTAAATAACCACCGCAAATATATCAAAGCATAACAATGGTGCTAAATTTATAAGGAAAGCAAAATTGACAATATGGGATGAAGCTAAGTGTCAAATAGAGTTCTAGAGATATATTGGATATTAATGAACTGTTTAGTGAAAAATTAATGGTTTGGGAGGTAATTTATGTCAAGTACTACCAGTACTTCCAAAATCGACAAAAGCAGAGATTGTAACGGCTAGCTTGCCAAGTTATACTTCTGGCCTCAAATAAAAAAAATTCAACTGACAAGAAATATAAAGTAAGAACAGATCTAGTATTAAATGTCTTCTTGCTTCATGTCGGAAACGAATAAGAACATCTAATAAAAGATGATTTGGGTCTTCCTGAACACTTGATTATCAATCCCAATGGTAATAGTAGTACATTTAATAAGAGAGATATTTCTATCATTAGATTAAAATATAATTTGTACAAATTGCATGATATAATTCAAAAGATATCTTAGCTAGCAAAAATGAATATGTTGATCAACTAAATAAAAGGTTGATTGCAAAATTTTATAATAAAATTAAAATGTTTTTCTGTTTATGGCTCAGCAGAAAATGTAACGACCCGACCGGTCATTTTGAGAGTGTTATTGTCACGACCCAAAAATCCCACCACAGGCGTCGTGATGGCACCTAGTCTCTAAGGCTAAGTAAGCCGATTTCAATTATATTTTTAGAGGTATTTTTTTAAATTAAATAAGTAACCAAAACTAACAGCGGAACAAATATGAATGTACAACCTCCCAAGACTGGTAGTACTGAGTCACGAACTCTAACTGAATACATGGAATGATCACGAGGACCGATTATACAATACTGTTTGATTAAAAATTAACAGTACAATGAAATGTAAAGACTCCAAGGGACTGCGACGACCAAGCAGCTCTACCTTGAATCCTTACGATCCCGCTTTAACTTTTCTCAAGTCCAATAACTCCAATACCTGGCTCTGCACAAAAATGTGCAGAAGTGTAGTATGAGTACACCACGGTCGGTACCCAGTAAGTAGCAAGACTAATCTCAGTGGAGTAGAGATGAGGTACAGTCAAGACACTCACTAGTCTAATAGCCTGTGCAATATAATATACAAAATAATAAGAAGCATATAACAATAAGGGCAACATAAAACAACCAGTAATATTCACAACAGACAACAAGAATACCATTAATATCGCTCAACAATTAATAAATACAATTACAGACAATAAATCAAATCCTTCAAATAAATGTCTTTCACATATAATTCTTTCAAATAACTCTCTTTCAAATATAATTTTCTCAAATAATTGCCTTTCAAATATAATTCTTTCATATAATACCTTCTACATAAAAATCCTTTCAAATAAATATTTTAAATATAATTCTTTCAATTAAAAAGTCACCATGTGACACCTCGTTTCATTATCATAAAAATACGGGTCTCATCCCATTTTTATATTTTTTGTAAACACGGGTCTCAACCCATTTTTCATATTTTCACGGCACCTTGTGCCCATAATTAAATCATCATATTTCCCCGACACCTCGTGCCCTCATTTTATATCACAACTGCACGGACAATTCACATGCCAAATATCATTATCATTTAATCACAACACCTCGTGCCCACAATTCATATCACAACTGCACGGACAATTCACGTGCCAATATCCTTATTATTTACTCACGGCACCTCGTGCCCACATTTCATTTTATAATCCGCCTGGCAATAGCCACAAGCTCTCAATTTCAACATAAATCAGATTGTCATCAATTTACCAACAAAAAAAAAAATTGCACAACGTATAAAAATAAACACAAAAATATCACAACATCACATGAAAATCATCAACCCCACATCATCACATATCGTCCCTGACAATAGCCACCCTTATCGCTCCTATTGCCACCCTTATCACTCTTATAGCCACCCTTATCGCTCCGCCCAGATAATATCAATAGCCACCCTTATCGCTCCTATTGCTACCCTTATCGCTCCGCCCAGATAATATTCTAACAAACACAACCACAGTGAAATGCTACCCTTATACCCACATAATATCAACGATGAAATGCCACCCTTATATCTTCAAAATAATAATTACACACAACACAACAATTTACTCAGGAAATTATCACGGCAACATTACAAAATCAATTCATATCATAATTTGCCCAATGGATATAACCAAAAATCCAAAGATACTACCAAGTCAATTAATTTCATAACAAATAGCCGAAGGCTCCACACAATGTGTACAACACCCAAAAACAATCAACAGAGATAGAAATTACTTAACATAAAGCAAAATCTTCATTAACTCCAAATTTTTAATAGTTATATAAACACCTCTTCTTAAGCTTATTTAATTAATTATTTGCACAGGAGAGAATCCAAAATAAAATTAAATTCCAATAATTATCAAACCAGCAAATTTACGGAATTTCATAAATAATCAAATAACAATCACATCAAATTGTCATATAACAACAAAGTCAACAACAAGAATTTAGGCACGACAAATAGATAATTAAATATATGCCAACAATTATTCAATTTACTACAAAATATGCTCAAGACTGTAACTCAATAAAATTTGCACATATAAACCAAGTACGTACTCCTCACCTCGCGTACATGGTTTTCAATTACACAAATTGCACAGAAGACTCAATGCCTAAGAGAAAATTCCCTCACTCGAGGTTAAGCAAGACACTTACCTTTTTGAATTTAGGTCGATATTCCAAAATAACTTTCTCACGTGAATTGACCTCTGGACGGCTCCAATCTTTCTTGAGCCTTCCTTACGTTACTACGAGGTTTCGGAAATCCTAGCAACTTCAATCTATTTAGAAACATAACAAAAGTGAACCATAATTAGGAAGATTTTCATGGTTTCAGCTTATTTGAGCATTTTATCAATCACTAGGTGTGCAAATTTGGCTACAAGGTTCTTCTACAAGATTTCCTACACTCCTCAACCCAATCTTTACTTATTTTAGCCCAACAATCTTCCCACAAATCTTATTGGTACATACATGTATAAATAATACTCTCATACCCAAGAATCATACTCCTAATCAACCATCTTCTACCCCAAATTCGAAATTGAAAACTAGGGTATGGAACCTTACCTCTTAGATGAAGAACTTGTGAGATTTTCTTGTTGGATTTCAAAGTTTGGACAAGATCTTGATGAACAAAACTGTCACGACCCAAAATTTCCCCTCCGACGGGACCGTGATGGCGCCTAACATTGCACTTACTAGGCAAGCCAATGTTAGAAAATTATTTACCAATTCCTTATTTCCGTTCAGTAATTAGCAATAATTAACTACGATAAAATATAACAAGTGCGGAATATCATAAATATGTTTTAACTACTACTACCCGGATCTAGAGTCACAATTCACGAGCATTCTAGAACTTAATACAAGTAATAGTCTGAAAAAAATACAACTGTCTGAATGAAAGAAAACAGTAGGACATAAAAAGATAGACGGGGACTTCAAGGTCTGTGAATGCCGACATATCTACCTTGAGTCTCCGGACAGCGGACCAATAACAAATCTCGATTAACCTGAGCCGGTATCAAAATCTGCACAGAAAGTACAGAGTGCAGCATCAGTACAACTGACCCCATGTACTGGTAAGTGTCGAGCCTAACCTCGACGAAGTAGTGACGAGGCTAAGGCAAGGCACCTACAATCAACCTGTACAATTTAACAGTGTATACGCAAATAACAGGAATGAAGAAGTAAATAGGAAATGTCGGGAGGGGAGACATACTGAGGAGAATACAAGATAAAGAACTACAACAAAATGATCACCGGATCATTCAATATACCATGAATCAACAGGAATAGTGAATACAGTAAAGAAGAATGCACGGCATCACCGTTCGTGCTTTTACTCTCAATCTCACCATAAAATTAATAGAAACGACACAGCATCACCCTTCGTACTTTTACTCTCATATCATGGCACGACATCACCCTTCGTGCATTAACACTCACAATATGGCACAGCATCACCCTTCGTGCATTAACACTCGCAATATGGCACGGCATCACCCTTCGTGCATTAATACTCACAATACGGCACGACATCACCCTTCGTACATTAACACTCTCCTTTACCATAATGCAATGCATAAATAACAACAGGGAGATAGAATAACAAGTACAAACCTTACTTCAACATTTGGTTCCATAATATCAATCTTAACTTTGAAATAAAAACTCAATTATCACCAGAAAATTTCGTAAACATGATAAGAACGATAATTTGAACAACACTAATGTAACACGTAGCAATTTGGCATAGGAATGGGACAATATCAGAAAAACAGAGAAACATGGAAAAACAGGTAAATTGGCGGTGCATATGTACTCGTCACCTCACATATACGCCGCTCACATGAATTTCACTTAGCAAATAATCTAAGGTTCCTAATTCCCTCAAGTCAGGGTTAGACACAACACTTACCTCGCTCCGAAGGCCACTTAATTCTCAATCACAGCTTTTCCTTTGGAATTCACCTCCAAACCACTCGTATCTATTCAAAAATGACTCAATAATATCAAATATTGCTAAAGGAATCAATTATATTGCATAAATTAAATTTTCCAAATTTTCCTCCAAAAAGTCAAAAAATCGACCCCGGGCCCGCTTGGTCAAAACCCGAGGTTCGGACCAAAATTCTTTTACCCATTCACCCCCGAGCCCAAATATGTAATTAGTTTTGGAATATGACCTCAAATTGAGGTCTAAATTCCCAAATTCCTGAAATCCCTATTTTCTACCCTAACCCCTAATTCTACCATGAAAACTCTAGATTTTAGGTTGAAAACTAAAGAAATGTAATGGGTAATTGAAAGAAAATGGTTTAGAATCACTTACCAACAATTTGGGGAAGGAATGACTCTTGAAATATCGCCCCTCACCGTTTGATTTTTGAGAAAAATGAGTTTTTTTGCAAAAATCCCATTTTGGATTCTGTTAAGTGCTGGGCGACAGTGTTCATCGCGTTTGCGAGAGCACTGTCGCGTTCGCGAAGGGTACTGGCTGCCAAGCCTTCGCGTTCGCGAGGCCCAACTCGCGTTCGCGATGATCACTCCCCTCTGGCCTTCGCGTTCGCGAGAAATGGCTCGCGTTCGCGCTGAAGGAACGACCAACCCCCCTCCAGGTCCCCATATGCTTCGCGTTGAGCCGGTCGCGTTCGCGAAGGGTAAATCCCCCATCACTTCGCGTTCGCGACCAGGCCTTCGCGTTCGCGAAGAAGAAGTCTCAGCCTCATCAGATTACTCGTCGCGAATGCGAAAAAGGATATGACAGACACAAGAATCTGCAGAAACTAGATTTTCCCAATTCCAAAACATCCCGGGGCCTATCCGAAATTCACCTGAGCCCTCGGGGCTCCAAACCAAATATGCACACAATCCAAAAATATCATACGAACTTGCTCGCGCGATCAAATCGCCAAAATAACGCCTAGAACTCTAAATTTAGCACCAAATCAAACGAAATTCTCAAGAACATTTTAAAACTTCTAATGTCTCAACTAGACGTCCGAATCACGTCAAATCAACTTCATTTCTCACCAAATTTCACAGACATGTCTTAAATATCATAATGAACCTATACCGGGCTCTAGAACCAAAATATGGACCTGGTACTAACAATGCCAAACATCAATCAATTCTTAAAAATAATTAATTTTCAGACTTTTAATTTCCTTCAAAAATTCATAACTTGAGCTAGGAACCTACGAATTCGATTCCGGGCATACGCCTAGGTCTCATAATTCGATACGAACCTACCGGGACCGTCAAAGCACAGATCCATCCTGTTTACCAAAAATGTTGACCGAAGTCAACTAAAATTAACTTTTAAGGCAAAAATTCTTATTTTCATTAGTTTTCAACATAAATGCTTTTCGGAAACCTGCCCGGACTGTGCACGCAAATCGAGTAGGGTAAAAATAAGATTTTTATATCTTAAGAGCACATATTTGAGTTCTAAAATATAAGATGAACTTTTGGGTCATCACATTCTCTACCTCTAAAACAACCGTTCGTCCTTGAACGGACATAGAAAAATACCTGGGCTAGTGAAAAGGTGGGGATATCTACTCCACATATCGAACTCAGGCTCCCAAGTAGCTGCCTCAATAGGCTGACCTCTCCACTGCACTCAAACTGAAGGGTAACTCTTTGACCTCAACTAACGAACCTGCCGGTCTAGAATGGCCACCGGCTCCTCCTTGTAAGTCAAATCCTTATCCAACTGGACAGAGCTGAAATCTAACACGTGGGACGGGTCACCATGATATTTTCGGAGCATAGACACATGGAATACCGGATGAACTGAGGATAACCTTGGAGGCAACGCAAGTTTATAAGCTACCTCCCCCACTCTCTCGAAGATCTCAAATGGCCCGATATACCTAGGGCTCAACTTGCCCTTCTTCCCAAATCTCATAACACCCTTCATGGGCGATACCCGAAGCAATATTCTTTCTCCAACCATGAATGCAATATCACGAACTTTACGGTCAGCATAACTCTTTTGCCTGGACTGAGCTGTACAAAGTCGATCCTGTATAATCTTGACCTTATCCAAGGCCTCCTGAACTAAATCTGTACCCAATAACCGAGCCTCCCCCGGCTCGAACCACCCAACTGGAAACCTGCACCGTCTACCATATAATGCCTCATAGGGAGCCATCTGAATGCTCGACTGGTAGTTGTTATTGTAGGCAAACTCCGCTAATGGCAAAAACTGATCCCAAGAACCTCCTGATCAATAACACAGGCACGAAGCATATCCTCTAAGATCTGAATAGTACGCTCGAACTTCCCGTCCGTCTGAGGATGAAATGTTGTGCTCAACTCAAACCGCGTACCCAACTTACGCTGAACTGCCCTCCAAAAGTGCGAGGTAAAATGCGTACCTCGATCAGAAATGATAAACACAGTAACACCGTGAAGACGGACGATCTCACGAATATAAATCTCTGCCACCCGCTCTGAGGAATAAGTAACTGCCACAGAAATGAAATGCACTGACTTAGTCAGCCTGTCCATAATGACCCAAACTGCATCGAACTTCCTCTGAGTTCGTGGGAGTCCAACAACAAAGTCCATAGTGATACGCTCCCACTTTCACTCAGGAATATCTAACCTCTGAAGTAAACCACCAGGTCTCTGATGCTCACATTTTACCTGCTGGCAATTTAGGCACCGAGCTACATAGGCAACTATGTCTTTCTTCATTCGCCTCCACCAATAATGCTGCCTCAAGTCTTGATACATCTTGGCGGCGCCCGGATGAATAGAATACCAGGATCTGTGGGACTCCTCAAAGATCAACTCATGAAGTCCATCCACATTAGGCACACAAATACGACCCTGCGTCCTCAAAACTCAATCATCTCCAATAGTAACCTGTTTGGCACCACCGTGCCGCACTGTGTCTCTAAGGACAAGTAAATGAGGATTGTCATCCTACCGATCTCTGATGAGCTCAAATAAAGAAGACCGAGCAACTGTACAAGCTAGAACACGGCTGGGCTCAAAAACATCTAACCTCGTGAACTGGTTGGCCAAGGCCTGAACATCCAATGCAAGAGGTCTCTCACCAACTGGAATATATGCAAGGCTACCCATACTGACAGACTTTCTACTCAAAGCATCGGCCACCACATTGGCCTTCCCGGGATGATACAATATGGTGATATCATAGTCTTTCAATAGCTCCAGCCACCTCCTCTACCTCAAATTGAGTTCTTTCTGCTTGAACAAATACTGCAAGCTCCGATGATCAGTGAATACCTCACATGGCACGCCGTAAAGATAGTGCCTCCAAATCTTTAGCGCGTGAACGATGGCTGCCAGCTCTAAATCATGAACAAGGTAATTCTTCTCGTGAACCTTCAGCTGCCGTGAAGCATATGCAATAACCTTGCCACCCGGCATCAATACCTTACCCAGACCAATACGCGATGCATCACAATATACTGTATAAGATCCTGAACCTGTGGGTAACACCAATATCGGTGCCGTAGTCAAAGCTGTCTTGAGCTTCTGAAAACTCGCTTTACACTCGTTTGACTACCTGAACGGGGCACCCTTCTCAGTTAATCTGGTCAACGGGGCTGCTATGGATGAAAACCCCTCCACAAATCGGTAGTAATAGCCCGCCAAACCCAGGAAACTACGGATCTCTATAGCTGATGCGGGTCTTGGACAATTCTAGACTGCCTCAATCTTCTTAAGATCCACCTAAATACCCTTTACTGATACAACGTGACCCAAGAAAGCAACTGAACTCAACCAAAACTCGTATTTTGAGAACTTAGCATATAACTACTGTCTTTCAGAGTCTGAATAACGATCCAAAGGTGCTGCTCATGCTCCTCTCGACTGTGGGAGTAGATCAAAATATCATCAATAAACACAACCACAAAGGAATCCAGGTAGGGTTTGAACACCCAGTTCATCAAATCCATGAATGCTGCTGGGGCATTTGTCAGCCCAAATGACATCACTAGAAACTCATAATGCCCATACCGAGTCCAAAAAGTTGTCTTAGGAACATCGGATGCCCTAATCCTCAACTGATGGTAGCCAGATCTCAAATCAATCTTTTAAAACACCTTGGCACCCCGAAGCTGATAAAATAAATCATCAATCCTCGGCAATGGATACTTGTTCTTGACAATGACTTTGTTCAACTGCTGATAGTCTATACACATCCTCATCGATCCATCTTTCTTCTTCACAAACAACACAGGTGCACCCCAGGGCGAGACACTAGGTCTAATGAAGCCCTTATCAAGAAAATCTTACAACTGCTCCTTCAATTCTTTCAACTCTGGCGGGGCCATGCGGTATGGCGGAATGGAAATGGGTTGAGTGACCGGAGCTAAATCAATGCAGAAATCAAGATCCCTGTCGGGTGGCATCCCCGACAGGTCTGCAGGAAACACCTCTGGAAACTCATGAACAACCGGCACTAAATCCATGGAAGGAACCTCTGCACTAGAATCACGGACATAAGCCAAATAAGCTAGACACCCCTTCTCGACCATATGCCGAGCGTTCACATAAGAGATAACCCTGCTGACAGAATGGCCAAGATTCCCTCTCCACTCTAATCGAGGAAACCCCTGCAAGGCTAAGGTCACCGTCTTGGCGTGACAATCTAATATAGCATGATAAGGTGACATCCAATCCATACCCAGTGTGACATCAAAATCAATCATGTCGAGAAGTAAAAGATCTACACGAGTCTCAAGACTCCCAATGGTGACCACACACGAACGATAAACACGATCTACAATAATAACATCTCCTACTGGTGTCGACACATACCCAGGAGCACTCAAAGAATCATGGGGCACAACCAAATAGGAAGCAAAATAGGATGACACATAGGAGTAAGTAGATCCCGGATCAAATAGAACTGAAGCATATCTACTGCAAACTGAAATAGTACATGTGATAACAACGTCAGATGACTCAGCCTCTGGCCTGGACGGGAAAGCATAACACCGGGGCTGGCCCCTACCACCCTGAACTACGTCCCTGGGACGACCTCTAGCTAGCTGGTCTCCACCTCTAATGGCCTGACCTCCACCTCTAACTATCTGGCCCCTATCTCTGGCTGCCTGACCCCTTCCTATGGCTGGCTGAGCAGGTGGTGCAGCAACTGGTGCCGGAACTATGGCACGAGAACTCTGGTGCTGCGAGCTACCCGTTGCCCGAGGGCAAAATCTAGCAATGTGCCTCGGATCACCACAAGTATAACATAACCTCGGCTGCTGTGACTGCTGACCCTGAAACTGACCCTGTCGACCTGATTGACCACCCTGATAACTCTAGAGTGGAGGTACACTAATAGGAGCTGGTGGTGCATTGTAGGCTAGCTGGTCGAAATAATGCATCTGAGGGCCACGACCACTTGAGGCACCATGGGATGCCTGGAGTGCTGAATGAAATGGCCTGGGAGGATGGCCTCTACCAAAAGTACTCCTGCCTCTAGATGAGGCACCGCCGAACTCACCGGAATGACGAGGCCTCTTGTCAGACCCCTGACCTCCCTGAGTAAGAACCATCTCGACTCGTCTGGCGACATTAGCAGCCGCCTGAAAAGAAATATCACTCCCAGTCTCCTTAGCCATCTGCAATCTGATAGGATGAGCAAGCCCATCAATAAACCTCCTCACCCTCTCTTTCTCGGTGGGAAGCAGAAGAATGGCATGACGGGAAAAATCCACAAAACGGGTCTCATACTGAGTAACAGTCATACCGCCCTGCTGGAGATGCTCAAACTGACGGCAACGCTCCTCTCTCAATGTGATAGGCAGAAACTTCTCTATGAAGAACTGAGAGAATTGGTCCCAAGTAAGAGCAAGCGACCCAGCTGGTCTGGTCAACAAGTAATCTCTCCACCATTTCTTTGCGGAACTAGTCATCTGAAATGCATCAAAATCGACCCCATTGGTCTCCACTATATCCATGTTCCGTAGAACCTCATGACAGCTGTCAAGATACTCCTGGGGGTCCTCTAAAGGAGAACCACTGAAGTGAACAGAAAAGAGCTTGGTAAACCTGTCCAATCTCCATAAGGCCTCAGAAGACATAACTGGCCCATCTCCGATCTGCGCCGCAATAACCGGCTGAACTAATCCGATTGGCTGAGTTGCTGGAGCCTGATACTGGGGAGCTTTGTGCTACGGAGCGGGAGTGGTAGGAATCTGGGCTCCTCCTCCAGCCTGAGAGACTGTTGGCGCCATGGGAAATACGCCAGTCTGGGCCACACTCTCCATAAGGCCCACCAAACGGACCAAAGCGTCCTGAAGTACTGGGATAGCAATGAACCCCTCCGGAACCTGAGATGGTCCGACAGGAACAGTCTGGGCTGGAACCTCCTCGTCAATCTCTATCTGAGGCTCCACTGTTGGGGATGCTGCTCGGCCCCTAGGCTGAGCCCTGCCCCTGCCTCGGCCTCTGGCATGGCCATGGCCTCTGCCCCGCGTAGGAGCTATCACTGGAGGCTCTGGCTGCTGCTCAGCTGAGGAAGCAGTACGTGTTCTCGCCATCTGCGAGAGAATAAGAGTAGAAGAGTTCAATCAGTATTAAGAAAGCAAAATCGCACAACAAAGAAGAATTAAAGTGAAACTTGTTCCTAGACTTCATAGCCTCTAGAAGATAAGCACAGACGTCTCTGTACCGATCCTCAGACTCTACTAAGCTTGCTCGTGAATCGTGAGACCTAGGCAACCTATAGCTCTTATACCAATTGTCACGACCCGAAATTTCCCACCGACGTGACCGTGATGGCACCTAACATTTTACTTACTAGGCAAGCCAACATTAGAGAATCATTTACCAATTCCTTATTTCCATTCAGTAATTAGCAATAATTAACTACAATGAAATATAACAAGTGCGGAATATCATAAATCTGTATTAACTACTACCACCCGGATCTGGAGTCACAATTCACGAGCATTCTAGAACTTACTACAAGTAATAGTCTGAAATAAATACAACTGTCTGAATGAAAGAAAACAGTAGGACATAAAAACATAGAGGGGGGCTTCAAGGTCTGTGAACGCCGACAGATCTACCTTGAGTCTCCGGACAGTGGACCAATAGCAAATCTCGATCAACCTGAGCCGGTATCAAAATCTGCATAGAAAGTGCAGAGTGCAGCATCAATACAACCGACCCCATGTACTGGTAAGTGTCGAGCCTAACCTCGACGAAGTAGTGACGAGGCTAAGGTAAGGCACCTACAATCAACCTGTACAATTTAAAAGTGTATACGCAAATAACAGGAATGAAGAACTAAACAGGAAATGTCGGGAGGGGAGACATACTGCGGGGAATACAAGATAAAGAACTACAGTAGAATGATCACCACAACAGTCAATATACCATGAATCAACAGGAATTTGTTAATACAGTAAAGAAGAATGCACGGCATCACCCTTCGTGCTTTTACTCTCAATCTCACCATAAAATTAATAGAAACGGCACGACATTCTTTTACTCTCATATCATGGCACGACATCACCCTTCGTGCATTAACACTCACAATATGACACGACATTACCCTTCATGCATTAACACTCACAATATGGTATGGCATCACCCTTCGTGCATTAATACTCACAATATGGCACGGCATCACCCTTCGTGCATTAACACTCTCCCTTACCATAATGCAATGCATAAATAACAACATGGAGATAGAATAATAAGTACAAACCTTACTTCAACATTTGGTTCCATAATATCAATCTTAACTTTGAAATAAAAACTCAATTATCACCAAAAAATTCCGTAAACATGATAAGAACGATAATTTGAACAACACTAGTGTAACACGTAGCAATTTGGCATAGGAATGAGACAATGCCAGAAAAATAAAGAAACATGGAAAACAGGTAAATTGGCGGCCCATAGGTACTCGTCACCTCACATATACGCCGCTCGCATGAATTTCACGTAGCAAATTATCTAAGGTTCCTAATTCCCTCAAGTTAGGGTTAGACACAACACTTACCTCGCTTCGAAGGCCACTTAATTCTCAATCATAACTTTTCCTTTGGAATTCACCTCCAAACCACTCGTATCTATTCAAAAATGACTCAATAATATCAAATATTTCTAAAGGAATCAATTATATTGCATAAATTAAATTTCCCAAATTTTCCTCCAAAAAGTCAAAAAATCGACCCCGGGCCCGCTTGGTCAAAAACCGAGTTTCGGACCAAAATCCTTTTACCCATTCACCCTCGAGCCCGAATATATAACTAGTTTTGGAATCCGACCTCAAATGGAGGTCTAAATCCCCAAATTTCCGAAATCACTATTTTCTACCCTAACCCCTAATTCTACCATGAAAACTCTTGATTTTAGGTTGAAAGTTCAAGAAATGTAATGGGTAATTGAAAGAAAATGGTTTAGAATCACTTACCAACAATTTGGGGAAGGAATGACTCTTGAAAAATCGCCCATCACCGTTTGATTTTTGAGAAAAATGAGTTTTTTGGCAAAAATCCTGTTTTGGATTCTGTTAAGTGCTGGGCGACAGTGTTCATCACGTTCGCAAGAGCACTGTCGTGTTCGCGAAGGGTACTGGATGCCAAGCCTTCGCGTTCGCGAGGCCTAGCTCGCGTTCGCGATGATCACTTCCCTCTGGCCTTTGCGTTCGCGAGGAATGGCTCGCGTTTGCGCTGAAGGAATGACCCCCCCCAGGTTCCCACATGCTTCGCGTTTGCGTTGAGCCGGTTGCGTTCGCGAGAGGACCTTCGCGAACGCGAAGAAGGATATGACAGACACCAGAATCTACAGAAACTAGATTTTTCCCAAGTCCAAAACATCTCGTGGCCTATCCGAAACTCACCCGAACCCTCGGGGCTCCAAACCAAACATGCACACAAGTCCAAAAACATCATACGAACTTGCTCGCGCGATCAAATCGCCAAAATAACACCTAGGACTCTAAATTTAGCACCAAATCAAATGAAATTCTCAAGAACACTTTAAAACTTATAATTTCTCAACTGGACGTCCGAATCACGTCAAATGAACTCCATTTCTTACCAAATTTCACAGACATGTCTTAAATATCATAATGAACTTGTACCGGGCTCCGGAACCAAAATACGGACATAGTATTAATAATGCCAAACATCAATCAATTCTTAAAAATAATTAATTTTTTGACTTTTAATTTTCATCATAAATTCATAACTTGAGCTAGGGACCTCCGAATTCGATTCCGGGCATACGCCCAGGTCCCATAATTTGATACGGACCTACCGGGATCGTCAAAGCACGGATCCGGGCCCGTTTACCAAAAATATTGACCGAAGTCAACTAAAATCAACTTTTAAGGTGAAAATTCTTATTTTTATCAGTTTTCAACATAAAAGCTTTCCGAAAACCTGCCCGAACTGTGCAAGCAAATCGAGGAGGGTAAAAATGAGATTTGTAAGGCTTAAAAGCGCATATTCGAGTTCTAAAATATAAGATGACCTTTTGGGTCATCACAAAAACACTTCATCTATTTCCTCTCTCTAGAACACTCTCGCTTCTATCTAAAAAAACCTCAAATAATTGCCCCAAAATAAACCCCAAAGCCTATTTATCAAAATGGGGTCGGGTTATGAAAATAGAAAACTTAACCCTCTGAACTCAGTTATGCGGTCGCACAATGGACCGCACAATTGGGGCAATTATTTCATCTATTTCTTCTCACAAATGGATCGCAAAATGGTCGCACAAATCAGTGCCCAGAACTGGGCTGTTCTGGACCATTTTGCGACCAGTTTGCGATCGCATAACCATTTTGCGATCGCATAATGGTCGCATAGTGGTCGCATAATTGGTCGAAGAATCGCATTCTGTCAGCCTTTGGTAATTTGGTCATAACTTCTTGTAGGAATGTCCAAATGATGAACGGTTTGAAGCGTTGGAAACTAGACACATAGATTGATAGGTAACATACTATATAACTCTTCATATCAAGAGAGGTATGCTCGTTTGAAATTAGGTCTTGTGCGAACTCTCTTGAAATATTAGTATATTATGAAATGTCCAACTTCAACATTCGATACCGAAACCTATCGAATCAAGTCCGATTGACCTTAAATTTTGCACACAAGTAATAAGTGACATAAAGGACCTATTCCAATTTCCAGAATCAGATTCCGACCTCGTTATCAAAAATTCAACCTTCGATCGAACTTTTCGAAAATCATCTATTTTCCAACTTTTGCCAAAATGCATCAAATTGCCCTACGGACTTTCAAATCTAAATCTGAACACGCGCCTAAGTCCAAAATGACCATACGAAGCTATTAATATCATCAAAATTCTATTCCGAGGGTGTTTGCTCAAAAGTCAACTATTTGGTCAACTCTTTACATTTATGCTTCAAAATGAGAATTTCTCTTTTAATTAAATTCTAAATCTTCCAAAAATCAAACTCGACCATGCCCGCGGGTCATAATACATATTATGAAGTTGCCCAAGACCTTAAGTCATTGAACGGGGCGTTAATTCTTTAAACGACAAGTCGGGTCGTTACATTCTCCAGCTCTTAAACATACGTTCGTCCTCGAACGTGCCAAGAATCTTTCTGAGGACTTTAAATTACTGAGTGTATTCTTACACACATACTTGTGGGTGATTCTACGTTCCTGCAATTTAAACGGGTCCGACGACACCATCTCAATTGAGATTATTTCTTTTCTCCATTCTTATTAGCTTTAAAGCAAATTCCCCAACTCTCCAATCATTTCCAAAAGGCATTATTTTCACTTCGACACACGGTATTAGTGTTAACTGGCTATCGTAACTCGTGCCTACACACACATCAACTTTCTTGATAGTGTTGAAGTACTTTAAATTTTTTCCGGGTTGCTACATTCTTCCCTGCTTAGGATCATTCGCCCTCAAACACATAACATATTTATCTCTTCCTTTGCAAATCTCAATCCTCCAAATTTTACTAACTCCCAATTTTTTCAGAAATTTCGGCAGAGTCCCCCCTGTAATTGGGCCTATCCACCTGCCAGAGTAGCACCAAAACAACTCCTAACAACACATCTACAACCAAACAAAATACTACAAGGTATATATCAATAACACCAATCTCAGCATTACAAGCATTGCATTATCTTAATGATATCAGGACATGAAGCACATCATATGTATGCTCATCACTACATCTCTGGTCTTAAAAGCTGTTCATAATTAATTCCAGTATCATCAATTAATCTCATATTAACCACCACCTCATTTCGAATTTTCACAACACTGATAACAGAATATGAGGCATGAAGACCTCATGATTGCTTACTCGGATTAATGAGTCATATTTAACGCCACCTGGGCACTCATCTCATAGGTTAAAACTCAATGTTTACAGCACGAAAATGGCTGAATATGCACCGAAAAATATACAAGAATTATCAAATAAGCCTAACAGAAATGACTCCCTATTAATACTATTGTACAATTAAATTTCACAAAGGAAAAATTTCAAACTCATAAATATTTCACCACAAGGACCTCATCCTTACATAACTTCCATCGCGGCTTGCAGTTCGGTTTAAATATTTCACATCATGTAAAAATGCAAGGATCTCGTCCTCAACTCCGAATCACAAGTATGTTGCACATTGTGTCAACTGAAATTTTTAATTTCCTTTCTTTCTTCTTTTCAATATATTTCATAAACAATTTTCACAACATATAATGAACCCTCCTAACTGCAGGGCATATAATTCATAAAAATTGGAATTAATTATTTCCGAAACACATTAAACCCATTGTAATGAATAATAAAAATTACTTTTGGGCTTATAGCCCTCAATGGTGTACCAAAAATAAAATGACAAACACGGGTTCACATCTTTAAATCTCCCAACAAGGATAAACATATAAGTGGGTCACAAATTTACGAAGCTCACCCATAAGTGGAGTATAATAGGAGGACTCACCTCAATATTCAGAATCGAATCAAATTAAGGAAAATATCCTTTTTATAATAAAATCAGAATTGTACTTGTAACAACACCATCTGGTGTATTGGCCTCAGCCAAATCATAGTGATTAAATCAACGGGTCGGGCCTCCACCTCTTAAGCGCCCACTACCCGCCTGTCCTCCACCTCTAGCTGACTCTGTACGTGGAGTATCAACTGGAATAAAGCTTGTGGCTGGAGTGTTCAGATGAAATCCACCCCTCCCAAGTCTATGACAATCTCTCATGATATGCCTAGTATCACCACACTCATAACAACCCCTCTGAGGTCGCGGCTGCTCGTACTGAGTCTGTGCCGGATAACTGGAATAACCACTATAAGAATCTCGTGTCGGTGGTGCACTGTAAACTGGAGCACTCCAAGCAATCTGATGTACGGACTGAGCTGACCGACTGCTCAAGCCTCCGCTATAATGGGTTTTTGCTGAAGAGTAAAACCCATTGAACCCTCCAGATCTTTGAGACCTTTTGGCCTCCTTAGACTCTCTTTCCTTGCCTAAAACACCCTCAATCTTCCTTGCAATCTCCACTACTTGTTGAAATGGAGCATCAGTTTGCAACTCTCGATCCATGCATATTTTAATATCATAATCGAGCCCCTCAATGAATCTGCGGACCCGTTCTATGATTGTAGGAACTAAGATAGGTGCATGACGGGCTAACTCACTGAACCTGATAGCATATTCTGACACTGTCATAGTGCCCTGGCGCAACCGTTCAAACTCTGTGCGCCACGCATCTCTGAGAGTCTGGGGAACAAACTCTTTCAAGAACATTTCTGAAAATTGATCCCAAGTTAGTGGTGTGGAATCGGCTGGTCTACCTTCTTCATAGATTTGCCACCACCGATACTCTGCGCCTGATAGTCGAAATATAGTAAAGGAAACTCTTCTCACTTCCACAATACCATGGTGCATAGAATACGGTGACAATTTTTCAGAAATCCTTGGGCATCCTCTGTAGCTGTGCCACTGGAAGTTGGTGGATCAGATTTCTTAAACCTTTCAAGTTTCTTTTGTTCTTCTTTGATGCCTCGGGCCTGACCTCATGCCGAACTAGAATAACAGGTTGTATCGGTACTACACCCGAAACTTGTCCAACGTGAACCTGCTGCTCTGGAGTTGTGGTAGGAGTCTGAGCTACTCCCCCAATCTGCGGAATGTTTGGTGCAACAAAGATCAATCCCCCCTGAGTTAATGTACCAAACATACTCAGGAACTGTGCTAAAGTCTCCTGAAGTCCTGGGGTAACAACAGGTGCTTCTAGTACCTGTCCCCCAACTGGAGCTACTAGTGGCTCCTCAATTGTTGTTCTGATAGGTACTCTAGTTCCAGCACGTGCCCTTCCTCGACCTTTACCTCGGCCAAGCCTCTTGCAGCCCTAGCAGTATGTGCGGATGCCTGCTCAGCTAACCCAGTAGCACGTGTCCTTACCATCTGTGAGAGAATGGAGATACAAAGGTTCAAATTCCAAAATCAACAAATTCCACACGACAGGAATGAAAGAAATGGAAATTTCCTAATAGTTCTATAGCCTCTCGAAGATAAGTACAGACGTCTCCGTACCTATCCACAAGAATCTACTAGACTCGTTCGTGACTCGTAGAACCTATGAACCTAGAGCTCTGATACAAACTTGTCACAATACAAAAATCCCACCACAGGCATCGTGATGGCACCTAGTTTCTAAGACTAGGTAAGCCGATTTTAATTACATTTTTGGAGCCATTTATTTTTATTAAATAAGTATCCAAAACAAACAGCGGAACAAATATGAATGTACAACCTCCCAAGACTGGTAGTACTTAGTCACAAACTCTAACTGAATACATGGAATGATCACGAGGACCGAATATACAATACTGTTTGATTAAAAATTAACAGTACAATGAAATAAAAAGACTCCAAGGGACTGCGACGACCAAGCAGCTCTACCTTGAATCCTTACGATCCCGCTTTAACTCTTCTCAAGTCCAATAACTCCAATGCTTGGCTCTGCACAAAAATATGCAGAAGTGTAGTATGAGTACACCACGGTCGGTACCCAGTAAGTATCAAGACTAACCTCAGTGGAGTAGAGATGAGGTATAGTAAAGACACTCACTAGTCTAATAGTCTGTGCAATATAATATACAAAATAATAGAAAGCAGATAACAATAAGGGCAACATAAATCAACCAGTAATATGCACAACAGACAACAAGAATACCATTAATATCGCTCAACAATTAATAAATACAATTACACACAATAAATCAAATCCTTCAAATAAATGTTTTTCACATATAATTCTTCCAAATAACTCTCTTTCAAATATAATTTTCTCAAATAATTACCTTTCAAATATAATTCTTTCATATAATACCTTCTACATAAAAATCCCTTCAAATAAATATTTTGAATATAATTCTTTCAATTAAAAAGTCACCATGTGATACCTCGTTTCATTATCAAACAAATACGGGTCTCAACCCATTTCCATATTTTTCGTAAACACGGGTCTCAACCCATTTTTTATATTTCCACGGCACCTCGTGTCCATAATTAAATCATCATATTTTCCCAGCACCTCGTGCCCTCATTTCATATCACAGTTGCACGGACAATTCACGTGCCAAATATCATTATCATTTAATCACAGCACCTTGTGCCCACAATTCATATCACAACTGCACAGATAATTCACATGCCAATATCCTCATTATTTACTCACGACACCTCGTGCCCATATTTCATTTTATAATCCGCCTGGCAATAGCCACAAGCTCTCAATTTCAACATAAATCAGATTGTCATCAATTTACTAACAAAAAAAAAATTGCACAAGGTATAAAAATAAACACAAGAATATCACAACATCACATGAAATTCATCAACCCCACAATCCCACATCATCACATATCATCCCTGACAATAGCCACCCTTATCGCTCCTATTGTCACCCTTATCACTCCTATAGCCACCTTTATCGCTCCGCCCAGACAATATCAATAGCCACCCGTATCGCTCCTATTGCCACCCTTATCGCTCCACCCAGACAATATTCTAACAAACACAACCACAGTGAAATGCCACCCTTATATCCACATAATATCAACGGTGAAATGCCACCCTTATATCTTCAAAATAATAATTACACAAAACACAATAATTTACGTGAAAAATTATCACGGCAACATTACAAAATCAATTCATATCACAATTTTCCCAATGGCTACAACCAAAATTCCAAAGATACAACCAAATCAATTAATTTTACAACAAATAGCCGAAGGCTCCACACAATGTGTACAACACCCAAAAATAATCAACAAGGATAGAAATTACTCAACATAAAGCAAAGTCTTCATTAACTCCAATTTTTGAATAGTTATATAAACACCTCTTCTTAAGCTCATTTAATTAATTATTTGCACAGGAGAGAATCCAAAATGAAATTAAATTCCAATTATTATCAAACTAGCAAATTCACAGAATTTCATAAATAATCAAATAACAATCACATCAAATTTTCATATAACAACAGAGTCAACAACAAGGATTTAGGCACGACAAATAGATGATTAAATATATGCCAACAATTATCCAATTTACTGTACAATATGCTCAAGACTTTAACTAAATAAAATTTGCACATATAAACCAAGTACGTACTCGTCACCTCGCGTACATGATTTTCAATTATACAAATTGCACATAAGACTCAATGCCTAAGGGGAAATTCCCCCACTCGAGGTTAAGCAAGACACTTACCTTTTTGAAGTTAGGTCGATATTCCAAAATAGCTTTCTCACGTGAATTGACCTCCGGACGGCTCCAATCTTTCTTGAGAATTTCTCTTTCAATTAAATTCTAAATCTTCCGAAAATCAAACTCGACCACACCCGTGGGTAATAATACATATTATGAATTTGCCCGAGACCTTAAGTCATTGAACGAGGCGTTAATTCTTAAAACGACAAGTCGGGTCATTACAGTTATCCCTGCAACCCTATTTATTGCTCCCTCTACTTCATTTTTTGGTTACGTAACTTGCCGGGAGGATTTGTTTTTGGTTTCAGAGTGAAATGAGACACATTAGACCCTAAAATGGAAGTTTAAGTCGTAGGAATCGACCGTAGTTCGAACTGTATGAAAACAACTCTTGAATGGAGTTTCGACGGCTCCAATAGCTCAGTGGGGTGATTTTGGTATTAGAAGCATGTTCGGATATTGAATTAGAGGTTTGTAGGTCATTTTAGCGTCAATTGGCGGAAGTTGAAAAATTGGATGAATTTTGGAAAGTTTGACTGATAGTGAACTTTTTGATATCGGTGTCGGATTCCGATTTCCGAAGTTGGAATAGGTTTGTAATGTCAATTATGACTTGTGTGCAAAATTTGAGGTCAATCGGACTTGATTTGATAGGTTTCGGCGTTAGATGTAGAAGTTGGAAGTTTTAAAGTTCATTAGGCTTGAATCGATGTGCAATTCGTATATTTAGCGCTGTTTTATGTGATCTAAAGGCTCGACTAAGTCCGTATGATATTTTAGGACTTGCTGGTAGGTTTGGTTGAGGTCCCCGGGGCTTCGGGTAGATTTCGGATGGTTAACGGATCAAATTTTAACTTGTGAGAATGGCTGAAGGCACCGGTTCTGGTGTAATCGCACTGCGCAAGATTGACTACATGTGCGAACCTGCAGAAGTGAGCATTTGGGAGCAGAAGCTGAACTGGAGAAAATGGCATGTGGTCACAGGTGCGATGTGAAGGTCGCAAAAGCAGAGTTGTTTATGCGGAAGAGTGATCGCAGAAGCGGGCTGGAGCAGTGTGGGCAGAAGTCGCAGATGCAAGGAAAATTCCGTATCTGCGAGACCGCAGATGCGGACAAGGAGGTCGCAGGTGCGCTGGAGCCACATAAGCAGACTGTTTCTCGTAGAAGCGTGTTCGCAGAAGCGGATAGGAGACCGCAGAAGCGGAGGTAAGGCATCCTGGGCAAAACCGCAGAAGCGGTGCTTTTTTCATAAAAGCGGGACCGCAAATGCGGTCAAGTGATCCACAGAAGCGAAAACACTGGGCATACTCTATTAATTCAAGGGTTCGGGATTTTTATCATTATTGGACATTTTGAGCTCGGGTCTTGGCGATTTTTAAGAGCATTTTCGAGGGATTTCTTGAGGTAAGTCTCTTGTACTTATTTTTTATCAATAACCTTATTTTTCCCATTGATTTTCTCACCTAGATTGTGTGTGTTTAAGGTGGAATTTGGGAGTTTGAGGCTATGGATTTGGAGAGTTTTATTTGTTGATTTGAGTGGTGACTTGGTGTCGGATTTTGGTAATTTTGGTATGAGTGAACTCGATATCAAATGGGTGTTCGTATTTTGTGAGTTTTACCCGATTCCGAGTCGTGGGCCTGGGTCGACTTTTTGGGACGATTTTTCGATTCTTTGCTAAAGTCATAAATTTATGATTTAAATTAGTTTCTTGTAGTTTTATTCATGAGATGTAATTGCTTTTGGCTAGATTTGGGCCATTCGGAGTTGGAAAGTCGAGGGAAAGACATTCTTACCGATTGATAGAGCGAGATTGGAGGTAAATGACTTGTCTAACTTTGTGTGGGGGAAAATCCCCTTAGGATTTGGTACTGTTGTAACAATTTGTGATATGTGAGCATGAATACAATGCTGGTTTACAAAAATAACCTTATAATATTAAGCATAATAACTCATAATAAAAGGACACTAACCGAAATTCTAGATATTAGCCTTATAATCCTATTAGTTTTAGGACATAATACTATACGTTAGGAATCCTACATGATTACCTTAGGAATCCTATTAGTATAATTACTTTCGGGCTGTCTAATACTATATCTTAGCTTTTAACCTAGTACTTTTAGAAACATGGTGTGTTTACTTTTAATATAATTAGAGAAGAATGACTATTATGAAGGAGAATCGGCTTACAATATTCTTTAAAAGTTATTAAGAAAATTATGTAGGAAAAAAATTATAATTAATACTTTGAGGTCAACACATAAAATTAGTACAAAAAAATAAGTTGGAGTAAGATTAAGCTTCTTCGTTGCCGTGTCTTATTTTCCTCTACCTTTGAGGTTGTGATGACCCAAAAGGTCATCTTATATTTTAGAACTCGAATCTGCGCTCTTAAGCCTTAAGAATCTCATTTTTACCCTCCTCAATTTGCGTGCACAGTCCGGACCATATTTCCGGAAAGCTTTTATGTTGAAAATTGATGAAAATAAGAATTTATACCTTAAAAGTTGATTTTAGTTGATTTCGGTTAATATTTTTGGTAAACGGGCCCAGATCTATGTTTTGACGGTCCCGGTGGGTCCGTATCGAATTATGGGACCTGGGCGTATTCCCGGAATCGAATTCGGAGGTCCCAACTCAAGTTATGAATTTTTGATGAAAATTAAAAGTCTAAAAATTAATTGGTTTTAAGAATTGTTTGGTGTTTGGCATTGTTAGTGCCGGGTTCGTATTCTGGTTTCGGAGCCCGGTATAGGTTCATTATGATATTTAAGACTTGTCTATGAAATTTGGTGAGAAACAGAGTTGATTTGACGTGATTCGGACGTCCAGTTGAGAAGATATGAATTTTAAAGTGTTCTTGAGAATTTCATTTGATTTGGTGCTAAATTCATAGTTCTATGTGTTATTTTGACGATTTGATTGCGCGATCAAGTTCGTATGATTTTTTAGACTTGTGTGCATATTTGGTTTGGAGCCCCGAGGGCTCGGGTGAATTTTGGATAGGCCACAAGATATTTTGGACTTTGGAAATCTGTTATTTTCTGCAGAGTCTGGGTTCTGGCATGTCTTTCATCGCGTTCGCGAAGGTCCTCTCGCGAACGTGAAGAGTAAACTGACGAGGCAGGGATTTCTTCTTCGTGAACGCGACAATCCCATCGTGAACGCGTAGTGTTAGGCACTGGGGAGGGGTA